>NW_024097560.1:880000-1480000 GCF_016545835.1 Crotalus tigris | reverse complement strand
CCCAAAATTGCTTTAGAGGGCAAGTTATTTTTGCAGTGGGTAAACTTACTCAAAAATCAACGATTGCTTACCAGTATGGAAATGATGCCTTTGTGCTTTTCCTCCACGAGGTCGCATATGATCTTGTTATTAAAGTAAGGGACCGGTTCCCACTACAATTAGGAACAAAACACAGGAGGTCAAGGCAGTGGAAGGCCGTATTTGGCCAAGTAAAATTCTACTTAAAAGAGTGAGTCCATCTCCACCCGCCTCTGGAGACAGAATTTAGATGAACACTAGGAAGAAAACTTAAAAGTTTGGGGGAAAGCACAATTTCCCACAATTTGGGTTGAGAATACACACTGTCTTCACACCAAGAAGGATCCTGGTCTGGTAAAATTTGACAGGATTTTGTTTGGCTTTAAACATACTGTGAGATCTGCTTGACCAAACTCAGTGATTGGATAAAATGAGTAAATTTATGCATTGTGTAAAAACAAAATGCTTCTCCCAAACCATGTATGCTCTGCAAAAGATCATTGACTTTTCTGATCCTTGGAGCACCTCTTGACTCCTACAGGAGCATCTATATCCAACTTGAGAAGCAGGAGGCCCTCTCCTCCCCCCCCCCCCCAAGGTAGCCTCCAGGGTGGCTTGACAACTGCAGCTGACATTCTGGCTCCTCTCTCCAGCCCTGGGGCTGCCAAGCCTAGTAAGTTCTTGCTTCCGAGAGCCTGGTGGGGGGCAGTTTAAGGGGAAGAAGGGAGGCAGAGCAAGAGCTACTACCTCAATGCCTTCCAGCTCATATTCCTCCTGTTCTGCCTTCAGGGTCATTTCGATCAGCAGCTGGTGGAGTTTCTCATTGCAATAGTTGATACAAAACTGTTCAAAACTTGAACACAGGCACAGAAAAAAGAACAAAAAACAAAGTCATTTTAAAACAGGCGCTTTCTAGGAGTGTTTCTGGATTGAACCACTTTTACCACCCCACAAGTAGAGGAAGGGAGATTGCAGGATCACAGCCTCCTCCTGCTCTTCCTCTTCCTCCAGATTCTGTGTTCTTGTATCGCTTTAGTTCATCTGATTTTTTTAAGCACGTAAATCATTTTAAAAAGTGACTTGATCCAGGCTGAATGGAGACCTACCTGTTTGTCTCAAAGACTTCAAAGCCATAAATATCCAGCAGCCCGATCACGGTTTTCCTGCTGAAGTCCTACCAAAGGAAGACAAGCGGTGGGTGGGTGGGGGGTCCCGACAGGAGAGTCCTTTGAATGTCTGTGCAGAAATTGGAGCCCAGGCACACGACCCCCAAGCAACCCCCGTCAGCCTTCCCAAACCACCAGGGACTCGAAGAGATGCGGCATTTACACAAATGAGTATTACAAAAAGCAAAGAACGACCAACCCTGTTGGCTAAAGAAGTGTTGATTTTGTTGACCAGCCAAGTAAAGGTCCGTCCGTAGATGGCTTTCGCTACGGCATCCCGAGCGTAAAATGCCAGGTCCACATCTAAGGGGCTTAAAACCTTCAGGGAGGGAGGAAGAAAAGCACAGTGGGCATACATGGCGGAGGGTTTCCTCATTATTGTCTGGCAAAGGAGCAGGGAGAAAGACTGGCACCTCTTCAAACCGGGCCTCAATTTTCCTGTGCGTTAGGGATTCTTGAAGGATGGACAGATGGACGCCCAGAAGCTAGAGAGAGGAGGGAAAAAGACATCACCGGGTGTAGGTCGGCAGGCCACCCGAGAAAGGAGTGTGCTGCAGTTCAAAACCTCAGGGAGACGGGGGGGGTGCTTTCACATGTACCCCATGCTCAAAGCTACTCCTGTGATGCTGCATTCACACCGCAGGGTAGGGAAGCAGTCCAGGGTGTGTGGACTTGTGGCCGAATTTCAACAGAACAAAATGTTTGCCCGTAAGTGCCCTGTGCCAGTGGGGGAGGCCAATGTTTTAAGGACGCCTTGTGCTTTGCACCCAGGGCTGGCCTCCTCCCAATTAATTCAGAGTCACTGGCACCCCCAGCCGGCACCTTGGAGATCCAGTGGAGTTGAGTGCCGTTGGTGTTGGTGATGATGGCGTGGCCGTTGCTGTCTTCTTCAAACTGGATGTTGCCCAGATGCAGGACACTCGCAATTATCCCCAAGAGATTCTGGGAATGAAGACAAAGAACACTGCAAACTCCAGCACGACTCAATCTGGTCACTATGGGAAAGGGGTTGTTTTATATCTCTCTATAAACTCTCTTTTCCTCTCTGCCACCTCATAAGGTTCCTACCTCAATATCTCTTGGGGCAAAGTCAATAACCACAAAGGCTTTCTGGACCGTTCTCCAGTCACTTTTGTCATTAATGGAAGACACTTTGGCACAGCCTCCCTGCAGCGGAAGAGAAGAACAGCGTGGCGCCTTTTGCAAAGTCAGGTTGATGCTGGAGGGGCCTCCAGATACCTGGAAATTACAGTCTGAAGACATAAAGCTGCACTCCCCCACTCCCCGACCTGGACTAGGTAGCTGTACTTTTGAGGGCTGCCTTCCAGGCCCAGCCCCTCCAGCAGCTCCTCCTCTCCCCCCTCCAGCAGCTGATAGAAGACGTGGAAGTTGCGTTCCCCAGGGTTCTGGTGCACAACGCGGGACTTTTCAATCAGGTAGCTCAGGATGTGTCCACCGACAGGAGCGCCCTGGAGAGAGCAGAACCAAAGATGCTGACGGGGAGCAAGGGAGCAGGCACGTCATCCCCCCCCCAAGCCAAGGACGCCCCAGGTATGGGGGGGGGAGAGGGGAATGGGGGAGGCCGTTTCTCAAGGCCCCTGGAGAGATGCCGCCAGGGGAGGAAACCCTTAAGTGTGAAACCCAGAGCTGAGGCTGTCAGATCAGGTTGATGGAAAGAGGTGCATTCCCCCCCCCCCTGCGCCTGAAAGGACACTGCTGGGTGATCCTGAGAGCTCTTCTCAGTCCCAGCCTGGCCTCCTTCACAGGGGCATTGTGGAAATAAAAGCAAAAGGAGGCATGGGTGTCACACTTTTATTTTCTGACAAAAAAAAAAAAGAATATAACCTCTAATAATAAAAACATAATAAATAAAAGATTCTACAAGGTGGCCAAATTTCATTATTCCAGATTAAAGAGTTAAAACTGCGAGGTCTTTTTTTTTAACCCCAACCATTTTGCAAGCTTTACCTTAAAATCAAACTGGATGTCCATGTACTTCCCAAACCTGCTTGAATTGTCGTTCCGTAACGTTTTGGCATTTCCAAACGCCTGTGGGATAAACAGACTTTGGGGATTTAAGAGTGGAAGGGGCTTCCTTTCCTCTCCTGTCCCCTTCTTGCCCGGCAGAGGACTTCAGAGGAAGTCCCTCCACCATCAAGACCAACAGCCTGGATCCCCAGGACTTCCTGGGATTGACCAAAAGCCTTTTTTTTTTTTAAGCCAGCCAGCCCCACATCTCAAACAAAGTTTGCCATTTCAGAAAACAAAGCCTCCCTCCACCAGTTGCCAGGGAGAAAATAAGCAAGACAGGGAAGATGTTCAAACAACAGTTCAGAAGTTACTGAAGACCTGCTCAGATCAATAGGGAACAATACATGACCAAACCACCACCAACAGACAACACCTTTGCTCAGCTGAATGGTCCTTGCCCAGGACCGGACATTCGGAAAGGCCCGTGCTAGAGGCCCCCTCGTTTTCACCCACCGCTTCCATGGGATTTGGGGAGACCCCCACAACGCCAGCTCTGAGAACCACCCTGGTCCTCTGGTACCTCCAGGACAGGATTGGAGAGGAGCAGGCGATCCCGGACAACCTGCAGCTGCTCTGTGGTAGGGCAGGTCATGGCGAAGAACTGGAGGATCTTCTTGGAGGCTTCCGTCTTCCCGGCTCCACTTTCTCCAGAGATCAAGATGAAGTGGTCGTTGTACTCGCTGCACATGAGACGGTAGGTGTTGTCAGCGATGGCGTAGCTGGAGAAGATGCAAGAGGGACAGAGTGAGGACCTCCTACCCAGAGGGTAAGAGTAACACAACTGGGTATTTTCCAGCTCCCCAGCCAGTACCGGGACTACCTCCCGTGTATAATTATTTGGGGGCTGTCTTTTTGTATTTTAATTCCCCTAAAGTTTGGATGGATGGATCAATATGAGACGAGGATCCCATCTGGGCACAAAGAAGGCCACAGAGCAGGAAATGGCTCGGCATCTTTGCTCACATGTGTGGTGGCAGCTCAAAGAAGTTGACCCCTTTGTATTGTTCCATCTGCTTCATTGTATAGATGTCCAACTCTTTGTAGGGATTCACAGACACGAGAAGAGTGCCGATGTAGGTCTAGGAGGGAAAAGCAAGAGGAATTCAGGCTGGCAATCCCCACGGCCTGCGAGATCTTCAGGACAAAGTGGATGGTGCCCTCCCCAATCCAATGTCAACCCATATTAGGTGCTCCTCACTCCTGAGAACATATCTGGAGGATGTGAGTGCCCCAGAGAGAGAGGCCCTTTCAGGACCAGCTCCGTCCTCAGGAGGAGGGAGGCCACCCTCAGATGGGCGACACTGAGAGAGGATGGGCAGCAGCCAGGAACGGAGGGCAGACTAACTCACTGCTCTGGGAACAAGAGTCACCCTCCCCACTTCCTTCCCCAGGGCCAGAGGGAAAGACAGAGATGTCGCTGGTTGGGCGCACCAGCTGTCCATCAAGGAGAGGGCCACAGCCTCCCATTTTCTCACATCCCTTGCAGACTTGTGTTCTGGCTCTAAATTCTCCCCTGAACCTTCAAAAGGTAGCAGCCCATTTGATCCAGTTCAACACGTCTGGTCTAACATTATTTTAGCACCCTCTTTCCCAGCAGCCCTGTTCCAAACGGACTGGCAGCTTCGCGTTTAATTACATAGATGAGGTTTTCCCGGTATCGTTTGCACAGGTTGTCCAGGAAAGCCGATTCACTCATGTGAGAGTCGAGGAGAACAAAATCCTGAACGCCGACCCTGTCCCGGGCGATCAGAGCCCCCTCCATGTTCAGCTGGTGGGGCTTCTTCCACACTGCCTCCTTCTGCAAGTCCACAAGGAAACAACCTCGTTAGGGGGATAAATCAGCAGACTTTCCTTCTGGTCCTGGGAACATTCGTGTAAGTGATGGGGAGGCTGTCTTTTTCTTTTCAGATAACCAGAAACCAGAAATCTTGGCAAGCTACACACAGGAATGCCTTTTAAAGTTTCCCAGGCTACAAAATTGGAGAGTGATTTATTCTAATAAATGTAGCCAAGTTGGCACATTGAGTAACTTCACAAAAACAAGGGAACAAAAATCTATGACATTCTCTCTGTGGATACATTGAGCTGGGCCTTTTTCTTTTCCTGAAGCCAAGGAATTCTGTTGCAATATTTTCACGCATGCTGGATACAAAATGCTATAGCTGCAGTCCTAGAATTACGCTGCCATCCCTTCTACCTGAAGCCCAAGAGCTGGTATCTGGACCCTCTCAGGAGACCCAGCCCCACCGCTATCCTGCAGCTGGACATTGGCCGAAGCCTGGCCTGGCTACTTGCCCTGTCTGAGGCGGAAGCAGCTCTTCGCTCTCCTTTGCTGCAGCTCAGAGTAGATAAAGATCAGATCCTGGCTCTCTCTTTCGTGATACCAAGTTACCGAAGCCCGCAACCCAGATACTGATTTCGACTTGCAAGGTCAAAGTTTTCCTTGCAGAAGAAGCTTTGCTATTATTTAATTCTGGAATGTCTGGGGGGGGGAGGAGGAGCAGGAGCCGGAGGAGCAGAAGGAGGGGGAGGTGGTTAAGCATGATGTACAAATGGAGGAGGCTCCAAAAGGCTGGAAAAATCCTCTTAACAGTTGTCCTCCTGGCACCTTTTCTCCCTGTTTGAGATGGCGGCACCTTCTCCCCCCCCCCCTCCATACCTGCCAGGTTTCAGGTCTTGTGCTTCGCCTCTGCTGATTTCACAAAGGAAGCCTTTGTGAGTTTTGCCGGCTGGGACTTAAACCTATTATGGCAGGATTGGCCCTGCCTGGAGGACTGTTACGAATCGTGAGAATATTTCCCATCATTCTCCCAGCCTGTAACTTGCCAAAGTTTTGAGGACGCTTGTTCTGAAATGGTGAGGTTTGGGCACCTTTTCAGGCCTGGTCAAGAGAGCCGCTTCTGGCTGAGCTGCAGTTTTTCCCTGACGGACCAGAATGACTTAAGCCCATAGACGGAGATGCAAAAGGCCCCCCTTAAGAGACCCAGACTCCACATTTCCCACTGGAACTTTGCAGCCCTCCCCCCACCTCGTCCCACTTTCCTCTGGGAGGGGCTCAGAGTCAACTGGACCTTCCAGTCTAGGGAAAACCCGGCCACCATCCTATCTTTCCCACGTCTCTTTTGTGGTGGGAGACAATGAAAAAGGAGACCCCCTCTGCTTGGCCAAACACTGTAGGACGTGGGAATAAAATAAGCTGCAGGCGTCTCCCCAGCTTTTATATCAGGAAAAGTCAATGGAAAACCTATATGCATGCACAGAGTGAACATCCATCACGGGGCGGTGAGCCCCTCTGCAATTCCAGTGAATAACTACGTTAGCCAGTTAAGATATCTGGGTCTACCGCTGTGACAGATTTGAGCCTTTTAAATATTTTCTTCTTAGGAATTAATGGCTGCTTTCTTCCCTTGACCGGCAGAGAAAATGCTTACCGTGGAAAAGGTGCAAGTTAAAATGAAATCTTGCTTCCCATTCCAGGGAATCTTAGGAGGTCTGGCTTAACATCCCATTGGCCATAATATGCCTGGGATCACAGCCACGGAAAGGAAAAAAAATCCAGGTTCATTGATGTTGCTATATTGAGCGATGTTAGGGTTGAGGAAAAACTACTGGGGAAACTACAGCGATCACAGTTGCACCCTCATGAAAAAAGACATCCATTGCTATACCAAATCATGACTGCAGCAATACTTACTGAACTCCCTCAATGTTTGGAAACTCAGAATTTATTGGACTGGAACACCCTAGTTTTACAAACAAAATCTCAGGGGTTGCCTTAGTAATGCCTAGGTCCTTAAATTTTCACGCTCCTACCAGTCTTAGGCTGTGAAATTGCAGATGACCCCTTTTAACAAGTACCACCACCACCACCACCACCACCACCACATCAATAATAACAATGATGCCTTACCTTTCCTGACGCCAGAGAGAGAAAGAGAGAGAGAGAGAGAGAGAATGAATAAGCTGCCTGGGGATTTGAGTTCCTCAACCTGAACTCTCCCTCCTGAGGTTCCTCTCTTTCCGCTTGACAAAGTTCTCCTCCTTGCCCTGAACCCCCTCGGAACACTCCGTTCTCACTTCACCTCGCTTCCCGCTGTAGCCAGCATCTCGCTTCCATCTCGTTGGCAGGGAGGAAGGAGCTCAAGCCCCAAAAAAAAAAAAAAAAACCAAAAAACCTCTTGGCCACGCAACGCAGCATTGTTCAAATGACCCCTGTCCTCACCCAACCAGAGAGAGAGAGAGAGAAACTGTCTGAATCGTTCTCTGATGTAACATCTCAGAAAAGAGATCTTTGACAGAGAGAGAGGAGAGGAGAGGAGAGGAGAGGAAGGAAGGAAGGAAGGAAGGAAGGAAGGAAGGAAGGAAGGAAGGAAGGAAGGAAGGAAGGAAGGAAGGAAGGAAGGAAGGAGAGTTTCTCCTTACAGGGCCATCAATTTTGGTACCTAACAGTCTTAGATTCATCCTGCCATCCCAAGTCAGAAGGTGTCTGGTAGCAACCATGGATCACTCAGCTGGTTCCTCCTACTGTAACAGACTGGTGTGTCTACAAGTCGTCTTATCCTCACACAGGAAGTGGTTGGGCCTGGATGTTTTGCAGCCCTTACTAAGGACATCAACTGAAGTTTGAAAGCTCTGCTTGAATTATGCTCTGCTGCATCTTGGGGAACATTTCAGTGGGTGAAAATCCCAAAAGCAGCTAATTCAAGAGCAAAGCAGGGCATCCAACAGTATTTTATCACTGGGCCCTGCAGTCAGACACAGCCTTTCTCAACCTTGCATTCCCCAGAAGCAGGTGGGGCTTGAAGCCCACCCATCTTAAAATTGCCAGGGTTGGGAAATGTTAGCCTAACCCCAAGAATATAGTAAAGACACCCAGTCCTGGCACAGGGCTCAGGGCTTTATCCGAAAGAGCTTATGCTGCATGACTGCAGAACAAACCGTGTCCTCTCGTTCATCCATTTAATATGAAAGAAATTGCAGGTCACAGGCAGATGTCTAAGCACAGGTGTGTTTTCCTAACATCGAGTGCTGGGGAGGCAGGAGAGCTGGGTCGATCTTAGGGGTCTACCATCATTTGGTGGCAGCACAGAGAAAACCTTTAGAAAGCAGAGAGTTTGAGGCTGATCATGGAGAGAAGGAAGCCCACAACCGTCTGACAGGTGAGGACAAACACGCCCAGTGTGTCTTGCAGCTCATTTCCTTCAGCCTGGAGAGGCGCAGCCAATGATAGACCTGTTGCAAGGATGCTGCGAAGGAGAAATGCGCCTTGCTAGTGCCGTCTCCACAAACTAGAATTCCCTTTTCTCCACAAGAGGTCACCCTAAGCTCCTTCTCACATGAAGCATCCACATTTCTGCTCTTTCTAGTGGGGAGGAAGCCAAGAGGCCCCATCAAAGAACATCAACGCTGCTGTCTTCAGAATCAGACGGTTTGTTCATTTAGGCTGTTTCTGGAACTTCACACAACAACAGGCTGGGAAAGATTCTACACAATCCGGGTTGCGTTAGGGATCCCCCTCAGCTACAAACATTTAGACAACCAAGAAAGACAACGCCAATCCTTTGCTACCACTTTGGCATCTGTTCCAGCCTGGCCAGTTCAAATGAGTGTATAACGCTACAATATCCCACATATTGGAGACAGCTAAAAAGTTCACACACAAAGAGAACCTCAAGGAGAGGAAAGAAAAACAGTTGTGAAACGAAGGAGGTCCATAACTAGTCCATGGTCTGAATAAACCACAATGGCAGAATTTGAACTAAGTCCACAGCAAACAAACCACATTATGGCTTACGAATATTTTAAATGTTATTCATATGAATTATGGCATGAATATATTCATCAAAATATGTGAACCTACAAAGGAGTTTTTACTGTAGCAATTTGGGGAAGGGGCTCCTCCTCCCGCCTTTGACTCTCCTAGCCATTCAACTTCTGGCGCTGCAGTTAATTTCATCCGCTGTAAACATTACATCAGAGGGTCCAAGACCATCTGCCCAGGATTTGCTCCGTCACTCAGGCCTCTGGCGAAATCCACCCGCAGCCTGGAAGTAACCTACATTGCATGCCCGTCTCCCAAGTTTCCTCTGCATTTTCTTCCCTCGGCTTCATTTTGCTCTCAAGGCAAGCGCAAAACCTTCCCTTCCCCATTTCATTTGCCTTTCCTCAAAGCGGGGTGGATTTTGCAAAAGTGTGAGTTCTAGAATCATTTCACCACATCAAAATGGCAAGAAAGAAAAAAAAATGCCTATGAACTAGCATGCACTATTCTTATCTGAATCAAGAATCTATCTGGCCGAGTGATGCTGCATTCATCTATGGGGTTTTTAATTAGGGTTTTAAACTTCATATTAATAAAAGTTTTTACTCCAAAGGCTAATGTGCATTTGATAATTTGCTTTGCTGCTTGGGAAAAGAACATTACCACCAAATCCTAGAAACAAGAAAATCTTAAATGTGTTTGCATCCCACAGAACTTTTTCCAGACTTTATTTAGCCTTGTTTCTTTCTGAAGCCACAGAAAATGCAGATTTTGAGGCTGGGCGGTGGGCAATTTCGACAGTGCCTTGTCTCTAATTTTGGCCCAGCCTTAGTCAAAAGAGCCATGGACAATCCCTGGAAAATGGAAGGGTCAAAGGGGAGCTGCACCTCAGCCTCCCAAATCAAAAGCAGAAGTGGGGGGGGGAAAGGCCCTCCGTTGTTCAAACATTTCTGAAACCCCCCAAACTCCTAACCCTCCGAGGGGCTTCACGGGTGCCACCTCGCAAACCCTCCGCTGGCCCTCTTCACCGCCCTCAGGAGACGGGCCAGAAAGAGCTTAGGGATAATCCCCTGAGAATCAAAACCCTTCACAAGGAAAGGAAAAGAAAGCCTTTTTCCCAAAGTGCTTGTGAAGGACAACATTTTTGTACCCATCACATAAAACGTTTTAATACGCTACAATCCTTTACACCGATATCCCTCCATTTCCTTTCAATAATTATTCATTAGAAAACATTTAACGTCACTGCAGATTTCACACTGGGCACTCTGGGCACAAAAGCCCGGCGGCCGAGGAGCCTTTTAGAGCGCGTTCGTCCCGAGCTAATCTGAGAAACGGCGGGGAGGGGCAGGGCCGGGCAGGACACAACAGCCCGGATAAATGGGGCGGCCAACGGTCAGGGCTCCCCTGCCTCCTTTGACGCACTTCAGGTTGATGACAGCAACAATGGAGATCTGTTCCTGGCCCTTCCTCCTGCTGGACAGGACCACGGCGGCTCCGCCAGGCCAGCTCTGACCTGGAGACCAGGGCCTCCTGTGTCCCACCTGCCGGAGGACAGCTCCAGCCCCCAGACCCCACTCTTTGGGGGTCCTCCCGGTCTAGGAGGCAGGCCAACAGCATCGCTTAAAAGACGGGAAGAAGGAAGCCGCCAGCCCTGGGTCAAGACGAGGGGCCCAAACTGGTGGACTGCTGACCCCCAGTGCGGAGCCCTGGGCTGGAGGGGAAGGCAAGGTTCAGACGTTGGAGGAGGAGGGCTGAGAACAGAGCCCAAGGCGGCTGCTGAGGGCATCAGAATGGCCCAAAGGGGAAGCAAACAGAGCCGGCTTTTCACCCGTTTTTATCCTGGGAAAAGCAGGGTGGATGGAAGAGCCCCATTCCTTGTCACAGCCACGGTTTCTGGCAGAGGAGGGGTGAATGGACAGAGTTGTCCTTTTCTCCCCCCCCCCTTTTAAAACGCTCGGCCTTTTTCCGGCTCCCCTTGTCAAAACATTTCAGGAGATTAATGATCCAAGCCAGGGAACAGCACTTCCAATTCCCTTCCAGAGGCCAATAAACAACTCCACCACCCTAGCAAAACAGGCCTATTTGCATCCTCTTATCCAAACTGAAATACTTCTCCCTTCAGACACTCCAGGAAGCAAACACTGCAGTGATTCAATTTATGACAATCAATTTTAACATGTCCCCCCCCCACACACACACTTTGCTATTTAGGGAGAGGATTGGAGGGGTTGGGCGGGACCTCTAGAGTGGTGCCTAGAACATCCTTCAATTGGATAGACAAATCCCTCTCTTTTGATAACTTTTAAATAGACTATAATTATGCTTTATCTGCCTCCGATATAAGTTACTTTGTGAGATGGTTTTACTAATTGGTTTATGAGCTGCTTATTCCCAGACCGGAAGAGAAAGCCAAGCTCCCTCACCACCCCCTAAGAGCCTCTCTTTCTGGTGTTGACAGAGGTCTTTGACTTCTAAGAGGGAAAAACCTCTGGCAACCTCTTTCCAATAGCCTGGCGTGAGAGGGCTGTTGTAATCTGCCCAGAGTCACCGGGCAGCTGGGTAGCCTCAAAACTGAAATAACAACAAGGGTCTGCTTATTTAGGACTGCTACAATTGTGCTGTTGCTTGCCACAAAGTGCCTCTGGTTTGTTTTCTAAGTCTACAGATCTTTTAACACTTTGTTGCAACATGGCCTTAATTTAATTGCGTATCATTTTGCAAGCCCGAATAGCTGAAAAATCAGGAGAGAATCCTTCAGAATAAGTAAGCAAACAGCAAACACCAGGAATGGGTGCCTCCCTTCAGAAATTATATTTTCACACAGCCTTGTATCTTTAAGCATCAGGCAAGCTGCGTGTGTGGGAAAAAAAGCCATCCACCCAAGAGGGGAGCCGGGCCTGTTGCTAACCTTCCGGCTTCACTTACTCCCGAGGAACGCGACCGTCTAGGTCTGCAGAACCAGTGAAAACAGCAGCAAAGCCCCTGAGGCCAGCCGGGCGGTTTCCCCCATTCCAGGTCTCTCCTGTGCCTTCTTCGGCATTTCACTGCACCCCAAGTTCACTTAGCAGAGCATAAAAGAGCATCCAGACTCCACAACTGCAGCAATTCCCACTCTTCTCCCCTTGTTTCCCCCGTAGAGGTTCACAGGGATCCCCGTATTTTTTAACCCTACGAAAGCCGAAGGGTTCAGAGAGGGAGGAGCAAACCGTTCCCTCCTGAAGCTGCCCCAGAGGGGCCTGGAGAGCACTCACCACCAGCAGCCCCTCCATCCTGGGGCACAAACTACCAGCAGCCCTCCCTCATCCAGGCAGCCGGTGGTGGTGGTGGTGGTGGTGGTGGTGGTGGTGGTGGTGCAAAGGCCCCTTTTATGGCTTGCACCAATGGTGAGTGGTGCAGCTGTTTCACTTTGGGTTGAGGGAAAGCAGCAATTGCTCAAAGGAAGTTTGGGATCCCACAGCAGCAGCAGCAGCAGCAGGAAGGCAACGCTGGTCATTCCCAAGGCCTAATTCAAGGGAGGGGCCCTCAGCAGCAGCAGCAAAGCTGCGTCAGGCGGCTCTGAAGCTTTTCTGCAGAAGGTGGTCTTGGCGGGGGGGGGGATCCCATACCAGCCGCCCAGCTCAGCATTGGGGGCCCCAAACGAGGCTTTTTCATGGAGGGAAAAGAGAGAATGTTAGAAAGTCAACTGTTCTAGTCTTGGGCAATGAACACTCATGAAGTGTGAGAGGGCCTCTAGCCGACTCATTTATTTCAACATGAATTTGCTGATTAATCTCTCAATCTGCTTCCCAACTCGGCAGCCTCCTGTTATCCCAACTCTGAGGAGACTGAGTTTCCACCTTCTCTCTCACCAAAATGTCGCCCATGTGGTTCCCCACATCGTCCCCCTCCCGTGTGCTTTCAGTAGCAGCCAAAGCCCTGGAAATGAAACAGGTAAAGCCTTTTTCCTCCCCCAGCTCTGAAGCAAGAGTTCTACGGCCCGGCAGGAACTTTATTTTTGCGAACATTGTCCAGGCCGCAGAGAGACCCACCGCTTCAATTTTAAACCCTGCTTCCCCTAACAAGCTTCCCCCCCCTCTGGCCCTGCCTTGCTTAACAAATAAATAAACGAATGAACAGATTCTGTTCTGGGCTGCTTCACAGCTGACTGCGTTGGGAAATTAGATTTTTATAACAGCCTCATTGGAAAGAAAAATGAAACAGCAAATAAATGACCTGACCCTTCTTTAAATTTACTGCCGTGTCATCTCTGACTTCCAGTTCAGCATAATTACAAATCCTGTTTGGTAATCAGAATCGCAGTGGCTTCACCCATTTAAACAGAGCGCAACGTTCAGGCCAGCATCCAAACCTACTTAATTCACAAGGACCCGAACTAACGCTCCTTTTGCCTGGTTGAAAGCAAAGCTGTCTTTTCCATATAAACATTTCATTATAATCAAGGACTGGTCTGCAACTATGCTTTGTCCTCCGCCAGATATTGTTGGCACACAAAAAAGCCACGGGACAACAAATTCTTTTCCCTTTGAGGACAACCGTCCGTTGGGGTGGGAGAGAGAAAAAGAGCCACTTGCAGCAAAGTCATTCCCTGTTGCCGTCTCCTGTCCAGAATACAGCTCTAGGGCTTTGCACATACGAGGACAATTTTTTTTAAAGAAGTGTTGTGTTAAAAAACACCCTTGACAATGACGGATCCATCTGTTGAACTGAAGTCTAGAATGCTTCCTCCTTCCAATCTTCCCTCCTTCTCCCCCCTTTTCAAACTTAGCAACTTTGATGGGAGGACTTCAATTCTGAGAGTTGAAGTCCACACATCTTAAAGTTGCCACATTTGAAAAACATGGTGCTAGAGTAACACAATGAGGTCTTTAAGGGGCTAGAAACAGATCCACCTCAACCACATTGGTCACCCAGGCAAAGGTTGCTTGGCCTGGATAGAGCTGGTCCCCTCAGGAACCGGTCCAGCCCCTCTCTCTTCTGGTGCCCCCCAAGAATTTGCGGATCCCTGATCCGTTGTAATTTCCCACGATGCTCTAGGGTGCCGTTTTGTTGTGCTCAGGGATGGGCTCTGACTCGAAGGATCAACACCTTGTCTGCCTGCCTTTTTGTTGGAGGAAGCGAAGGTAGCCACTGGCCCTAACTGGTTTTCCAGATTGTTTTTCTCATTCAGTCCTGTGAAACTAGGAGTAATTTCCTCTTTTATGGATGTGTCCCACAGCGGCAGCTCACAGCCTGAGGTGGGATGACTTGGTGCACCTTTTGGGTGACAGTTCTTGCCTCCAGCCGCCAAGATACACCCTGTTCCGGGGGACAGATTTGGTTCTACATTGTTGGCTTATTTAAATGAAAGTTTTAAATGAAAGTTTTGGTTCTTGGTTTTACGAAAGAGTAGAGACACCTTTTGCTCTCTGGTATGTTAGCTCTTCAAAGTCTCTCTGTACCGCTACGCATGGAACACAGCATCTACGTTTTACTTCGTGAGCCTGAATGGACTCGGAAGCGCCTTGCCCCCCATTCATGCAATTAATGCAAAAGGGGGGCATCCTGAGGCCTGAATCTCGGGCTCTGTCCTACCCAACAGCTCAGGATTTTTTAACCATGGAAACTCCAAGGCACCCAGATTGCTCCCCAACGTCAGAGGAGGTCTGGGAGCATCTTTCTTATTCAAATTTGTGGAAGCTTCTCTCAGACTCCCCCAGGCTTTTTATTCCCATGACCTCTCCTCCTCCTTCGCCGCCCTGACCGTTACCTGGGTCGCCATCCTGAATGCTGACCCTGAATGCTGACGGTTCCGATTAAGCCATCCAGGACAGGCGAGCTGGCTTGTTTAGGATCCAGCGTAGCAGAACACGATGCCAGGAGCTCTGCAAAAAGACTTTTCCGTCCCAGTGAAGCACGCTTAATAATTCATGTTGCGTGTCGGCGGCTGAGCCTCTGGGTCCGGGATGCTGGTATTGGCTCATTCTCCTGGTAAGAATTAGACACTGGACCTTCCTGCAGATTAGGTTGCAGCAGGCACTGCCTGATCTTTGATTGCTGCAATTTCTTGACAGACTAATTACTGAGGACAAAAACAAAGCTGGGATGAGAGAAGGCATTTGAAAATTCCCTGCTTTCCCGCAGCTCCTTCTGCTCGCCTGGTTAGGCCCCTGGGGGTCCCTTCCACAGACAAGTCCCATTTCAGGAGTGTATGGAAGTCAGTGTAAGGGTAACCTCTACACTTAATAATGCATAGCAGCAGGTAAGCAAAGAGTTACAGGATCTCTTTTCACGAGTTTAGCCCGAGACTGATGGCAGTGCTTAAAAATTAAAACTAACAAGAACCAGGCTGATGTTACGACTATATATTTATGTTAAATATCCTTAATAATTCAGAGATGCCTCACGCTAGAGAGAGACCGAATAAGGAATACCTAGTAACTGCAGGTCAGTCACCTCCTGGTTGTAAAAATGTCTACTTAGGTGATGTAGAACTGTGTTTATGATTCCCACCCCAAAACATGGCTTACTCCAGCCAGGTAGATGGCGGTAAGCTGCTGATGTCCAGGAATAAGGGAAAGGCATCTGGCATTTAACAGAATAGCAGGATTGGAAGGGACCTTGGAGGTCTTCTAGTCCAACCCCCTGCTCAAGCAGGAGACCCTACTTGAGACCAGGGGTGTCCAACCTTGAGAACTTTTAAGATCTGTGGACTTCAATTCCCAGAATGCTGGCTGGGGAATTCTTGAGAGTTGGTCCACAGCTCTTAAAATTGCCAAGGTTGGATACTCCTGCCCTTTCCCATTCTGTCCAGGCTCTTCTTAAAACCTCCAGTAATGGAGCACCCACAACTTCTGGAGGCAAAGCAGGAAATTTCTCCTTGGTTTTAGGTTGCTTCTCTCCTTGATTTGCTTCGTTGGAAATTGTTACTATTACTTATTAATTCATAGCACATTCGCCTATCTGTCATTCTCCTTTTGGTTGGCCCTGACTTTTAAAAAACACTAAGCTAAAATCACATTATGGCTAAACGTAACCCGCAAATCCCCTTCGGCTCTCCCCCGAAGGAGAAGAAAAATCAACTCCCCCCTTCCTTCCCCTGGCAAATGGGCTGTTATTCCTGCTAGCTGACATCCAAGCGGAGAGCTCTCCCAGGTGTCTGGGTTTCTCTGATGGGATGAATGACTTTTAAGCAACATAATACCTGTTTTGCTCCTGTTTTACACACCTGTTTCTTTGCCAGCAGCCCTAAAGGAGCAGAAGTGAATGGTATTATTTGCAGTAGGAAAAAATGGAAAGAGGATATTATTTTTTTGCCAAGTGCCTTGGTGTTTCTTGTTCAAATTTAATTGAATTTTTGCTTGTGCTAAGACAGTCATCAATTATTCAGTCCTGCATTCATTAATTCTAAATATTACAAGCAATAAGTCGGGTTTTACTGCATTGTTAGGGTTTCAAGCAGATATATATATATATATGCTTGTTTTTAATCATACTCTTTTGATTAGTGATGCCACCTTGACTGAACAATTTAAGTGTCTACAAATCATAGATATTAAATGAGTTGTAAGAAAGAGGTTAGGTGTTTTGAAGACAATCCCATCAAAGGCTTGTTTTCCAATCCTGCATTTGCAAGAATAGAAGGTACCCAACACTGATTTCTCTTCTCTGCCCATTTATATCAGATACCACCGCTTACTTTCTGGTCCCTGTCCAACTTTTCATTTTATTTTTCCCCTCCCTTTCACTTTTCTTGAGGGAGCTTCAAAAATTCAACACCTGAGAGCTGGCACCAGGTATCCTGAACTTCTTCCTCAGAGAAGCCAAGCCTCCCAGCAAAGTGACAGGTGTGTCTTCTCCCTGCCCGCATCTCCAGGGAACAGAACATTGCATTACAGCTATAATTTCATGCTCTCTGGTTTGCAATAAAACATGGCACTGCATTTTATAGTGCCATGAATTATGCGGGGTTTTAACATTGCAATCCTAAACACCCTCCGCATTTGGGAGAGGCTTGGAGAAGACGTGCTGAGCTTGTACTCTAGCGCTGCAGAGTGGTGCACTCACTTTTGGACATAATTTTAACAGGGCCTCCATGCAAACAAATTAAGCTGAATTTATAACCTCTACACGGAAGACTTTTTTTTTAATCCCCACTTTTTAAAGCTGATGAAACAGAGGGATCTAGGTGAGGTTTCTGTTGCGCCGGAGCCCTGCCAACTTCAAGGAATTTCACAACTGCTACCAAATGCACAGCAGATGTAGGTCTCTCGATCCCCCCTCTTCAATCTGCTTACTTAAACCCAGGTTCAGCTAACGTCTGAACGACACAGGTCCTCCTCATCCCCAGCTGCCTTGGTCGTCTTGGGGGAAAGAGACGAATGGGCTAAAATTTAGGCCTCGTTGGGGCTGTGAGATCTTCAACCTTCCTTTAGGGGAGAATATAGGGAGGTGGAGGGGGGCTCTGTAGACTGCCCAACTTTCAGGGACAGGATTGTTCCCAGGAAGGAGGTGCTTTGGACTCACCGCAATGGAAGACTAAAATGGCAATCCATGTCTGGACTACTTCAGATATCAGCTTCTAGTTTAGGGGACTCCAGGCAAAACAGGGTTAATCCGGACCTGGAGCAGGCAATAGAGGAAATGCAGGAATAAAAAAGAAATGGGATTTAATCAGTATGACCCGCCAGTGTTTGGATAGCATATGTTTTTGCTGACAGATTATGAAACACAAGGCAGTTCTGTTAACGGTGAATGTCTAACAACCCTCCCCCCCCACACACACAGAGCTGCTCTTACGTTTCAGCACCAGGATCAATAAACAACCAACATTGGATTGGACAGGAGGTCCACCCGGCCCTCACCCATTGAAAGGAATGGGAATTCTGCTAGGCTCCAGCCCGGCTTCCCTGCATTCAATGGCCTTCCACAATATAACTTCCCAGACGATGGTGGCCATTGTGTATTATTTAACTGTAGAGCCCAATTAAAAATAATGAAGCCTGTCTCTTCCTGCTAGGCTCTCTCGGCAATAATGGAGGCTGACTGGTCCTCGCACAGCTCCATCTTTGTCTGGGGCTGGGGTCTTGGCTGGGGTCAGTAGCATTCAGTGGCACAGCTCTGGCAACAAAACCTGGGTCATCCAAGCTTAAGGAACTTGGTTATTAAAGACGGAAGGAGGAAGTGAATCAAATAAAAAACCAAGAATAACATCAACCAACCCCTCCCCTCTGGCTTGCTTCTAACTGCACTTTCTCTGCAGCCATTCCTCAATTCATTTCTTCTGTTAAAAGGAAAAAATATCCTATTTAGGATAAACTAGATCAATCTGACAAAGCTGGAGAAACATAATTTGGGTATGTGTCCACCTCTATCCAGCGATATCATTTAAGGAATGTGGCGACTACATTTTTCCCTGTCCAATGGTAATTTTAACAGAAACCAAACCTGGTTCCTTTAGAAATTGATTTACAAAATAATCAGCAGCAGAGACTGTTACTTCAAGAAATAAACACGAGGGTCACCCTCTCTTAGCTTCCCCTAAAAAAATACAGCTCCCCTTCTTCAGTCTTTGTGCAGGAAACCAATCTCGGTGTGCAGCTTTTGAATTTTCTATTGTTTCACCACAACAATAGGGATTCTACGAAGGGAGAGAAACGGAAAAAGACACATGCGAGATACACACATTTCTTTGGGTCTCGTGACTAAGTGGCACACACCTAATCGGGTAGGAAGGATCTGCTAGGGATGAAATCTGGTGGGACCACGAAAAAGGGCCCTTCTCTATTGAACATCATTTCCCTGAGGCTCGATTGTCCCCCCCCCATCTTCTTGTTTTTCTGAAAGGCCCTGAAGACGTGGTTTTGTCCGTGGGCCTGAGGGCCACCCATGGAAATAAAGTCCACTGAGTGGCTGACTGGATTGCGTTGCTGCTGCCATGGGGAGGAGGGGCAATGTGGGTTTTTAACCTTGCGGATTTTTAATGTTGCAAGCCACCTGGAATCCCCTGCCTGCGAGTTGGGCGCCCATATACATTTGCTTAATAAATAGTAAATAAAATCTCTCAACGAGAAGCTAGGAACCTGAGTGTTGCAGAAGCAGGAGAGGCAGCACAACCGTTGCTCCTTCTCTTGCGATACACCAGCCCAGGAACAAATTTGAGGTGACATTGTTAGTTGCACTTGTGAACTTCCTGCCCCTGAAGGTCACTGGACACAACTGTTGCCTGTTCTTCACAGGGTTACCTCTTCCCGGGGTTACTCAGAGGAAACAGAAGTTAATTGACCTTTCCCAAATCCACAAAGTGCTTTGGGAAAAGTTGGTTTTAAATTGTGGAGCACGGCTCTTGACTAGGAAAAAAAGGGGGGGGGGACTGGACTGCTTTCTACTCATTATTTGAAATTATCAGTTTCTAGCCAAGAAGGCCAGAAAAAATGGTTTAATGGGATTTCCAAGTCATATCAAAACTGAAACTAAACGCAAATGCATGTTGAGGCCACAGGTGGATCTGTCCTATTAAAGTAAGAAAGAATAACACGGCTTAGCACTAAAAAATAATAATTAACATCTTTTAATTATGGCAGTCTTGGTAATTCCAGCCAAAAGAAGAGTCTTATGATTCTGCCCAGAGCATATAAAATCTAGAAACAGGAAGGATTTGATACACAAAAGGACGTAATTGCTAATACCAAACCAGGTCTTAGGTCACGCCAGACAGAAAGTTGGTATATCTGCCCCCAACAACCGGCCAATGTGCATCATTTAAACAAAATGTTCTTGCTGAAAATGTAAAAAAAAAAAAAAAGGGAAATAAACTCTACAACACCAAAGTATCACCAAAAGAGCAGTAAAGCAGTTTTCACAGGGAGTTTCTTATTAGTCCTCTGCTTGCTGCCTTATATTCTGCTTTCGAGAGACTTTTGCTGCATTTTTCTTTCAGGCTGTACAATATCGGTGCAAAAACGATTTCCTGCAGCATGGAGGATCCACTGCAGAAAAAGAATAAAGAGTAAAGTTTTAAAGACTGTACTATGCTGAACTTGTCGGGCACTAGGACCCGATATTTTATTCTCTAGCCAAATTTTGAGGAAGGCTTTTTTTGTCCGTTACATCTCTGCATTTAATCAGTAGTTGAGTCTATTGTAAAACTCTGATTCACCATCTGTACAGTCCCAAGTGAGTAGATTTCTACTAAAGGCCTTATCCCCGTGGGATTAATTGGTAATTTCACACATAATGATTTTAACTACAATTTGTTACACAGATAAAAGTGTTACTGACACAAGGTTTTCGTACACTGGCGGGTGGGTGGGGGGAGTTAGGTTTTATAAAACTGAAATAACTGTATCTATTTCAGTTTAGAGACCTGCCTACAAGTGACACAAAGCAGGTTTAAGAATATCTATGCGATTGTTTTTCACGTAGATGAAATGGACATTTCAAATTCTAAGGAGAGGTGAACTTAAACACAGTATTACTTAAAGAATATTTGTTTTTGTGTTGTCTCACAACTGCCATTGTTTCTGCAGCCCATTTTGGCGTTCAGTACAAAGTGATGCCGAGACCTGATCTTTTTTGTTCAGTATTTATTTTCTTTCTTTTCAGTCTTTCTCTGCTGCATCTCCTATGCCCTTTCCACCCAGCAGCAGGACGAGTCCCATCGTAAGAGACGATGTGTTGATGAGTTTTCATCCTTTCCTACAGAGCAAGTCCAGAGAAAGGACCAAGAAGTTTCAGATGGGTCTCTCCCTTGGAAGGAGGTACTCCAGAGGGCTGATCTCACCTGTAAGGGCAGGGCAAGGCTGACCCCACAGCCAGAGCCCCTCCTGGTCTTCCGAAAGAGGAAGCCCACAGCCCAGGCAGGGCTGCCCTCTCCTGCTTGTCTGCGTTGGGCTCCTCGGAGTGCGCAGAGGGTGCCAAGCCTGACAGCCTCCGGGCTCGGCAGATTGGGGACGGGGGGGGGCTCAGCAGATACGGCCAGAGATTTGGGGAGGTCCCACTTTCGTTCCGGCTTCTCCCAGTGGCAGAGACAGACTGGGTGACCAGATTGGGAGTTAGCAGGAGTTCACTCCGGATCAAGGAGCAGACTGTCAATACAGCTGATAAAGGGGAGGGGGGCAGTAACCCTCAGCCACACTGCACCCCCCCCCCAAGGAAAAGCTAGGGCGAGGGGTCCTTTCTGGCCGAGAGCCCCGCAGAGGAGGGGGCTGGAGGAACCAGAGATCCGCCAGCTTTCCCTAAGCAGGACTTTTCAACCGCACGGGACTACAGCCCCCAGCATCCCCAGCCAACCCTCGGGGCGCCATAGACTGGGAATGGCGGTTGGGAAGGGAAGGGGGGAGAGCAGCCTTTGCCAGGGGGGGTCTCGTGCTCCCTCGAGAAAAAGCCCCTCCGGCCGGCCGGGGAGCGCCCTCCGGAGGAAGGCCCGGCCGGGGCCGAGAGGGGCGAGGCGGCGGCTGGCGGGCCCCTTCCCGCGGTCTGCGGCGGGCGAGAGAGCGGGAAGAAAGGCGGGAGGGCGAGCAGCCGCCTTCGCCCGGCCCCGCCGCCGCCTCTTGGCCACGGCCTCGCAGACCTCGAAAGCGGCTAGTCCTCAATGAGTCGAGGGCTGCGCCGCCCGCCTTTGCAAGCCGCGACTCCGGGCAGGGGAGGGGTCGCTCCTGGCCGGCGCCCCCGCCCCTCTCCCCCCGGCCGCTCCCCCGCCCCTCGGCCCCCGGGCGCGCATGCTCCAGCTGGACAGCTCCGGAGAGGGAAATTTAAAAACGCTGCTCGGCCGGCCGGCCGCCCCGCCAGCTGCCTCCCCCGAGCTGCTCCGCGCCGGACCGGGCGCAACCACAGCCGCAGCCGCAGGTCCGCCGGGCCCGGGCCAGTCCCGGGAGAGGAGCAAGGCAGGCGGGCAGGCAGGGAGGAAGAGGAGCCTCCGGAGGGTCGCCCCGCTCAGCCGCCCCCGCTCGCCCCGGAGGTACCTGCCCCGCTGCCCCCTCTCGCCCCGGGCAGGGCAGGGCAGGGCAGGGCGGGGGCGCCGCTTTCGGCCGAGGGGGCTGGAGAGGGGCCCGGCCGGGAGTCCCCCCGCCTCCCTGCTGAAATGCTGGAGAGCTACCCGACTGCCTCTCCCCGGCAGGCCATGCTGGAGAGCGACCCCCCCTTTGCCATGTCCGGCCTCGTCGGGAACCCGGGACCGGCCCGCCGCCCCTCCCCGCCGGACTACAGGTGAGCGCTCCCCGCCAGAGCCGCCCCCGCCCCACCCCTCGCCCCCCGCCGCCTGGGGGCTTCGCGGAGGCTTTCACTGAGCGCAGCCTCCGCGCAGGCGACCCCCAAAGCCTCGGCCCCAACGCCCAGGCCGGAGCTGCGCCCCAGGCTCCGAAGCCCTAGCTGCGGGTCGCAGCAGCAGAAGCCCCCCCCCCGCCGCTTATCTTCCCCTCAACTTTTTTGTTCCAAACTCTGATTTCCCCGGAAAGTCTATTTTGTATCCCAAGGAGGAAATGCGCCCCCAGCCTCTGTCTGCCTTGCCTGGAATGAAAGGCCCCCCGCCCCCTTTCTGAATCCAAGTCCACTTGGGGCAAACAGACAAACGGTGGGAAACCACCATCGGCAGCCAGGATCGCGGGGTGGGGAGGGGAGGGGCGGGTGAGCCGTGCCAGCTCTCCCTCTGGGAATCCAGGCTTGGCAGTCGAGGGAGATGGTTGGATCTCCCCCCCTCCCAGAAGGGGGAGGTCCTGTGCTTCTGCGGCTCCCTAGAAACGACTCAGCAGGGAGAAAGAGATGGTGCTGCTGATAAGTTATCCAAGTCTGGATGTCTGGTTTGATTTGAACACAGCTCCACTCTCTGGGAAATCCAAGATTGCGGTTTAGGGGTGCTTCTGGAGAGTCAGGGGCCTACTTTGGCCAGGATCCCCTTCGTGCTGCTTAGACCTGGTGTGCTGAGTCACTGTGAGCCATCATCTTTTTAGACTACTGCAACATAATCTTGGGTTTCACCTTGAAGGCTGTCTTAGAAGCGACAGGCGGGGCAAACGGTCACTTTCTTTCTTGGCAAATTTGTGGTCAGTGACAGCAAAAGTCTTCCTGGGCCAAAGTCACTAGCTGCCAATCTGACCTGGCCGTTCTTTACAAAACCATTTGTGATTTAAGATCGGGATACCCGAAAAGCCTCATTCTGCCCTACTGGCTGTTGCTGGGTGGCTGGAGGTCCCTCCAGGTGCAAATTCAGGACAGCAACCTTCCTGTGGAGTGTTCAGTGTGATCCGCTTGTCTCTGGAGTTGCTTTAAAGATATTCCTCACCCTCTGATTTTTCTTCTGTTTGTAGCTTTTCTGTCTTGCAAATAGGGATAAGGAAGCTACACTTGACTGGGGGAAACATTGTCCAAATTTTGCAGTCCTTCTCCCCCCCCCCCAAAAGCAACCACATCCCACTGACACAACGCAGTGGGGAGAGAATTAACTGTTCACTCCGGCATGGCCCAGTTTTGAAGTTGCTCCGGTAGATGTCAGGGGAACAAGAGGGATTTAGGTCCTGCAGACTCAAGACCCTGAAATATCCCCATCACAAGAGAGCCGATCCCCCCAAAAGTGGTCCGGGCCCCAGTATCCGCCATTACACTGCGGGATCTCCCACGGTGAACTTATGCAGGCTGCCCTTAACAAACCTAACTTTGGTAAAGAAATCCTACTGCTAAGTGAAGGTTGTAAATTATCTGTACTTGCCAAATCTGATAAGGGTAGTTTTTGGGAGAATAAATGGCATTTGAAAATTATGTGGGCAAGAATTTTTAATTCTTAGCATAAGGAACGTGAGTGACTGCTTAGATCAAATACGCAGTCCTTTGGCCAATTAAGTCCAACTTATTTCTTAAGAAAAAAAGATTGACACTTATAGCTTAGTTTATATGGAGTTTCAGGCAGCCTTTGACAAGTCACTTTAGTTATTACAAAATGCTTATTCCTATAAATAGACCCGTTTCCCAAATTCTTCTTGTTCCTTCACCCTACCTCAAAAATAATGTTGTAATTTATCACCGCAGTCATTTTTCCACCCATGAATTGCATGACCCCTTTAAAAAGTGACAAAAAAATGTATACAGATCCAGACCGTTATCTCCAAAGTGCGCTGTAGCATTTGTTCTGTTCCATGAGAAACCACTTTGGATTATGTAAAAGAAAATCTTCCAGACTGACCGATTTTTAAGAAGAGAATAGACCTGTCAAATTCTATCAGGTCAATTTACTTTCTTCCTGTCACCACAGTGCAGGACGGGAACCCGAGGTCTTGAGTGCTCCGCGGGCGGGCGGGGGGGGCATGAAGGAATGGCCCCCAATTAACGGAAGGGAGGGGTAATTGTGCTGAGAATAAGCTTCTGTTTCACTTGAGGCTGGTAGACACGAAGGGAGCCAGATTTCAAAGTCAGGGTTAAAAAACAGAAGCGGAAAAGCAACACACCAAAAAGCTTGAGAGAAGTAGATCAATTCTTGGCCATCCCAGACTGAGTCAGGATGCTGCAAAATTGGTAACTCTGCATTTGTCCTGGAACTTTCTATGGACAGGTGCTAGAATCCTTCTGAATCCAAGTGCCATTGAGGTGGAAGCAAATACTTCTTCTCTAGCTTATGGCCAGAGGTAGAGTCCAGCCAGATTCTTCATTAAATCTCACTTAAATTGCTCACTTAAAATTTTAGCAGCCCTGGCATTCTTCCTCATGAGCATTTTTTTTCTCCTGCATGTTATCAAACAGGCACAAACAGGCTGAGGATCCATGCTGGTGCACTTGTATGTGTGCAAGTCTGATTTTGCCAGGCTATCTGCTCCAAAGGGCCTAGGCAGCCCGCAGCCTCTCCAGTTTGAGATCTCTCTTGACCACAATGTGACAAATCAGAAACGTGGGAACACGAGGGATTAAGGAGCCTCTGTTCCAGGGAGTCCTAGCAAATAGAATTGATGGGGATAATCTCCATAAAGAGTAGGCTGCAAGGTGAGAAAATGGAGGGATCCTCAAAAGGAAATGCCACCGGAACCGAGTCTTTCATTCAGCCAAGGACTGTAATCCCTCAGTGGCCTGAGAGGCTACGCTGGCTGGCTGGCTGGCTGGCGTGCGTTGATGGGGGCTCCTGTCCTTCTCCGGCATTCAGAAGCAGCAAACAAGCACAGATCAGCTCAGCATGAAGGCTGCTCTGGACGGCTTGGTTGGGGCCGGGGCTTGGGATGGTCCTTCTGCCCAGCCAAGAAGGCAGCACCGTTTCCTGCCCGTGGAAAAGTTAGTGGCAAAGTTGTGCTTGAGCAATGAATAGCTGAGCACCATTTTTCTTCATCTACCACTGATCAGGAAAAGAGAGGGAAAAGGCTGTCCAGAATGTGGAGAACAAAAGCATTCTAGATTTAAAAATGCATTCCTTGCAATGGGGTGCTCTCATTCTCCAAAAGGCAGGGCGTGTGTGTGTGAACAGCTAAGGTAACCCTCTTCCGAAGGAAATTTGGAAACAAGCTCTGGGTCATCAGTCTGTGCCCTGTATTGGCCAGTTTCGACTGACCGACCTGGCAAGCAGATTTCTCTGCCGACTCCCCCAAATCCCTCGGGAGGGCTCCCTTAGCAGGAAGAATGAAGAGGCAGGGATTGGCTGGAAACAGGCAGCCAAACGGCCCCAAATCTCTTGGGGTAAATAATCGGAGCAAGAACTCTCTCAGGGAAAGAAATAACCCATTCATTCCACTTCCATAGCTCTTCTGGGAAATCGGATAAAGCCTGCTGATCAGAGCCACAATTGATTTAAATGAGCGTCGGGAGAGGTGGGCATGGCTCTTCCCAGAAAACATCCCTGGAAGGGCCCATCAGCCAGCTTAGTCAAGATGCCTTCTTACGAACAGCCCTATTCAAAAGGGGATTGTTTTTTCGAGGGGAGAGGGCAAAATTAAGAAGCCCAATCCTTTCCTATACGTAGCTCCAAAGAATTAAGAAAAATAATTAAGGGTCACTTTAAAGGAAGAAAGCGGGGCATGTTTTTAAAGATGAGGAGTATTTGTTTTCCAGAGTTGTATCTTCACACCCCCAGCTAAGTCCGCAAGGGTGCCACTTTGTGGAAGAGGTGGCCATCCGCAGCACAGGGACCTGTGCCCCGTTCCTCACATACCAGGACGTTTGCTAGGGGGAAGGCTGTGATTCATTCTCTCTCTCTCTCTCTCTCTCTCTCTCTCTCTCTCTCTCTCTCTCTCTCTCTCTCTCTCTCTCTCTCTCTCTGCCACACACCAGGGGTGCAGTGACCACTGGCAAACTCTTGAGGCTGCTGCCCAGGCAAATAAGCAGGGAGTGAAGTTGCCGGGTGCCCATCAGCTTCCACCAGAGCATCTCCAACCAGGAAGGTGCCGAAGCGCATCGGATGGCGGGGGCCCATGGTGCATGTGGTCCCTGATAGGAGGCCACTGCTGTGGGTTTTGACCCTTCCCGCCCCCTTGACCCCTTGCACTTGTTGTGTGGGGCTGGGGAGCAGCAGATGGCACGGGTGGAGTGTCTCCCGTCATTCAGGCAGATTAATGGGGAACTGGTAAATAGGGGGAGGGAGGCGGGGTGGGCAGAAGGAAACAATTAAGCCAGAATCTCCAAAAACAAAAGGTCGCCACGTGCCGGCAGCCAACAGCCTCCCCCACACAATGGCTTATCGGCTTACAATGCGCAGGGCCACCAACTCCTGCAGATGACAAGGGCTGCTCCCCGATTTTGAACCATCTGATGCTGGTGTTTACTTACAGTTGGGCCAATGGCCGGGCAGGGAGACCGGTCACCTGATGTTCTTTTTCAGGCATGGGACTCGACTGGCTCTGCAAAATAACTGTAGAAGTGTAACCATGGCGATGTTGGTTATTGCCAC
Organism: Crotalus tigris; assembly: GCF_016545835.1. Classification (NCBI taxonomy): domain Eukaryota; kingdom Metazoa; phylum Chordata; class Lepidosauria; order Squamata; family Viperidae; genus Crotalus; species Crotalus tigris. The sequence continues at coordinate 1,453,194 of NW_024097560.1, read as the reverse complement.
ATCAATACATGACATTAAAAAGAAAACAGGCTTCGGAGAAGGGTGGCAGGAGGACAGGCGGGACTAGCCAGGATACCAAGCGCCCGCTGCTGTAACAACAATCGATCCTGTAGTCCCTTCGGCCTCCGAGAAGGGAGGGAAACTGCCAAAAAGTTTTGAATTGGAAAGTTTTGCTTTGCAGTTAAGAGAGTTGAAGAGAGCATTTCAAAGCCTTGGAAACTGCAAAGAAGGCATTGTAATATTCTAGATTTATTTTAAATCCTTCTCACTTTTTAAAATTATTTATTTCTGCCATTGCTGCGTTGTGCAACTCTAGCAGGCTCCAAGCGCCATGTGAACCTTGCATTAACATGACTTTGGTAGAACAGAAACACCGACCACCTTCCCTTTAGGAAACAAGAGTTTTAGGAACAATCTGCAAAAGCTTTATTCTCAAGCTGAGTTTGGTGTCCAGCACTCTAATTTTAAGAAAGTAGGAAGGTGCAAACTACTATCTTCCTCTGCGTGATATGAAAACTGCTCCTTCCTCTTGTCTTTGCTTTCTTTCCTATGCACGAGAGTCCCGTACAACGGAGCGGGAAGGCAACTGGAATAAAACCTAGCCAGAACAGGGGCTGCCGGCCCATGGCGGCTGCCTTACCTTCAGGCTAGCAGGCCAGGGCAACACAGCCACAAAACCCACAAAGTTATTCCTCCGTAGACTGTTGGGCTCGGACCCCTCCCGTCTGAGCGAAGATGACTTCCCCGGCGATTTGCAGTCTCTCTCGTGGCTGACCTCCGTTGACGTCCCTCGGCTGCAGCAGATGACCAACGGAAGGATGGATTTTGGCATCACTTCCCAGAATGTGGTCCTGCAGCAGACAGGTAGAAAACTCTGTGACCCTTTCACTCTTGGCCTCCGTTGCATTGACCCCCTCAGTGCTGTGATACCTAGTGGTCATTTTAAAAACACAAAGGACAAATGAATTGTGTAAAACTAGCACTGACTTGGGTTTAATAAGCCCGGTTGTTATGATCAGAGCCTATGCAAGCTTGTGGATTCCACAGAGAGCTGGGAGGGGGATTCACCACAGTCCGGAATCGTATCATATACTGCTTTTCAATGACAGGTGCCATGCACACCTCGGGGGCTCCAAGAGCGACACCTCACGTACAAGCCAGCGCGTCTCCAAACATTCTAGGAGTTAACACCGTCTCGCCCCACGAAAGCAACGTAAGACAGGCTCCCTTCCTCGTTAATGGCCCCGGGGAGGGGGGCTCGAGCCCTGCGCAACTGATGCTCCTGTTTCTCTCCCTTCCACACCAGATAAGTCCATATGTGGTGGGGAGGCAGTCATCCCCCAGCCTTCAGCTGCAGCTGGCCCCGCTCTTCCCCACTCCCTCCTGCCACACCCAGCAGATCTTCACCATCACCCACAGCACACAACAGGTACAGTCTCGACTTTGGGGTCCCAGCACAACTTTAAGGAACCTTGCCAGTGCTTAGTTGCTGTCCTTTGCTAATGTTTACAACACAGAGTGGCCGTGGGTTTAGCTGTGCACGTGAGAACAGCCAGGCAATGCAACGAGAAGCATTTAAACCGTGGGTCAAAAATGGGGGTTCAGAAGGGAATGCAGCCAAAAGAGTGTGTGGGCACCTGAAGGCCGTTCTTGAAGCCGGTGTTGAGCTGAGGTGTTGGTTGCCACTTGTACCACAGAGGCCCCCGGCCTTTGGGCTAGGCTACTCTCCACTGCCTAAGGCTGATGGGTCTCCTGGCCACACCCAGAGGGCAAAGGTGCTCGCCTGTCTCTCCCTTTCCTGGCACAGCTGAAAAAGAGACAGACTTCCATTCTGTGCGAACTGCTCCCTGTTCCCTGATTAAGAAAAGCAGGTCAACTGCAGACTGGTCAGGTCAGGTGCAGGTGGATCCCCCCCACTCCCCCAGTTGCAAACTTCTCAGCTACCAGAGGCAGGACCCCCCTCCATTTGGACTAAATGGACACCAAAATAACTTGTGGGGACTGTTGAGCCCCTTGCCAATGGATGCACTGAAGTGTCCCAAACAGCATTTGCAGGGTGGGATCACATCCCCACAGCCCACGTTCCCCCCCCCCGCTTTGCCTTTTCCTCTGAGAGGCTGACTCGGTCTTCTCCTTCTCGCTTCGGCCACAGTGCAATCCAGTGACCATCTACAGCACCTCTTATGGCTCCCCCGCCCACTTTCCCCAGCCCCGCCTGGCTCCTCACGCAGCCCAGGAGCTGCACACCAAGCAGTACCCCAAGCCCATCTATTCCTACAGGTGAGTAAAACTCAAGAGCCCTTGACTCGGGGGGGGAGCCCCCTTTATTGGAAAGGGTAGAGTTGGGGTTCAGGAACGCCGCAGGGCAGCTGACCCCCCACTCCCCCTCCGGCAGCTGCCTGATCGCCATGGCCCTGAAGAACAGCAAGACGGGCAGCCTCCCTGTGAGCGAGATCTACGGCTTCATGAAGGAGCACTTCCCCTATTTCAAGGTGAGGAAGGCTGAGCCCAACGGGGTGCAGGAGAGCGGGCCCTCTGCAGCCCCTCCCCAGCCCTCGGGGGAAGACCCAGAGATCCCGCAGTGGGCCCATGTTCAGACAGATCGAGGGGTGTGTGTGCAGGAGAGCACTGGATGCCGAAATACCCCACTGAAGAACAGAGGTCTCCACTGACCAACATCGGAGTCTTGGGTCGTGGGAATCTTCGCTTTCTCACGACCGGCCACCCTTCAGGCTCTTTTCCCAGGCAGACAGGACAACTTGAGCCACCTGCAGAAAGGCAGACAGGTATCTCCCAACGAGTCCCTCGTAGGCCGGACAAGCATCGCATTAATGTTCAGGTCCGAGGGTGAAGGATGACGGGGGCCTCTGGAGTCGCGGCACACAGAGCAGGCTTTGGCCCTTGTCACAGAAGTGGGAAAGCACAGCCAGGACGACTTGGGGGCTCTAGGCAAGGTTTGTGTGTCTGGGGGCAAGTGTGAAGGCTCACCTGCACTTCACAGACAGCCCCCGATGGCTGGAAGAACTCCGTGCGGCACAACCTGTCCCTGAACAAGTGCTTCGAGAAAGTCGAGAACAAGGCGAGCAGCTCCTCACGCAAGGGCTGCCTCTGGGCCCTCAATCCCGCCAAGATAGACAAGATGGAGGAGGAGATGCAGAAGTGGAAGAGGAAAGACCCCGCCGCCATTCGCAGGAGCATGGCAAACCCAGGTGAGCGCTGGGGCTGCCAGGGGCCTCTCCCTCCCTCAGGCTGAAATCCTGCAAGTCGTTCGACAAGCAGGAAACCTGGGCGGGCAGCCCTCTCATCCTCCTCCCCTCCTCCTTGGCCTTCTGAAAGCGGTGGAAGTGCGGCCACAACTGAGCTCATGTTATCTGTTGCTAAGTGAGACATTTGTTAAGTGAATTTTCCTTCATTTTATGAGCTTTTTTGCCACAGTTGTTAAATGAATCGCTGGTTCTTAAGTTAGTCACATGGTTGCTAAGTGAAGTTGGTGGATTTTGCTTGCCAGAAGGTCGCAAAAGGAGATTAGCTGATTCTGGGACACGGCAACCATCATAAGTCGGTTGTCTGAATTTTGAGCACATGACCCTGGGGATGCTGCCACGGTCGTTAAGTCTGGGAAAGGGCTATAAGTCAATTGTTTCAGTGCCGTTCAAAGGGTCACTTTGAGGACTAGCCACACTGCACTTAAAAAGCACACCATGCAAATAAGTGTTGTGATTCGGTGGAATTACGACGATCCTGCCTCTGCTCTGAGACAGCCGTTTCTCCCTGCAGACGAACTGGACAAGCTGATCACTGACCGCCCTGCTGGCTGCAGGAGGCCCGGCAAGCTGGCGGAGGCCGAAGTGTCCATGCGCAGCCACGGGGCAGCGGCTGCTCAGGGCCACCTGCTGCAGGTGCAGCCCCAGCCGATGAGGATGCCGTCCTTGCAGTCCGTCCGGCTTCACCGGCAGATCCAGCCCCAGGCGTGCTTGGCCCCAGACTCGCCGGCCCCTGCACAGACACCCCCGCTTCACGCCCTTCCTGGCGTCCACCACAGCCCCCTCCCTCACCACCTGGTGAGCCGCAGCCCCGATTTTCTCAACGTGATGACTGACCTGAGCACTGAGGTGGACGCCCTCGATCCCAGCATTATGGACTTTGCACTCCAAGGTAAGAGAGAAGGTCGGAGAGGCTGGAACTAGAGTTGCTGTTTTTTTGTTTTTCTTTGATGTGGCAGCTGGGTCAAGTTTGGTGGGGGGGTCCTCATCTGCAGGAATTCTTGCCTCAATCTACTTTCAAGCTGCTTGTGTGGGAGGAAACAGTGGCGGTGTGGACAGCTCCCAGCAGGCCAGCTTTTCTACCTGAAGGTCTTTTCAAGGGCTGGCCCAGAAAATGTGATTATGGAGGGAAATATTCTGGCAGTAACATTATGGTTCCCTTTAGTTCCTTTTACCTGCACCTTGTGAGGGACACCTGGGGGAGAGGCTAGGCTTAAATCCTCAGGTGATCTGAGCTTAATGGCTCTAGTCGAGAGGACGACTGAAGCGGCTGATCCAGAATAAAGTTGCTTAAATGTCTACTGGGGAAAAAAAAACAAACAATGCCACATTTTTCTCTTTTTCTCTGGAAAGTCACAACAGCAGGCAAGGAAAAGAGGGAGTCTGGAATCAGAAAACGCCCTTATGCGTCCCGCTGCTAAAATCGTCCAGTTCAGTCTCGTCTGAGTAGAGATCCGATCACAATCTCTTTTGTTTGAAAGGGAACCTCTGGGAGGAGAAGGAGGAGGACGGCTTCAACCTGGAATCCCTGGGTGCCTTCAGCAACTCCCCCCTGGCGCTCTCCGACTGCGACCTGGTGCCTGCCAGCCTGCCCCCTGCCCCCAGTGCCAGCCACCACTCCTTTGCAGACTTGCAGGTGACGGGCCTCTACACAACCTACGCCACGCTGGATGCCGTCTCCCCCACACAGTACCGGAGCCCTCAAGGGAACAAACCCATCGCTCTGCTCTGAAAGCCCCATTACACCCGGACTGGGCAACCTTGTCGTGCTCGCAGACCCCCCCCAAGTGAGTGCCAGGTCTTGTGGGGGTCACGCTGACTGTGTGAAAACCAGGCCTCCCCCATTTTCAGCCTATCAACCAAGGTTGCAAGACCACCTTATGGTCTTGAGAGTACTAAACGAAAGCAGCCTGCACTCTTAAGACAAAAGCCCATCTTTTAAGAAATCCGGTGGGGGTGGGCAGCTTCGACACAGACCTGATTTCGCTACTGGACTGGTAGGAAGCACGCAGCGTGCTTCTTCATCAGAACCTAGATAGCATTTTAATTTATTGTGGGATTTTTTTGGGAGGGGGGAGGGCAGCAAGAACAGAAAAGTAGCCTTTCTCAGAAGAGCAAAATCAAAAGGGGCTAGAAAATTTAAATGAACTCTATCCAAAGGAAATATGAAATATACACCCTCCTCCCCAGGTGCTCTTAGTTGTCCATTAGGTTTCTGATGCTCTCTGAGCTCATCAAAGCCCCCTTGCCCAATTCCTTATCCGAAGGAGACCCCCGCCTCGCCCCCTTGCCTTGAGATCAGCCAAGCCTCTCTTCTTTTGGCTACATCTTTTGGGGGGACTTTTGGGACTTTGTGTCTTGATTAAGCTCTTATTTGTTTCCTTCCTACTGGTAAGTACTGTGAAATTGTTCCGAGCCCCCCCTCCCCTCCCACCTCCCCCGTCGCTCATGGCTGCCCTGCCTGTCCAGTCCTGCTTTCCAGAGGTTCTTCGGGAGCTTTTCCTCAGATTCACAGCTGACTCCGGCTGAATTGTCTACCTCCCAGAGTCCTCTTTCCAGGCCTCGGAAGTTCTGCACGAGAGAGGAATTTTAGTCCTAGACATACCCACTAGGCCCGCCTCCCCTCCCCTCGCAGGACCATTAACCCTGTTTCGAGCTTTGACTGTAAAAGTTGCAGACTGGAAAAAGGATGTTTTTAATAGCAAGAGCAGAAAAAGTCCTGGGTTCCAGGATAAATGATATACTAAATGAGAATTTTTTTTACCTTGAATAGATTATTAGGATTAACAAGCTTACTATAGATTTTTTGAAAAAAAAAATACTAGAGATTAGGATTAGGAAGTTTGTTGATTCTTGGGCTAAGCAGTATTACTGTTTGTAAATTTTATTTATAATTTATTTTTATGAGAACAAAAAGGGGATTTTTATGCTCAGCACTGACTTTTGAAAAACACTGTAATATTTTTTTACTTAATTATTCAAACTGCAGCAAACTGTTTTAAAAATCACCAGGATACTTTGGACATTTTTAAACTCCAATTTCAAAAGAAGCACTTTGGATGTACTCACTGTAGTCGTAACATTTTCTGTGAAAGACCAAGCCTAGTTTTAGGCAGAAAGCTTTTCTACAACTGACATAAAAATGTTATTTTTTTTTGCAGCTCAGCCCTGAACATTTACTTAGAAATATATCATGCATTAATCTTTGTTTACTGTTTGTTTTAAAAATAACCACTAATAGGAGATGCTGCACATTGCAGTTAAGACCTTCTGATTTAGCATGTAAGCTATCAATACCAGGTTAACTTTGATTTAATATTTATTTTCAAACACCTTTTTACTGTGAATAGGGTTTTAATCATTTCTTCTGTTGTCTCAGAATTGCACCTACTTCAGTTTGAAAGAAATGAGGCCAAACAATACTGTTCAAGAAAATTGCATGTACCCCTGAAAGTGCAAAGGCTCTCTTCACCCTCCAGGTCGCCCTGGAGATCTTAGCGAAGGGGAGCCGAGTTCCATGGGGACAGCACCATTTTCTCCAGCAAAGCCCAGGGCCTTTCAAGTATGCTGTTCCCACGACAGCCTTCCCCAGGCCCCCCCCCCCAAAGCTCCCCTGACCCAGAACAAGAGTTACAGGATGGCTCTGCTGTAGCCCTCTCTTGTATCTTGCCAGAGATCAGGAACAGCTATAGCACGCTGGCTTTTTTTTCCTGCCTGGGGGGGGGGAAAGTGGGGAAGAGGCCTGCTGTCTTCTTAAAAGGTTAGGGGTCATTTGCACTTGTAAAGGTTTACTTAGGCGCCCCCCTCCCTCCACGAGGCCGATATGTACAGGCCGCTGGTGCTGACCCAAGGGGAGAGGAGGGTCCCCGTAGGCCATGCTGTCCGATGGCGCCACCTCCCGCCAATGGGAAGATGTGCATTTTTAGAGCCGCCTTTGTTTTGGGAAGAAGGGGTAGGGGTGGTGCCCCCTAAGCCCTGGTGCTCCCCCAGGACCGTGCCTGTGTGGCCTTAGCCTAAAGCTGGCTCTGGGGACCAGCTTGTAACTTAGATCATTTAGAAGAAAGCAGTCAGGGTGTAACTCCTACCGGATGACCTCATGGGCTGTTCTTCAGGAACTGTTTCACACAAATATTTTTTTTAAAAAGCAAATATAAGACTACTTACAGACATTGTAATGCCTGATGAGGCTAGAAAAGCAAAACGCAGACAGAAGTGGAAATGGTCTATGAAAAGGTTTCCCCTTGAAAATGTACTTTCAGTTCTGATGATTTGATGTGCTGATCATCCCATAATTTACTACTGTCAGCTTTGTAGGGAAACAAACGACAATAAAAATGTGTTACTGACAGAGACACGGTTAAGTGGCGGCGGCAGCATCCACACCAGCAAATCAGATCTAGAGAGCAATTTTGCATCTTTCCTGGGGTGGGTGGAGTGGAGGATGAAGAAATGCAATCGGGACTGTTAAGAAAATCAAGACTAGTTTAATGAATCTCCAACTCACAAAAGGTAAAACAAACGCTGAAGTCGGTATCAAAAGTCAAAGAGTTGCTCTTATTGAAAAAAAACAACAACAACAGCTATTTGCACCTCCTCCGCAGTACGTTCTGGGGGGGGGGCTCCCTTCCCTGAGAAGACAGATTTACTAACAGCTCTCCAGCCAGAAAAAGCAAGATCTTGTGATGTGGTTCTTCCTCCCCTGAAATAGGAGTTTATAACCCTATTTTCTTGCTGGGGGGGGGGGAAACACTACCCCAGACCAGACGCACTCAAGCATTAATGCCAGAGGCAGAGACGCTCACACTCCCATGAAGGATTAGCGGGCCTGCCAAGAACTCCAGCCCAACAGAGGACCTGCCGGACAATGTAAATTACCTTCAGCTTCACCTCCTCTGTCCCAGGTCTCCTTCAGAAAAGATCGGAGGGCAGAAGGGGGGGGCAGTTTAAAGTGTTTTATGCATCTGATGTTTCACATACTTTCATTGTCTTGCCCCTATATCAAAGTCCACTCCTTCCACCAATCCATCAAATGCTTCAGGGAGTGAGCAGAATAGTCTAGACAGTTGCATTGGAGTGCAATGAAGTCCTGTTTGGGAGTTTCCTCAAACCACCCCATGTTGGCTTCGCTGGTAGACATTTTTTTTCTCCGACACCCATTTCAAAAAGCATGTCCTGAGTCTTTTGAAAGAGAATTCGTTAATTTAACAGATAACCCTGGGCAATAATTGAAAATGCACTTACTTTTAAACATACGCACTCTAAACCGGGTGATGCAAACACTTTCCTCGGACATTATGCGGTAGGCACAGATGGCTGGGGAAAATATGGGCCGCCGAGTGTGGCAGGACAGAAAATCCTGGGAACTGGGAGGTTCTGGCCGTCCCAGTTCAGGACAAACCAGGGCTGCACTGCGAGGCTGCAGCAGGACGGAGCTCACCAACTGAAGACGGTTTACCGCTGCCATCTCCTTGGCTTCTCAAGGGGCTGGCCCCCTCTCCTGCTGCCAGGGCCACAAATCAAGAGGGGGAAGGATTGTCCATCGTGGTCAGGAGGCGAACCACCTCCGCCCTCTGGGCACCTGTGATGTGCTGGGTCATGTGAATGAGACAATCCATGGCGACCTCTGGGTTTGCCTCTATCAAGCTGAAAGAGAGAAGAGGGATTTAATTACCAGGATTTAATGCAAAAAGTTTATTTCCTCTTCTGAATTTGTGAGTCACAAACACAACTGGTGTTTTGCTCAGCAACTATTTCAAGGTAAGCAAAAATTAAGAAGAAAAGTCGAAGCGAGTAGGCCAGTAAAGAGGCGCACTTTGGAAACACGTAATATCCTGGCATCTCAGCATCCGGAGACGAAGAGTTCCCTCTTTCATCGGAAGCCTTTAAATGCCCTCTCGCGTCCTCTTCACGTATTGCATACCGAAGCAATGCAGGCAGCCTAAATCTTACGATCTCTAGAGAGCAAAGGACGCACTCATTCTGCGCTCTCGTTGAAGCAGAAAATACAAAGTGTTTGATTCCTGCCAGCTCCAAGAAATGCCCTCGGGGCTCCCAGGCCTCTTCCTAGGCCATCCCAACCGTTCAATTCCGATGCCCCGGAATGACCGATCCATGGGCCCTCTCAGAGAACACCCCCCCCCCAGGAAGGGAACTCTCCTGGGGACTCACTTCCGGATATGTTTCAGGGCATAATCGCGCTTCAGGTATCTGATGTTCTCCTGGATGGCCGACTTGGCTCCGTCCTCTTCGCTCAGGTGCTTCTCAAGCCATGCCACCACCACCTGGTTGTTATCCCAGAGGTAACCCTACATGAGGGAGAAATGGAGAGCTGCCCTCAGCTGGGAAGGAGGGAGAGCAAGAGCAGTGAGAGACGAGGGAAGCCGCTTCCCCTCCCAGACCTTGACTGCGCCTTCCATCTCCAGGAACCAGCGTCGCAACATGGACTGGATGTGGCTGTTGCTCAGCTCGCTGTGGGCACTCAGGATCTCGGCCTTGACCACCTCCTCCAACAGCAGCCGCCGCAGCCGCCAGTAGAAAAAGATGCGGCTGTCCTTCCACTGAAGAATGTCCTGAAATGGAAGACCACACGCCAAATCACTGCGGGACACATTCCCACAACTGTTACTGCGCACAGACTCAGGTCTTCCTAACCCACCTGTCCTCTGCAAGACATGCCTGGCGTTTATTCAATCCCTTAAGGAGCCCTTTCTGGTTTTTCTCCACCCTTAAAAGCTCAGAGCTGCAGAGAAAGCGCAGTCGAGTGGCCCCAGACGGCAGTTAACAGGGCAGTCCTGCCCCTCGGCTGCAGAGCTGCTCAGGAACTTGAGGCTGAGAGACCAGAAGCCCCAAACAGCCCCCAAGACCCCTGGCTGGGCTGGGAGAAGCTCAAGGGAAGCAGAATCCCTTCCAGGGTTCCAGGCCCGGCTGCTTACTGCAATCACTCCTTTCTCCTGCATCCTCCCGGGGGTGTCGTGGAGGTCAGCAAAATGCACGGCCACCTGGTGGAAGATGGGCAGGAGGTGATCTTCTCGCCTCTTCAGCTGCTGCTCCAGTTCTTTGCGCTCCCCTCGTGGCAGGTCCGGAGAACCTGCTTGTCCCAGAACACAGAAAGGACCGATCGGAAAGGAGCCGCTCTGGGAGGGCCCCGTAAGCCTGAGGCTTGTGGGTAGGTGGGCTGGGGAGGAGAGCCCCGCCAGCCCAAGGACGATGTTCCCACCCGAAGCCCTGCTCCCCCAATAGCTGCAGACCAGGCAGCAGCAGCAGCAGGAGGAAAGGGGAGCAGGGCAGGCCTGCTTGGCCTTCCGCTTACTCAGCTGCTGCGCCAGCCGCGCATAGGTGACATCGACCCTCCTCATGGCCTTGAGCAGCTCTTTCTTCCTGAACTTGATCTCCACGGTTCCTTCCGCTTCCAGGATGCCTCCCCTGCAAAGCAGAGCTCTTTTGCCAACTGGGATGGGCCAGGGAAGCTCCCGAGGGGTCTTCAGCGGCCCCTCCTCTTGTGCTGACGTGCGCTGGACAGTCAGAACAAGCCTCCCCCCAGGTAACCCGGTGTGTGTGTGTGTCTTGATCCCTTGGGCCTCCAGAGTCTCTGGCCAGCATTTCACCATGGGCCCTGGAAGCAGGCAAACTTAAGGAACAAGTTGCTTTTGTAAGGAAAACTTACAACCTTTTCCACTGACACCCTGATCAGTACACAAAATGTCTCAAGGTCTTCAGCAAAAATAAAGACACCTGTAGCTGTCATTCTAGCCAGGCAGAAGCTCACAGATTAGGAGATGTTTTGGAGAGCAGGCCAATTTCAGTAGCCCAGGATTGCCACCCCAAGACGTGACCACAAAGAAGGTGAGGATGCAGCCGTGCACTCACCTGCTCTCTTTGTCTGCATAGAGCTCCACGTGGAGGGGGTTGATGGTGGAGTCAATCACCACCCAGGAGCCCCCCCGCAGCTCAGCATGTGGGGGGATGTAGACGAGGGCTGGCTGCTTGAACTGCCGGAGGCTGTCGACAATGGACGCCCCGAACTTCAGCACCTGGTCGTACATATCTGCAACCAGAGGCCGAGAAGTCACCCCCACCTTCTCTCTCTGGCAGCCACTGATGTGATGGGAGGAGGTGCAGGAAGAGTACCTTTCATGCCGCCAGAGAAGCCCCTCCAGTTGGCGAAGATCAAGAGGGGAAGGTGCTCGCGGTCAAAGTCCCTGATGGCCTGGACAGTTTTAAAAGCTGAGTCTGGGAACCAGACCTGCCCGGCTTGCTGGATTATCTAGGGAAGACGAGAAGGAAAAATTTACGGGTCACCCTGAATTAATACACCAATCAGGCATTATGCAAAAATAGGTCCTTGACACATTGTATGGGGAGGGACGATTTCACAGAGGTGTCCTTTTACTGGAGACGACAATGTGATGTGGATTTGTATTCTAGGAAGCTTGAGAAACGCAAGGCAGAGAGATGGACAGGTAAACTGACAAGATGCCCTGCAAGACAAAAGGTTCTGAATTCTGCAAGGCACAACCTTTGCTTCTGATTCTGGGTTTGCTGGATCAGCTGGTATGGCAAGTTCCACCGTCCGGGTCTCCACGGCTATCACGCCCACTGGGATGCCTCCTAGCCTGCCAAGACAAGTCCAGACTTCAGTTTAGGGATACACGTACTCAATGCAACCAGTCAATAAATAATATGTCATTGTATATTTCACAAGCATAGGAATTTTAACATTTTAAAACTTGGGAACAAAGATTTGGGGGCTGCTGAACTCTTTCTTATGCCTTATAGGCAGACATGCACCAGCCGGGGCAGGAAAGGAAGTTCCCACTTACGTTAAGATCCAAGCTCCCTTGTCCCCTCCCAGCTCCCAGCTGCTTCTCAGCCAGCTCCGGCCTTTTGCCGATACCTGGCTCGGCCAACCACCACAGTCTGGGCCCAGGGCTGCATGATCTCTGCAAATGATCCGTGATCAAAGAAACCGCTTTGCCAAGATCCCTTCACAGCTGTACAACAAGATGGAGAAAAAAAAAAAAAAGGGAGAGAAAGTTCAAGGCAAAATCTTCTAAACCATGCAGCTCTCTAACCTCTGCTGCTCTGTTATGCAAAACTGGAGAATACTCAGGAAGGGGAAAACCCAAACATACCACGAGAATCCACAGGAGAGGCCTACGAATATTGCGAGCCGCCCAGAGTTACCCTGGGTGGTAAGATACTCACTCGGATGGGGTCTCCCCGCCAGCATCCACCGTGGGTCGTAGGGGACTTTAGAAGGGACAAAGTCAATTTCTCTATCAATGGGGTCACTTGGAGGGATAACAGGCAATGGACTATGATGATCCTGTAAGAAGAAACCTTTCTCAAGGCCAGTTTTAAGAAAGAGGTGGCCCACGTGGCGGTAGTCAGGGAGGGAAGAAACGGGCTCTTCCAGTAATTGAAAAAATCTGATTGTGACATTAACAAGCAAAGTTCATGCATTCTTACCCAATTATAGAAGCTGCTTGTTTTTCTATTATAATACATAGATTACTTAATTTAAAAAAAACTTGTGGCCCAATTAAGCTGGAAAGACTGCTGAAATGAAATAAAAGAACTTGAGTGTAAGATATTAGGCGAGGGATCCACAAGAGCAAATTCTTTCCTTATTTAAATGCTGGCACCATTGCCCTCACCATCCTCTACTGAAGGAGGGAGAGGATTTGCAAATCGGCAGCCTGGCACTCCTCCACTGCCCTTGAGGTACCTTGGGCATGTAGGAGAGCCACTGGAGGATGGTGTAGACACCTTCAAAGTCATCGGGGACAGCCACATGGGAGACCCCGTTGTTGTGCATGATCTGCACTCCGCCCAGCTGGTTGTTAGAAGTGTAGACTTCCCGGCCCAAGACCTGCCACAAAGGAGGATGAAAAGGCTCATGAAAACAGCGCTTTCCTCAGACTCCAAGCGCAGCTTCCTAGCTGTAATCCAGCACCAACCTCTCCTCCGAATGGGAGTTCTTTTTAATGGGGATATATTGTTTTCCATACAAGGAGAAGCCGGCATCATTTCCCACCGGCCGATTCTTCACTCACACAGCTGGCACCTAGTCAGAACGTGGGAGCTTTTCTTTGTTTTTTTAAGGCACTTTTCTTAGGCAAACTTAAACAAAAGACAACACCGGAAGCCCAAACAAACCCCATTCCTACCTTATTCAGAGCGCCAGCCCCGGTCAAGATGATGTGGGAATTCTCCACCTGGATCACTCGCTGGCCGAGCCTGACCAGGTAAGCCCCAATCCCGATGGCTCGACAGGTTACCTGCATGACGGAAGCAAAGGAACCACTTTATGGCTGAGGAAGCAAAAGCCGCTATTTGGAACAGTGTTTCTTGGCTGCCGTTTTCACCGCAGCTGAAACAAAGGGATGCGTAGCCGTACCATGCTGATGGTGACAATCTGGTCATAGGCGAGAGAGGACTCCCCAGCGATGGTGCCGGATGCTCTTAGGTTCTCCACCCCAAAGCCTTCCTCCTTACCAATTATATCAGTGATGATATACCTGCAGAAGACGAGAGCAGGCAGAAGATGAACATACACACACACACACACACACACGCACACCCCTTCTCCCTGCTCTCCCCCCCCGCTGCAGAGAAAGTCTGAAAGGAGGGGAGCCACCTGCTCACCTGGACTCACCGGCCTCTTCAACATGCCTGCAGTGAACAGAATTTGTGGAGCTGATCCTGGTGTAATCCTGCGGCGTTAAGTACAGGTACTTGAATCCCTTTGGAAAAGAGGGGAGGGGTGGGCAGGATTAGTTGGATAAATCTGGTAGGCGAGACAGCTAGAAAGCCTTCAGATAAGCATAGAATTTGATCGTTTTGGTGGTCCTCCTCAAAAAGGAACCAGGAACTGGGGAAAAACATTTTCTTGTTTCCCCCTTAGATTTGGGGCAGTAAGTCCTTCCTGCTCTTCCACAATGAGGATTTGGAGAACGGTAGCCTCTCTGCTCATTCATTAAGGAGCCAGTGTTTCGTACCTGCCTGCTATTCTACCTTCAGACATGACGGAGGAGGCCCTGGAAAAGCCATGGAATTCTCCCTGGCCAGGCAAGGAGGCTCCGCTTGAGAACAAAGGCATCTTCTCGTCTTCCCGAGTGGCGATTCGGCCGTGATGGAATCCCGCTGGGTTCCCACGGTAATCCACATACCTTGTAGGGATCTGCTGGATCTATCCAGCCTATCTGGAACTTGTTCTTGATCTCGTCGGCAAACCCGATGCGGGCACCACTGTTGGCCGCAATATAGACCCGCGGGATGCCCTCTGCACGGGCCAGCTCGGATGCCCGCAGGAAAAGGAGATCCTCGGCAGGCCCAAAGGAGCCAATCTTGTAGGTGATGTCGTTGCTGATGAGCACAATGTCGCGGCCCTTGGGGTACTCGGGGGTCTTCAGCTTCATTTTGAAGGCCACCATTCCGATCTAGGAGGAGGAGGAAAGAGGAACTGATCAAAAGCAGAGTAAACAAGCTGCATTTCTTAATCTGGAGGACGTTCTGCCATTCTGCCGCTGAACTCTCTTAGCAGAGGAGAAAAGGGGCAGGACGTCCCTCGGTCTGCAAGGGCACCCAGCCGTTTCAGGCCTCCCCGGCGATCCCCACTTCTCCCTCAAGCTTTGGCTTGTCTTGGCGCTTACCTCGTTTCCTCCTGGCAGTCTGTTCAGCTGCACCATCTTCCCCTGGGCATCCAGCACCAGTTCCGTGTAAGTCAGCACGTCGGTGGGGCTGGCGTCCTCAGTGGATCCCCACTGCTTGAACAGAGCCTGAGAAGGAAGAGGAAGACGCACAGAACGATCCTTAGCGGCAGACAGGAGGACGTTTTCCTGGGACCTGGAGATCCTTCTCTGCAAGGATGAGCAGTGGGCTCTCCATCAGGAAGACAGAGCTCCAATGAAGAGACAAACTACAACACACAATCTCTCCTCTGGGGCCTCTCGAACATTAAATCTGGAGCCCGTCCACAGTCACAGTGGAAGCCCAGTGAACAGCAGCTGCACTGAGTGTCTTTCCACTCAGATGGCCGAAAGAGCAAGGCGAGAGGAGCGCCTGGAGCCGCCACCCAGCCCACCTGCCGGAACATCTCCAGGAAGTCATAGACGTAGGTGGTGCCAAGCGACTGGGCCTGGAAGCGCTTGGCCTGGAGCAGGTCCTTGGTGACGTAGGGCGTGTTGATCAGCATCCCGTGCATGGGCCCCTGCTTCTCTCCGTAGGAGTGGAACATAATCTAGCCCAGGACACAAAGCGGGGGGAAAAAAAGGACCAGGCAATTCAAGTCAATCAAGCAGCAGCATTCACTCTGCAATCCAGAATTTTCACCAATGCACGCATAAACGGTCTGGAGGTGGCCGTGGTTCCCAGACCCCCTCAACATGTGACGAAGTCTGTATGGACCCAAAGCACCTGGGGGGGAGCTTAGTTGGGAAATACAACTCTGGAGGACCACCAACCCCTGGGAGAAGAAGGAAAGCAAAGCTGGAGGAGGCTGGAAGTATTTGAGCTGCTGGAGGGCACCTACGCTTCCAGTGTTGGGGTCACTGACTTCCTTGTAGAGGCTGATATCCAGGTAGTATCCGGACTCGTCGGTGAGGAAGAGGCGGACGGGAACCGCTTGGGCTGTCGGCAGCAGGCGGATGTTGATCTTCACTTCTGCCTGAAGGACCCGCAGCTTCCAGAGGCGGCTGCCGTATCGCATCACCATGGACCGCACAGACTCCTCGATCTGGGGGCCCAGCAAAATGCGGTCAGGGGGAGGAACCTCTTATGCCACAAGCGTGGCAGGCCTTCTAGAGACAGAGAGAGGAAGCCACCCAGACCTTGGAGGGGTCCATCACAACGGTGGGGACAAAGTTGAGGAAAATGTGGTTGCAGTCGGTGCGAACGCTGATGTTGCTGGAGGCCACCTCCAGCTCATCCATGGCTTCCAGGAGCAGCCGCTCACCCTCGTTCTGCAGGTACTCAAAAGAGGCTTCCTGCGAGGAAAGACGGAGGAGGAGGAGGAGGAGGGAAGGGGGAGAAAAAAGGCAAGGCTTCTAAATCTGCCATGTCGCTTCACCCCAAGGGAGTAGGGGTAAACCACACTGATGAGGTTACCTAGTTTGGGTCGTGAAACGTCTGCAAGAAAACAGCCCAGCTCAGAGAGCGCCGAGGGCCCCTCGCGAGCAGAAAGCGCTGCCTGCAACTCAGCCCTAAACTCACCTTGGTGATCAGATCGGAGTGCCTGACAATGGCACGGATGAAGAACCGGTAGTCGGTGACCTCGGTGCCTTCCTCCACCTTGGCAGCACCCAGGTAAAGGTGCATCTTGTGGTTGGCGCAGGGCACCGCGGTCAGGTTGAAGTTGCGCATCCGATTCAGCTCCAGCTGGAAAGCCAGCGCTGGTTCCAAGTGGCGATAGATGTGGTCTTCAGCAAACTGCAGGAGGCGGAGAGGAAGCGCCGCAAAACCTTGTGAGACTTAATGTTGAAGCTACGCTTGCACCCACCACGTGTTAAAACCGAGATCACGCATAGTGTAAGCATTAAGTCACCCCTCACCTCATCCCGTGCTCGGAAAGTAAAGAACTTGGGGAACTCCCTCTGCAACAGAACACAGAACTTTTACATACATACACACAAACATATTTATTTATTTCACGGGCTTATTTCACTTATTCATTTTCACTGACCTGCTGTGTTATCAAAAATGTGATTCTTCGGAGCCCATAGTCAACAAGGATATTATTCTGGATGGGGAAAGAAGATGAGAAAAGACAAAATACCTGAATAATCTCGGAAGGAAATCTGATCAACTGCCCTCCTATCACCGGGACAGAAGAGGAACGAAACAAGGAAGGAGGCATGCCGAGTGAAGGGTTCCCAAGGCCCGCTTGTAAAGCACGGACGCAGGCAAACGAACGAATAAGCGTCCTTTCAGCCAAGCCGGGGGCCAAGCAGCCCAGGGGAGGAAGCCAGGGTGTCGTGAGAACAGACCTTGGACTGGGCAAAGGCCCTGAAGATCGGCACCAGCTCCTCATCCTCCTGATGATCTGCCCACCGTACGGCCACGTTCAGGATATGGATGGGTTCCTCCTGGACGTTCTGGAAGCCACAACCCCACACAGGTTAGGCTCAGCCAGAAGGCAGCAGAGAGAAGTCTGCAGCCTAGAAGAACTCACTTTGTTGTCGTCTTCATCATAAAAGGTGGATCTCACTTCGCTGAAGAGGGGGCTCTCCACAGGGGGCTCAGCAAAGCAGGAAATGACTTCATCAAAATTCCTGGCACAAAAAAAATGAGAGGCCGGAGTGAGAAGTTAAACCGACGTAACGTCTGGGATCCAAATAGCTTACTACTGAGAAGCTAAATCTAATCCTGCAAGGGCGTCTCTGGATCAAGAACCGAAAGGGCTGCAACCTCACCTTGGCAGCTCTCTACCTGCAGGGACAGGTTAAACCAGGCTGATATTTTCCAAAAAAATTGTTTTTCTATTCCCCCCCCCCAAACAGGTAACTCATTCGTCCAAGATGAATTGGCACTCATCTAGTTGGAGAACAAGTCAAGAGATCTCAAACATAATAAAGGTGAGATTAAACAATTCTAAAAAAGAAAGATCAAATGGAAGAAAGTGAGGAAGAAGGGATGAAAGCTCCCTCGCCCACGGAGAGCACAGAGGACTGAACTCCGGACAGGAGCAGCTGGAGTGGCCCATAGTCAAGCCCAACCGGAACAGCAATGCAGCCCCCCCCCAGTGAGGGCCACAAGGCCATGCCCAGGAGCCCCCCCACCCCTCGTCCCTTTCCCAGGAGGGCCACCTACCGGGTGAAATCTTCAAATCTGTCGAAGGCCACCATGGCTCCCATTCTCTGGCAGGGAGGGGAAAAGCCGCTGTCCATGAAGAGCTCCGTGCTGTGCCGGGCCAAGTCTGGGTTGGAGATGCTGACCGGCACGGACATTCTGGGAGGGGAGAAGCGCAAGGAAGGGGGCAGACCTCAGAGGGAGCAGGCCGCCAATTCATGGACGTAGAACTGAGGTCCTCTGCTGCCAAGAGCAGCTGACAGAACTGGCACGTCCAGCTGGACAGACACAAGCCCGGAGGCCGCTAGGAACTGGCGCTTTTCTTTTCAAGGGGCTTTTAAAAAAAGGCAGCCCCTTTGCAAAAGGGAGCCCCCTGCCACTCTCCATCACCCACTTGCTACAGGGGTCCAGCAAGGGGCCCGTTTTGCCCTCACATGCTCTCAGACAGAAGGTTAGTAGCAAATCCAAAGGGCTTGGAGCGGGGCAGTTAAGGGAAAGGTCAAGGAGGCAGTTATGGCGGAGCTGAGTTTTTGTGTAACTGTTGTCATGCTGCAGAGCCAAAAGAACTCGACACGCTATGCTACCTGCTCAGAGTGGGGCTGCTTCCTCTGAAAAGAGACAGGAACACAAATAGCCCCCTTGCTCCGAGACAGACCCACTGAGACCCCTCGGCCTTCTCCCCCCCAGGAGACCAGCAAGCGATCCTGAAACCTCTCCCAGGCAGACCCTCTCCTGCTTCTCCTCGGCCTCCCCCAACCCCTCGTGAACACTGGAAAGGCCGAGGCACCTGTGCCCTACCTGTTGGGATGCGAGGAAGGCAGCATGAACTGGAACTCAACCACGCAGGTGCCGTCCAGCAGCTGGCGGTGCTGCAGGCTGTTCAGTTCGTAGGCAATGTAGGCTCGCCTCACATACACCTGGAAGGACAGAAAGAAGCAAGACCTAATCTTGGCTAATCTGTGGCCAAGGTGCCTTTTCATGATTTTCTCCGTGCACAGATATTATTACAGCAGGCAAAAGGGCCACTTGGATTGGGCAGGATGGTGGATCAGCAAAGCAGCAGGAAAATAGTGTCCAACTTCAGGACTCTGGATTATCTGCATGGTTTTGATGCAAAATTCTAGAGCAGGGATGGCTGACAAGTTCTGGGAGTTGAAGTCCACAAGTCTTAAAGTTGCCACATTTGGAGATTCCTGTTTTAGAGCAAGAACCACCTTTGGCTACAGAGGCAGAAACAAAACTGGCAAAGGGAAAGCACAGCCCAGAGGTTGGGCACCGACACATCCATTAAGGAGGCACTGTGGGTAAGGAAGTGGGGCAGCAGCTCAATGTTAATCATGGGCAAGGGTCAGTAAGGACCTGCGGCAGGGCCACGTGACCATTGAGCCCCAGCAGGCAACACCGCTCTCCCTGGAAACGGTTCCAGCTCTGTACTCAGCAGCTTGATGGCAAAGCCTCTCCCCTCGCCCACTCCCCCCCCTTGGCCAGAGAGAGGTCACCAAAGCCTTCCAGATCTCTCCTTACCTCCAGGGCTGCCATGCGCACCACCTGGTTGGCGTGATAGAAGAAGGTGGGCAAGACGTCAAAGATGGTGGTTTCCGAAAGGATGAGTTTCTATAAAAGATGGAACCCACGCCGAGTAAGCGGAGGTGGCTCGGACCTCGGATTCTGAGGGAATTGGATGCTCAAGAAGTCACCTTTAGGTTCTCAGGACAGAACTGGTGCCCATACATGTCGATGGCCGAGAGGAAGATGGACTCCACCTGGTTGTGCCGCAGTTCGTGGGACGGGAGGTGGGAAGCGATCAGCACCTGGGGGAAAAGGAGGGCTGGGTCAACAGAGTCCCCCCCCACCCCACCCAGGCGAGTCAGGGAGAATCAGCCAGGATGACTGGCAACCCCTGGCCTGACCTGCCGGGCCCTTAGGGCCACTTTGGCATGCTCCGTTTTGCTGAGCTGGGTGAGCTCATTCAGGATGGCCATCAGCTCATCGGTCAAGGTCGGGTCTCGGCCACAAAGCTGCTCCTGGGCATCAGAAACAAAACAACTGTTCAGCTGCGTCACTGTGCTGGTGTTCTCTGGAAGGGTAAGGAAGGGCTGCGTTCCCCGGCTTGACCTCCCGGATGGGCCGGGTGGGGAAGGGGCGTGGCTGGAGAGGGGCCAGAGGTCTCCTCTCCTGCTCAGCCTCTCCAGGAAGCGCCTCCTGTTCAACTTACAATCAACATGGTCACCAGGAGGTTCTTCTTGGCCACCTGGGCGTGGGAGAAAATGCACTCCAGCACGGGGGTCATGTCGGGCATGTGCTGCTCCCTCAGGATGATCACACATTTGTCGTAATGAGCTGGAGGGAGAGTGGAGACCCAAGGAGAGGCGAGTTGCAGAGAAGTTGCCCTCTTCCGGGAAGCTCTGCAGGAGGCATTGCCAGCCCCTCCTCCTCCTCCTCCTCCATCTTACCTTGCTGGAACTGGGTCTCCACCTGCAAGTATCGCCTCAGCAAGTCCAGCACCACCGACTTCATGTGGCCTCGGATGCCACTGCGATACCTGAAATCAGGAGGCAGGAGAGAAGATGCTGTGCACGAGTCGCTTGCCAGTCTTGGCAGCAAACGATGGAGAAAGTGGGGCAAGAGGGTCGGAAATGATTCGTCATTTGGGGCACAATTTTTGTGACAAAAGCAGAAAATCTGTTCAGCTTGTTTACTGCAGGAGCCCTGCTGAAGAGAGTATCAATGCAGGAGGATGCATTCCCCTTTTCAAATCACCTTCATGGCTGCTAGAAACACTGTCTGCTTTCTTCACTGTTGGCTCAGGGCCTGCCTAGACCAGAGCAGGCCGGCGTCTAGGCAGGAAGCTCAGCTCGGCTAGTGCAACGAAAGAGGCTGCCTCTCCCAGCAGATGCTCAGGCAGGAAGTGTTGCGATGTGATTGTCCCAAAGATGGAGGACAAGCACACAAACCTACCTCTGAACCAACTGCACAATACTTTGGGTATTCACGAAGAAGACTTCTCGGTCAGCTTTGCGTTGCAGGGTGGCTGCGTGGCTGTCCAAAATACTGGCAATCTGGAAGAGAAAGAGAACCAGGAAAAAACAATCCTTTATAGCAGCCGGTGTTTCTCGACCTTAGCAACTTTAAGATACGTGGACTTCAATTTCCAGAATTCCCCAGCGGGCCCGTATCATCAGTCTTTCTCACTCCCCCACCCTCACCTGCTGGCTGGGGAACTGGCAGAGCACCGAGGTGACGTTGCTGGCGTACTGGGCCATCACTATTCGGATTGATTTCTCCACAGAAGCTGGAATCCGGCCCAGTGTGCTTGTCATGATCTCCTGCAGCTCCAGCAGGGGAAGAGAGGGATCCCGGAGGGTCCTCATCAGTTTACCCACCCACTCTTTGATCTGAGTTGGAAAAAAAAAGTTCAAGGATTCAGGGATCGTATGACTGAACCACAGAAGGCATAAGCAAGGGGGCTCCGGACCTCTGCGTGGTAGCAGACAACCGAACATGGGAGGGCAAGGGGCCTCCCTTCGGCTCAGGAGATTTGGGGCGATTAGCAATGGAGACTGGCTGGAAGGGGGAAATTAGGATTTTCCCACAGAAGCAGCTTCTTTTCTGGCTGATGGAGGGAAGTGAGCTCCCCTCTTCCTTTAGTCTCTCCTTCTGCAACCTGCATCGATTTAGGAGCAGCTCATTCTGCCATCTTTCAAGGCCTTCCTCCTCCTCTTTGCAAGTCGAAGCAAAATCTTCCAAGCGTTTCCTTGAGGTCAGGAATGTATTCTCAGGATATCCCAAGCTAGCTTTTTCCAAGTGCGATTTTTAATAGGCAAAGGTGAAAAAGAAAACCCCAGCAACGTCTTACCTTGGCGGAGAAATAAGGCTCTGGCAAGCAGTAGCCGTTCATGACATTCTGCAGGTTCTCCAGCATGTTGTGGAAGACCTGGTGCAGCTTCTCGCCAAGGATGGGCAGGGGCGGCTGAGGGGAGAGCCCCCCCATGTACAACTGAGCCTGGGGGAAGCATTGGCGGGTAGAGAGGCAAAACATGAAAAATAAACGGAACGTTATAACCAGAAAATCCACCATCCTGGAGCTTCCTGTGATCTGGAAGTGACTTCACAGGAGTTCTAGCACAAGGCTGTTCGTCCCCAGAAGCACCTGGACACACAGGAGGCAGCCCAGTCGCTTCTGGGGGGCAAGAGCAGCCCTGAGGAGATGCACTAGGTGGCCTCCTGGATCCCTCCTGGGTGTCTGGCAAACTCCGAGCGCTGCCAGGCGGCTTTTGCTCTCTCCCAAGTGGCTTCCAGCCGCTCTGTTGCTCACCAAGTGGACTTTAGTGGGGTCGTCCAGTTGAAGCCGAGCTACCACGCAGCCGGCCTCTAGCAACGTGCCCGGCCGCTTCACGTAGTGGACGATGCCCGACTCTTCCACTGTCAAGGAGGCCACCATCTTCATCACCTGTTGTTTGGAAAGCAACAGACCTGCATGTGGTCAGTGGTTTCCAAATGATCCTAACATCATCCATTATGCTTTTGAGCGTCCGGCAAGTGGACCAAAGCTAAGCTGTCCAGCATGAGGGTCCGAAGGAGGAAAAGGCTGAGCCAGCTGGTCGCTTCACTGCCAGCCAGCTAGCAGAACCAGAGCGCTCCCAAAATAGGCACGTTAAAGTCAGGAGCCGATTAGTGGGAGCCACTTTCCACCGTGAAGAATCTAGATTCCCCCCCCCCCGGCCGGAGCAGGCGTTACCTCCATTTCTGCATAGCTGTGGCCCACAGAGATGTGGCCCCCGTCCTCCACCATATACTGCAGCAGCTTTCCTGCAGAGGGTGCCCGGAGCAAGGTTGGGTCTGTCTGTTTTTCAAAGTCACAGCTTTTGTTGCCAATTGTGATGCGGTATCTGGAGGTCAGAAGCCGAGAATGAAGAAGCCATAAAAAGGAAAAAATATAAAAACGTTGTTGTATGCTGGCTTTCCCTCTCTGAAGAAGAGAGAGCCTCGGACCTTGCTCCTTTCAGTCGAGCTCATCAACTGGACACTTCCCGGGTCCCCTCATTCCATTCTTGCTCAAGTAGCCCATCACAGAGATTAAGAAACGGTTGTGCAATGGAAGGAAGTGGGTTTGTGAGGTCTGGGATACGTAGTAAGTGTGAGCTTTTGTGCATGGCTGGAAGGAGACCCATTTCATCACCTACCGGTCGGTTTCTTCTTTCATGTACGTGGTGTAGCTGTTGCCGTTGTAAGACAGGAGGAGCCCTCCGTCGTTCAGCCGGTGCACGTCGATCTCAATGTGGGTGCCGTTCATTATGATGACGTAGGTCGTCAGGGACTGACGGGCCACCTGCCCGAGGCCACGGAAATGAAAAGAAACAGCCTTTTTTGCTTTCCTTCCAAAGGCAGGTTCAGACATAAATGCTGATTGCTTTTTTATTTTATTTCATTTTTAAAAAGGGGGAGGGAGGGCCAAATTCAACAACTCCCTTCCCATTCTACCGGAAAAAGAATTTTCTCATTTCAGTCAATGAAAATTTGGGCCAAGCATACCTTAAGCACATATTTGGTATCTTCGTAAATAAGTTCCACATCGACAATATTCAGGAGAGAGGCTGCTGGCAGGACTTGGCCCCTGAAAAACCAGCCAAGCCTTTACACTTCTGAACCAACAAGTCTCCTGAGCCTTTCAGTTAATTCTCTGTTGAAGGTCAGAAAAGGGTTCTCAAATTTGTTCAGAGGAACACATCACGTTCGTCCTCTGTAACTCTTTCTAAGAGACTCCAGAATGGCTGACAAACATAATAGAGACGCTAGATATTAGGAAGACAACTTTCCACAAATCACCCCAGCACATCTTAATCGGTGGAACTCTATTATGAATACATTTTAAAGCGTTTACACTTGTGGGGCGTCTCCCAGAGATCTGCTGATTGCGCAATGGGTTGCATGAAACGGTCAGGCCTGGATGACGGCTCACCTCTCCAGCAAATGCAGGAAATCGTCCATGCAGGTCCTAAAGGAGGCATCTGCCACGTTAAGGGCACCGCAGACCACAGCCAACATCGTGTCTGGTTTCTCCGCCTGCCAATGGCAGAAGAATTTGCTCACTTTGCTCATACATTGATGAGTCTTTCAATGCAAAAGGTTCCCAAACATAAATAAAGAGTAAATCCAGATTAAAAAATGTGGCATCTAAAACAGAAAATATAGACTCAGGAATCTTTTGAAAAAGGAAGGCTCAAGGGATGCAAGCATCAGTTCGGGCAAATCTGCCCAGCAGTGCAATTCTGAGATTTGCTACCTGCACTTTTTCAGCTATCAGATGATCAAGCCAGCTGGTGTCGGTCTCGTTCGTCTGGAAACTCTCTGTCTCCAATAACTTAATCAGGTACTCAACCGTCGTCCTGAAGTCACCACGGATGGACAGCTCCTTTAAAGCCACCACCAAATTTCTGAAAGCCAAGAAGCCAGATGCATAAAGCCCCAGCCTGCTCTAGCCGCCTGTTTCAATTCCCGGGGTGGGGTCTGTGTGAAAATGGCGCCCCTGCAAAGGGAGGTGAGCTGACAGGATTAGGTTCCTTTTGGGATGTGCGACCATCCCAGTGAAATTGGGTCTTTTTAGGAAGGCAGGAAGTAGAACCCAGGAGTGGCTCCCATAAAAAGAGAGCCAATGGAGAGTCCCAATTGCCTTCTGGGAAAGCCCCTGCAAGGTTTCCATCACCCACGAAAGCCCAAGAGAAGACAATACTGACGAGATGGCCTCCTCACGGTTCTCTCCCCAGGAGAAACAGTGTCCAAACTGGGAATCGGCAAAGTCGTGCAAGCCACCGGTGGCCGCCACGCTGAAGTATCCCCAGACGTTCTTACTGCTGCGGAAATTCAGTTCTTGCACGGTGCCAGAGCTGGGCTTGAAACCCTGCAGGGGGAGCGCAAAAGACAGGTAACGGTGAGGGGGGGGGGCAGGAAAGGCAGACTTCGCTCACCTTTGGCAGAACTGAGGCCACATCAAAGCACTTAAGAGCCACACAGGCAGCGCCTGGCCCTGCCCCAGACCCAAAAGAGAGAAGGCTTCTGAGCAGGCAGCAATTAATCTAAAGGCCCCTCCTGGTCCGTTAGGCCTGGTGGAAACAAACTGTCTCCTTCGTGGCCATTTAAACCAATTAAGCACCAGAATCTGCACTGATTGGGGAAAAAAATAATCAGTGGTCTTTTACACCATGTCCCTTTACTTGCACTAGATATTTGCACTACTGCTCTAAGCCATGCTCGTTATTTTTAGTTATCAGTTGAAGCAGTCACGGGGAGAACATGGAAAAGAAAGGCAGAGAACAAATACTTTAAACAAATAAGAATGGGGAGGTTTGTTTAATATCTACAATGTGTTTTAGAGATGTCTGCCACCATTTTAACAGAAGGATTCTATCCTCTTACACGGCAAGCTAGAGCCCAGCCAGCTATGGGGTCACCCAGCCTTTCTAGGCATTTGCCCTCCTTAAAAGGAAGAGATGACAGATTTTTAACTCCACTGACTTCATCGGGATTTTCACTGGTGATTCGTGCTGCTATGACGTGGCCCCTGGGAACAGGAGCACTCTTGGGGCCCTCGAAAGCGATGGGGTTGTCCCCCCAGGGGGACCCTCCGTAGAGAGCTCGGATGTCCTTTATTCTGTGCAACGGGACCCCCATGGCAATCTGAAAGAAGGAAAAAACAGAAAGAGAAACACGTCGAGAAGAATTCGTTAGATGTCTCGGTGCTTCTTCTGGAGAAGAAGGTGCTTACAAAGAAACTGCTTGGCTTATTTGCAACATAGGCTAAGTTCTTCTCTCTCTGACACTCTCCAGAATTGCTGCTGGAGAAACTGACTTGGGAACACAAAATACCTGGAGCTGAGCAGCCGGTAAGTTGACATCAGCAATCATTTCCGTGCAAGGGTGTTCCACCTGCAGGCGAGGGTTCAGCTCAAGGAAGTGGAAACGCCCTCCTTCGCTATAGAGGTACTCAACTGTCCCGGCACTGACATAGCCGACCATTTTGGCAAGGCGCACAGCGCACTGAGGACAGAAAACGCAACAGAGCTGGGTCAGAAAGAGGCAGCTTCTTGGGAGGTTATTCGACGGCTCCCGAGGAGTGAGGGATTGTATTTCCAAACATAGCAGGGGATGTAATCTCAAATAAATCATTACTATACGCGTAGACCATATGCTATGGAGTGCCTATAAAAGCTCTTCCTTTTTATGAATGTCACAAACAGTCACAACAGAAACCCTGAGCTATAAACATTCTCCTTTAGTCAGAAAAGCCCCAGGGAGGAACAAGACCCAGATTCAAATCCCCCCTCCCTCTATCCTTGAGGCTCCCTTGGTTATTTCGGGGCCAGTCAAGGTTTCTCACATCCAATTTAGCTTATAGCACAATCAGAAGATTACGGGGGGGGGGGGGAATACAGGGGAACCATCATCTTCAGCCACATGGAGAAAGAGAGCACAACAGAGGAGCAGCACTGAGTGGAATGCTGCAAGGGCCAAACTGCCCTCCACGTTGAGTGCTTGTTCTGGGGCTCCCTTCCAAGAAATGACATCCATAGCTGGTCTGTGTTCTTTGCCAGGGCTTCACGCAGAGCTCCGGGCAGGGCAGGAGATGTGCACCTTCTCCATGTGCTCAAAGACGGCCGGAGGTGCCACCGTGGCCGGGGCTTCCTCGATGATCTTCTGGTGCCTCCGCTGGATGGAGCAGTCCCGGCTGAACAAGGAAATGGCGTTCCCATACTGGTCAGCCAGGACCTGGACTTCAAGGTGGCGGGCGTGCTGCAAGAACTTCATCACGAAGATGGGGGACCCGGGGACCTCGCTCTGCACCTATTGGACGAAGGGCAAGAAAATCAAACGGAGCACCGACTGTCCAGAGCTTCCAAACAGCTGGCTAAAACCCAGGGAGTTATGCATTGGGAAAGCACTCCGGGTTATAAGAGTACAAGGATAAAAATCCCTTAATTAGTTCAAGCCAAACAACCAGATTACCTCTCAGTGTGGCATTGAAAGGAAGCTGAGGAAAGAGGATTTCATAAACTACGACGGTACCTTCTTTGGAGGAACACGAACGAGAGGGGCCACACGGGTGCAGGGAACCCTCAAAATGACGGGGAATCTGGCCCAGGAGAACCCCAGAGCAGCCCCTCCTTTACCTGTCTGAAGCGGGCAGGGAACTCCTCCACCCCTTCCACAATTCGAATCCCTTTGCCGCCGCCCCCCTCGGAGGCCTTGATCATCACCGGGTAGCCGATTCTTTTGGACGCCTGACAGTTGAGAGGAGGAGGAGGAGAAAGGAGGGAAGGAAGAAGCAAGGGGTGAAGAAGGCTCCTCTGGAATCCCAGCCCTGAGCCTGAGCTGCCCAGGCGAACTCAGCCTTCCTCAAAATGGGCCTGGCCAGGCCTGCTCCAAAGCCAAATGACGTGCAACCTTGGCATTCAGTGCAGAGAGGCTTTCGGCTTTGCCACCTGCTAAAATGGGCAGGTCCCTCAATAGCTAGATTGTATGCTTGGCCTCTAATACCTAAACTAGTAGGGATGAAGTAGCACGAACCGACCTGCGTGGCTGCCAACCGTTTCGTAATCTCTGTAGCTCCCTGATGCTTCGGACACGAATAAATTTTACCATTTATCTGTTACTGTATTCAGCAGGAAAAATAATGTCCTACGCTTAAAATTCCACACAAGCTGAGACTCACACAGGACTGAGTTTGCCAATTCTCCCCTTCCATGAAGGAGGGCCATGAATCTTTTAAGGAACAAAAATCTGCCTGCTCTGTTTCATTCTGCAGCCAGTGCAGGATCCAACAGGAAGCCCAAAGGTAGAACAACTTAATTAAGAAAACCTGTTCTCCTCCTCCATGCCTCGTTGCCTAAGCCTCTGCGATTTTCCCTCTCTCATAATATTGTTACCAACAACACTTTAACCCCTAAGAAGGCATCCAGGATGCCTCCAGTTACCTCTAGGCCTTCTTCCACGTCCCACACGCAGCCCCGCTGATAGGTTTCCAAGGGAACCGTGAGGGTCTCCGCCTGCGGCTTCTCCTCTTGGGTCCGTTCAGCAACCAAGTCTAGAAAAAAAAACCGCAACAAAACTTTGAGGGCAACAGCTATTTCTTCATGATCGAAGCAGAGGCTCCATCGTGCCCCAAAGTAATGCAAGGGATAAATCAGAAGGCAAGAAAAGGGAAGAGATTTCAGTCATGCAGCCCTTTCTCGATCCTGTGAGACCTGGAGTGGCCAAGATGGAAGCTGCAAGATGCCAAGTCAAAAGCGGGCAGAGAACAGCAAGGCGGGGGGGGGAGTCCTCTTACCACTGCCACTCCACGGCAATGTTGGAATGTGGATGGTCTGGGCCACAATGGTGGAAGCCACTTTGTCCCCCAAGGTCCACATGGCTTCACGGGGTGGGCCTAGTAACCAGAGAAAAGAGGGTCAGCTGACATTTGGGAAAAATACATTTGGGAGAGGCCTACGTGAGCTCGGCTGGAATGCCGGAGGCCCAGACAAAAGCAGAGCAGCCTGGCTATACATAGGCAGGATTAGAAGCACCGACTGTGAGGTCACTCGCACCTGTTCTCCTGGCCAGGACTTTAACCTTGATCGCCCAAGGAGGTCCCTCTAGTCTGGTAGGAAAGCTAGCGGGGGCTTTACAGAGTGGCAGAAACACAGATCTCTGCCCTAAGGGATGAGATTTCTTTCCAGAAATCTGGGAAAAAAGATCTATTTTTCACTTAGCAAGAACAAAGCATGGGGTGAAATTTCTAGGGAGGCTGCATGGAAAACACACCCAGATTCAGGCCTGGCAACACCACTTGGGGAAAGGTGAGTCTGCAGGTGGCAGAGACCAGCGTCTTCCTATTCCAGCTGGTGCTTAGCTGAACGCGCCAACACAGAGCCAAGAGAAAACACCTACCTAGGAAAGCAATCCCGTGTTTCTGCAGCAACTCTGGAAGTTTGGGATTCTCCGAGGCATGTCCCCAACCAGCCCAGACAGCCTAGGAAAGAAGGTTTAAGTGATGTGTTGCACCAGATCCCAAAGGGATCACTTCGGCAGTTCTATATCTTCATACGTTCTATTCCACCCATTCTACAGACGTCCCACTTTCCCACCCATTCTTTGCTACAGAATTTGCTGCAGCCCAGGATGGACAGAGAACCCGGCTGCTTACCTGCACTGGGATTCTCTTTGAGATATCCACAATCAGTTCTACATTGGCGTAGTTGTTATTATTGGTTCCCCCGGAGACAGGCACGTAGTGGTCCGCCATTTTGATGTACTCTAGGAGAGGGTTGGGGTTGTCAGTCAAGGGGTGGAGAGCCATCCCAGGCCCTGGGGGAAGCAGCGAAGGCCTCCGCTACCGACCTGCGTTGGCTTTAAGGTCCTCAGGGGTCACCATCACCACGAACCGGATGGCTCGCTCGTTCCGGAACATCTCGTAGGCCCACCTGCGGATGGAGCGCATGCACTTCACGGCCGCAATGCCATTGTTGGCGATCAGGACCTGGGTTTGGGAAGAAGGCACGCCCAGGCCGGTCACTCCCCAGGAACCCCGCCAGAGTGGAGAGGGGGCTGAAACGGAGCTTCCCAAAAGAGGATCAGGGCTCAGTGAGAGACCCCTGCCCTCCCGGCGCACAGAAGACGAGTTAGACAATCCAGCTTTCCCACCAAGCTTCTGGAATATCTGCCTGACTTTATATAAAGTTTCTCTACACATATTGGGCTTTACATCAAGGAAGTATACTTAATAGGCAGCCATCCCAGCTGCATCACAAGGGTCAAAGGGGAGCATCGCTGCTTCTTCGGTGGCCAATACCTTTTCAATCACACGGTTTCCTCCAAAACGAGTCACGAATTCAGCAGGTGAGGCCACCGTGAAGTCCCTGTGGAGGTCCAGTTTCCTGTGCTCCCGCCCTTTCTTAACCAGGTACATCCCTGACATGCTGGTTCTGGAAGGAGGCGGAAATATTTCTGTAAGCTCAATCCATAGCGCTTGAGTCTGTTCCTCAGGGAAGAATACAAGACGGACCTCAGATGACTCGGAAGCTCTTACTGAGACTGCTGGAGAACAACAGTCAAGCAGGGGGGCAGAAGACGTCGGAACAAGTTCCTGAGTGAAGGTGAAATTGTTCCACCACTTTGTGCCACCAGTTGTCTGCTCTCGTCTGTATGTCTTGCCCTGACATTTAAATGTCAAGTGTTCCTCCCACCTTTTCAGTTAACAGGCTTTTGGTAAAAGGTGACACATCTAACACAAAACACACCCATCTAATGAACTAACCATCTGTCTTCCCTCTGGAACACATTTTGTTAGGCTGCTGATCTTTCAAAAGCTCCGTATTTCCAAAAGAGAAAATGGATTAGGGCAGGCAAAAGTTACGAAGAGGATAGGAAGGAATACTTCCAATGCTTAGCTGTGCAAGATGGGCTTGTTTTTGAAATTGGCTGGGTATCATTTCATGGAAACATCCTTAGAAAACCACCCCTGAAAAGTGAAGACCTCATTCAGAAGAAATCTGCTTCTGAAACTGTTTTGAGAGACTCTCCTCAAACAGTTGTGCCCGTCTCTGGTGGCTGGAGGACAAAAGGGCATCTAAGCTTAGAGCATTTGGAAACACCTGCCCAAGAAACGTTATTTACTCCCTCCTTTCGGTAGCTGCTTTCTCTGCCCCCTCCCAGGAGGAGACGATTCTCAGCCCCCAAATGACAAGGAAGGAAGGGCCGCCAGCAGCTGCTGCTAACATCTTCCCCTCCCTGCCGGACTCTGCACAAGCTCAGAACAGGAGAAAGGAAGGATTGTGTGGTTATCTTAAGCTGCCCCCTTTCTCCTTTCCTCTTATGCTGCTGAGCAGATTGGAGGCTTCAGCCGCCCAGACCCAAAGCAAGTCAGAATCCTGCTGGCCGGTACTGACCTCCAGGCTGCTGCGCCCAGTTCCGGTCTGCTGCTTCTTCCTCTCCTCTTCTGCGGCTTTGGGACCCCCAGAGAGGCAGGCAGGAACAGAGTCGGAGGCCAGCCCTGCTGCCTCTTCCTCCTCCTCCATTTCTGTGACTCCCCCCCCCCCTCTTGGCTTTCCCTTCCCCGTGGGCGACAGCTCTCCAGCAGCACCCCCAGGTGGCTCAAGGGAGAAAAAATATCTGGCCGGCTGTGTGACAGACCATAAAAACAACAATACTTCGGTCTCCAGACCCCTGAGTTATCAACTGAAAAACTATCCTTGGCCCTTGATCCCAAGCAGCTTCTGGCGCTCAGACGGCTGATAAACATTCATTATCAGCACTGCAACAGCATCAGCAACTGATCTGTTTTCTTTGTATTTTATGCCCTGGTTGTACAGGCAAAGGCCTTTAAGGAAAGTGAAAAAGGAAGATATCAACACATAAAATAGTATGCGGTGGGCGTGAAAGGGACAGAATATATCTACAATGGAAAGAACCAGCCAATATTTCTCTGCACTCCCATCTCAAGGACTTATGGCTTCCGGGGATCTCACGATATCAGATATCAGTTTGCACATCGATTCCCAGACTTCAAAAAGCCATTTATAAAAGGGTTGGGAGTATTTCTCAGAGAGGGAAATACCAGGCTGTTCTGGTTTTCATCCCAAGACCAATCACTGTTAAGTCCTTAATGCCTGCACAAAGAACTGCAGATCCAAGAGCCGGGCTGAAGATTTCCCTCCCCATCCAGCGAGAGAGGTCGAGACCTTCTACCACTTTTCCTCAGACTGGTGCCCGGACATTTTGGCCCAGGACTTCAGCAAACCTAAACACAATTGCTGCAGATAGAGTGACTGTCCCGGCAGAGCCACTTTCTGGCTTTAATACACCAAATATGGGACGTCTGTAATACTTGAAAGAGAGTAAAAGAGCACGTGGGGGTAAATCTAACACATTAGGACAGAAGCCAAAATGGGGTTTGTTCAGATTACTGAGTCAACCAGGAGAAATGACACAGATAGATAAGCTTTTCCATTGTTTTTTTAAAGCATGTTATCAGACAGTCACAGAATTCATGGAGTTCCATCTTCCTGAGCACTACTTGCTCCTTTTCTCCAGCGCAGTAGAAAACTCCCAAGTTCAACCACTTGCATTTTTAGAACAATGTGCCAAGAAGCCACGGGGCAAATACTAAAGGCACCCCACTGCATTTAAGGCAGCTTAACCTGAGACCAATGTAGCTTGGTGTGCATTTACCTGAGAGGAGCTGGCATATTCCTTTGAATATCATATCAGGATATTCTGGCTGCTGAAACTTGCAGGGACTGTTTTGCCTATCAAACTCAAACCGTATTGCACCAATCTATCTTTCAGAGTTATACACGTTGCCTTTTAATTCATGACATCGTGCATTCTGACAGGTTTTCAACTTGTACGCAGAAGCAGTCAACCACTCTTTATAAATAAATAGGAAATAAGTTTGAATGGCAATGATACAAATACTGAAAACAAACAAACAAAAATGGTTAAAATGTGGCTACTAAAAAGGGGACTGCAGAACAGAAGCTTCAATCCAAAAGTCTCCTGAAATAAGTCACACTTAACCAAATGTTGGGAAAACAAGACAGGGCCCGCCTTGACCCTCCCTGGATTGGCTCCTCCCGAAGGGCTGGGGCAGAGAGGCCGAACCAGCCACGCCATGTCGCCTACCTCATGACGATGCTCGCATCTGAGTCCGCGGAGGAGGATGAACCGGGACAGGCCAGGCTTCTCCGTCTCCTCCTGCTCCTCGGAAAGGCTCCTCCGGCTACAAGCTCCTCATCGGAAGAATTGTCTTCGAAGGAGCCCAGCACAAACTTGGCCATGGCCTGCTGCTTCCTCTGGGCAGGACTGGCGGCCTGCTCTTCAAAGGACAGGGAGTGCATCTGCTTCAAGAGCTGCGTTGAGGACGATCGGACAAACCGGCTCAAAGGCCTGGAGGAATCGGCAGCCGGAGACAGCACGCAGTCGGAGGAAGAGCGAGGAATGGGGGGCTTGAGTTGGCAGGAGGGGTCGGTGGACGCCTGGGGGCCTGGAAGGGGCTGGTGCGATGGGCTTGCAGGGGCCTGGCTGGGCTCTGAAGACACCGCTTCCCTCCCATCCACCGGGAACTGTGGAAGGAACCCGCTGGAAGGCAGCTGCTGGACTTTGGGAGTGGTCAGCTGCTCTGGGACAGGCTGCTCAAGCTTCGCTTTTTTTAAACCAAGTAGAGGATTGTTGGCCATCATGGTCCAGACCAGCCACAGTCCAAGCAACAAGGCCACGAGCGCTAGCAGAACCATTCAGGAATCCTGAAAACAAGAGAATAGCAACACTCAGTGGGGGAAGGAATACTTGGGCGCACGGGGAGTTTGGGGACTCGGAATTGGGGCCTTGGACCTGAGAGGGCGGCAACTTTGTAGAAGAGAAGGGGATGCCCCTCCCTCAAACTGCACGAGACCGCTTGGACCCTGGAGAAGGGGCACCGTGTGACGCACCTAACAAGCAGAAGGGCAAGCCCGACTCTCCTGGCTTGCGGCCAATTGCTCAGACATATACTAACCTTTTCAATAATGCATCCATCACGAGCTTTCAGGGGCTCAAACATCAATACTTTCACAACTCAAGAGTGGGATTTTGCTGCTGAGTAAAGAGGCCATGGGTAGAAATGGAGCGAGTTAGGCTCCCACACAATTATGAAGTCACACAATTATATGAAGTCACTCCTCTGCCTCTTAAGCTGCGGACTCAAACGCACCTCAATGCTCAGAGCTTCAGAAGGTCCACCTCATCCCCCCCCCTTCTCCAAGGCCCGGATTCTGGCTGCCCAGGCAGCTCCTCTGCCTGAGCTATAAAGGAGCTTGCTATTTTTACCCTCCACTAGCAGCATCTGGGTTGGCTGCGGTCCTGCCCCAAGACCCCCAAAGTGAAGAGGAGGAACGCCCCGGCCCTTGGCCCACCAGAAGCCAGCCCCTTTTGGCGAGACCCTCCCTCCACCCTGAAAGACCCTTGCCTGCAATTCCAACATTCCAACATCTAGGAAAGTGACCTTTCTCCTACCGGCCGAGGGATCAACAACAACAACCACTTTTGTAACTACAACCAACAATCAACATTTTAAGGGACTGAAATCATGCAAAGCATCTAATGAATTATCTAAAGCTGCTTTAACTAATTAAAACTGCCCTCTTTTCCAGCTTTCTCTAGTCCATTAATACACTTTCTACAAAAACTCACTTTCTGACAAGCGAATTAGCTACTGCTCCTCAGCAGCTGCAAGTCCAGGAATGTTAGATTAACTGGATCCTGCCTGGACATAGACAACCACGCAACACACACAATTATTTGCATGTTAACATCATTAGTGCTGAGCAAATTAGCAGATCGGTAGTTCTGCCTCTAACAAACAAAATGCAGTCACCAATAATACATGCAAAGTCTTCATGAGTAGAAACTTACTAATAAATAATAACTAAATCAACTTTATTACAGCCAGCAAACTGATGTAAAGCCTTCTGCCTGAGACAAAGTGCAAGCTCAAAACGTTAGAAAAAGCAGCTCAAAACAAGTTCTCTCTTTGCTGGTGCACCACCTCATAAATATTTTGGCTTTTGTGCTACTTACATCTCAACCTTAAATCCACTCAAAACTGAGCACACCCGAATTCAACGCTTCCCAGCCTGAAAGAAGATCGCACCCTTGTGTTATGTTTGTATGGAAATTTCTTTCTTGGCCCTGGGAGACTGGAGCAGCCGGTGCCAAGTGGCACCGCTCCAGGCATTCTGGTGTCTGCCGAATAGGGCAGTTTCTTTAACTGGGGTAAAGTTCACTTGCCAGTATAAAAACTGACAACTGCTGTACGCCTCCAAAGGTTGCTGGATACCACACATAGCTCTAAAATCCCTAACAGCTTCTAGCATCTCCCAAAGATGCGTTTGCTGCTGGCAAAGATAAATCGAAACAAAATAAAAGTGGACTGGAAGCACTGTGCGTTAAGATTATCTTTTCCTTTGCAAACAAACCACACATGCGCGCATTTATGTACAGTTTGAAGGGAACCGTCCTTGTGTGCCTGATTTTTGCAGTATTCAAAAGTGGAGCCGAGCAAGGCGCGGGCGCCGTGTCCGGGGCTCGTCCGGGCAGAAGCTACAGGAAGACCCGAAGGCTGGGAGCCCAGCCTCGGCCCCCTCCCCGAGAAAACAGACCTGCCCAGGAGGGAACGCCGCCCGTCCCTAGAAAAGCCGCTCAGAGCAGCCGGCGGGCTCCTTGCTCGTCCCCGCGGGCAACTCCGCTCCACGCGCAAAGCCTCGCAGCGCCCGCCCCTTCCCTCTCCGGGGACCGGCAACCGGAGCAGCCCGAGAGGTCCCCCGCGCGGGATTTCCGAGCCGCGGGGGTCGCTGGTTCCCGGGCTCGAGCGCAGCCGGGAGCCTCCAGGGGCATTTGGAAACGCAGGAATGCTGTCGGCCGAACGTGGCCTCTGGGTTAAAGACCCATATTGCAAGTACTGCAAAGTCCATCCTACGCGGCCCTGAACCCCCCACCCCCACGGGGACACAACCAATAGCGCACCTGGCTCTTCAAGGGCTTAAAAGCTCCGTTGGCCGAGAGCTGCCCCCCCTCTCCATCCCACCCCCCCTCCCTACCATTGGGCATCCGTCTCCTGGCAGCCCTGCCTGCTGCAAGGCAACCCCCCTCCCTCCTGGGCAGGTCTGGCAGTGTTTTTGCCCCCCCCAACCTCCCCCCCCGCCTTAGAAACCGGTATATGCAAAGGAACATTTCCCTACAATCCCCTTTAAAGGAAGTAATCTTTTGAAGATAGGCAGCACGGGCTTCAAGTAAATATCAGAAACGTATCAGAAACATTTATTTGAAAACTTTAGAACAAGTCAACATAGGGAACTAGTGTTACAAGAAAGAGTAAAAAAAAAAGTCTTAAATTGGTATTTAAATATACCAGCTGGAAATTCTCCCTATGCAATTTGCATAGAACAAGACCAAAGGCTTCTTCTCACAAACAGAAGTTGATGGGCGTTCAGCAACGGCTCCTATAGGGAGAACCCATAAGCGAGCCCTTTGGCCACGGCCACACCTGGGCACCTGAGTTTGGCAGAAGTGAAACACCTGAGGCTGGCACCAGAACCTGCTTTCGCACAGAGGGACTGATTGCAACATAAGTCCGATGCCTCGCAGGCCACTTAGCCCTCATGCGAACACAAACTCCGAACACAAACTAGTTTCCTAGGAAATTTTCGGCCCATAATTTTTGACCAACTGCAGCTCTCCTTCCCATGACTTCAGTAATATTTCTCACAGAATTCTGGCAACACTTTTAAATCTGATCCCCAAAATGGAATACTTTCAGATTGTTGATCCACTTCCTGCAAGTCAAAAAACTAAAAATTATTTTTCATAGCACCTCTTGAAAGTCTTAAACTGTTGGCAGATTAAAAAAAAGACACGCTGAGATAATGAAGACCAGGCATCAGCTTGGATGAAATAAGCAGCTTCCTGAATGACAGGCACCTTGTTGGCTGTCAATATCTCCATTTTCCTTTGAGAAGCATAAGAGAGCATAAGAGAGAGAAATGAAGAACAAAAATCCTGAGGCTATTATTTCAAAGAACAGATTGGCACGATGTTCTTGATAGCGATAAAGAATTCAAAGAAAAACAGGGCAGGGCTCCTTTGCTAATCTCCCTTTGCTCCAAAATAAAAAAAAAATTATATGCTTGGAGTAAGCACCTTGACTCAGGTTGCCCCTGAATTAAAAGTGAAAAGAATAGTTTAGCTATTCAGCTTCCAAGAATATTTCCGCAAAGCCTCTCCAGCCTGACGGGGACAAAAAGGGCTGGTCTTATGGTCTCCAGGGAGTTGTGGGATCCTTACAGGGCCTTCCAGTCGATCAGCTGCTTCCCGGATTTCTTCAGGAATTCATTCGTTTTGGAGAAATGCCTACAGCCAAAGAACCCCCTGTGCACCGAGAGGGGCGAGGGATGTGCTGTCTGCAGGATGTGATGCCGTTTCTGCAAGAAGCCAGAGGCGTTAGACTGCCCAGCCCCACAATTGGAGAACCGGACTGACTTAAAGGCATAGAGTAAAAGGTTAGCAGAGCCCGAAGTATCCCGACTGTCCCGTGGCCAGAATTAAGCAAAGAGATCCTACAAGCAGGCCACATTTCTACATCTATTGAGTTAGAAGGTGGGTTGACTTTTAAAAATTGAATAGTTTCATTGTCTAGATTCATCCACCGTGCAAAGGTTTGGTTTTAATCCTCATTTGGTAGACAAGCTCTCTGGGCTCTCCTACCGTGGTAAGGAGCAAAGCACGGATAGGTTCATAATTTACTGCAAGCAAACCGCATGAGGGTTAAGTGTGGGTAGCTCACTCAAATCCCCTTTTAAAGTTGCATGCAAACAGCAGTGCTGTCAGAAGCCAACCTACCCTGTCAATGGAGCTGCCCTTCTTCTGAGCATAAGCTCCCCACAGTATGAAAACCAGGCCGTCCAGGTTCTCGTTCAGCCAGGTGACCACAGCGTCTGTGAGCTGCTCCCAGCCCCTCTCCCGGTGGGAATTGGCTTGATGAGCTCGGACGGTGAGGACAGCATTAAGCAGCAGCACACCTACATTGTTAAAGAAAGAAAAAAGGATGCCATTGGTAGGAACCCTGGAATAAAGTCATTTTTGCTCCCACCAAAGCTAGATAATCAATGTCACTTTATATGCCCATCCAAAGTTGATGGGACAGAAGAGCGGACTGAGAACTATTTCTTCTCCCAGTTAATGAGAAAACATGGCTTTCAAGCATAATTTTGTACAATTTCAATTACAGTCCCTCAATACAATAATTGCATTTTTTTCACTATTATAGATTTTGCTACAAGCCTAATTTGAAAGATTGCAATTGATTTGATTACTTGTGTTGCTTGATGAGAAACACAATTGTGAGAGGTTAGAAAAAAAAACCTATTTAGGGGAGACACCTCAACCAGTCTGGATACGCAACCTTCAATTTTAAGATTGGTTACAAAGGCTGGGTAACTCTAGCAGTTGAAGCATGAATGCAGCACAGTCAAAAGCATGAAAGCAATTGGGGAAAAAATGACATTGGGTCACCTTGTTTAGCCCATCCAGTCAAATCTCCATGGCCAGGATGAGAAAAGCCTTCTATATCCGCAGCAAGCTCTTTGTAAATATTTTCCAGGCTACAAAAAAAAACAAGTTTTTTCCTCCTAAGTCTCAGACACTCTATGTTTTCTCACAATGTAGACTCCACAGTCAACTGTTCCAAAGAATGCTATAACAACATGGCACCCCTGAACCTAACAGAACATGGCCACAGCTGAGCCTACCTGGGCGGAGGGGGAACCGGTCTCTGGACGCTGAAGCAGAGCCCGTGAGCTTGATTGGGCCCGTGATATGGATCTTGGCCCAAAATGACAACTTTCACCTGAAAGCAAGAGCAGAAAATACTCAAAACACTCCACATTCGTTATTTCTGTTCTCACATCATTTTTGTTTAGATTTATGCTTCTACTTGATGAGACAGAAAATGCTTTTTCTTACTAGTATTCCAAAAAGGCAGCAAATCGCATTACGTAAAATACAGAGGGTGACAGGCATTATGAGTTTCAAAGCTGAGTTGCATTAAGGTAGGGTTTACTTAAACATGAATGACTGAAAAAAAAAATCACAATGGCTACCTGTGTCAGGCGAACCCAGCTAATAACCAAGGGTAAACACCCAAACAAAGATACCACCACCCATTTGTAAAGGAACAAGAAGATAAATACAGACTAATTGCAACAGGTTGACTTACATCATGGATGTCACACAGCTGGGTCCAAGTGAAGACCTGATGCTCGGGTGGATAAACTGTACAACGCTTGCGTTCTTCAGCAACAAATGCCATCAGCTATATAAAGAGAAAAAATGACCTGGAGCTCAACTAAAGGTCATAACAAACTAAGCACCGCGTCTCTTTAATTAGTTGGACTAAGGCCTCAGAGCCAAGAAAATGGGGATGGGGGGGGACCTGATCCCTTCGCAAAAGTCCTGGCTTCTCGCCCACCTGAGCAAAATACGGTTTGGAGAACTCTTTGGCCAGGGAGACCTTCCAGCTCTGCCCCAGCTCCGCGGGAATGTAGCGGGCGGTGCGGGCTGCGAGCCTCTGCAGCGCCGCCTCTTTGTTTTTGCGGATGCGCTCCACCAGTTCCGGGCTAAGTGGGGGAGATCGCGGCGAGCAGCCATCAATCTTCGATCTTTTGGCGGCCTGCAAGAGGGAAAAGGAACGGGTCAGGAGCGGGGGCGGGGGCGGGGAAGCAGGGAAGAGGCAGCGGGGAGACCACCACATTCCCGAGGCCGCTGCCATGGAGCCGACGCAACCGCAGCCGCCTATCCGGCACTTCCGGCCAGCAGAAACACGTACACATTTCGCGGGAAAAACAAACCCAGCGTGCCGCCCAAGCTCATTAGCCTGAAGACACCGCCCCTTCGCCTTACCCTATTGGTCTACGTCCATTGCTTCCTTTTTTCCTTGGCCCGCCTCGTCCTCTAATTGCATTGCCTTGTGACCAATCGGGAGCAACATTTTGAGCTAAGATCCGCCCCCTTCTTGGATTGCTAAACATGGATTCTCATTGGTTTACAGGATCACGTGACCGTAAGCGTCCACCAACATCCCTCCCGCCAAAAGCCTTCGGAGGCTTCTCATTGGTCAGCACCTCAGGCAGCAACTTTTATCTTTAGAACGTGGTAAGTGAAAACATGCCCCACTTCTTCCCTCCAAATCACCAGACTGCCTCCCGCTCTATTAATAAAGCATTAATATTATTATTATTATATATAATAATTATATTATTATTATTAATAAGGTTCTTCCCAATAACTCCCCCCCAAAGAAAGTACCTCAGTTGCCGCGGCTGACTCCGGAGAGCGAGTCCTCTTCTTGCCGGGCGCCTCCGTGAAAAAGGAGAACAGAGACTTTTGCCCGATCATGGTGGCACCGCTCGCAGGGGCAATGGGGCGCTGCAGGTCGGGAGCGGTCGCCGCGGCAGAGCTCTGGAATCTCCCCCGAAAAAAATTGGCGCGAAACTGCTGGGCACGCGCGGCCAAGGACCGCCCTCCCCCCCGGTCAATCCGCGCACGCGCGCTGTCTTGACCAGGGAGAAATCCCTGAGCAAAATGTCGGCGCGCTAGGCGCATGCGCCCTGGGCACCCCATCGAACCGGGAACCGGACTTTCGGGCGGCGGGTGCTGCTGCAACCCGCTCCGGAGGCGGCGGCTCTTCTTGGCGAGCGGTCCGGGAGGAGGGAGGGGCCCCTGGCCTCCGTGCTGCGCCAAGGCACCTTCCCTACCTGCCCGCTTCGCCCCTGAATTAAGAGGAAGGAGCACTTGGGTAGCGCTGGCGCCCGCGGGCGCCCGCAAGGTTTTCCCTGCTGGCCCGCCCAGCCTTAGCGGCTCTGAGAGGCCGATGGGGGGGGAGGGAGTTGGGGGGAGCGTTAGCCATTATTGCCGGGATTGCTCCCGTGGTCGGTAAAGGAGCTGCTGCAGGAAAGCCTTGCAAAGAGGCCCCGGGGCCCTTCCGCTGCCAGGGGGTGCAGGGCGGGCTGCCCCTCTTCTCCCCCCTCTTTTGCCCGAAGTCAGCAATGAAGAAATTCCTTTTCCCAGCAGGCCCTGCCCCCAGCTCAGAGGAGGCCCCGGGGCCCAGGGCCACAGAGGGGGAGGCAGGCCCTGCCCGGCATGGCAGCCTGGAGAAGGCGGAGAGGGCTAAGCAAGAGGTGCCCCCCTTGCCAGGCGGGCCGTGGAAGGAAATCCGGGCCGAGGGGCTCAGCTGTGACTACACCGTCCTCTACGGCAGAGTCCAGGCGGACGAGGCCTTCCAGCAGCTGGAAAAGGAGGTGGAGTACTTCGAAGGTGAAGGCGGCTCCAGGCACCTGGCTGGTCCTTTGTAGGGCTGGGGGGGCCACCTGGAGCAGCAGGAAATAATAATCCCTGCTCTCTTTCTTGACCTCGGCTTGGAAGGGGGCCACAGAAGCTGTTTCTCCCTTACTGATTCTTCTCCCTCCTGAGAAGCCTCTGGGGTTTAAATCTGTAAGTGAACCCTAACCATTATTTGCAGCAGAATTGGCAGTTCTGCTTTTTCTTCCCCAAACAGGTGAATTCACCAAGCTGCACATCTTTGGGAAATGGCACGACATCCCGAGGAAGCAGGTGACCTACGGGGATGCTGGGCTCACCTACACTTATTCTGGTGTCACCTTTTCTCCCAAGCCCTGGATTCCAGTTCTGAATCGCATCAGGGACCGTGTCCAGCTTGCCACTGGGCACACCTTCAACTTTGTTTTGATAAACAGGTAATTCCCCAGGGTGTTTCAGACAGTAGGAAACACCATCAATCTGACCTATGGGGCTTGGGCCGTTTCTAGCTGCCCTGCTGTATTGCCCAGCAGACGGATCCAAGATCTTTCTTGTGCCTCTGCAGGTATAAAGATGGCCACGACCACATTGGAGAGCATAGAGACGACGAGAGGGAGTTGCTTCCTCGCAGCCCCATTGCCTCTGTGTCCTTCGGTGCCAGCAGGGACTTCATCCTCCGTCATGGAGCTTCTCGGGGCAAAAACCCCTCCCGACGAATCGCACCAGTCAAGTTGCAGTTGGATCATGGAAGTCTGCTGGTGATGAACTTCCCCACCAATCACTACTGGTACCACAGCCTGCCCATCCGCAAGAAAGTGCTGGCGCCCAGAATCAATCTGACCTTTCGGAAAATTAGGACTCTTTAGCTCCCAGGAACGGAGCAGGGGTGAGCGTCTTTCTACCCTTTTGGATGCTTGAAGGAACCTCCTTATTTCACACAGGTTGCAGCATGGGTTTACAGCTCCCTTTTTTTGGAACCTATCTGGACTCAAAACTGAGCTATTTTAGTCACAGGCTCTACTTGGACAACTTGATGCAGCCCCTGGCTGTGTGAACCTGGCCTGTGGCACAGTGTATCCTGTGAACCAAGAAAATAGGGTTAACTGAACAAACCAGACTTCAGTTAACTATAGGAAAGTGTGCTGCACAAACCTAATCTTTGGCTCAGCGCATGTTTGGAACATCTCAATCTGCTTGCTCCTTAAGGAGTTGATCAAGATCCATGGCGCTTCTCTAAGTAGTGGGGAGACGTTACTGTCTTGTCAAGGAAAGTGTCTCTACGCTGAGGCCCCTCCAAATGCAGGCCTGCTTCTGGGTGGGGAACCCCCTCCCCCCCAGCTTGGAGCTAAGGAGGGGCCTGTGTATTCCCAGGGCCTATTTATACTTTGCCCCACTCATTTCCATTCAAGCAAACTTCCAGAGTAGAAATCACTCTGCAAGCAGCAGCCTGCCTGAGGTCCACAAACTCTACTGCTTTGTGTCTTGTTTACATACCCTGAAATAAATAAAGTTATTTGTTTCCTATGGGAGAAAAGCTCTGTCTCTGTAATCAGTGTTGGACTGCTGACTTTAATAGGACACAAAGGTTGTGTCGTTAGCACACTCGTCATCTGGCTTTGAGTCCACAGGAGCTGATGCAGGAAGATGAGAAAAGGGTTTCTGTCACATATACAAAGCCAGACGTGGGTCTAAACACATTTGGAATTTTAGCAGCAATTTTATTATGTACAAAATATTTTAAATCGGCAAATTCTGGTGGTAGAATTAGCAAGTTATAGGAAAGAGGGATCCTCCTTTTGCTGAAGGAGAGCCTGGTAAGAAATCTGACGTAATTACAACAGACTCATCAGTACAAAGATATCCGCCTGCTTTCCTTCCTCTGCTCCGCTGGCCTCCCCCTGGCCTCCCCCGGAATCCCAGCGCACCAGCCACAAGTGAGTGGTCCTCGCTAATTAAAATACAATCAAGGCACTTAAAAGGACTTTTTCACCCTCCCCTCCGGATTTGGCAGATTGTTGTCTTGACTGAATCTGCTACAGGTGTGAAATGTGAAAAGACTGGCAGTAAATCAATCACCACAAAGGAAGCAGAGGTGAAGCCACAAGGGAGGAGAACCTAAGAGGCCTCTACTTGAAATTCCTGGATCGGAAAGTATTCTGGAGCACATGAAGGTTTTTCTGAAATGGATGAAAATCACATCTTTGGGCAGGACCGTCTGCCGGCTCCTGTCGAGAGGCACCCCCTCCACTGCATCCTGGGGTGTCCAGGGCAGAAACCTCCGGGTGTGTTCTTCCCCCAGGGTAGAGCGGCGGCTACTGCACACAGAGCCTGGTCTCTATCATTCCTCAGCTTGGAATTCTCGGCTGGGAGGCTGCAGCCTGGAGCAGATGCGCTCGTAAAAGAGCAAGTAGGCGCTCGAGGACAGGACCTCTTGCAAGGTGCTCTTGCGCACCACATCGTCGGAAACCCAAAGCCACTGGCTGCCGGCAGAGGGCAGAGTCCGGGAAGAGGATGGAGAACGGCGGAAAGTCACAAAGTGCCCTGAGTGCATGTCCCCATGGTGGACCACGACAGCCATTAAGCGGTACACGTAGACGGGGGAACTACCGAAGAGAAAAAAGAGGCAGAGGTGTCCAATCCACATCCATCCTCCCATCTCAGTTTTCAGCTCAAGAGAAGCTAGCAAACTCTGCTCTTTCTAGCAATTGCCTAAATTCATGGAACAACAGCTGAGCTGCCTCTAGAACCATTATGGCAGGGTTGAGCCAAGATAGGGTGGCATTTCACCCAAAGGCTCAACCAATACTCGTATGTTTCATAGACAAGCTCAGCAGCCTGTGAAAGATGCAGACAAATAGTATTTTACAGGCTGCTCTCGTCTCTGATGAAGTCTAGCAGCAGCCCACCCTGTTCTCGCTTACCCATAGCCAGGAACAGCCATGTAAGGGAAACCGATGGATGGAGGCAGCCACGGAGTGCAGTATGTGCCGTTGCTGAGAATGGGTTTGCTGTTCCCTGCTTGTTCCAGGCCTGTAAAAAACAAAAAAAAGGAAGCGGACTCTGGATGTCTAAAGATCCCCAATACAGGTGAGCAGGCAGGGCTCCTGTCCATGAGTTCCTACCTTCCCTGGAGCCTGGCTCTGCCTGCAGACCGTCCCGGGGGCTGGATTTATGGGTGGGAAAGTGCTGCTTGTACAGATCCATGATGAGGAACTCACTGAACTGCACATGCTCATTCCGCTTCAGGGGTAAGCCGTGGCTAGACCAACTCAACCGTTGCAGGTGGATGCAAAGACACTGAGGGAGCTAGAAAGGCAAGAGGGAGAGAGGGAAATGGGGCTGTTGGTGGCAGGACGAGGCAT
The DNA here is from genome assembly GCF_016545835.1 of Crotalus tigris. Lineage (NCBI taxonomy): Eukaryota > Metazoa > Chordata > Lepidosauria > Squamata > Viperidae > Crotalus > Crotalus tigris. The sequence continues at coordinate 1,408,904 of NW_024097560.1, read as the reverse complement.
TCCCATGTGCAATGTAGCCAAAACACAAGCCCAGGGTTTCCCCAGATGGGAATCCCCAGCTCTTAGGACATTCTTGGGGCCACCCAGTGTCAGATATCTCAGTCAGCCTGCGATACTGGTTGATCCTCTACATGCTACAGGTGGATGGCCCTTGCAGAGAAAAATAAACGTGAATTGGGAATTTAGCCTCTCACAGACAAATAGTAACTTCATCTTCAAAAAGGGCCTGAATGCTTTTTTTGCCAATCTGGCTTAGGAAGCCACCTACCCCTCATTGCTATCTTCCACCTCTAATGTTTGCTGTCATGGAATGAGACAGAGAACAGTATTTGCTCCGGAGATTGCAGGACGCTTAGCAAGAGAGGGTCCCTTGTCCCTCTGAGTAAACCCCCAACAGTTCCAATGCCCCAGTTCTTACCTTTCCTAATTTTAACTGCTTAACAAAAGTCGTTCTCTGGTGCTCCATAATTTGGAGGCCCTTTGTCCCTTCGGCCTGAATCTTAGAGAAGAGGAAAAAACAAAAAAATTCAAAGACGTTCGGGGTTCTGGTGCGTTCAAGACACGATTCACAAAGGAATGAGGCTTGGAGGACCCTACTTTTACACCTATTTGCAAATTGGTGGGTGAAATACAGAAACATCACCACCACACGATCCCAAGCTACTCAGAAGACCTACTTTGGTACAGTTGTGACATACAACATCTTTGACCGACTCAGAGGAGATGAAGTGGCGAAGACAGTGATCCAGCGTCAAAGGATGGCCCTGTGGACAGGGGAAGGAAGTCAGAACTCCGGCAGGTGCCTAAAGCATCGCTCTGGGCCTCCAAGGAAACGGACTTACCCACACAGTGGCCGGGATGCTCAAGGAAAGGCTGTCAAAGGTGTCGTATCTGAGGGGACTCTGGAAGAAAAAGGAGCACTGGGTTCCATCTGGACATTATCCCACCTCCCAGCAGACAGGCAAGGATGGAGAAGCACCTCCGTTGCCCTGCCCAAGTCCGACAGTTTCACGGTAACTTTTCCATTCTGGTAGATCCCAGAATGATCATATATGTCTACACAATGGATCCAAAAACTTGCACTTATTTTTCTTACGTACCTGTTGCTTGCAGTGCTTGCAAACCATGTTACTTGTCAGTCTCCCATGAAAAGGATGCTGACTTTTCCAACGATTTGGCAAGGGATAAAGTGGACCTACAAAATACAATTCTTTTGCCACAATCTGTTGTGTAATAAATTTGCCAACCCTGTTAAAAGCTTTTTTTTTCTTTAACCTTTTGTTCGGCAGCATATTTGTTCTTGAGGTATTTCAGGCTCCTAGGTAGGAAAAACAACAAATAATGTGTATTATGAAAATAAGCCAGAAATATCAAGACTTTTGATTATTTGAATTATTTCTCTTGGAGATTTAAACAATGTAAAGAAAGATAAAATTCACCCCTGCCCAGCCCTATGTACGCTACTGAAAAATAAATCCTGAAAACTTCAAGATGGCAAATTCCCAGGCAGGTGGAGGACAGGCGATTGATTCCTCTTCTAATTCTAGTTGTACTCCTTAGCTATTCTTTCACTCACCTCCAGTGAATGTACATCAAATAAATGTGGAATCTGGCTCTGACCATCTCGTTCCTCTTCTAGTGAAGAAGTCAGAACATGGAACAGTTCATGAGCATCCTAGCCAAAAAAAAAAAAAAAGGGACGGGAGTTTAAAATGCCAGGTCAACAACAGCAGGAAAAATGACTGCAATGAACAGGGGAGAAGGCAATTCTTGCTCCTGTTTTTATGTGCCCAATATCATAGACCAGACTGTCTATGTGTAGATACTGAGAAGCTGAGCAATAGGCGACATCCCCTTCTTTCCAAACACTACCTGCTCTTCAAAAGAGGAGATCTGCCAGCGGTACAGCCTTAAAACCTCCAACAAGCAGCTTGCATCCAAGAGGTCGTCCCCCACTGTCTCTTGGCAGGATAAAGCTGAAAACAACAAATGGCCCAAAAAGTTAATGCGGACTCCAGAAAAGCGAACTTATTCCCTTCCCAGTCCTGGAGCCTCTGATTCTAAAGAACATGCTTTAAACTCATATGCTTCGGAACAGTCTAAAGCAGTGGTTCTCAACCTTTCTAATGCCATGACCCCATAATACAGTTCCCCATGTTGTGGTGACCCTGAACCACTTATACATCACTGGGTGCCAGGGGCATGGCCAAAGAAAAGGGGGAAAAAATGGCGGACAGCCTTGTTTGGCGACCCCCGTGAAATGGTCGTTCGACCCCAAATGGGGTCCCGACCCACAGGTGGAGAACCACTGGTCTAAAGAGCGGAAAATCTTGACACCACTGCTGTTAGAATGCATTGGCTGCCCTGACATTGTCAAATGGCAGAATTTGCATTTTGTTTTCTACAGATTTCAGACGGGATGTCTCCTCTTGCGTTGCCAATATCCACAGCACCATTTCTATAACTGTGTCCTATCACTACATCGCCGTTTCCTCCTTTGTATCATAAAAAGCGCTGTGTCCATTTGCTAGGTAATCCAATGAACAGAACAAGGAGTCAAAGATTAAAATATAGGACTTCAGAAAAATGACAGGCAGCCCCCCCCCCAGATCTTGCAAAAGGGCTCCTACCTTTCAGCAAGTGAAGCAAGGTCAGCGACAGGGACTGCTGTCCACCCTTCTTGCTTTGGCCAGCCGAGTGCTGACCTGTGAATCCTTCCAGCCACTGAATGAGGGAAGGGCATGCCGACAGCCCTTGGAGAAGGGAGTTCATGAAGCACGTGTTGCCCAGGTTGAGCAGCCCGGGCACCAGCCCTGTTGGGGCAGGGAGGGAGAAAGATTAACGCCATGGATTAGCCTTGTAGGAGGCTCGTCCGCTTCTCTTATTCCAACGGAAGAAGAGAATCCCTGCAGCTCCAGGCTGAATGCGGGTCCCCGGTGCCTTCCGAGCCTGGATGTTGTTGGCTGGCAGACGCTTCAGTTCCCACCTCGCTGCCGTCCCAGGGAGGGGACCCGGGTGGTGGGTGCCATCCCAGGCGGGCACCTCTCACCTTTCCTGCGCCGTTTCCTCTCGGCCATGGGGCCCCAGAGGACGTAGAGGCCGGCGGCAAAGACGGCGGCCACCCCACCAATGACACCCCAGCTCCTCATCATCCTGGCCCTGGGAAGAGGAAGGGGACGTGAAAGGAGCCCCTCCGGGTGGGAGGCCGAGCAGCCCCCTCCCTCCCCTTGCAGGTTTCTGAGTCGGCGCGCCTTCTGGGACCTGTAGTCCCTCCCCACGGGAAAGGCTTGCCATTCCGACCCACGGAAGCCCCTCGGCCCAGACGCCCGCAGGGATCCGCGCAGGGGATCATCCCGCCGGCGGCGTCCCTCCACTTCCCCCCGCAGGTGTTCGGCGGGACCCGCTCCGCTCGCGGCCGGACCTGGCCGAGCCCCCGGCCCGAAGAAGCCGCCGCAGCACGGCCGCCGCCCGCTCCGTTTCCAGCCCGCCGAAGCGGCTCAGCGGCATCCCCGGCCTCGCTGCTCCTCGCGGACGGAACCGAAAGCACGGGAACGGGTCGCGCGGGGAAGACTTTCCGGGAGGAGCGGAAGCCGCCGGGTCGAGCTCCTGCCCGAGAGTCTCGTAGCAACGGGTCCCCACCCCCTCGGTTGCTAGGGGGTTCTACGCCCTATGACTCCCATCCTACCCCGGGTGCTGCGAAAACACAGTTCCGCAGATGAAAAATGGTTCCGCCGAGCAACTTCTCTGAAAGATAACAGGAGGAGGGCATCTTTTTGTCCCGGGAGGAGAAGGCAGAAGGAGAAAAAATAGCATTCGAGATGTTTTCTTAATTGCACCAAAGCACTTTTAAAGCATTGGCTTTAAAGAGAGTAGTTCTACATGGGAGTAAGCCCCCTGAGTCCAGAGGGAACTTACTAAAGCATCAGGCAATAAAGCTGCACAATTAATTGTGCATCCCAAACACCAACTGAAAGCAAACACTTCAAATATATTTAAGGGGGTAGAAGCAAAATATTAGCATGTGAAAAATTAAGGAAAGCAGTTTTGAGTCATTTCAAAAACTACCACATTCTCCACTATATTTAGAATTTAAGGCATCTTTGTCAATCGTGGACAAAACTTGCAGCGAGCCAGAGCAATCCAGGCAGAGGCAAGAAGATTGACACACTCAATATCCTGGTCAAGACCGTATTGCTTCAGGCTCCCTGTGCATTATTTAGTTGCACCTTGGCCTCCAGCACCGGCTTTCCTGATTCCCTGTGCCTGAAGGTCACTCAACCCAGCAAGAGCCAACACACCCAAAAGCTGAGTTGGCAAGTACTCCAAGCCAACTTATTTGAGACAGATCCATTGCCTTCAAGCCTCCCACTGTGCCAGAAGGCAGCCTTCCTCGCTTTCTGTCTTCCAGATAAGAGAGCAACTTCCAGAACCCCCCCCCACACACACACATATCTGAGAGGCCATCAAGCTTTGCATTCTGAGGCAGGTGCATTAATCTCAGATTGAGGATTTGACCATGAGACTGTAAGATCATAACTGCATCAGTTGTTTTCTCCAAGCTATCGCAAACCACACTTATTCTAACTGGAGGTTCTGTTGCTTCTTCTCCCTATAGGAAACTCGGAATCTTGTCTGACCCTTCTGCTCTTTCCTTCTATTTGCTGTTACCCACCTCTTTTCATGCCTGCACCACATGCATTCACCTTTTTGAACTGAGTCTAGCTCCTTACTACTTCTAAAATGTTTTGTATTGCAGTTCTGTTCAACTCAGCTCCATCACTCCACCTGCAATCAGCCAGCCCTGGAAGGCTACCGGAGTGGTAGGTGAAGAGGGAGAAAAGGGAAGCTTCCCCCACCGCTCATTTGCTCAGCCCCTGGCCCTGGAAAGAAGAGATGTGTGGCTTAAATGTCCAGCCCTCGACCCAGGAAGCCCTCCACCCCAGCAAGAAATCTCTTCTTAGTCATCTCTTGCAGCGAATCCCACAGCTGTAGGGGGAGCTTTGGAGAGCTGGGTCCATCCTGAGGAGCTCTTTCGCCCCACCGGGGCTCCAGTCTTTAGACTGAGGTGTTTTGCCCCCAAGAGCTGTACGTTTTCCTCTAATAATCCCTGCCTGGGCGTTGCAAAGGTCTCTTGCAAGAGAAGCGGAAGACTGCCCTGCAGCCAGCGAAGCGAACTGAGAGCAGCCAGCAAGAAAAGGGGGAGGATTTAAAGGCAAGCAAGCTGCCCCCCTCCCTCCCTCCCTCCCTCCCTCCGCTGCTGCTGGCTCAGAGCTCGCCTCCTCCTCCTCCTCCTCCTCCTTCTGGGTTTTCATCGCGCAGGCTGGCTGGTGGCAACGGGAGCTGTCCTACTCGGCAGCCTCCTGAAATCCCTGCTTCTCTCCTTCTTCCCACCATGTAAGAGCGATGAGACTTCCAGCCACACCTTTGCAATGGAGGAAGATTTGTTCCAGCTAAGGCAACTGCCGTAAGTAACGCGGGGTGGGAAGAGCACCCCGGTTCCTTGAGGGGTGTTGCAAAGAGCCCTGCTGTGCCTTGCCCCGAATTCCTTGCTTACAAGGTCCCCTTCCCTCTCCCACAGCTGGGGCCCTCCGGAGGCCTGGGTCTGGAGCGCTCCGATCTTCCCAGCCATCACTGATGGATGAGAGTTGTAATCCCACCAACTGGAGGGTCCTTGCATGGGAAAGACTGCCCAAAACATCATTTGCATCCTCCCAGGATCAACACTTTGCCTTTGTGGGAAGTGTTGTTTTCTGAAGGAAAATTTCAGAATTTTGACCCAGCCAAAATGTTTGCAATCATGGAAGCTAAGATCTTAGATTCCGGACATGTTTTTCCTTCTCTTCCTGAATGCTGCAAGAATGGGGGTGGCTAGGAATTCCTCTGCTTTCTTCTGCAAATACAGGTTTTGCAGAGAGATCCACTGAGGGGGAGGGGGAGGAGGGGAGAGGAGGAGGAGGATGGCTTTGAAAGACTTGGGAGAATATGTATGGCATTGTTAGGCAGAAGTGGGGGGGGGGTAGTTTATGCTTCCTCCTCAGATACGTGTGGTGAGGAGAGACACCCACACATTTGCAGGAATCTGAATTTCTCTTTGTGATTGTTTGGCTCTGTCAAGAAATAACCTTTATTTTGCTGACTGCTGGCTGGTGGATCAGGCACAGATCAAATTGCAAGATTTTTCTGGGCGAAGGAGCCTTTTAAACACCTTTCACATGTCAGCTTAATTAGCTCCTTTCAGAGTTGTGAGGTGCTTCAGTGCATACAAATGCATCCCACAGAGGCATCTCAGGCAGCCAAGAGCTTTGCTAGGCAAATCCTATTTAAGCACACTTCCTCCCTGATATTCGTGGGATGGCTCTGTTTTCTTTTATTCCAGCTCCGGTTAGTGCTGGCAGGCAGTGTCTTACTTTCTAAAAGATGCTTCCCATCCCAGAAAGAGAGTCTCTGGAAAGCTTCTGTAGTGAGTAGAAAGCAGGGCACCGTTCCTGAAATCTCACCCTTTCAGGGAACCAGGATCTGGCATTGCTCAAAGCTCTCCCTCCCTTCCCCCAAAAAATCTCAAGGTAGAACCAGAAGGGCCTGATTCAGCTCTGGGAATCCGTCCTGCCCTTTTCTTCATTCGAGATCCTCTCTGTAGGCCAAGCTACACTGCGATAGCCACAGCCCACTTTGCTTTGGGAAATGAAGGAGGTGAGGAAGTGTCCAGTTTTAAGATTTGAAAATGGATAAGATTTATGGATTCCCTAACCTGCAAGTGGACTGTCATGGAGGTACAGAATTGGTCACTCCCACAATGCTGTAAAGGTGCTTTAGGCCTGGTAGTCTGATCAGGGTAGCCTAACATTTCTGGGTAGGGGTCTCCATAAAGCACTTGCCCTCCTTTTCCACTCTGCAAATGGAAGCTCCCTTGTTGCTAAAAGCGGTCAGTCTGTCTGTCAGCTTCTTGCATAATTGATGCTGATAAAATATGAATGGGCAAAGCGTGAAGAACAACCACAGATGGGAAGCATGCAAGGCCTACAGTCCTTTGCAGGCTCTGGGTTCTGCGTGTGCTCAAAAATTAGGGTGGGAAACATTTCTGGTCATGATGATTTCAGATGCAGGTGACAGAATGGTGTTTATCCTTAGCACTGATGATGTTACCTAGTTAGGTGATGAAATGTCTGCAAGGAAACCACCAACCTCAGAGAACACCAGGAACTCCACAGTTCAGCATTGAGCTATAGAGACAGTCTTCCATTGGAATGTTTATCCTTGTAATCCCTGTCCCAAGAGCTCCTAGCTCAAAGAGCTGATGTTTCCAAGGGCTGTTTCTCAGTTGAAGAAATATGAAATATTCTCTTTGAGATACTTTTTAGTCTCTCTACATCCTTTTCAAAGCAACCACAGCAGGCTCTTTCTATTTATGTGTGTCAAATGTATTTATTTAGCCAGCTGGGAGCCAAAGTGTCATTGTCTGAGATCGCAGATATATTTGCATTCCCAGCACCTAGTGACCTTGCTGGACTCTTTGCCATCTACACAGGGAAACAGATTTAGTTTCTGGCAAACTATCAAGATCCTTCACCATTAAATAGCTGGCATATTTCTTCGACTTCAGGAGCTATCACTTCTAAGACGCCCTTTGGCACAACTTCCTTCAGACAAAGATAGAATCTTTCCCTGCAAATTTGACACCCAGTCAAAAAGACCTCAGCTTAGGTCGGGTACCAACAGAGATGCTCAACCAGGTGTGCAGACTCTGGTTTCTTCCAATCTCCACAGAATCTTTTCCACCTTGCCAGGGTTGTCAAGTTCCGTCGGACAGGAGAAAGCAACCGTTCCGAAGAGGATGCTGTGTCAGGAGAGCACGAAGTTCAGATTGAGGGTGTCCAGACTGACTTAGAAGCTGTAGAGTTGGAAGATGGAGGAATTGTGCCAAAGGACTTCGCCAACCCAACTGATGGTGAGTAGATCACCTTGAGAAAAAAGCAAAGTGAGCATGGGCAGGTCAGGACATGAAAGCAACCTGGAAATGGGATGGTGGGTGAAATCACGTTGTTTCCTGGCATACTTATCTCCCTTTCAGATACTTTCATGGTGGAAGACGTGGTGGAAGCTATTGGGTTTGGCAAGTTCCAGTGGAAACTCTCCATTCTGACTGGCTTAGCATGGGCAAGTAGATGGAACTACCATTCTTGATGGGTTCTTGGAAAGTATTAGATCAAAGCAAGACTGTGTTTATCTTGACAGGTCCACTTAGATAGGGGGCTCCAAACTTGGCAACTTTTAAGACTTATAGACTTCAGCTCCCATGGCTGACTGGCAAATTCTGAGAGTTGAAGTCCTACATAATGGGGCACGTCGGTTTGGAGACCTACATAAAGGGGCATGTTGGTTCTGAAGGATTTTGGCAAATATTATAATATTATCTCCTTTTTCTTCCAGATGGCTGATGCCATGGAAATGATGATTCTGAGCATCTTGGCACCTCAGCTTCATTGTGAGTGGCGATTACCCACCTGGCAGGTTGCGTTGCTCACATCGGTAGGAAAATACCACACAGCTCCTCCTGTATTCTCTAAGGGGTTTCCCCTTGTTGCTGTGGGATGTTAACACAGGGGGGGGAAAGCCCCACTGTTTTCAGCGAGCAAGCTTAATAATACAGGGAGCGTCAAAATTCTTGGCATTGCTAGAAGTAAACTGAAGCCATTCTTATGTATGCTTCTTAGGATGTCAGACCCATTGAGTCACACCCCACAGGCTGAATTTCAGTATTAGATTTGATTCTCAGTTTACTTTTTGGAACAAGACGACAATAACATCTGCTGAAAATCTTGGCCTGCTCTAATTAATTTCAGCAGCTTGGATCTAGGACTTGGCCACCAAAGGTGTTTGTGACAATGTCTGAAAGGAAGCTACTTTATTGTTTTCAGGGAATAAAGAGTTTGTTTTCCTCATTAACTTACAAGAGGTTGCAGCATTGAGAACTGTTACGGTGGTGTTTGTTATATCCCATGCACAGAATTGCACTGGTGATTCCCTCCAGATAACTCCATTCTGTGAAGTTATGGGCCTATGGAAGATTATCAATACATTTAAATATATAAGAGACTGAATTTAATGAGTTAAAAGTGATTAAGCATTTGTCATGTTTGGCCTGATAAATGTATTTCACCTACACCCCACAATGTTGTATTGATATTTTTAAAGTGTGCTAACTTAACTGATCCTTCTACCCTTCTCCATCTTCTTTACTGGTACTTTCTATCCTTTATCATCTCCTGTGATTTTTAAAGCTCCGAGAAGGAGACCATTGGACCTGGGTGGGAAATACATTCAAATACATCAATAAGTTGGTAGACGTGGCAAGGGTTCCTGTAAAATTGTTGTGCAGAGAGTCTGGGGAATATCTCTTTGCTAAGCATCTTGTTCCTTTATCATTAGGAAGTCTTCCTGGAAAACCCCCATTTCAGCTTGCACTTAGCAAATGCATTTTGTCCATTCCTTGCAGGTGGTTTTCCTGGGGATGATGTTCAGTTCCACACTGTGGGGAAATATTTCAGACCAATATGGCAGAAAAACCGTAAGTCTCCCACGTGCCTCTGGGATATTTGCTATTTGTCCCCTGAAATACTAAGCCAACATTACTCAGCTTAGCATCCTTCTAGATGTATGACCTACCACTTCAGTCCTCTGAAATTCCCATCTTCAATCCCATTTACAGGGTCAGGGGTTATCTGCTACATATTCTGCAGGTGACCACTAAGGGGAAAGCAGTAAATTTTCTTTTCTTTGTGTCTCTTCATTCTGTGCAGGGGCTGAAGATCAGCGTGCTCTGGACATTGTATTATGGAGTCCTTAGTGGATTTGCACCAGTTTACAGTTGGATCTTGGTCCTGAGGGGCTTGGTGGGATTTGGGATTGGAGGCGTCCCTCAGTCGTGAGTATACCCTTCCTTTGTCCAACCACAATCTGGACTTTGGAGAGGCTTGCTTGAAATGGCCGCCATCTTCCTACCCAATTCTGAATCCATCACCAAGTCAGAATAAAGCTGTTTTGAAAGCTCTCACTGGAGTTTCAATAAAAAGTCAACAGTTTTACTGGATATCAGGACCCACGTTGTTGTAACTTTGCAAACTACCTCTTTGATACTTTTATTCTTTCCAGGGTAACGCTATATGCAGAATTCCTCCCCATGAAATCCAGAGCAAAGTGCATATTGCTGATTGAGGTGAGTGAAGAAAAGTCAGTTTTCAGATGTCAGAGAAATCCAAAATGAAAGGCTGAGGAGTAGAGATTTCAGAGTCTGTCATTGGATGAGTTGGTGTCACATTTTACTACCGGGACGTTTGTGGCTCCAAAGCAACCACATCAGTTGGGAATGTTCCATGTGAACAAGTCACGAAGAACAGATTTTTCCAGAGATGATGGCCATCAAAAGCGGAGGCAATTAATTCAATCTGCTAAGATGGAACTCATCCATTCGAATAATCCTTCCTGTTTTTTCCTCCTTTCCACGGACAGGTCTTCTGGGCCATCGGAACTGTCTTTGAAGTCCTCCTTGCGGTGTTTGTGATGCCCACCCTTGGCTGGCGATGGCTACTCATCCTTTCAGCCGTCCCTCTTATGCTGTTTGCCATCTTGTGTTTTGTACGTATTCTTTCTGGGATCAGAGTCTCTGGCAACGGATGCACATTAGCCTTCTGCACTGAGATGACCTTTCTTGCTTGGTAGTTAGATAATCTAAGCCTTTGGGATGCTCCCCAGCCTCACGTCCTTAAGAAGTATTGGATTACTACCCCACTTTGCTTTCAGCTGGCAGGTTTGACAAGATAGGAGGCTGGGGATCAGGTTGGGGAAAGCTGAGTTACGCAACAACTTGTGGCCTTCCTCGTCTCCTGCAGTGGCTGCCAGAAAGCGCCCGATACGATGTGTTAACCGGTAACCAGGAAAAGGCCATTGCTACCTTGAAAAGGATTGCAACTGAGAATGGTGCCCCGATGCCTCTGGGGAAGTTGATTATGTCTAGGCAGGTGAGTTTGGAGAAAGGCCTTCATGGCCGTCTCAAGTCTTGGGGAGGAAGGGATGGGAACGACTTGTCTTAATGATGGTTTGGTTTGACTAATTTTCTACCCCACCTTTCTCTAAACTGCTGAGAAAACTTCCCACCAGCAGTAAATCCAAAGACAGGCATCAGCAGGAAAAAAACAGATATTGCATTTGAACCTGGATTTCATCACAAACAGGGCTTGTGTTTCATACTTGCCAGTTGCTGGCAAACTTTTTTAACTGCATTCCTCACTCGTTCAATAAATCTCAGATCTGGGATCCTTGCCTGTGTGACTTCCAGTTCTAGTGTTACCCAAGAGACGCTGGAGCTGCACTTTTGCACCTGACTTCTTGCTGTTTGTTCAGACAACACTGAACAGTCGATTATTGTTTCCAAACAGGAAGATCGAGGGAAAATGAGGGACTTATTCACGCCACAGTTCAGACTGACCACACTTCTGCTGTGGTTTATCTGGTAAGATAAACTGGGAAGGTTTACCCCTGATAAATTGACCAAGACCTTTTAACTAGTAAAAACATGAATGGAGAAACAGACATACAGCAGTAAGAAGTAAGTAAAGCAGCTGTTTGCTAAAATATCCCAGGAGGTGGATTAAATCAGAGTTTAACTTTGGTACAAGACAGGCGTAGAACTTCCAGGGACCATCTCAGTTCCTCTCCAGTGAAATGAGACTGGGCGGTGTAGTTCCTCTCTCTTGGGAGCAGAGAACGGTTTTACACAGCACCGCTGTTCTTTTATGCTTCCTTTTCAGAGCATCTCATTGCCTGAAGATTTTTCCTTTCCTCTTCGCAGGTTCTCCAATGCCTTTTCTTACTACGGCCTCGTCCTGCTGACCACGGAGCTATTCCAAGCAGGAGACCTTTGCAGCTGTGAGTCAGACAGAGTGGGGAGAGGATACGCCCAGAGCCCGGAATGCCCAGATATTATTCAATGGATGTTTCTACCTGGTCCCTCAGTTGAGATCAAGAAGGAGCATTGACAAGATGTCCATTCAGCCAGGGGCCTGCTGGGATGGGTAGCAGCCCCCCTCAGTACCTGGAAGGATGACTTGCATGAGCATTTCCCAGGGCACAGCTGCCCTAAAGTTTGCACCGGGTGGGCTGGTGGTTTGACCATGGTGATGGTGGTCAGGTGAGGGGGATTCTGCCAACAGGGAGCAAAAGAGCACAGGGGCACAAGGCTGGCTCTCCAGCAAAGGGGTGGGAGCTCAAGACCTCATTTCCTTCTCCCCCCCCCCTTTCTCCTTGCTCCATCCAAGTGTCCAGCAGGAGGAAGACAGTGAAGGCAAAATGCAGCCTGGCGTGTGAAATTCTGACGGAAAAGGACTACATTGATCTGCTCTGGACCACCCTCTCCGAGTTCCCAGGTAGACCTTGGGAAAGGAGATGGGGGGGGCATGGGTGCCCAACTGGGGGAGGGGCAAGTGGTGGCACGATACTGGAACGCAAGGAGGAGCTTGTGTTGTCATATTGTGACCCTCCCCTTCCTTCGTCCTTTCAGGAATAAGGTGCCCAGTGTGAATCCAACGGGTACCTGGCTCTCTACCTCATGCCCCATTACAGCTGACATGCTGCCAACATATACTTTAACTTAGCTGCATTTCCCAAGATGCTAAAATAATTTAAGAATAAATATTGGCCTCTGACAAAAAAAATACTTGGGTTGTTTCCCCTCATTTCTATTGAAATAGTGATTGTGGTCTTGATGCCCCCGCCTCGCTCTCCCAAAGCCCTTTAAGGAGGTTGGAAGTGCAGTCAGGAGAAAGGAGAGCTCTCCCTTTGACGTCACTGAAACCTTCTGATGTGGTGCTGTCACCCTGGAGAGACGTGTGCAGCACACGCAAACTCTGCTCTTAGGAATGGCTCTGGGGGAGAGGGAAGGGAAGTGGAATAAGCCTGCTAGAGAAGCCAGGTCCTTTGGTCTGACTTGGCCAGCAAGTTCAGAAAAGTTGATAAACCAGCCTGGAACCAGTGGCTGGCCAGACACTCCCGTGTTGAAGGTGACTCCGTTCCTCCTGCAACCTGGAAGGATTCGCGCTCCCACCCGGACACTGGTGGTGGCGAAATGGCCTTGAGGCTCCTCTTCTCCTTCTCCTCCAGGGGTTCTTGTGACCTTGTGGGTGATTGACCGGATTGGCCGGAAGAAGACGATGGCGCTCTCCTTTCTGGTCTTCTCCTTCTGCAGCCTCCTGCTCTTCCTCTGTGTTGGAAGGTGAGTTTGGGGGACCCAGAGAAGTGGGGAGCCACCCCATTGGGGTGGCTCCATAGGACTACAAGGGAATGACCCTGGCCCGTGTGCTGGGTCTCGTGAAAGCAAGCCACCTTCTCTTGGTACAGGAAGATGCTCACCGTGCTGCTCTTCGTTGCCAGGGCCTTTATTTCGGGAGGGTTCCAGGCTGCGTATGTTTACACCCCCGAGGTAGGAAGGAGGGAAGGCACTCCTCATCCGGTTGAGACTCTGCTGGAGCTTCCCAGGGAGAGGGCTCGGCCAAGTGACCGCCGGCTGCAGCAAGCAAAGGGGTGGGCAGCGGGCCTCAAGGTGGTCATGGCTTTCCCAATAGGTCTACCCAACCGCCACCCGTGCCCTGGGCCTGGGGACATGCAGCGGAGTGGCCAGAGTTGGCGCCCTCATCACACCCTTCATTGCGCAGGTAAAGGAAGGACGTCTCCTAGTGGCCATTCAGGGCTTCTTTTACCCAGGCTTGTCCCAGGACATGTCAATGAATCAGAGATCCTGGTGACCTTCTGAAGGGAAGCTCTAGCGATGCAATAGCAGAACCTGGATGTCCATGCTAGATTTACCTCAACCCCTCCCGGCGCATGAGAGGCTCTTTAGGCTTCTTCTCCTTCCGCAATATATGTTTCTAAAGACCCTTCAATAACACAATTGTGGGGACACACCCGAAAGACCAAATATCACAATGAGGTTGTCTGCCATGTCAGTTTGGCACTCTTCAGATACAAGCCGGGCAGTTCCCTGTATTTGCGCCTCATCCACCTAGACTGCTCTGAATAGGGAGACATCATCTTTGTCACAATATTGTTGCAAAGTTCCAAGACCCCAACCACCCACAGCCAAAAGCTCGGCTCGTCCATCCAACCTAATTTAGCCCTGGGGGATTTGACCAAGCCTCGAGGGTCTTTTTTTGTCTGAAGCCTGGCAAGGACACCAGTCTGGCTGATCTTCTGCCTCCCTTTCCAGGTAATGCTGGAGTCTTCGGTCTATCTGACGCTGATCGTTTATAGCGGGTGCTGCATCTTGGCAGCTTTGGCCTCCTGCTTGCTTCCCATCGAAACCAGAGGCCGCGGCCTCCAGGAGTCCACCCACAAGGAGTGGGGGCAGGAGATGTTCGGGCGCGGCGTCCCCCAATCGAACTCTGGCTCTCAGGGGTGATTGCCCCACCTAGAGGAAGTCAAGTCCCAACACCTGAGAAGTGCAATATCTCACCACCATCCTCGGCCCAAAGAAGGGATGGTCAACCTGTCCCGGATCCTTTGTTGCTTGCATCTTCACCACCCCCACGTGCAAGGAGAGGCATTCCATCTGGGAGATGAAAGTGTGTGTGTGTTTGTGTGCATTGAGGAGGGATGTGATATAACCATGGAAAGATCTAGCCGCAAATTTCTACTACGTTTGTCACGGTGGACACAGATAACAAGAGGGCCAGGCTTTGTTCTTGTTGCCAAGTGAGCGTCTTCATCTCACACAAGCAATCCCCCTGCCTTCAAGGACTCCGCTTTTCAGTCTGATGTCTTCAACCCTGAGAAGCAAACAGGTTCATATGTATGTGTACTCACGCCTAGAGCAGCTCACACACACACTTGTGACTTGATCGTCAGCCTTGCACTCTTTCTGTCACCATGAACTGTCAAGGCCCACAGACCTTTACTAATTTAGCTGAATCTCCTTGGCAACTGGGATTGTGAGGGCGGAGAGGCATTCAGATAAATGCTGTTCCTCTCACTGATGGAGAACTTCCTTGGATATTGAAGTCAATCCTGCATAAAAAAACAAAAAAAAAACCACGGAAATTTGGACACACAGCATACGGCTGTGACTGCCCTGTCTCCAAAGGAAGAGTGTGCAGCAGAAAACTCCCCCCCCCCAGGTGACCCATAGACTGAAGTGTTTTTCTCAGGAGGCAACTGGAGGAGCAAACATCTGTAAGTTCACCAAATGATGCACGGTGAGGTAATAACAGGAAATATTCTCTTTTTCAGTTGAAGAATTTAGGTTCATCCAGTAAAACGGAAGGGAGCAGGTTCTGTCCAGTCAAGCTAGATCACTTTTTTATGCAATGGTGATGGTTCCTTTTGGTTCATATCCACCTTCCCCAACAGAGAGGCCTAAGAATGACTACAGGTCCTGGTGGTGGTCATCCCAAGACATCCAGCTTAGCCATCCTCTTTCTGTCACTGGGCACCCCTCAAATGCCAAAGGTTCATAGACGGGAGGAGAAGAGGGCCCCATTGCTAGACATCCCTCCTCATTTCTCCTTCTGTTCAGAGGCATGTCTTCTCTGCCGTGACTTGTGGTCTTTGACTGGCTCAGCTAAGGTGAAAGACATCATCTGGACGTCGTATCTGCACTGGGAAGCCTCGGATGGTTTGTAAGGAGGCTGTACTTCGATAGCTATGAAGTGTGTGTGTGTGTGTGCCAGAGGCATGTGCGGGCAACTTCTAACATGTTTAGGGCTATGTGGCTTCTACTAAGATGGTTTCATTCCTTGTGTGTCCCATCACACTCGGCCAATAAAGAATTCTATTCTATTTCGATGGATATCTTCAGAGATGTCCCCGAGTGGCTTTCTGGGATGTGGTTATTTCAAAACATTTTCCAACTGCTACTAAAAAATGTACATAGGTTCTGCTAGTTGTACAAATGATTTGTACAGGTAGACCAGCTTTTTGCCGACACAAAAATGATGATCAAGAAGAGTTTGTCTCTTCCAAACTGAATTGCAGGCTATTTAAATTGATTAGATTTCTCCCTGGCGATACGAGCCAACTTTGCAAGCTTTTGATTGTTGAGCTGGAAATTTATGCTGTCACTTTTTTTTCCTGTCTGACATAAGTTTTGGCCTTCTCATATTCGAGGAACATTTTAATACCAGAAAATCACCAACATATGTAACAAAGATAGGACTCTAAACACATAAAGCTCGGTTGGTGTATTCATTAAAAAAGAAGCAAAAATGCTATTTGACATTCAGTTGTGGTGTTTGGGACTCTGTGGGTTCTCCAGTTCCTTAACTGGCAAAGCTTTGGGGAGAGTTTGCTGTATATGCTGTGTTGAATGGTATTTGTATTTTTCAGTATTTGGGGCTGGGGGCGGCCAGTATTGTTTAAATGTCTGCTATGTTTGAATGTACAGTTTCTAACTGTGATGCCTGTTCTCAAGATTTCTGTATCCTGAGCTTCTTGTACGATATTCTCCTGTCTCCGTTAATTGCACACCATTAGGTAGGGCAATTCCACACTGGATATTTTATGCTGAATAAATGAATAGTTTTTCATAAGGAAGAGGATTACGGCATTCTCACTCCCTCAAAAATAGGAATTGCGTCCCCCCAAGGAAGTGTCCCCCATCAGGTGAAAACTCACTACAGCTCTAGTGCCCTAAGGGAGAGTCTTTCCTTTTCTGGAAGTTTGCAGCTGGGGCTGCAAAATCCAGCATGAAAATCAGTGGAAAGCAGCTGGAGATGTCATCCCGATTTATTCAGAGGGACAATCTCACTCTAAGTAATGAGCTTACTGGAGCCGATCCTCACAATGCTGAGCATTTTTAAAGAGATAAAAAAGAGGTTAGCTAAGAAAGTAATGAGTAAACGTAAATAAAGACTCAGTCAAACATGCTTTCAAAGTATTTTGTAAGTTTTAATAGAGGACAACTCCACTAGAAACCAGAAGCAAAGAGAACATGGATCGGGAAGCAGATATAGTTGTTATTTGAGAAAAAAAGCATAAGAGAAACTTGTATGAACCCACAGAGCGGAAGGGGGGGGGGCAGCCTCCTGCCTCTTTAAAAATCCAAAAATAACTATTTCAGATGGTTGTTTGCCCTCTGCTTGAACACATTTGTTCATCTCCTCTCTATGAATAAAACCCAACATTCATGAGGGTGTTTTTTGTACCAAAACCCCAAATCAAGATAAAAGAAAAATGGAACAGCTCCACAACCTTGGGACGCCTTACTAACCAGAGTAAAGTCTTATTTACCCTGTATAGACATTCAAAGTGAGGGCCTCAGTTATAAATAGTCTTAAGGAACTGGACTCCCAAATTCGGCAAGATTAGTTCCTCCTTGTGAGGTGGAAAGAAGAAAAATAGATCGACACAGACGGGTGTCCTACACCTTTGCCCTTGTTCAAAGGTTGGCCCGAAGTGGCTTGGTCAACTTCTGGCCTTCTAGGATCTTCCCAAAGAGTTTGGCTGCTTCCATGGCACACCCCCAGTGAATGGTGAGCCCGAACCCTCCATGACCGTAATTGTGAATCACCTGGAAGAGAAAGAATGGGAACTTCAAAGCCCAGAAGCAGATGAGATGCAGGACTCTGAATCTGGAACAATTCCTGAAATCCTCTTCGTTCAGAAAAACGGCTACCTCGCATCGGAGCGTCCCATGGCGAATGGTCTCATGTTCTAGCCGGACTTTAGGGCGCGATGGGCGTAAACCACTCCATTCTTCAACTATCTTGGCTTTCTGGAAGAAATACGTTCAGCAGCTTATTCTCAGAGGCAGACCCCAGAGATTCTTCCCCAATGTTCCTTTAGGCTGTGGGGCACCAAAAACCCTGGAGGAGCTGCCACGGGGACTTCCTTCCGGGCCTAGGGAAATGGGGAGAGCGCAGGTGTTTCTCGCGACAGCCTTGGCCCACCTGGGGTGAGATGATCTACCTGGAGGCTGGGCAACAACTTGCAGCATCCTTCCCAAATGTTTCTATGGTCCTCGGGATCGTTCTTTGTACTCCAGTTCCCCAGCTGAAATATGCCCCCCAAGGTCACTACACGGCTCCTGCAAAGAGCAGAGGAGGGAGGAACAGTCAGTCTTGAACTATTTTAAGTCAGAGGAGTGCTAAGAGGTAGGATGGAGGATCTGACCTCCTCCCACCTTCAGAATGGGCCTCCTTCCTCAGTCTGTTGTCCTCCAGGTGTGTTAGGTTACAGCTCTCATCCGGCTGAACCAGCACAGAGTCCCACCCACTGGAAACCACCAAGTTAGAGGAAGTTTGGGGTCAAACTGTGTTCGCTTCTCATGGAAGGATATCAGCAGAAGATGGTGGGAACCTCCCTTCAATCTCAAGAATACTGGATCACCGGATTCCAACAGAGGGAGAAGACTTGATCCCTAGAGACGCAGCTGGAACATCTCTTGGTCCACTTCCCACCATGGCTGGATCCACCTTGATAACTCCACCACTCTCCACTGCATTTTCCTTACCCAGGGATGATGTAGGGCTCCTTGTAGATGCCAGCTTCGAGGTCATGGGTGAGGATGAAGTGCTTCACCCAGGGGGCATCAACCTAGAGGTCCAGAATAAGCATGAAGGTCAGGAAGGAGCCAGATGGAGTGCTGGTTTAGCCTGCAAATGCACAGCCCGAAGAAACAATTTCTCTGCTTTCTCCTGGTTTGCTGTGACAAGCACCAGGTCATCAGAGGTGTGTATTTATTAATTCAAACAACTAACAGAGCTGCACATCTCTATCCAGCAAGCGACACATGCCTCTCCCTGCCTGTTTGTCTCTAGGGTTGAGGGCCTTGTGGGAAGGTTCAGACCAGCCTTCCTCAACGTCCAATGTCCAAGTGGGCTGTCCCACTAGGATATGTCCCAGCTTGACTCCACCAGCCCTGCTGACCAACTCCCTCAGGCTTCACCTTGATGACCTGTCCTCGGCCTGGACGGAGCTCAAGGTCAGTCTGTAGCTCTCCGGCACGGATCCCGGTACAGTTGACAACCACGTCCACTCCTTCAGCTGCCAGCTGCCAGAAGAGAGTAAGAGAGTCAATCCCTCTCTTGCTCTGCAGAAATACAAGGCACCCCCCCATCCCACCCCACCCATCTGTCAAGTAGACAACTTGGGAGATGTATGGACTTCAATTCCCAGGATTCTGGGAGTTGAAGTCTACATATCTTCAAGTTGCCCAAGCTGAGAAACACTGGTCTAGAGCGACCTTCTCAACTTGGTGCCTTCCAGATGTGCTGGATTTCAATTTCCACCATTCCTGGCCAGCTTCACATATGTTCCAACTCACCTCCTGGAAGGACCTGATTTTCCGATGGAAGAATTGGACCCTCCTTGAGGTCAACCTTTTAAGAGCAATGGAGGATTGTCAGCAGAAGAGTTTGATAGGCACTCCTGTTGGCTCTGAGCTTTGGGGGTGGGGGTGGGGAGCAGGGCTTAAAGGCAACTGTTCTACCTTTTCTCCATCCACAACTAGTATTTTCAAGGTATTAGTCTCTCTGACTATGGAAGGTTGAGGATAGCTAGTCATTATTAGCTGAATGACCAGGATTCCACTTCCTCTTTCTAGGCCACCACATGGGTGAAAGATTTCATGAAAGGTCCCAACCAGCTTTCCTAGCTCTGTCACCACGAGAATAAAAAGCAAACTACCTAAAACTCAGAGAGTTGCCCAACGTAGACAGCAGGAAAAAGGAGGCTCATACATACTGGTTTGTAAGCCAGGCGAGATAGCTTTTGCCTTCCAAGATCAGGGCTGTGTTGAACCAGCCGTAGCTGAAATTAGGGGAAAAGAAGACAAAAACAAAAAAATATGGATACAAATTCTCAGAGTGGAAGTCCATCCATCTTCAAATGGCCAAGACTGAGAAACACTGGTCTACAACAGTTCCCAAATCCAAAGAGAGAGGCCGTCTAATACCTGTAGCCGGGGAACAGCTCCAGCTCCTTCTGGGACAATGTCCTAAATCCCAAGACAATATGTTTCCAAGATGGCTCCTGCAAAGAAAGACACACAGATGGGACGAGGGAGAAACAGAATCTCACACAAATGCAAAATAAGTCTTGGGCCAGAAGTCTTGGCGACACAGCCCCACAATTGAGAACTCTCTGTCTGCAAAGCTCCTGAATTTATTTTCCTACCAGCTGGAAACCTCTTTGCTCCTTGCATTACACGGTGGGAAGGAAGGGGGATCAAAAATCCTTGAAAGCAAAACTCCAGTGCGTCTCCCATCCCTGTCTTTACACTTTGCTCCAGCCTTCCTAAGAGGAACATGCTTTCATTGAGAAAATAGCTCAGGTATTTTTAAGTCAACCACTTACGGCAACCGGTTGTCGGAAGAGGTTGTATCCAGAGAGCAGAAAGAGCCCCATCTCCTTGGCTTCTGGTGAATTAACGTGTTGGAGCAGATAATCGAAAGTCTCTTTGTTCCAGATCCTGCAATATTGAAGAAGAGAGGGTCAGACGTCTTCCTTCAATCTGAGCTCTAGGAAATTGCAAGAGAAAAAAACTGTTGGCAGCTGGAAAGGCTGAGAAGCATTTGGGGCAGTAGTTATGAACCACGTGTGAACGTTGGCACAGATCCTCCTCAGTCAGCAGATTGATTGTAAATTTTTTCCCAGGGCAAAGGGGGAAAAAGTCACAGCTTCATATTGTTTATGTTTCCCTTCACATTTAATCCGCTGTGCACTTTACTTTTCAACAAAGAATCCCTGAAAAACCAAGGAAGGGTTTGACCCTCTGCCCCTTGAAGACGGGTGGGCTTCAACTCCCAGAATTCCTTAGCTGGCATGCCCCCAGGCGGGTGAGCTTCAGCCCCTGGAGGAACTCAGCCGCCCTTCGCAAGGGGAGCTGGCCCTTTGCTCTTACGTTTCTTGAGGGTTTCCTTTGTCATACAGGTAGGGCTGCCAAAGGCCGGCGGCCCCATCGCTGGTTGTGCCGGGGCTGAATTCATCCGCGTAGATCTCCACCTGCAGCGGCCGGTCAGCAGAGTGCCATCGGTCATGGATGCAAAGGGCTGTGGACAGTCCTATCACCCCAGCTCCAATCACGGCGACACGCATGGCAGAGTCTGGAGGGGGCAGAAAGGGAGACCATCTTGCACCTTAAAAATAACCAATCCCAAAGAAAAACTTTGAATGTTTCTCTTTGAGGTGGGTGGTAAAATGGGTCCTGTGTGTTTCTTTGCCCCTCGGACCTCTCCAGCCCCCCCCCCGATTGCTGCAAATTACAGCCCCTCCAGCAAGATCCTAGCGTCCCTGGCCACATCCAGGCCAGGCAGGAGAACTGTGGGTGGGTGGGGGGATACGGCAGGTTGCCCACTCCTGCTGTAAGCTTTCAAGGGGAGGAGGGCCACTCCCTGCACTTTTTCTCTCCACCTTCAACCCACTTTCTTTCTCTAATGATTTGCAATAAATGCAGAAGATCGGAAAACCTTCAGAGCTGCCGAGCCTCTCCTGGGAAAAAGCTAGATTTTAACAATCTCAGCAAAAGAGCGTTGCCTCTTCTCTCAGCCCAGCAGGCCAGCGCCTATCTCTGCCAGACCTCCGAAATCTGTTTCTGCAGAACCGCAACCACCAAGCAGCTACATTTCCCGGGTGCCGCTTTGCCATAATTTCCTTCTCACAACCCCAAAGAAGCCAAGCGAGAGACCGAACCTTCTCACCGGGACAGTCCACAGGCCCAGGAAGGTCTTCTAACACGGCTATTTGCAGGAAGAAAGCTGGGAACTTGTGGATGGTCAAAGTTCCCTCCGACAGGGTAACGAGGCCGCAAGGTGGAGCTTAGGCTTCTCCTGTGCCAAGAAGCTATTCTGGGGCAGAGAGAACCACGCAGAACTCAGAGCTTCTGGCCAGCCCCCACCAGACTCGGCTTTCGTGGTCAGGAGAGACCTCTTGCGTCCAGCCCAGAGTCTGCTTCCCTTCTGAAGTTCCTGCATAACAGTCTCCTTCTCTGGGGCTCAACGCAAAGTAAACAAAAGGAGGAAGCTTCTAACTTAGCGTGGCACCATCCAGGCTGGTGTGATGTGACAATCTCTGGATCCTTTGAGCTGAGAGAGGCAGAAATCTTCTGAGCTCAGTTAACCTCCTTCCGTCCTGTCCAGAGCGCCTCGCTTTACAACTGAAAGATGAAAATAAATTCTTCTGGAAAGGTCTGCTGGAACATCCAACAAGGTGCTCCCAAAACCAAGACACAATTGCTTAGGCTTCCTTATCCGGCAAACCTTCACTGCCCCAGACTCTCCTCGACATAATTTGGCAAATTTTCTGCTATGAATCTTGAATTAATGCTCTTATGTCTCTAGTGAATAATCCTCAATAATTATCCCCACTGATTATTTTGCCCCCCTCTCCAACTCATCATCTGCACCTCATTCACATCTGGGAAAATTCCCACAAGGTTCTCCGGATTAATAGAGGCTTCAATGGCAATCTCAAGCCAGATGTCTTGCCGCCATACTGTGGACTATGGGTACTGTTACTAGTTCCTTTCCTTACTCCTTCTGGAGATGGGGGCTGCTTATGAAATCCGCAATCCTTTTTGCAAGAGCAAGAGCAAGAGGGGAGAATCGCACAGACTAGCCGTCTCGCAGCCCAGAGTTGAGGGAGGCGTCAGCACCCTGGAAAGGGGGACAGTCGCCGGGCCCTCTGCCCCCGCCCCGGGGCAGCAGGGAGAGACGCCCGCCGGGCTCTGCCTCCCTCCCTCCCTCCTTCTCCCTCCCTTCCGGAGCGATGCGCGGCCGGCATCCAGCGGCGGCAGGACCGGCTCGGGCGGGCCGGTGCTCCTCCTCCTCCTCCTCCGCGGCGGGTGCGGGGCGAGCCCTTTCCGGCGGCCCCCGGGCGCGAGGCGGCTTCCTCCGCCGCCCGGCAGGCTCCTCCCCGGCCGGCCTGCCTGCCTGCCGCCCGCGCCCCGCCGCCCCGCGCTCCGGCCATGGCGCTGGTCACCCTGCAGCGCTCGCCCACGCCCAGCGCCGCCTCCTCCTCGGCCAGCGCCAGCGAGGTCAGAGCCCGAGCGGCCCCCGGGCCCCCCGCCCTCTTCGCTGCCCCGCCGCCGCCGCCCGGGGCCCCCCTTCATGCCGGCGGAGCTTGGCCTCCCGCCGGGCAGCCGCTCCCTTGCGGGGGGGGGTCTGGTTCCCAGGGAGAACTCCGGGGGGAGGGGAGGGATCGGGCTTTTCGGGGGAGGGGCTGCGAGGACAGGATCAGCCCCCGGGCACTTCAGCCCCCAAAGACCCTGAGCCGGGTTTGGCCTGCCTTGAAATGAGTGGGGCGGTGGGGGGGGGATGGTGGGGCTGCTGACCCCCTGTGCCATAAGGCTAGTGGGCTGCAGGAATTGGGGAAGGAGGGGCAAGGGGGGGTCTCCTTCCCCACAGCTACAGGTGATCCTGTTCTGAAAGCTCAGATTAAATTCAGGTGAGGGCAGGAAGGCTGGGTGGGCGGGCCAGGTTTGCCAGGTGGGTTCTGCCCCTTGGGGCTCCCCGCAGGCTTTTGGGGGTGAAAGGCTCTGGATGGGGTTGGGGGGGCACAGGGAACAGAGTTCGTGGCAGATGCCATTAAATCCCACTGGAAGGCCTTAAGGTGCCCCATCTGCCTAAGACCCCACCTTCCGGGGTCTTCAGATAAACAGGGGGAGCCTTTGTGTTCCTCCAAGCCCTCGGAAGGTCGGTGGTCCACCATAAACACATCTTTCATTGCAGATGTTTGGAAGTATAACTGAGATTGTGCTGGGCTTAATTCTTGCTTTTCCTCCCCATCAGCTGGATGTTGGCAGCGATGAAGAACGCAAACTCAACCTAAGGTAGGCAGGAACTGTTCCCCCACTCGCCGTAGAGTTTTTCACCCGCCTGGCGCCCTTCAGGAAATGGGAGAGTAGGGCACGCGGGGGTTGCTAGTCATTGTCATATCTTCCCTGTAAACTTTGGGGTGCTGTTCCAACACAGCCGTGGAGTTCTCAGATAACTGCCTTAGCTCACTTTCAGACATGCAAGAATACATTGAGATGCTGGATTAACACTCCCTGGGTGCTCAAATTCTGCGCTAAAACCGCATGCCCGACCGGTTTGCTTGCAGGAAATGTCATGGGGGAAAAAATGGCATTTTCAGAGGAATAATTAAGATCCTTTTTCATCTTCCTTGGTTTTGGGGGTACAATTTGAACCCTGCTGGCTATTCAGTACTATTTTTACAATCTTGCTTTGTCTGGGATACTGAGGCTGTTATAGCCTGTATATAATTGCAATGTTTTTTTTTATTCATTCTTTAAAAACCGCCCCAAAGTGGAGCAGAGTTGACAGCGTACAAGGACTTGAGGCAAATTCCCAGGAGAGGAAAGCAAGTGAATTCAGGGCTCCAACGTTCCTCATAATCGGGATGGCTGAACTACCATCTTGTTTGGGGAGGGGGTGCCAACATTGCCCCCAGACAGGGAGTCCTGTCTACTCAGCACCCTTACCAGCTGACCAAAGCAGGCATCTTTCCCAGGGGGAAGGGATAGGAGAGCATATTGGCACTGGCTGCCGACCGGGGGTGCCAGCCAGGTGGCATCTGTGCTACCATGGAGCCCGTGGAAGCCGCCGGTCTTCTTTAGACCTTCCGTCCATCAGCTCAGTGGTAGGACCGGCGGAGTCCTGACTGGTGAAGCTGCAGTGCTGGCTGGGGTCTTACTCCAAAGGGCAAATGATGTGTTGTCCCTTTTGGTCTGTTGGGGGCGCTCTCATTCCACCTCTGCCAGCCAGTCTGGGGTTTGCATGACAGTTTTCTCCAGATTTTTGCAGAGACCGAAGTGACCTTGGGAGGCCTGGGAGGTTTCTGCCAAGCAGCCAAACTGACCCATCAGGAGGGTCTTTGCAAAGTGGTCCTACAACCCACCACTCCAATTGCAGGCCCAAAAGCGCATCGCTCTCCTGGGATATGAAATGGGAGAATAATCTGCCCGTTGTCCGTAAGTGCTGGTTACTTAGCCCCATCCAGAGTGGCAAGGCTTATCCTAAGCAGGGAGTAAAACAATTCAAGAAGCAGGATCAAAATAACGTCCAAAGACGCCATCGGTCCTCAGAAGAAGGAAGTTAAACTGCAAAGAAGGGTTCCTGCCCCCCCCATTGCCCGGCCCAGCTTTGTTTGTGGTCTTGACCCCGAGCGTGAGAGATTTCCTACCCACATGTTGCCCCCTGGTTGCTGAGGGTTTCCCTGCAGGCAGCCCATGAGGCCCTTCTCTGTGTTGCCAGCTGGTTTCCCGGCCACCGTCTCCCTGGCCCACCGAGGTGCCTCCTTGTTGTGGTGAATCCACAGTCCTGCAACCTGGCCAGGATGTGACTCGGCATCCTGTTTTTGAAACCGTGGGTAGCGTCAGCAGCTTCCACCTCCAGCGGGGTCCCTCGCTGGCTTCGCCGACTGGACGATATCCTCTTGGAGCCTCTGGAGTGACCGTGCGGGACCCCCAGCCTGTCTCCAGGTTCCCCCTGGAGGGACATCCAGCAGCCCCACCCCCACGGCAGGCCCTCCTCCCCCTCCAAGCCGCTGGGGAGACCGGCCTGCACTTGCCTTCCGGGGGGTGAAGGCTGCACCACCAGGGGACCGAAGGCTAATTTGCAAAAAGAAAACGTTGGGCGCTTCCTCTTCTGGGGGTTCATCCCATCCCAGTGCGAACTCTCCAATCTGCGTCCTGTTTTTAGAGGGGGCTCTTAGGGTGGTGGGTGGGCTGCTCCCCCAGGCCTCCTTGCCTGGGCTGCGCAGGGGGCAGGGGGACCAGCTACTCAAACCAGCCTGGGAAAAGGCAGAAAGGCCAGTCCTGGAGGTCATGTCGGAAGTCAGCCCTGTCCTCTGATGCTGAACTGGACTGCAAGGGACTACTCTAGCACCCATCAGCCAGGGCCAACTTCACTGATGCTCCCATTGGTGGGGCAGAAGGAGAAGGATCCCAACTCCAGACCCCTCAGGGCTTTAGAGAGCCAGACTTGGAATTAGGCACTGATGTCCTCGGGACACTCAGCCGGTTCAGAAGCCAAAAGCATAAGTGTTGAGGTCAGCTCGCTCGTGTCCATATTTCATGGCACAGTCTCTGCTGGGTGGAGGGGGGGAGGCTGGCTCTCCCCTCCCACTCGCATTTGTTATCGGCAAGGCTTTTATCCAGTGGATTGTGCCCGCCTTCACTTAAATCGGAGTTCTTGCTTGCATTGCAATGACCCTCCTGGAAAATAAGTCCTTTGTGTTTCTCCCAAGCCTGTTGCACGATGGGAAATGGGGGATTAAACCCCCCTACCCCGTCCCCTGGACTGGTCCCACCACAGCAGCCTCCCTCTGCTCAGTCCTCTCACATGGCCTGACCCCACAATTACTATAATTGCGATAAAGTGGGTTCCAAGATCCCCAGGCCTGCATCGCCCGCCATTTACTTCTGCTGAGAAATTGGAGGGTTCCTCGAAAGATTTCTTCTCTCTTCCTCCCCCCCCCCCCGCCAGCCTTACCCCCAAAGAGATTTTGCACCAGCGCTGCGAGTGACCTGTGGTCTCTGGAAACGGGGCTTGGAATGTCTGGCAGCCCAGGCGCCCACGCCTCTGCAGCCACACAATGGCCCCTCACAAAGAGCTTTTGTTGGTGCAGCTCTGCAGACCCGGGAGCGAAGCTTTCCAGCCTCAGACTCACTCCGTCTTCGGTCCTTTCGGCCCTTCGCCAAGAGGCAGGGTGGGGGTTGGGTTTCCCCTGGGTCCAACGAGATGATGCCTCCAGAAGAGGAGCAGAAGAGCCAGCCACTCTGCTCCTCCATGCCCCTCGGCCTGGCTCCAAGAATCCTTGGGTGGACAGCCAAAGGTGGGACCCTCCCAGGGCTGAAAGTAGTTCCTGAGCCCGTCCGGTTGACCTGCTTCTGGAAAAGCCAAGCGGGTCCCTTTCAGAGGTGAGCCTCAGACAGAGCTCTTCCCTTTCTGGAGAAGTGTCCCAACAGGGCAGTTTTCTTTCCTCACATAAACGGTGGCCATCAACCAATTCTTCCTTATTGATTTATTCATTGTTGACAGTCCTTGTGCCAGACCCTTTGCAGGGGGGGGGGAGCCCCAGAAGGGAGATGTCCCAGGGAAGGAGCTTCCTGGCCTTGGGGCTCAGTGTGAACGCGGTGCTGTAGCTGAAGCCGAGAGGTCTGTCCTTGCAGTGTCAGAATTTTGAGTCTTAGAAATGCCACCTTGAAAACGCTGTTTTTTCTTTGGGAATACAGAATTTTGGAAGGCCTCAAAGCTGGCCAGGGTCTTGGCACTGAAAGTTGACGACAGTGCTATCTAAGAGCCCCTCGCAAGAGCAGGGCTGGAGACCTGAAGGAGGGACGTACGGAACGTGTTCTCCTTAGAACGCCAACTTTCTCTGAAAGAAGCAGACCTCCAAGCACAAACCTGCCAGGGGCCTTGGGGACCTCACAAGGGGGCTTTGGCTGGCTCTGTGGGGTTCAGAGCCAGCTCTGCGATTCCATTCCAGTGCCTTAATTTCCCTCTGCAGCTCCAGTTAGGTGCGGCTTTCCATGCTTCCTCAGCTGGGAAGGAGGCCCTGTGAGCCCTCCAGGGCTGGGGACCTCTCTCCAAACAGCTGAGGGGCAGGAGAGGCCTTTGCGCATCTCCTCATTAGTCTGTAATGGATTGAGAGAAGTAGAACTAGTACGGTATCTCAGAGGGTCCCAAAGCACTTTAGGTGCCCCGTTCTCCATTCCCTCCCTCCTGAACGTTTCCGTAGGTAGAAATCTATGCACGGCCTTAATATTATCGGAGTGCAAATGCTCCATCACCCTCTGCGTTCCGTCTCAGTGGCATTGGTGCAAACTTGTTCGCTGCGCCTTGTACTAGGACTACAACACCCAGAACCCTCAGCCAGACTTTTGGGGAGTGGTAGCACATCGGGGGACATCTGCTGGTTTAGGCTGCTTTAGCTTTTCTGTTTCGCAAGTGGCTGAGATGGCCTGTTTCGCATGTCCTCTCCTTTTCCTGGTGGCCAGCCTTGGCCATCAGACGGTCAGAAGGGGAGGTGGCCAGACCCCAGAATGGCTCCCAGTTTTTGGAGGGAGGGGTTCAGGGAGGAGGAGGGTTGGGAGGAGTAAAACCTGCTTTGGGGGTCTCAATTTCTCCTCCCACCAGCATGTGAAATGAAGATGGTCCACTGCTAAACTTTTGGTTGGACGGTAGTGAATTCAAACTGAACAATTCATGACCCAAATGTCACCCCTGGGCCCTTCTGAGACACTGGGAGCAGCTGCCATCCTCGTTGCCAGTGCAGGGAGCTCAGGAGATCTAGGAAGACTTTCATTTTCCATGGAAAAGTCTTGTATAATAGCTGGTTCCAAGCTGTCTCGTCTCCATCTGTCTGCTTCTCAAATGCTGCCCACTGAAATTGGACCCTAATCCGATTCCCCAGGATGGTCTTACTCTCCCAGGACCTCATGCGAGTCCTGATGTGGGCGGTGAGGAACGCCAGCCCTTCGTCCACCAGGCTGGCCCCCTTGACTCTCCCAAGGTCAGCCAAGAGGATCTGTCCAGCCAGTGAAGCAAAGGACTTCAGCGGCTGCGAACCAGCAAAGGTGGTGGGAGGGGAGGGCTCTCAACGAGCATTGCCCAGGCCCCCTTTCCTCCTGAAAGCCTTCTTTCATCAGGGTGGACGAGGACAGGTCCTCGCTCGTGTTTGGGGCCGAGATTCCGTGGGGGGAAGGGGGCAGGGCTCTGTAAAAGCCATCCATTCCCGAGAGACGTGGAGATTCCTCCCTCCTTCGCGCAGAAGGATCGGTTGGCTTTTTGATTCCCACCAAGAAATGTCAAGAACCTCTCAGCACGATGACTTGAAGAGTCGGTTATGAACCTATCTGACTTTGCTACCTTCTGCCTGTCCTTTGGGGCCACACGGTGTTTCGGCTGCTTAAAGAAGCCCCATCCAAAGCCGTATGTATCCCGCGTCCTTCCTGCTCCTGCGGCTCCTGCAGCTTGGGTAGCGTCCGAGACCTTCAGAAGGTCTTGAGGCCTCCTCCTTGGGGATGAGCTGTGTTTCCCCACATGTTCTTAGCCCTGAGTCTCACCTGAGCTGGTGGGAATTCAGCTGCGGAAACGGCTGTTTCTTGGGCAGTTTACAAACCGACCGAGATGTAGAAATCTTTGAGGTTTAGAGCTGTGATATAGAAACAAAGCTGGCTTTTAGTGGTTGTTTCTCTTTATTGGGCTTAAGGCCAAATAGGTGGCTGGACTCCTGTTATGGAGAGGATCCTGTGGTTGATTGCTGAGGTCACCCCTGAAGGACGGGGAGTGGGTGCCCCCCCTTTTTTACATTTCTTGTTGCTAACAGATTCTTTGACCAATCCTTTGTCCTATTTGTTGAATACTCGGCCACAGAAGGGAGTGTGGGAGTGGGCTTTCCTTTGCTTGAGCTGGTGGCTGTGGGATGATCTCACTTCAGCCTGTGCCGTGGTCAAGATTATGGGCAGTTAGTCATTCCTCTCCCTTGGATCACAAACAGGAATTGTGTGTAGTTGGTCTCCGAGTGGCAGGAAATGCCGGGAAAGGTGTTCTGTCAGACTTCACAAGCCCTTTGTGTATTTTCTTGGACTTCACATCAGTGTCACCCATTGCACACTGACCTCGAGGTCCATTCTGACTTTTTTCAGCCTGGGGCTGTGAATAAAGTCATGTTTGACATTTGAGGTTCAGGACTGTTAATCAGATAAAAGGCTTGGTCCACTAGCAGCCCAGCAATGTAGACTTGATGGGATCTTGCACAGATTCAATTGGTTACATTGCCAGGTAGGAATAGCAGCTCCTGAGGGGGGGTGTTGAGTACACCTGTTTAATCAGGTGAGTGCAGCTGTCCTCCTTTGCTAGTAAGGTAGTTCTTAAGGCTTATTGCTAGACTCCAAATAGGGTAGACTGACCATATTTGAATGAAAGTCAAAATCCAGACACTCATGCAGGCTGGGGAATTCTGGCAGTTAAAGTTCTCAAGTCTTAAAGTTGCCAAGCTTGGACACTTCTGCTTTAAAGAATTGGGGGCCTGGACAAATACCCTCCAAATTATCCTTTGACTGTTGCTATCAGTCTGCGTTAGTTGGGACCAGTTTCCTGTCCGGGGCTAAAACCATGTTTCCATACCCTTTAAAAGGCCAAATTGCTCATTCCCTTGCAGCTTTTCTGGGGCCAGCCTTAGAAAACATGCGGAAGAACCCCATTCTCCTGAAAGTCCAAATCCTGCCTGTGGGGCTGCTTTGGCAAATGTTTCCAGTGAATTTTCCAGGTTGGATGCAACTTCTTCCCGCCTGCAAGCCCAATCTGGAAGGCTCTTTATAAATCCCCATGGAGCTGAACGTGCTGAGAGGGATAAACATTTTAAAAAATCGTATTAAGAAGTAATCTCCCTCGTGGAATCTGATAGCTCAGGGTCATTACACAATTCTATGGGAAGGCTGTTATCTTTTTCCTCCAAAACTCTTGTAGGCACACCTCCCGAAGCAGACCAACATCTAGCCCCGATGGAAAATTACTCTGTCTGCTTTTGACGGGAACCCAGATGCCTTTATGAAATCCTTTGCTAGCAGTGAAGCCTCCTCATCCCCCCTCTGACAAGCAGTTAGTCATTTGCTCAGAGCTTGGCTTGGTGCCGGAGGCTTTTGGCTCCGGAACAAGGCCTGCAGTGTGTGGAAGTGATCAGGCACAATCCTTTGGTCCCACTAATTGTGTCCTAACATTAGCAGAACCGCTGAAAGGAGCAGCCACCGGCTCTTTGACCAAGAGAGGGCAGAGCAGGGATCCTTCCTTTTCACGTTGAGGAAGAAGGAAAACTTGTTTTGCGATATTTATTTGGCGATTACATTACCATTTATCAGTTTTCTAGCCTGAAAAAACTAAAACTGGAAAGTAAATCTAGCCTTGGTTTGCATGTGCTTGTGACAGGAACAAGCTGGAGCAAGGATTGCATCTCATTCAGTCTGGCAAGTGGGCTGCTCTCTTTCCCACCTGGATCTGGTTGGCTGGTGGAATCGGCTAGTAGTTCCATTTGGCCACCCTAGATGTAGCTGCTTGTAGAGAAAGCTAAGCAGGGACTTGCCTGGTTAATACTTGGAGGGGAGACTGTTAGCAAATATTAGGCTGTGGGCTACATTGGGAATCCAAAAAATCCTTCTGAGAAAGACAACTGGGCATGGCGTCCAAGAAAATGACCTAGTCTTGTCTTTGGAGGCACCAAGATGGAGCTGAACCTCAAGGCAACTTTTCCTTCCTAGAAAGTTTGAAACTGTTGCCCAGGAGTCAGTCTGTCCACACGGCTTCCACGCATCTCCCCGCCTGACCTGCTGCTCTGCCTGTTTGTATTGCAGCTTAAGTGAGAGCTTTTTTATGGTCAAAGGAGCTGCGCTATTCCTGCAGCAAGGAAACAGTCCACAAGGTCCACCACGGAGTCTCCCACATCCCCACAAACATGCAGGTAATGTTCCCTCAGCCTCTCCTGGTAACTTGGGTAGAATCAGTTTAGGAAACGCCGGTGGGGAGGGGAAAGGTGGTAAGCGACGGTGGGCCTCCTGGGAAGCAAAAGGCTTTGAATGGTTCCCGTTTGGTTCTTCCAAGAGGAAGGAGGAGATTGGAGGATGGGATCCAGTATCGCGGGTAGTGAAGCTTCTGGGTTCAGCTTGGCAGTTCTTACCGGAAGACCCGTATCTTGTTCAGTGGCTACAGAGGGTACCGAGAAGGTCTCTCAAAATGCACTCAGATTGACCATTATGATTGGCCATCAACCCTGAAGGGTGAGATGGAAGTGTGACTATTTAGGGAATTGCTAAGTGCCAGAGACGTCTCGGGGATATGGGGTGATGGCTCCAGATTGGATTTTGATGTGGGGCCAAGCAAGCTAAGCAAGGCCCAAGCTAGTCTTTGTTCAACTACTGCCCTCTGGAGGACATTAAATTAGGAAGATAAGATAGTGGAGTCCATACTTTCTATTTCCACTTGTCCCATCCTGTCCCCACCCAGGATGTTCTGGAGACGTTTTGGAAGCATTCCTACCTGGAGACCAAGGATCTCTTCTGCTGTCCTAAATCTATGCTTGGCCCTCAGGAAGTTCTTGTGAAGCCTAAGGATGGCTGGTTAAGGAGGCTTCAGAGAGATCTGAAACAATGAGCAGCAAAAGCAACGTAGCTTTATGACTCTTAATGTTTTCTGAGAGTCATGGTAGATCATTCAATAGTGTTCCTCAATCTGGGCAATTTTAAGATGGTGGACTTCAACTCATAGAATTCTTCACCCAGCTGGAGTTGAAGTCCATCTATCTTCACGTTGCCTACGTTGAGAAACTGTCATGGAGGATGGACAGTGGAGGAGCGCTCTGTCAGATGATGCAGCAAAGCAAATTTAGGAGGTGCATCTGATGATTTTGCTGTCTGTACATCCACAGGTGATTTGCCTCAGCACCTTCAGGTGATGATCAACCTCCTTCGCTGTGAGGACAGAATCAAGCTGGTAAGAGGACTTGCCAGAGCCTTGCGGTGGTATAATCCCTTGCCACGGTCCCCCTGCAGCAGTGGTCTTTTCCCAGTAGATCAGTCCTTTGTGGAAGGAGTTGCTTGGGAGCACGGAGTAGACCTGTGAAGAGAAAACTATTCCTGTCAATCAAAGTAGAGTTGGAAGCAGGGTATCCCTAACCATCATCTGATTTTAGCCATCAATGATGAGTGCCCTTGGACTCCAGAAATCAGATATTGTAGTCCAGCCTTCCTCTACCTTCACTGAGATCTCTCTAGACCTGAAGAATGTAGGCTGGTGCCCCATAGGGGTGTTGGATCAGAACTCCCATAGTTCCCAACTACCCCACCTAGTGCTGCCTGGAAGACTGTATGAGATGCGGCCCAACGTATATTTAGAGGGCACCAGGTGGGTTGGAGAGAATTGAATTAAACCCTCTTCTTTTTGTCTTGCCAGAAACATACCTAGCTAAAGTAATACCTAGCTAAAGAGAGGTATGGCCAAAGGGATGAATGCTGAGAACTGCCTTGCTGGTTTTTAGGCCGTGCTCTTAGAAAGTGCGTGGAGCGACCGTGTGAGGTACATGGTGGTGGTCTACAGCACCGGGCGCCAAGACACTGAGGAGAACATTCTCCTGGGCGTGGACTTTTCCAGCAAGGAGAGGTGAGGGGGAATGCCTGGGGATGCTTGAAGAGCAGGCTGGCTCCCCCACCGTTCTGCCCAGCCAGCAGCCTGGACCTTCCCTGTTGTCTTTTATGGCAGCCAGAGTTGTACCATTGGGATGGTGCTGCGCCTGTGGAGCGATACGAAAATCCACCTGGATGGAGACGGGTAAGAAACAGGAGGATCTGGAGAGCTGGCAGAGGACAGCCAAGCTGGTGGGGACAAGGCTGTTGTGATCAGTTCCTGGAGGGGACAGGGGATTTGGCCCCTTGTGCAAAGAGTTAGTGAGTTACCTGTGAAGAGCCACAGCCTGGCCTGTGTGCGTTGCATTGATTTTTGTCTGTCTCTGATAGTGGGTTTAGCATCAGCACGGCGGGCAAGATGCACATCTTCAAACCTGTCTCGGTGCAAGCCATGTGGTGAGCAACTTCCTGTTTTCCTCTCCTTCTCCTTCCTCCCCAAAGGCTGAAGCCAATTTTCGGCTGCCATCACAGGGACCCAGATGGTCCTTGGCCAACATCAGCAGCGCTTTTGGGCTTGCAGTGAGCAAGAGGGCTCTGATGGACCTGCTGATTCAGCCACTGCCCTCTGTGATGCCCGCTTGACCGGCCCTTTTTCTGCTCGGGTGCTGGGGCTGAGGGATATCTCTTTGGGTTTCCCCACTTGTAGGTCTGCCTTACAGATCCTTCACAAGGCTTGCGAGATGGCGCGGAGGCACAACTACTTTCCAGGGGGGATGGCGCTTGTCTGGGCCACCTACTATGAGAGCTGCATTGCTTCCGAGCAGAGTTGCCTCAACGAGTGGAACGCCATGCAGGACCTGGAGTCTCCACGCCCCGACTCGCCTGCACTCTACATGGACAAGTGGGTTCCTCCCATTTTTGCTTTGCTAGGACCTTCTGGGCAGAGAAGGATTGTCCCCCATTGGCCTTTTAGAAAACGGGTGTCCCTCCTTGCCTTACTCCAAAGTGGGATGATGAGAAACAAAGGAAGGGCACTAGGTAGGATGTTGAGGAACATCTACCTGGAGTTTCTAGTAGAGGTTGGCTTTGGAGTTGAGTTTCCCACAGCATCCTGAGCATCACCAATTTGCTTCTTCTTCAAACAAGGGCTGAGATGTTCAGGCAGACCCGGACAATTTTGGGCTGGCTTTATTGGTCAAGATGCATCTGTAGTTGCAAGCCTCTTTCTGCTAAGACCCAGGCCTACCCTTTATTTGGAGTGTAGGATATATATGCGTGGGCACCAGGCATTCCAGAGGTTGTGTTGTGTTGGAGAGAATCAGGTGCTTAGTTGTGGGTCTCTCACCATCCTTGTTCAGTATTTCAGAAGTCGCCTACCCTAACCATTACTCACTTTTGGTTAAACAGCTTTTGGGATGCTTCTCTGTGGAATCCCAACTGTTTTTGGATGAACCCTCAGCAAGAAGGGGGCACAAAAGCTCACCATTTGTCCCAGCTTGCTGTTATCTTGGGGAAATCTGCAAATGCTTTCTTGGAAGGTAGCTGTCTGGATTTGCAGCCCGCGGCAACTCCCGCCTCCCTTCCTCCCTTCCAGGCCAACTGAGCGGGAAAGGGCAGAATGGTTGATCAAGGCCAAACTCCGGAGCATCATGATGAGCGAAGATCTGGAGAACGTGACTTCCAAAGAAGTTAGTCCAAGAGCCCGAGGACTCGGGGCGGGGGGTTCCTTTACTAAAGCTGATTCCTCAGTGTGCCTCTCTCGGCAGATCCGGAACGAGCTGGAGAAGCAGATGAACTGCAACTTGAAAGAATTCAAGGAATTCATTGACAATGAGATGCTTCTCATCCTGGGGCAGATGGACAAGCCCTCCCTCATCTTTGATCACCTCTACCTGGTACGCATCAATGCGTGGCAGAGCTCCCTTAGGAGCCCCCCCCCTCCCCCCAGGGCACCATTGCCTGACTCTGCTGTGATTCTTCCAGGGCTCTGAATGGAACGCCTCGAACCTGGAGGAGCTTCAGGGCTCCGGGTGAGTTTGACCCAGCTGCGTTGACCTGTTCAGGGGTGTCTAGGCCAGTGACTGCAGAATCTCAGATGGCAAAGGTTGAAAAAGACCAGACGGCAAAGGGAAAGAGGGTCCCTGGGTCTGCTGCACATTGTACAGAGTTGAATTCATGTACTTCGCCCCCCTGTGCGATGGACAGCTGAACCTCCTGCACGGGAGAAGCCTCCACAGATGGAGAATACTGGGCCAGAAATTGTAACGTGGATGACCTTGGCAGAAGGAGGGAAGATCTTGAGGGGAGTTATTATTTCTTTATTGGATTTCTACAGCTGCCCATCTCAGCAGACGACTCTGAGTGGCTCGCAGTTCAGTAACATATATTACAATTAAAATCTTAAAAACAGTTTAAGACAGTGGTTCTCAACCTTTTTAATGCAGCGACCCCCAACCAGTCGTAAGTCGAGGACTACTCAACTGGTGCAGCACCGTTTGCAGAATGGGACTTTTGGCGGGCTCAGCAGGGCAGAGACAGCCTGGACAATTCCTATTGGCTTTTGAAAGCCAATAGAATTAGACTCTATTCAAGAGAGTCTATTCTATTGGCTTTCAAAAGCCAATAGAATAAGAGG
Organism: Crotalus tigris; assembly: GCF_016545835.1. Classification (NCBI taxonomy): domain Eukaryota; kingdom Metazoa; phylum Chordata; class Lepidosauria; order Squamata; family Viperidae; genus Crotalus; species Crotalus tigris. The sequence continues at coordinate 1,373,172 of NW_024097560.1, read as the reverse complement.
GAGTAGCACAGCTAAGGAAAAGCGGGAAAAAATGGCGGACTGCGTTGTTTGGCGACCCCCGTGAAATGGTCGTTCGACCCCAAATGGGGTCCCGACCCACAGGTTGAGAACCACTGGTTTAAGACAATAAGAACTACGAAGACCGTTAAAACCCTAAAAAACATTAAAATATTATGAAAATGTCTCCCAATTCACGTGAGTGTAGACAAGGGAAGAGAGGAAGCACCATCAGATGTGTGAGGTGTTTCTAAGTCAGCCTCAATCAATCGTGTCTCAATAATTTTAGACATAATTTTTAGCTTTTCAGTGAGCCTGTTTCTTGGTCTGTCTGCTTTTAAAGATGGGCAGAAATTTATCAGCTCAGATGCAAGGTTCAATATATAAGGTTGGGCTGAGTTGTATTGATTTATTAATGGCCCTTTCTTCTTCACCGAGATGCCGCAGTTTCTTCCCTTCCCCTGCTGATCCATCTGTTTCCATCCTTTCAGCGTGGACTACATTTTAAACGTCACCAGGGAGATCGACAACTTCTTCCCGGGGTTGTTTGCGTACCACAACATCCGCGTCTATGATGAAGAAACGACCGATCTTCTCGCCCACTGGAACGAGGCTTACCATTTTATCAACAAAGCCAAGTGAGTTTCTGGAAGCGACGCTGCTGGCCTGCATTTCCCTGGTCTGAAGCGACCAGGACAACCTTCCCCAGAAGGCTATGCGGTGCCTCTGGGAACGGCTTGCCTCCAAGACTGGGCAATCTGAGGCGTCCTGCAGCTAAAGATGGACATTTTGACCAAGTGGTGTCCATCTTCAGCATCTCTAAGACTTGTGGACTTCATCTCCCAGAATTCCCCAGCTAGTGCTTGCTGGGCAGTTCTGGAAATTGAAATCCACAAATCTTAAAGTTGCCAAGGATGGACACCCTTATTCTAGTCCCTTCCCGCTGTCTCTGCAAGTAGGGCCATTTGCAGTGTGGCTGTAAATTAAATATTGGGGGCTGCACCAAAGCCTCTTCACGCAGCCTTGGCACAGGGGAGGTGAGATATAAAAGGAGGGCCTGGGTGCTTGAGGACCCCATCCTGGGTCCTGACCCTTTCTAATCCCTCTTCTTTCCCAGGAAAAACCACTCCAAGTGTCTGGTTCACTGCAAGATGGGCGTGAGCCGCTCCGCGTCAACGGTCATTGCCTACGCTATGAAGGAGTTTGGATGGTCCCTGGAGAAAGCCTACAGTTACGTCAGGCAGAAGCGCAGCATCGCTCGGCCCAACGCCGGGTTCATGAGGCAGCTGCTGGAATATCAGGGTATCCTGGATGCCAGGTAAGGTGGCTCTCCCTGGGGGAGGGGGGAGGGCAGGGGAAGGGTTGGGCCACACTCTCCCTTGGCCTCCTGCCTTAGAAGTCGGGTTCCTGAGCTCAGAAATGAACTTCTTCGAGAGAAGGATTACTTTTTCGGCCTCCATTCCTGCTGTGGACTGAACTGCTGCTTATCTGACTGTTGCCGAAGTTCTTCCATCTCCCAAGGCTATTCCCACTGGCCGTCCAATCCCCTTTCCTCCCCAGTCCTTCCCGCATTCTTTTGCCCCTTGCTCTTGCAGCCGCTGAGCTGGCCCTCTGAATGCAAAACCTCTGGGTCCCAAAGATGCTTTCCCCAAAAGGCAACTGGACTTTCTTGTTTTTTCCTTTGAAAATCCCGAAGAAACTTCTTGGACGAGAAGAGAAACCTTTTCAAAGAAAGTCCAGTTGCCTTTTGGAAGAAAAAGCCCCTTTGGGACAACCAGACCTGAACGATGGAGACAAAGCCTCTGCGTTGCCCTGGACGTTCCTCCCCTCTCTTTTTCCCCACCCAGCAAACAGCGCCACAACAAGCTCTGGAAACAGCAGCCGGGAGGCGGCCTCCCCCCCAGGGCAGAAAGCCCTGCTGGGCCCAATGATCTCCTGCTCGGTAGCCTGGAGGACATGGACCTGGACCCTCCCGCCCCCCCCATCTGCACAGACCGCCGAACACCCCTCGACTCGGTGGGCCTCCACTACTGCTTGCGGCGCCTCTCCAACTCCTTGCCGGCCCCCCGGGAGCCGTGTCTGCAGCTGGAGGACCTGGAGGCAGATGCTATGCTGGAGGAGGCCGGCTCTGCCACCAGGGACCTGCTGGGCCAGCTGCAGGCAGGAATGCTGGAGGTCAGCGCAGACCCCCAGGGCCACCAGAAACCCGAGGCAGTTCCTCGGCTGCCAGTCTCTGAGGAGGAGAAGCCCACCGAACGATGGAAGCGGCGGTCGCTCGAAGAGGAGGGCAGGCACAACTGCGAGAACCTGAATAACAACACAGTAAGAGGAGCTGCCCGGATGACTTTGAAGTAAGGGCAGGACTGAGCTTGGCCGGGTCTGTTTTGGGGGGAGGGTCTTGGGGCCCCAGGGTCTGGTCCCCCTCTTGACCACCAAGGCTTATTTTGAGTTCTTCCTTGTCCAGAGGGCCCAGCCCACCTGGCTGGGCCCTTTTCCTTTGAGGAAGGTCCTTCTCCTTCTCTCCAAGGACGGGGTGGAGAAGTGTTTCTACTTCCTTTCATCCTCTCTTTTCTCCCTTCCAGCATGAAGCCCTGTTCGGCATCCTCAACAAAGTCAGCCCCCCCTACAAATCTTGCACTGACTGCATGTATCCCTTGGGTGGGTCCCCTCCTGAAGCCTTCAGGGATGCCCTGGAGGTCCTGCCAGCGGAGCCCCCTTGCCACCGTGCCACCATCTGCACCCAGCCCTCCTTCCCAGTGTTTCTGGAGCAGGCCTTCTGCAAGTCTCCTCTGAAGGAATCCCAGGGACCGAGAGCCAACAGTTTGCTCCCGATGGTTGTGGGAAATGAGGTGCAGGACGTCAGTCCTGATCAACCAGCTTCAGGGTGGCCCTGTGGCCCTTCTGAAAAGCCCAGGGAGGCCCCTAAAACCGCAGGAGGTGCCTCGCTTGGCTCAAGACATTCTCTCTGTGAGAGAAGCCCGGTCTTCAACCACGGGCTGAAGCGTGACTCTTCTCCAAGAAAAGATGCCCGGCAGACAAAGGACCTGAAGTACTTGCTCTTCAACAAAGATTTGGAGAAGCCAACCACAAACAGTTACCTGATGCAGCATCAGGAGTCTCTTCTTCAGCTCCAGAAAGCTGGTTTGGTCCGCAAGCACACGAAGGAACTGGAGCGCCTCAAGGCCCCGCTGTCCGACACAGCCGGGCTGGGCAAGGAGTGTTACGGAGGCCCAACCGACGTTGTGACTATCTTGGAAGAGGAGCCCCAGGAGATGGTTGTGGTCGGGGGTCAACTGCAGCCCTCATCGCAGGATGTCTCAGAGAAGCTCCCAAAGACCCTTCTTGCTGCTGGAGCCTCCCAGAAGACCTCCACGCCCGTCCCCTCCAAGGTGGACCACATGAGTACCTTCACAAAGGACTTCCTGAAGACCATCTCCTACACCCCGTCCTCTTCTCGGAGTTCCAACCTCACTCGGAGTTCCAGCAGTGACAGCATCCACAGCATCCATGGGAAGCCCGGGCTGGTGAAACAGCGGACGCAGGAGATTGAAACCCGGCTGCGGCTGGCCGGCTTGACTGTCTCCTCTCCGCTGAAGCGCTCCAACTCTCTGGCCAAGCTGGGCAGCCTCGACCTGGCCTCCGAGGACCTCACGGGCGAGGCGGACCTATCGCCCTTGACCCACCTGAGGGAGGCCATGTCGAGCGAGTCTCCAGCCCTTTGCAGCCTCCTCTCCTGGAAGAACACGGAAGACGGACTGCAGCCCTCAGCAAAGGGGACCCTGGGGAAGCTGAAGCACACACCCCGGATGGGAAAAAGCTGACACTTTTGCAGTGTTGCTTTTTTAATGGTTACTTTTAGTCTCGCCTGTATCAAATGCAATTTTATCTTGTTGAAAAAAAGAGAGTTGCCTTGCACTTCTCAGGTGGTCCTTCAAGCACAGTGGCAGCAGAGGAGGGACAAGGCGAGCGGCCCAAGGAGAAGGCGCCGGGCCCTTGGGCATCCCTCACGGCCTCCTCTTGGCTTTTATCGGGCAGTGTCGTGGCTGGATTCTTTCCTTCCATGCCAAAAAATTCCAAAAGAGCCCAGAGATTTGCTTGGAAGGTCAATCCAAGTGCTCCTCTTCCTCTTGAAGAGGCCCTTGTGCAAGGACCCAAAGGGGACACAAACGCTACCTCCGTTTTTCAGATCTACATACCGTAGATACACAGACAGACACCTCTGCGTGTGTGTAGTTAGGATTTTTCAAAGTTCTTCCTCTGAAACTGATTTTTTTTCGAAGGAAAAAATAGTCCTAGGTCAATAGGATTATAGCCCTGGCCTCGTGGCTCACTCAACACACCTGAAAAGACAGTATTTCAGGGAGAAAGCATTTTTGCTAGCCATTGCCAGACTGAATATGCTGGCCAGGATCCCCATCTGAACTGACCAGTTGCCTGCAAGGCTGTCACTTTCCCTCCAGACTTGATAGTTTTGTTTGGGGGTCTTGGATGGGAGCTCCTGATTCTCCTTTCCTTCTGCTGTAACCGTCACATGTAGGAGATGTTTACTGTTTCCCCTGATCCCGTTGAAAATTGTAAATTTCATTGTCATGTTACCAAGTGAGGTAGGATCAGTAATGTATGTTTCCTGGGGCATTAAACACTTTTGTGGATAAATCAGAATATGGCATGTTTATTACCTATAAACCAAAATAGCGTAGTTTGAACCTCAAATGAAGGTCTGTTTTCCTGAATGCCCATTGTTAGTAGAAGCTGTAGTGCTGGTAAGAAGAGACTGTCCAGAAATGGAATCCTTTCATGTCACACCTTTAACTGTAATGATACGATAAATAATTTTGTTATCCTTAAGTTCCGAGACACCTGGGTGATGTATAAACTTTTCAGGTTCAATTTCTCTCCTTTTCCAGAGAATTACCTTTGAAGAATTGATTGCATGGGGCAAAATGTCCCCTAACATTTAATTCCCCCCCTTTTTTTAACCACTGGAAGATTGTTGTCCTATTTAATGAACAGTGACATCCTAGATACTTTATCTCAACTCCATGTTATCCTTCGAAAAAACAAAAACAAAGAGATTTGTTTAAGCCACAAGGAAATATTGCTCACCTAGCACGCAGAAATCAGATCCCCCCCCCCGAAGCTGGAAAAGTTTGATGCATAAAATGGTAGCCTGTCTGTTTTTCCATATATTGGTGATTTTTTTTTTAACTAATAAGAGTGCCTTGCCTAGTGTTTACAAATACTGTATATCTCTGTGAAAGACTTGTTCTACTTGATTTCTGGTGTTTGTGATGTGCTGTCAATACAACTCTGTGCCTAATAATGTTTTTTTACACATCCTGTGGGGTTGGTCTTGTCCTCTGCCTCTAGATATTTTGGACTACTACACCCATCAACCCATGCTGGCTGGGGAATTCTGGAAGTTGAAGTCCGCATGTCTTAAAATTGCCAAGGTTGGGGAATATTGCCCATTATCCAAAGGCAGCTTAACCACAAACCACAGTAGCCCAAAGCCTACGAAGGGCATCAGATTGTGGAAGACTCAACTTTGCCCATGGAGAAGTTGTCAGAAAAGGTTTTGGGGTGTTATTAAAATCAAGTCAAGCAAATTCTCTTGGCACATTACACAGTAGTTGGATTAATTATGCAGCCTCCGCTTCCAGTAAGTTGTTTGTAGAAAGACACTAAAAAAACAGAAAATGAAAGGTAGACTCCACAGGGCTGCAGAAAGGGATGAATTTCAGAGAAGGTTCTGGAGTCTCTTGACGCTGATTTGACAGGTGGAACCAAATGCTAAAACCAATTTTAGCCAACGGCTACTTTGAACTGATTTAAAAGAAAGGACAAAATAATTGTGATTGAATATGTCTGGTCCAGTATTGATTCTATTCTGAGACTGGCCGAGTTGAACATAAATTGCATTTATAGGGTTTTGATCCGACTTGCAATCAGCGGCACAACCATCCCGCCTTCTTGGTGACTTTTGTAGAACTTGTTGGGTGTGTATTTGACACATCATGGGTTTCCCTTGAATTGTGTGCAGCCAGAAAAAGCAACTAGTACTCTTCATATTTGAAAATCGCAGGACTTTTTTTTTTAATCCAATAGATTTGACTTTAGGATGAGTCAGCTTTTTTTCCCCCCATTTCAGGGATGGAGGGAGACATCTCCAGAAATCTCCCCAAATTTTGCCTTTAAAGGCCACCAGTCAGCGCTTGTTTCCTCTATGCCGATGAGTTTTTGAGATTGCTTGGAATTGTTCTCCTGCGGGAGGGAAAGAACCGGTAGATGTTTATCTTGGAGGGACAACATTGCGTGTGCCAAAGTTTGCCTTGTGCTCCATCCTAGCAACAAGGAGCATTTTGGGAGTTGAAGTCCAGAAGTCTTAAAGTGGCCAAGTTTGGAGACCCCTGCTCTACTTGACGGCAGCCATGAGATCTTCTGAAGCCTAGTAGGGCAATAACAATCCCTTGCAGAGATCAGGGTTTTCCCCACTATGAAAGTTGCTTTGTGGAAGGACTCTAGTTTCCCTTCCTTTGAGAAATTGCTCCTTTAACTCCCTCCATCTGAAAATGAATCCATAGCCCTTAGCAGAAGTATGAGTAATAAATCTCTTCTACCCCTTCCTCCTGTAAACAAGAGAACAAAATATTACATGCTTTTTTGAAATTCAGGAGCCCTTGACCTCCTCCCCAAGGCAGCCCCCTAGACAGAAGGGAGCTGAGCTTCCACGTCTTTGGCTTATTTTTTCCTCCTCCTGTTGATGAAGAAACACGTTTTCCCGTTAGCTGTTAGGAGAACTGGGGCGGCCTCATGTTCCAGCTTTTGGCCAGCTGTGGTTTTTTTTGTGGAAGGCGCAGACGTCAGATGTTTATATCCTGTTATGAAGGTTGCTATGGTAAAGCCAGACAACAATCGGCAATTAAAGGAGATCCCACCATTGGTTAATCGGCAAGGGAAGAACTTTCCCTCTGAGAAGTTCCTAGCGTAGGGTTCCTGCTGATGGGGTGGGGGATTTCATCTGGAGGCGCTCCCCCCCCCAAAAGTCTTACAGCTTCAGAAAACCCCCCCCCCACTCCTGCTAAGAATATCCCACGGCCTTTTCTGTGGTCTGTACCTGGCGTCTTTGGGACAAGATTTAACCTCCAGAGATGGGCTGAGATGTTCTCCAGCAGTCCAAGGCTGCCAAGCCTTTCTGCTGTTGAGGAAGGCTTCAGGACAGGGATCCAGAGAAACAGCAGAACAGCAGGAGAAAGGGAAGGGGATGCGGAGAGAAACAGCTCTATTTCCCCCCCCCCTTTTTTAAATTTTTGCTTTGCTCTATCTTCCTAAAATCTCTTCATCCTTATGCAAGGTCTACTCTAAATGCTGCCTTTTTCTCCTGGGATGCTGAATCAGACCTGGGGCAGCCCTGCCATCTTTCCTTGCCAGTCCTGCTTGTTACTATAAAAGCAGGACAGGGGAGCCGGCACAGACGGGGATGGCCAAGGCAGAAGATTGGACTGTCCGTCCCCCCCCAGCAGCCAAGTCCCTCCTCATCTCCTCCCCTACCCAGAGGCTGGTGTGAGACCTTGGCACAGCTGGCCCTTTTGGGAAGTCTAACCGAGAAGGGTGTCCAGTGCCTCACACCTAACAAGCCATAAAAGGCAAAGAGTGAAGACGGTCTCTCTGTCCATCTGCTTAGCCTGCTGTGAGATGGGAGCTGGGCAGTGATGCTCTGATTTAGCTGAAATTGTCCGGCCTTTCTCCAAACCTCCGGCTGCATATAAACTTAGATCCTTATTTAAAACACTCTTCAGGCGAGAGAAGTTTATTATTAGCAGAGACCGCCGGAACCTAAGATAAGTTGAGTGCCTTAAAGAGATTGACTGAGATTCACAAGGCTACTCTGTTTACTTCCAGAATGCCTGGCGTGTCACAACCATCCTCTTAACAATTACATATCCCAGCACCACAGATAGAATCAGCATCCCCTCCGCTTGCTGGCCAAAACTGCCTCTTTTTCCGGAGCGTCATGGACGGGACAGGATGGGGCAAGAAGACCTTCCCAGCGAAGGTGTGTCAATCTGCTTTTGATCTCTTGTGCCCTTCCTTAGGAAGTGGGTGAGCAGAGCCTCTTTTGACCATAAATGAATGCAAAAGAAGAGCTGTGAAGCGTCACTGCTGGGGCCCAAAAAGGCAGGTTGCTGGGAATTACCAGAAAAAAACTTCTTGCCACCCTTTTTCTCCAGAAAGAGAAAACAGCAGAGAGCTTTTGAATCTGCAGCTCATCCTTCCAGCACGGACGCTCTGCAGCCGAGACGTGGGAGCTGGCTGCTTCTGTTCAGGTGGGGAAAATCTCTCGTACCTTTCCTTTTAAAACAATTATTTCTTGTCCCACTATTGGGTGCAATTGTTTTGGTCAGGCTAATCATTCTCCTCTAACAGGCTTTCTAAAAATGTGCATGCCTTCCCCTTAGCTTTTTATAAAATGCAGAATTGACAGAGTGGCAACGGGGCACAGATCTTGTTCGGGTTTTCTCTGCACAGGAATTTGGCCTAGGGGTTCCGGCCCCTGCTGAGCATGGAAGCTGCAGAAAGGCCCCACTTGCTGGAGAGCAGCAAGAGGACACAAAGCAAGCAGCCCTCTCACTTCCGAAAGACCTCCGAGATGCCACACAACGCTTGGGCTTCAATGGTGGAGCAGGAGGCTGGAGACAGCTGCCCGGCAAGGGGCACCACGGGCTGCATTCAGGTGTCTACAAGAGAAATACAATTGAACCGAAGCCCGGAGGAGGGAGGAGCAGGTGTGCACCTGTGGGGAAAGGGCCCAGAAGGGCCGGGTGCGATGCAGGTGTTCCCAAAGAAATGCTTGGAAGAAGAAGGCAGGAAGGTGAATGCTCTTTTGTACTGGCTGGAGGAAGCCGAACTCAGCATTGTCACCACCCAGGGGGGATTCCACCCCTCTGACTCTCCAGCATCTGAGAGGAAAAGGGAAATGACAGACCGCAGTTGGCCCTTGGTTCATATATATAACTTTGGCCGCCAGCAAAGCTGGGAGAGAGAAGTGACAGGTGGGAGCAGAGAGATGACCGATGCTCCCCAGGGGGCCCTGGGGAGGCAGATATCACGGTCGGATTTGGAGGGCAGCGGAACAGAAAACAGGCAAGTCAACAGGCTCATGCTGAACTCCCCTGGTGAGGAAAACAAGGCAGGGATCCTTAGTTGGCTGGATTTTTCTGCGGGGAAGGAGAATGGAGAGAGGGAGAATTCCCCAGTGCGGAGGAATCAAGAACCGGAAGAAGAAACTCCCAGGAGCCCAGGAGTGGTCATTGAAGAAACGGCGGGTGGTCTCCCTTGGCCTCCCAACAGCTTTCACGTAGGTGAAGAAAAGCCAGGGGAGTTTCAGAGCGTCACGGTGGACAAGAGCCTTGAGATAAAGAGGTCCACTCTTCTCAGTCTCAATTTGGTTTCTGCCCAGACCAGGAAACCCTTCAAGCAGGCCTGCAAGCCCTCCCTTGAGGTCAAGGAAGACGAGGGTCTCTGTGGCCAGCTGGGATTTGATTCCTGTAGCCCGGTAGAGAGTTTGCAGAATCCTGAGACCAAAGGCCGACCTATGGAGACCTCCAAGTCTTCTCCAAGCATGTTGGAGATGCTGCTGTGTCCTTCTCAGGCTTCTGGTGAAAGTTGCCAAGCTTCCAGAGAAGCAGCCTGGGGAGACGAGCCTGTTGTGCCACTGCAGCAAAGAAAGGGAACAAAACAACAAGAGGAGGAAAAATCGCTGAAAGTCGCAGATGTGAAGAAGACGTTTGAAAAGCAGAAGCCGGCAGCCGAGAAGGCTGCTTCACCTGCTAGAAAAGGTGAGAGCAGAGCCTAGAATGAAGGTGGCTTTCAGAGGTGGAGCCTTTGCTGGCTGCCCCAGAGGATGCTAATCAGGTAAGATTGTGCATTATGTCAGATCCTCAAATACCAGCTAAAAGTGATTTGGATTTTCACGGAGTGCTTCTTCAGGCCATTTGTTTCCTAGGAGTTACATCCATGGTGTGCAGCGAGGACCATGGAATAAATAATAACTGCTTTGGTCAGCAGGGTCTCCTGACTCTGGTTGCGGTTGAAAGAATCATGACTTTAGCGTAGTCACTCTTGTTTGCTGGGTTTGGAGTAAGGAGGTTTGAAGTCCAGATGGTCTGGAGAGAAACACATTGTGAAAGGCCAGATTATTTGTATTGTGCAAGAAGTAAGTGAAAATGCATGGCTTCAGTAGGCATGCTCAAGATACCTAGGCTTCATCACTTGGTAGTGATGAGCGGCCTTTCCATGGGCAGCTGAAGGGACGTCTCAGGTGAGATGTCACGGCGTTCTCTGGTCACCTTTGGTTAGTATACAAGATATGTGTAGTAATATTACTCAGAAGTGATTGTCTGGAACTGCCTTTTCTGTTGGAAAAATGTCAGCCAGATGCTCCTGCGGCTTTCTTCTTCTTTCTTTCTCCAATTCCGCAGCTCCCCTTTCTGGTCACAAAGTGAACGCCATGAGGAAAAACACACCTGTGCTTCATTGTCCATTTTCTTTGGATAAAGAAAATGCTATTTCTCAAGGCAGCATCAAAGGCTTTTGTAGGCTTCTAGCAGATCAATAGGCAATCAAGCTCACTTTTAAAAGGAAGAAGTTCTTTTCAAAAAACCCACAACTTTCCCGGAGAATAAACCCAAATGATATTTGGCCTTCTAAGATTCTGAATCAAAAAGAAAATTGGGATGATCTGCTCGCCAGTTGCCGTCCTGGAGAGCACCTTGGAAGCCGTTCGCTTTGGGAGGACCGGGCGTTTTGTCTGGTTGGCCTTTCCAGGCCAACGTTGGGGTGTTTGCGTGTTCACAAATGACACCAACCCGAGTTCTTTGAACCATGTTATATTTATTTATTATTCAATGGATGTGGTTTATTGATTCAGCTCTTCTTCTGGACCGGCTCTCTTCCAGATTTGCAGGAATGCAAAGCCCATCATCCCCTGCCAGAGCAGCCAGGGCTGGGGATGATGGGGGTTGCCTTACGAAGACTCCCACTACGGCTGTGATTTTGAACCTTGGCCACTTTTGAGACGGCTGGGTAATGTCTCGCTGAGGTTCACCCATCCCAGAGCGGCCTCCAACTGCACGTGAGAATCTGTAGCGCGCGTGTCGTCCACAAACAGCAGGCGCCTCGCCGGCCGAAGCGCGTAGCCGCGCCTGCGCGAGAGGGAAAGAGGCTCCATAAGAGAAACCATCGCCGCGCGGCAGCCAATCGCCCCGCTCGCTTCGGCGGATCCCACCCCTTTCTCAGTCGGGATTGGACGCTTGGAGAGGCGCGCCGGGCGCCGATTGGCCTTCCGCGCCTCCCGTCCCGCGGGCGCGGTCGGCGGAGGGCGGGACGGGGGCGGGGCTTGCGCGTACCGGCGCCGCCCCCCGCCCCCTGGCGGCCGGTCCTGGCGCGTGTCGGCCAGTCAGAGCGAGTCGGGCGCGGCGGCGGAGGCTCTTCTGGGGCGGCGGAAGCCTGCTGGGCGGCAGCGGAGGGCCAGGTGAGGGGCGCCGGGGGCGGCAGCAGGTGGAGGGGGCGCCGGCCGGATCTCGGGACGCCTGCACTACCGGTCCCATAATGCGCAGCCGGGTGGCGCTCTTGAAACGGGCGGGACTACCGCTCCCATAGCCCCTCGCCGGCCTGGGTTCATCTGCCCTTAGCCACGAGCGCCTTGACGGGTGGGGGGGATCGTCCAGCCCCACCGGGCTCTGGACTACAAGTCCCATCCTCCTGCCCGACCCACATGGCCCCAGCCCTCCCTTCCTCCGCAGCCGCGGGGTCCCCTCCCTGACCCTGGAGTCCGCCTGGCCCGGGCTGCCCCTCGGGGGTCTTCCCCGTATGCGTCATCGGGGGCCCCCTCGGGAGGCGCTGACCCAAAGCTTGCGCTGCACTTGTGAACCGTCTCCCCCTCGTACACGCGTGTCGCTCGCTGCAAGAAAAGGGGTCGTTTGCAAAGGCGGGGCTGGGGCAGGGGTGGGGGAAAGGCTCCGTCTGGCGGGGAAGAGCTCCGGCCGAAGGTTTAGCCGGGCACGGGAAGGGATCCGGCCGCCTCCGCGAAGGGCAGCGGATTTCTCCGGGGAGCCGCGTGCGGGGGCGTTGGCGTGGAAAGAGGGGCTGGGGGGTTGCGTGGATTTGGGGAGGGGGGAGCCGGGAGGGCACAGAAGGTGACCCTGCGAGAAACAATTGCGGGCAGGACCTGGCGGGGGCTGGGGGGGTGGGCGGGTGGGCGGCGTTTGGAATAAGACGATGCCCCTGTGCCAATGGAAGGAGCCGCGGTGGATGATGATGGCACGCGTGCAGAAGGGGGTGGGGGGAGCAGGGACCGTTGCCCACCCATGCCGGGCAGGTGGGAGAGGAAGGGGCGCTGGGCCTGCGAAGGGAGGCGGAGGAGGAACTTGGCACGTCCCCGCGGGTGCGGTTGTGCCAGGGGAAGAGCCAGAGCCAGGTGAGGGGCGTGCAGGTGTTGGGTGCAGGTTGGAGAGGAGGAGGGAGGAGGGGGCTGTGTATGTGGGGGGGGCGCTGGGCACTCCCAGACCGCAGTGGCTGTGGCCCAGCAGGCTGCACCCCAGGGGACGGGGGAGGCTCCCGGGCCAGGGGGCCGCCCTCTGTCATGGCGAGCGGGCAAAGGCACCGCTTGCAGGAAGCCAGAGCGGAGATGGCATCATTGCTGGCCGGGCAACGTGCCGTTTGAGTGGGGCCTGGAGCTTCAGAAGGCCTGAAGGGAGCCTTGCAATGGAGCCTTTGCTCTTTGCAAAGGTTTGTGGATTGCAGCCGGATGGGATCCTTTTCCCACGGGGTGGGTGGAAAGAGGAGCCTGGAAATAAAAGGGCAGCTGCAAAAGGAAGCAGGTTCCCAGCGTGGTGTGTGATGCAAACGCCTCGCCCGCCTGCCGTTCCGGGCTCTGGAGGAGAAGCCTTTTCCTCTGGCTATGTTTGACACAGCCGTGCCTTGCGTGTGTAACAGTTGGCTCACCAGGCGTTCAGCCTTGCAGCCCTCGGCTGGCTGGCTTCTGTGTGGGATGCCAGGCGAGTCTTTTGTTCTTCCAAGGCCGGCTGTGTCCGAGGGGAGGCATTACTCAGCCCTGCGTGCGCGTGTGTCACCGGTTTTCTCCCTAGAGAGGGGGAAAGGGGATGAGTAAAGCTCTCTCTGGGCTATGTGAGGTTTACTTCAGAGGAAACACCCACAGTGAGGCAACACACACGTGCGTTTTATTCCTTATCAACTTTGCTTCAGCCTCCCATCTCACTAGCTGTTCTCTTTCTGGTACAAAAATTTAATTTATACGGTTCTGGGAGCAGGGCCTGTACAACTGTTTCCCAATAGCAATAAATAGGTGGATTTTTGAAACTATTTTGAAACAATTGGACATTTCCTTGTGGAACGGAACAGTGCTGCACAACGTTGTAACAACACTTGAGAAAACAATAAACTGTTTGCAAGTTGGTTAGCTAGAGGGTGCTTAATTCAGATGGCCGTCGAAGTAATTAGTTGTCTATAAATCTGAGCTGCAGAAAAGTGTGAGCCTGTTTGTGTGTTTAGTTCCTTCTCTCAGTGCTGATGAATGCCCATGGGTTGTCTTTGGCTCCTGCATAAAATATTTTCCTGGGCAAGCCCCATCAGCTGTGGGGCTGATGCTCGGGCCCAAATGATGGAATACAGCCCTCTCCGGTTTATCTGCTTTGGATTGCCAGCTGGCCGAAGCTCCTGACCTGTTTGTGAGAATCTGACACTGGGTGGGACTTTGTAGGGGAAGCATAAAGAGAGTATGAGATTGAGTGAAGAAATTGTGGGCTCTACCCGACACAAGGTATGCAAAACTATATTAACTATGAAGCCCAACATTTTGTTTCAGTCCAAAACTATATTGGAATTTTATTTCACTAAGCTCCCAGTTTGCACTCTTGCCGACTGTTAAGATCTGAAGATCCAATTTTGACCTATTTTTCCGATTGAAATTCCAAGATGCATCGTGGAGCAATTTGTGCAAAAGTCAAAGAATGTTGAGCGCAGGAATTAATTACGGGTCCCAGAACAGAATGAAAGGCTGTCCTTGCATGCAAAACTCCATGTCTGCTGGTGCCACGTTTTCTTTATTTCGGCTGTGTAATTTAGGATTGGTATGTGTCTCTGCTGTGTGTGTGTGTGTGTGTGTGTGTGTGTCTTTTATTTGCTGCTGTCTCCAGAGTTGTTTAAGTGCTTGTTTCAGTAGAAAGCCTGAGTGTAAATTGAATCACTCAGCCAACAGCCGGGAATCTTTGCTGCTGAAATCACTGAGAAACCCAGCAGTAGATCCCAGTCAACCTTCCTCCTGCCCCAGGCTGAAGCCACTTGAGATCAGTCCAAGGCCCTTGGAAGGTGGCCAGGAAAGGACCTGGCAGGAAGAACCCGCATCAGCTGAGAAAAGAACGACAAAGGCGCTTGATGGACAGAAAAGTGGTATCTTTTTTTATTTGTTCAGAAAAAAACAAGTTGCTGCAACTTGCTGACATGACAGTGCTACTGGTCAGGGCCCTGCTTGCTAAAGGTTGTATTTACAGAGATAAAAGATCAAGGCGGCTCAGCCTACACACACACACACACACACACACACACACACACACACACACACACACACACGAAAACCCAGGAGTGGAGTGTTTTTCTTCCCTGCCAGCTCTCTGGGCCAGGCAGTTCTCTGCAGATGATTCGTGGGTGCTCCTGCTGCTGCTGCATTGGGTCAGTTCTGCCACGTGAACAAGAGCCTTTTCGGAGATCTTTGGGTTGCTCAAGTGTGATCTTCCTACTTATTGCATCTGTTAAATCTGGGAAAGGCTCCAAGCGTGCGAAGCAGAGGGCAGAAGTCGCAGCGATGAAAGGCAGGGCCGGCAAAGCTAATATCGGATCATCGTGAAGCAGGCCGGAAGGGAAGGGATGTCAAATGAAGCTTAATAATTTCAAATTTATTGCAGGCGTGCTAAAGTTGAACATATTCATAGTAAACCCATTAAATGGCTCATTTGAGCAGGGCATGTCCATCTGGCCCTCTTAAGATAGTTTGGGGCTTTGTTTTTAATAGGTTTTGAGTTATCTTACACCTCTGTTGACTAGAGGCTTTTCACTTAATGGTCACCGGGTAGGCTGAACAGAGCCACAGGCAAAGGTCGGAGATGGCTGCAAGATTAGAAAACGGGCCGAAGACAATCCACCCCGTGCCGTAAACCAGGATTTGTACCAAGTCAGCCCAGAAAGCACCGTGTGGTTTAAACTTCCCCAAATCCAGTGGACGTAGATTTTCTGAGTTTTGAGAGGCTCCGAATTAAATATTGCCTTTCACACTTCTCTCCCGTATCCTTGGAGTGCATCCTTTTATATCTTTCTCTTAGACTTATTCCGTAAACTTGCCTTAAGTGCTGCACGGAGCAGTCTTTGTAATTTAGGCAGATGACTTCAGAACAAGGTGAGGTTCCTCCCCTAACTTCACCTCAGCCCTCCCGTTTTGGTGCCCTCCAGACGTACATTAAATAACCATTTCCAGTTCCCAGCCAGTGGGATTGTCTCCTCCTCATGCGGTGAGGAGGAGAAGCTGGGTGAGAAGGCAAATTCTCACCCCGATGTTATGCCATCGCCAGAAGAACAGGAGTTAACTCCCAGTCAACAGATAACAAGGCCTGTTCAAGAGAGGAAGTCTGGCTGGCCTTGAAAGGGTTGGTAAAAGCAGATGCGGGAGAGGCTGTGAGGAAGGGCTTGGGAGGGAAACGCTGAGTGGGCAGAGGAGGTTCTGTCCTGCGAACGAGATGGGTGGAACATGGACCCGACGCTCTTCAGGTGGTGCTCAGAGCAATGGTCTTCCATAAAGGAGAAGATTAGTAGCTCAGGGTTGGAATGAGGAGTCCTGGGTGCTGCTCTCTGAGCTTGGCTGTTTTCTTGCAGACGTTTCATGACCCAAACTGGGTACTATCCGTAGACCATCCTGGTCTTCCTCCAGAGCTGGGCAAGGCTCTGTTGCTTGAACCCTCGCTCTCCTCTCTAGAGGAGGGCCCGCGGCCCAGAGATGGAAAAAACCCAGACGTCCTTCAAAGAAGACACACTCATGTTGGAAAGGTTCCTTGTATCAAGAGGTGCCAACTTTTCCATTCTCAGCGTAGCATTGGAGACACCATCTCACTCCTTCCTTGCCTCCAGCATCAGTTTGCCTTTTTGCCAACCAGATGTGCTCTCCTGAAGCTGGCTGTGCTGGATCTGAGGGATTCTGGGAGCTGTAGTCCAGCGCGTAGGGGAATGCCTGCCAGAGAGAGGGGGGAGAGGGAGGGGGCTAGGGTTAGAGAGAGAAAAGATATGACTTAGGGCCGTGTTCTCAGAGACCCTCCTGGTGGGACTAGGCAGAGTTGGTGGGAATATTCCTTTTAAGCTCAAGGGGGAAAGCCTGCACAATTCTGTCACGAGAAGACCAGGTGATACGAATGAGGCCACAATGTCAATGATGCTTGAATTGATTGTAAATTAAAATGGGTTGGGAACTTGATTTAAATCAGTTTTATTTCCTGGTGATTCCATCAACAACATTTAGACCAGAAATCAGCAGTCTGGGGGTCTCCAGATAATCTTCCTGAAGGACAGCTCCCAACCTCTTCTCCCTTCAGCCATGCCGTGCTTGTCTACTTTTCGGCTTACGTTGAATATTCTGATTTCCATCGTGCATTTGGCCTGGAGCAATTTTCCCAAGATTGCTGGAAACCTCTGCGTGTTGCTGGAGGGTCGGTGAGATGCTTCACGGCACAGGCCGTTCGGGGCACGGACGTCTTTGGCAGCGTGTCCTTCAGAGAGCTTTCCTGCCAGTACTAATCTTATGTTGGGTGCTCATGGCAATTTAAATCCAAACGTGGCGAGAGCCACGATGCGTGCTCTGCTTTTTTCGCCAAAGAATTGTGAAACAGGCTTTTTGCACTTTTTCTAAGCTGTTTGGTTTTATGCTTGTGGTCTGACTTGCTACGGGAAGTCAACAGAGTCTATTTTCAAGAGCTGAATTTTAGGTTTCCTTTTTCGCTGGTTGGTTTCGGACTGACCACAGCAGACCCTTCTGCTAATACAGCTGCAGAATGGCGGTTCTCATGAGGTGGAGTTGAGTTCCTGGTTTGTCATTGCACACCGGTAAGGAAACAGAGTAATAGCTTTAAACCACCTGATAAATTTGGGTTTCGCAGAGTAGGAAAGAGAGGAAGGCCCATATCCAGCGCGAAAAACTGGGATAGCCAAGGAGCGGAGGATGCTCGCTCACTCACAACGTTTGTGATTTGGACATTTTAGAACGTTACTTCAGTTGAAACGGAGATGTTGAACGTTCTCTTTGCTTTCCCGGGCCTCCTGTAAGAATCCGCTCTTCGGAGTGCAAGAGGGGTGTGTTGCTTCTGTGGTGTCTTTTCCGCTCACTTCCATAGCAGGATGCACTTCCTCATGCATAAATTGGCTGAGTGCCCTCCGAGCAAGGGGATTTTATTTGCTTCCAAGATCCACACACCTTCAGGTTGTCAAGGTTGACAAACCCTAATCTGGTCAAACCTTGACCTTCAACTGCACAAAGTCCTAATTTTTGCAGTTTTGGATATCAGCAATGGCCCACATTGGCCTTCAGGCCGGAGTGCTTGATGGGGTCCTCCCTACCGCACGGGAAGGACCAGTGTGGCTTTCAAGAGCAATTAACACCAGGCAAAATAAAGTCAATTTCTTATCTCTCCCAGTTCGTTTAAGCTGTGGGTGCAGGGTGAACAAAGGAGGCCTGGATTTCCTTTTATCTTCTCCTGAAAGAAACGTGGTTTGGGAAATATTAGGAAGTCTCTGAATTAATGAGCTCATTAAAACTAGGAAGTGCCTCCACATATGTCGCCCCTCCCTCGCCTTCCTCCCTTCCTCTCTCATTAAACCCCCCCCCTCCCCCCAAGAATCATTCCAGGTTCCTTTTTCCTTCCAGCCGCTGTCATAAAAAGTGAGCCAAAATTTATAGCACATAATGATCAGCTGGTTTTGCTCCCTTACTCCCCTCCCCACTTTATCATAAGGAGAAGGAGCAGCATCTGCATCTTGCAACACCTAATTAGGTAAACCCTTCAGAGCTTTAAATGGGGTTAGAGCGGCCCTCTTTTGCTTTCAGACAGGAGGTGAACCTTATTTAATTTTTCACGAGAACTCTTTATTGGAACCTAGAGCCTTCCTGGTTATGAGACCTTTTCCTACAAGCCCCGCCCTTTTTTATTACATTTTTTGTTTTGCAAAGGAGCCTGATCAAAAAGCTGTGCTCCAGAGCCAAGGGTCACTTAGGGAAAACTTAGAGTACACATCTAACAGAATAGCAGAGTTGGAAGGGACCTTGGAGGTCTTCTAGTCCGACCCCCTGCTCAGGCAGGAAGCCCTATACCATTTCAGACAGTTGTCCAGGCTCTTCTTAAAATCCTCCAGTGATGGAGCACCCACAACTTCTGGAGGCAAGTTGTTCCACTGGTTAATTGTTCTCACTGTCTGGAAATTCCTCCTTAGTTCTAGGTTGCTTCTCTGCTTCTGGTCCCACCTTTTCTGTGCTTCCTTGCATGAATCCTGCAGAGAAGGAAGTACGTAGTCAGAAGCAGGGAAGGCTGGCAAGGTGGACATCTCTATGTGGGTGGAGAGACAGAATATATGCAGAAAAAGAAGAAGAAAAAAAATATCAGTGGGCCTGTGGCTCATCAGCTCTGAACTTTGTGCCCATTTTTAGAAATGGCGCTCAGCTTTCTCATGCTTTTAGTGCTCCTTAATTTGCAGACTCCCTGTAAATCAGGGCCCTTCCAATATATTAAATTCTATCAGCCTGACTTCATGCGCATAGCATTTCAGCCCCACCTAAAAAGTGCAATATAGAAAATGTTCCTTAGAAACGCTGTAGAAGGCCGCCTTCGGGAAGGCAAGCAGTCTCTCGTTCCTTGGAAGCTCAGTTAGCACGGTTCTTCACTCTCTCTCTCTCTCTCTCTCTTTCCCTGTGGCAGTGAATTCAGGGGGAACTTTAGTCCTGATGGTTCGTAGGAGGAAGACCAGCCGTGCATTGATACCCCGTGCGCAGGTTCTGCCTTGCCTCTCTGGCAAAACAAACTCGGAAGGGATTCACCCCACACAGGACGAGAGAGGTGCTGCGGCCGGGGAAGGAGGACTGTCCGGTGGGGGCCCTTTGGGGTGTCGTCCTTGTAGGGCGCTTATGCTGCGAGAATGCCATTCTTTCTTTTCCCCATCCCTTCCTTCCCTTTGCCGATTTTGGCTAAGAAAGTGGAGGATTCCCCCCCCCCCCCCGTGATGCACCGAATTTAAGTTCAGGAACGTGAGCAAAATCTGGAGGGGAAATAAAGCAAAATTGTGCACAATCCAGTATGTTTACAGGATTGAGGTGGGAGTAGAGTCCTGATTCTGGCGTTCGCCTTCTCTGGCTCTGGAGCGCGTAACTAAGGTGGTTCCCCAGCAGATGCTGGCAGGGGCGTAACAGAGATTCAAAGGCAGGGGGAGAATCTGGAGAGCTTTAATCAGAGATTGGCAAGATGGAGGGGTCCTTTCCTCCAGCAGCTTCCTAGTTTTGCCATTGTGGGCTTCCTCGGCACTCAGCTCAGCCCTGTTTAGCATGTCTTGGAGCCACCTGGTTCACACACACACACACACACACACACACACACACACACACACACACGGTCAGAACATCAGAGTCCACTTAGGTCGAGTCAGGCCAGAGCCAGCCTCGTCCACCCTTCTGCTCCCCCTCTGGCTGACCCAAGCCCCTGTCTCCACAGCCCAGGCAAGTCTTCCCAGTCCAGTAGCCACAAGAGGAGCTGCAAGCTGTCAGGCAGGGTCACGGGAAAGTAGCACACACACCCCCCCAAGGCGGCACAGCAGCACTAATGAGCCATCTGCTTGGCGGCCTGCAGAATATCCCCGATCCCAGAGGCAGCCGAGAGAAGCCCACCGTCCCCAGCTCAGGAGTGGGGAGAAATGGGTTCCCCCCCCTCCTCCGGCTCCGTGGCCCCAGGGCCTGCAAAGTCTGCTGCTAAGAGGATGCGGGGACCGTCCGGCAGTTATCCGGAAGCAGCTGGGGGTTGCCTTCCTGTTCCCAGCTGACGCAGACCCCCTTTGCTAAGTTTTGTTAGACGAAGGCTGGGACCCCAGAGATTCCCAGAGGGCAGCAGCAATTTTAGGAATTATTATTATTCGGTTTTCTCTCCGAATAATTGCACCATCTCCATTGATGTTGGTCTGGATGCTTTGCAAGTCTCTGTTGATGTTCCTCTCCCTCTGAAAACGGGGGTCCAAACTGGGACCCTCCCCTTCCTTCACCCCCTGCCTTGGCAGTGCAGCCCCGAGCGTTGCGAGGACTCTGCGGATCAGCCAAAGCGGGAAGCTGCTCCATTATTCAGTACGCAGCCAGGGCTGAGCAGGATGTTTTGCGGTTTAGCGTTTCTGACATCTGCTTTTTTTGTTGTTCAATCTGGCTGGCTCACATCCTCCTCTGCTGCCGATTATCATCTTGTGATTTTCTGAAAAGAGACGGCCGTAGAGGTTATCTTTGTTGAGGTCTGATCGGAAAGTGTGTATTCAGTCCTCTCCCCTAATCCTTGTTTGCCAGAGACGTGGATGCAGGGGTGTGTACCCACATGCAAGGGGGCCCTTAGCTCCTCCTGCAGTAAGCATGCTTCGAGTGGCAGGGGTCCCTTCGGTTTTGTGGCCTGGTGCCTTCCAGGGGGGTCCCCTGCCAAGCCCAGAATCCCACTCCCCAGTGGGGAATTCTGAAAACCGAAATTCCAGCTACTTGGAAGGATCTTAGGCTTTGCCAAAAACTCCACAGAGCCGCGATGCTGGCAAGGGAAGAACTGGCCCAGATAACTCTCTTGAACAGAATCTGTTCCTCTGTTTCAATTTATTTCCTTTGTTTTAAAGAAGGCCAAAGAGAGAGAGAGAGATTCATTGTGCAAATCTTAGCTAAATGTTGATTGAAGCGATATTTAAATAAGCTCTTCATTGTTTCACAGTAAGTTAACTCATTTGTTTTTATAGTTATTGTTGATCTCAAACCAGCTAATTGCATTCTTTTTGGTCCTGTTTAAAATGAAAATGTTACAAATATTGATTATTCCACAATATTTGATTTAGCAGCTGGTAATTTCTGTTGTTGTTTTTAAATGAGTCAGAAGCCCAGTTTATGTCCTCAGTAATAATTTTGAGTAATGCTATTTGCGGTTTCGAGGTGTTTTTGTTTGACTGTTGCTGATAGGCTGTTGACATTTCTTCCAATGCAAACAATTCATGTATATTAAACAAACATATCTATTACAGTGTATCTTCTAGGGCAGCGATGCAAATATAGTCAAGTTTAAAATTTGAATAATTAAATGGACGGGTTTGGAGAAGCAACATTAGAAGCCAGAGGGCATTTTCCCTTAGGCCAGCACCGAGGAAAGGTGTATCTTTAAAAGCCTGTTTTCTGCCCAGGATTCGCATTCCCAGTGACAGCAACTGGCTGGCGATGCTGCAGAATAAAAATGATTGGAGTCAATCAGACTTTTTTCGCACCTTCCCTTCTGCAGAAAAAATGAGACGAGTGGTGCGACAGAGCAAGTTCCGGCACGTGTTTGGCCAGGCGGTGAAAAATGACCAGAGTTATGACGACATCCGGGTGTCCCGTGTTACGTGGGACAGCTCCTTCTGCGCAGTGAACCCCAAATTCGTGGCCATCATCATCGAAGCCAGCGGGGGAGGGGCGTTCCTGGTTCTGCCTTTACACAAGGTAAGGGTTGGGTTTTTTTTTTTTCTGTTACCGCAATGTTGAGCGTTGACCCGTAGCTTTAATGTGCCTCCTTATTGCGAGGTTCCTGGATTTCCTCTTCGCCCTCGGCCTGTGGAGCATGCAAAATGCACTAAGGGTGAAACAGCAGAGGGAAGATTGGGACTCCAGCAATCTACCCCTGTCCCTGCGTCGTCCGTTACCGAACATTTCTCCCCACCCAGTGCAGTTTCTGAAGTTGTGTGTGTGCCAACACTGAAGGTTTTTAAGAAGAAATTAGACAGCCATTTGTCTGAAATGGCATAGGGTTTCCTGCCTGAGCTGGAGGCTGGTCTAGAAGACCTCCACAGTCCCTTCCAACTCTGTTATTTTGGGTAGTGCAGCTGGCAATGAACCCTTTCCTGAGCAATACATGGAGCTAGCTGTGCCGCCAAAGGGCATATATTGTCCAGGGTTGGGGCAGAATCCCCCAGTCCTGCAGGTGGAAACGGTCCACACCTCTCCGTGTTTTAGAACTGAGAGGTGAGCCGTTTCAGAGGCTTGGCCCTCCCTTCCCTTCCCTTCCCTTCCCTTCCCTTCCCTTCCCGTGCAAGCGAGGCCAGTGTGGGCTGGATCTCGGCAACCCACATCCCTTTACAGTGAGTCACAGAGCTGAGCTGGCTTCCCCCTCCCTTCTCGCTGGTCTCCAGCCGGGGAAGAGGGAAGGGAAGCTCCCTCCTTTGCTCCCAAGACTGAGCCAAGCCCTGGGGAGGCTGGGCAGCCCCACCTGCAGCCCTGGACCTCAACACACCTGGGATGGCTGGCTCACTTCCTCCACCCTCCTCGTGCAAGAAGCCCTTTGCGGGTGCAGGGCCTTTTTCGCTGGGGTCCTGGCGGGCAAGGACCCTGCCCCAAAGAGGGGGAGAGCTCAGCCTAAAGGCCTTCGGGGCTAAAGCTGCCTCCCCTCCCCCCCAACAGGCCCTGGAAGCTCTTTCCTCTTTGCCCCCTGCCCCCCCAAGCAGCAAGAGGGAAGCCAGAGCAGCAGCATCTATCATGGGGGGGGGTGGGCTTTGCTCTTTTTGCCTGGCCCCCAGGCTTGCCGGTGGCCTCCTCTCCCTTCTAGCCCGGTTTTCCTTTTTCTCTGGGCTCCGTTCAGAGGTGCCGCGCGTCTCAGCCTCGCCTCCACAGGGGCTGCAGCATTTCCACGAATCAGTCTACCGGCAGCAGGCCCGTCGTCGGGCCCTGGCAGTGGTTTTTACCATATATGGCCATCAGAGCTCCTTCGGCTGCAGCCGTCCTGAATAATACCCACCCTCCGCTTTGATTGGCCACTCGGAGCCCACAGGATGGAGGGCTGGTGGGGAGCTGCTGCTGCAGCCGCTTTGAGCCAAGCGGAGGAGGAGGAGGAGGAGGAAGGTTCTCTCTCTCCTCTGGGCCGTTCTGCCCTGGGAGGCAGCCTGGGATGGCAACCATCTCCATCGGTGACCCGAAGGGTGATGCTGGTAGCCCAGGCGGAGCGAACGTGCCCTGCCTGGAATTGCAAGGCAGGTGGAGAAACTCCCAAAGCCTCCCTGGGTTTGGCCACCGGCTGTTCCAGGAAGGAGGCTGGGAGGGGCAGCGAGTGGGCAGCCAAAGCCAGGAAATCCTTTCCTTTGCAGAGGTCTTCCTTTCAGTAAAACCGAGGGACTTTGGACAGGAAAACTGAAGAGAGACACATACCTAGCAGACCCAAGGCCTTAGTGGTGGCCAACGTACCCCTCCTCCCCAGACTGTGAGCTTCATTGCCCTGGAGATTTAGAGAGGATTTCTCCCAAACCAGCTGGATGTCAGCTCCCAGAATTCCCTGTCCAAGATTTAATTCCCTGGGAATTAAAGTGGACTCTTCTGGAGGGTGACCAGGTTAAGTGAAAGCCAGAGGCAAATAGCTAAGTTCTCCTCTCACACAAGGCAGCGGCCTTCACAAACCCTAGTCGTGGCTGAGTGCCGTCACTTTAAGACTGCAGCCCTGCTGAAAAGGAAGAGTTCTTGCTTTCTGGAAGCCTGAAAAGGAAGAGTTATTGCTTTCTGGAAGCCGGGTCCAGGGAAATAATAAAAGGGTTGTAAAGATTTTCCTTTCCAAGCTAAAACTTGGAAAGGGTGGAGTTCCTCTTAAGCTTGAATTTTTCTTCCTGTTTCCCTTTCATGATCGGTGAGCCTTGGCCAGGAGTCCACCCTTTGCCTGCAGCATTGTGCTGCAAACACAGATGTCCCTCCCTTCAGTTTGGAGCCACCGGTGCTAAATCAAGAACTGCTCTTGAAAAAAACCCAGCTCTGGATTGCGAGGGGCCAAAGCCGAACAGTGGCGGCTCCCAGGCTCCCGAGGACATCCTTGCTTTTCCTCTCCCAAACAATTTCCCTTAAATAAATAAACAAGTCAATGCACAATACACTGAAGGGCTGATGATGTTGGGGGGGGAGGGTTTCCTTTTTTTTTTTTTTTTTGGTCAGGCGGTGTGTGTTTCTCTTTGAGGACACGGGCTGTGCCGTTTCTGGTCTTAGACCAAAGCGTCTTTTGGTCCTGCTGGCCTGAAGTTGACTTCAGTTTCTCTCCCTATTGTGGCTGGTTGTCCCTTCCCAAAAGGTCCAGTTCACATTTTCCACAGGAAGGGTGTGCAAGTTGTTGCATGCGGCTGGGCAGGGTGGGGATCCACACCGTTTGGTGGTGCTGTGAATTGCTCAACTGTTTCCCACCCCACACACTTTTGTTTTGCCTGCCCCCCCCCCAGCGAGGAAAGGGCTTGAGGCTTAAGAGCAGGAGAAGCGTTTCCTTTTTCTCAATCTTGGCAGCTTCAAGAAGGGTGGAGGTGAACTCCCAGAATTCCCCAGCCAGGGCTCCGTTGTGGTGTAAGTCAAGGCACAGCCTCCCTTCCTCAAAGGCCTTGCTGTCCTTCTTCCCATCCCACAAAGCCAGACACATTAACTGCATCCCTTAGGGATTCAAGACCCTCTGCCTATTTATGTCTATGCAGACTTTGGCACGTATCTTTGATATGTCGTTAGTTCCTAACGTAGCAGAAATTTGGGGAAATGAGACTCTTGAAATCTGTGCATCTGAAAGAAGGAGGAAGAGGAAGAAAAGGGCAGGCAGGCTCTCCCCACACAAAGCAGGCTCTGCAGGCAGCTTAAAACAACTCTAAAGGAGAAGATTTGTAGCTCAGGGTTAAAACGAGGGGTCCTTGGTGCTCCCTGCAATTGGTGCAAGAAATTCTTTTCTTGCAGACCAGATGGTTCATTATCCAACTAGGTGACATCATCAGTGCTAGAAGGGAGTGGGGAGGGGGAGGAGGATTCTGGGTTCCTTGGTGCTGCTTGGAGTGGCAGATGTTTCATGACCCAAACTAAGTAACACCATCACTAGCAGTGATGATCCCAAAGATGTTTTTCTTCTCATCCAAGAAGCTTCTTCAGTTTCTTCCTTAGAGCTGAAGAAGCTTCTTGGATAAGAAGGGAAACGCCTTCAAAGAAAAACAACGAAGTCCAGTTGCCTGTAGAAATAGCACCTTTGGGACAACCAGGACCTGGATGACACAGAATCTCCATAGCACTGATAATGTTAACTAGTTTGGGTAACGAAAAATCTGCAAGAAAACAAGCGGGCTCAGAGAGCACCAGGGAGCCCTTAGAACAGCTCTAACCACGAGGGAGGCTCTGCTCCGAGGAAAGACACAACGTCACCCGGCCTGCCTGGTGCAGAGGAAGTCTTATCTCAACCCAGCCGGGGCCAGAAAGGCAGCACTGGGGATGATTTCATGGCTCCGCTGTGTGTGCTTCCAGGCCAGCAGAGATAAGTGCTGGGGACGAATGCCTCGGTGGCTGCAGTGGTTCCCATGGAAGAGCTATTCTGGAAAAATCTAGGACTTCAGGGAGAAACTGGCCGGAGCAACGCAAGCTGCCAGTAGAACCGAAATCGCACCCTTGGCGCAGCGGCTGGGTCTCCACTAGGAAAGAGCAGTTGGCTTCCTTGTCTCTTTTTTCCCAGTTCTCAAGCACGCATGGCGGTCACATCGGTGCTGTCCCTCAGCTAAGAAGTGGCGTGGCATTTTGTGTGAACACACAGAAGGGTGGCGTGTGACCAGGGATGTCTCTGGAGGCTCGTAAAGGAGATGCTTTCATTCTCTGTTGCCGTGTTTCTCAACCTGGACGCCCTCAAAACGGGTGGACTTCAACTCCCGGCTGGCTGGGGAATTCTGGGAGCTGAAGTCCACCTATCTTGAAGGCGCCGAGGTTGAGAGTCACTGCTCATTAGTCCTGCTTCCCTCTCTCATTAGTCTTGATTAGTCTTGCTTCCCGATCTCATCTCCCTCTCTTACATCACCTTAGGAACTGATGCAAAGCTACGTGCACAGCCCTCCGTCTGTTCTTCGACTTTTCTCTTTCTCTGTCGGATCTTGAGAGCTCCTCCTTGCCTGAAGAGACCGATGGAGCAGGACCCTTGCATCCTCTGATCTGATGTCGCCACCCATTTCCAAGGCTTCTCCTGAGAGATCCTGTTTTGAGTCTCTGGTGTAGCCTGAATCAACTCTGCGCTTAGGAGGCTTTGAAGGAGGGTGGCCTTGCAAGGCTAGACCCCCCCCCTTGGGGAACGGCAGCTTCTCCTTATCTCAAAGAGGGTCAGTCATGGTGATCCCAGCCAGCCTCATGGATGATTAATGGCCCTTTGTCAAGGGCTGATCTGGCGGCAGTGCCTCCGTTTAAGCCTGGTGCCTAGGCAGGGACCATCTGGGCGCTCTCGGTAGATGTGGGGGCCCTTGTTAGGAGATAAGCAGTGGCTGGGGTCTGCAGCCTGGGGGGGGGGCAGGGGCTTGACAGTCTCAGAAGAGACACAAGAGAGAGGTCTTATTTTGCATTTCAAAGCCATTCTTTGTCATCTGGCATCTTTCCTGCTCCGCTCCATCCTGTAAAATAAAACATGGTGGAATATATGTAAGCCCCCAGTGCCTCTTTCTTGGATCCTCCCTTTCCCTTTTTCTGAACTTTGATCCAGAAATGGATCTGGGAAGGATTTCCCTGCAGCCAAAACAGGACTTCATCGTGGGACCTCTGTGCAGAAATATGTCAGTCAGTGGGACTCGGTTGATTTGCCTCTGGGGGCAAACGTGAGGTCCTGGGTGGAAAGGCTGGTACAAAAGAAATTAGCCATCTTACAGCTCACTGACGTGCTTGCCATCCATCCATCCACAGCCTCTTAATCTTTCTGCTGGCTCTCTCTGATTCCCCCCTTTGGCTGAGCTGCCGCAGGAGCTGCCTTGGTTTTGATTTTGACAAGCAGCTCCGAGGTCAGACCTTTGCAAGAAGCAATGTTAGCGCTGCACAGTGGACTTTGGACTTTAAAGGCTCACCTGCCCAGCGTTGGCTGCGAAGTCACCCAAATTCCAATCCAAGGGTCATTCCACACAAGGAGCAGAAAGCAGCTCTGGCAATCCAGCCGCAAGCGCTGCCGCCTGGCCCAGAGAAGCCGGAAGGGTGTGCCGGTCCTTCTCTGGACGGGGTGCCGCAGCCCGGCCTCCTCACAAACACACATTGTGAAACAAAGCTTCTGCTTTTTAGAGAGCTGATGCCTTCAGACGGGGGGGGGGGTAGAGACTTTTGCAGGGAGGCCACGATGTAACGGCTGCGCCCACCCTTTGCTTGCTTGCCGAAGTTCCCCGATGGAGTTCTTGTGGTCCACAGTTCCACCAACCGAAGAGGCTGCCAGGGAAATGTTTCTGATAATAATCTTTGCGTGCCTGTGATTCAGCCTCCGGCTGACGGCCTCCTTCTCCCCTTCTCTTCAGACAGGTAGAATCGACAAATCGTACCCCACCGTTTGTGGCCACACGGGGCCGGTGCTGGACATTGACTGGTGTCCCCACAACGACCAAGTGATTGCCAGCGGCTCCGAGGACTGCACAGTGATGGTGAGTGCAGCCTCGGGGAGGAGTGGCTCCTGGCTGTGGTTCCTGGCCGTTGTTCATTGCTCGCTCAGGTAGTGGTTCGCAGCCAATCGCAAGGCCCCGCTCGGCAGACGCTTGGCTAATGGATGGGGATGCTCAGCAGAGGACGTGAGGAGGAACTAAAGTCATTAGGAGGTCTGGCCGGAGTTAAACATTGGAGCGGAGAGAAGTGTTGTCTTCCAGTCCAGGCTGTCTGGGGAGACTGTGCAGCCTAGCAGGAGAAGAACGTTCTGCAGAAACGGCTCTTCCTGCGCTGGCCTGATGGCGGATATCCTCGGGAGCCCAGGCGGCCGCAGGGCTGGGCACGCTCACAGGAACTGCCGTTCCTCCAGGGGGAAGCAAGCAGGATGGACGGCTCATCACTGCCTCCCTCTGGCCTGCCTGCAACTGAGTGGTTGGCCAGAACAGAAGCCAGGGGCTCCAAACTTGGCAACTTTAAGCCTTGTGGACTTCAACTCCCAGAATCCCCCAGCCTGCAAGTCTTAAAGCTGTCAAGTTTGGAGACCCTGGACATGAGGCACAAATGAACATCTCTCGATGCATCTACCCTGAGGTGGGACAACCTTTGTGAGATCTTCTTAAGCCAGGGTTTCCCAACTGTCCTGGCTTCTAAGCAGGGAAGGAGCCCTCGGTGACCACTGCAGACCCTTCTAGGGCAGGTTGAGCAACCTGACACCTTGCAGGTGGCCCACCAGGCACCTGGTCCAGCCGTTGTGGGGGCAAGCAGTAGATTTAAGGCTCGGTAAAAGGTGAAAGATTTATACGATCTGAAGAGAAACCAGTGCTCAGGGGAGGCCTCTTTGGGGGGGACGTCTCCCCCTCTTTTCTCTGCCATGTTGAACCGAGACCGCTACAGAAACCGATGTAGGACGAAAAAGAGAGCCTGAGTTCCTTGCAGAGACGTCAGAAGCAGCAGCCCACGAAGGGGAAGGAAGCCTGGCTAGAGAAAGCTCCCTCCGGAATTGCTGTTGGCCCCGTGTCCCGAGACTCCCCTCCCTCAGCAGCCTTCCAGGTCTCCAGTAACTCTTCCTTCTCTTGGCAGGTCTGGCAGATCCCGGAGAACGGCCTCACGCTCCCCCTGACGGAGCCTGTCGTCATCCTGGAAGGCCACTCCAAGAGGGTGGGCATTGTGGCCTGGCACCCCACCGCCCGCAACGTGCTGCTGAGCGCAGGTAGGCTGAGAAACGGGAGGCGACGGGCTTGCTCCGGTGGGACTTCTGGGTTGGGGCTGGAGTTGGGTCCTTCAAGGGAACTGCGGAAAGCCAGCCCTGCATCTGAGTTCAGCAGGCAGTTACTGCTGCCCCTGCCTCAGTTTCCTCCCCCTGCCAGGCTGTGACAACGCCATCCTCATCTGGAACGTGGGCACAGGGGAGCCCCTGATCAACCTGGACGACATGCACCAAGACATGATCTACAATGTAAGCTGGAACCGCAACGGCAGCCTGATCTGCACGGCCTCCAAAGACAAGAAGGTCCGCGTGATCAACCCCCGGAAGCAGGAGATCATCGCGGTGGGTCTCCAGGGGGCTCCCCGGGGGGTTGGGCGGGGCGGGGGCAGCCTTGGCAGGGAGAGTTTCCTGCCGCCTGTCTTGTGAATGAGATCCAGCCCTTCCTTCGGCCTAAAAGTGCATTCATGGCACCCCATAAAATCATGTCAGTTTTCCATGCGGCACTGAGAGACTAAATGGGACACCCGTTTTACCTGTTACACCAGTGTGTAACCTTGGAGTATGACCTTCTCCTTTCTGTCCCTCTCCGTCCCGTCCTCCAGGAGAAAGAGAAGGCGCACGAAGGTGCCCGGCCAATGCGAGCCATCTTCCTCTCTGACGGGAACGTGTTCACCACGGGGTTCAGCCGCATGAGCGAAAGGCAGCTGGCCCTCTGGAACCCGGTCAGTGTCTCTGGGGAGCTGGGCTGGGGGGGGGGGCAGCCGTTCCAGAAAGACTGATGGTTGCCTTTCGCCCCTGGAGCAGGGCTTCCCAACGTTGCCCACTTGAAGATGGGTGGACTTCAACTCCCAGAATTCTCCAGCCAGCCCCGTTTCTAGCAGCCTAAATACAGAAGCGCTTGCTTTAATTTCAGAAGCTGTTTTCCTTCCCTCTGGCAGAGGCAGCATCCTTTTTGGATGCCAGATTGCGGGATGCCTCTTTTTCAAATAAAAAGGCATCTTTTATGTTGCAGAAAAACATGGACGACCCCATAGCCCTCCATGAAATGGACACCAGCAACGGGGTCCTGCTGCCCTTCTACGACCCCGACACAAACATCCTTTACTTATGCGGGAAGGTGAGCCAAAATCAGAATAATTTTGCCCCAGAAGCGGCAGGAGTAAAGGTCCAGCTAATTCCTCATTACGTGCTTAATAATAAGTAAATACAGGTTAACAACAGTTCGTTTAGTGACTGTTCAGGTACAATGCACTGAAAAAAGTGGCTTATCACAATTGTTCACACTTAACGACCGTTGCCACTCCTCCCCCCCTCCCTCAGGGTGACAGCAGCATCCGCTACTTCGAGGTCACGGACGAGGCCCCCTTCGTGCACTACCTCAACACCTTCAGCAGCAAGGAGCCCCAGCGGGGGATGGGCTTCATGCCCAAGAGGGGCTTGGATGTCAACAAGTGTGAGATCGCCAGGTGAGGAGCGGGGGGAGCCCCAAGCAGGGAGTCTGGGCCGCCCTAAGGCCTTGCCATCGCCCCTCGAACCCTGAACCGCAACCCCACCTCCCCCCAGTGGAGGCCTTGAGTCCTTGGGGTGAAAAATCTGCCCGGCTTTGGGACTGCAGAACCATCCTGGCTCGGCTTCAGCTTCTCGGCCTGGTTTCTGGTGACCGGGAGGGGGGGATGCTCCCCCTCTCCTTCAGACGTTGCTGAGATGCTGGCTTGTTTTCTCAATCTCCTTCCCAGGTTCTACAAACTTCACGAGAGGAAGTGCGAACCGATAGTCATGACCGTCCCTCGGAAGGTGAGCCCGGTTCTTCTGGGTTTGTGCGATTTGACCGAGTTGCCCGAGGCAGGTCAACTGACCGGATTGATGCCTGTTTTTTTGTTTTTGACTCCTCCTTTCCCAGTCTGACCTCTTTCAGGATGACCTCTATCCTGACACAGCTGGGCCCGAAGCTGCCCTGGAAGCCGAGGAGTGGTTTGAGGGGAAGAACGCCGACCCCCTCCTCATCTCCTTGAAACACGGCTACATCCCAGGGAAAAACCGGGACCTCAAGGTGGTCAAGAAGAACATCCTGGACAACAAGCCGGCTGCCAACAAGAAGAGTGATCTCATCAGCACCCCAAAGAAAGCGATGGACACCTCAAACCCTGTGAGAGAAACACCCCAGCCCTTCCCCGCCAGAGGAGATTGTCCTTTGCTCAGACAGAAGTCCATGGGCCTGGTGCAAATCCATCCCTCTTAGTCAAGCTGCAGCCTGAGCTGCTCTTAGCCGAGCTGGGTTGGGGGCTTCCCTTATCCCCCCTCCCCATTCTGGGTCCTTCCCATCCCCACTTCAGGACTGATGGTCCTTGTCTCTTTCTCCTTGTCACAGCAAAACGAAGCCAAATTGGAAGAAATCTTGAAGGAGTTGCGGTCGCTAAAAGACACAATTGCGTATCAGGACGAGCGCATTTCCAGATTAGAACAGCAGGTGGCGAAGATGGCCGTCTGAGAGCCAGCGGGGGAGGGGCAGGGGGAGGAGGAAGCAGGATTCGGACTGTGAGCCACCTGCAGGGCTGCGGACAGGCACGGCCAGGGAGCCCAGCCCTGTCACGGCCGGTCAGCGGACGCCCGTGTCCAGCAGGGCAGCCAACCTTCTTGTGTCCTGACGTCTTTGTGGCCATTTCAGAACAGGCACTGCCGCTTCCATCCTCGCCTTTGTCCATCGGTCGGAGGGTCAGCCATTCCACGGGGTCCGTAAGACTCTGGGATCCCTGCCGAACTTCCTAGAATCGGGGACCAAAATTACTTTGTTTGAAAACACACACACCCACGTACACGTGTTTTTTATTTTACTTTCAAGTTGCCAAAATCCAAAACTTTTCATTTTATTTTTTTTCCTTTCTAGCATTTTTTACAGTATTTTGTGTTTTTAATCTAAAAGGACGTTGTCTATTTGTGCCATTTGAGCAACAACAAGTTGTGTATGCCTGTTTACCTTTGAGCAACCGGGGCGGTCACCCCCCTGCCGGGTCCGAAAGGCCCAATTTTAATGTTTCCGCCCTCCGATTTCTGATTCCCTGAAATCTGCGTGGATTTGAGGGGGGGGGAGGCAGCCTTGCTTTCCCATCTGCTGCCATTCCAAGGGACTGAACACCCTCCCCCCCACCTTCCCCAGAGCGCCCTCTCTCAAATCTGGGGAGTCTTTATTCAAGCATTTGTTGAGCTTTGGTTTAATCTTAATCGTGTCAAACTTTGGCATGTTGTGATTGCTGATTCCTGGGTCTGTGTTTCCTGCAGATGTTTGTTCTATTTATCATCCAGGTGTTACAAGGTTATAAAAAAAATATGACAAATTTGGGACATTAAGGACAAATGCACTAAATTTTGCAAGCTGTTGGGAAGCTCTTTGAAGTTATTTATGCGCACCTCCCTCCCTCCCTCCTCCTCTCTGCTCCAAGCTCGGCTGACCTGCAAACCCTCCTTGCTCCCCATCCTGCTAGCAAAAGGGCCTTCGGCTGCCTCAGGTGCCCCCACGATGCAAGCATGAGCCCCGGGCTTTGGAGCAACTTGGAAGTCCAGCCATCCCTGCTGCAGCTCCATGGGCAGTTTGGAGAGTGTCCCCCTGCAAAGCCTGTTGACCGGGGCTTCTCTGCTGGCTTCA
Organism: Crotalus tigris; assembly: GCF_016545835.1. Taxonomy (NCBI): domain Eukaryota; kingdom Metazoa; phylum Chordata; class Lepidosauria; order Squamata; family Viperidae; genus Crotalus; species Crotalus tigris. The sequence continues at coordinate 1,340,622 of NW_024097560.1, read as the reverse complement.
GACGGGGTTTTCTCCATTTTCTCCGTTCCTTCTGGTGGTCTCAATGCAGCAGAGATGGGGGACCTTGTCTGGGACACCCAACCTTCCCATCAAGGCGCCTTGCTGAACTGCTGCTGCAGGGGAGCGGATTTGGGATTTCCCCCTTTCCCTCAGAGGGGGCTCCAGGCTTCACCAGTCCCTTTGATGGGATCTGGGAGCCACCCGGGGCGTTTGCAGAAGTAGCTGCTGCCCCTGAGGGTGACTCTGCCACCAGGTGGAACAGTGCCCTGGCTGCTGCTTTCTTCTCCAGAATGCAAAAACAGATCTCGGTGAAAAGAGGGGTGACGTCCCTGCCTTCCCTCCTTCCCTCCTTCCCCAGGTCTCCTCTTGCCAAGCGTCCCACCCAGAGTCTTGCAGAGGCTGCCTTCTCAAAGCTCCTGGTCTTGCTCAGCAGTGACTCCTCAGCGGTTCCCAGGGGGCGAGAGCCACGTGCCACGGTGCTGTGTACCAATTGCTGAGAAGGGAAAAGATTGCAACCTGGTGTGTGTGTGTGTGCACGTGCACGCACCTTGGATGGGCCCCAGAGTCAAAACGCCAGAAGGATTCTGGGAATGCGATGCTGTCAAAAGCCAGAGACCTTTCAGGAAAGATCCTCATGGGGATAGAAGCCTGTCGTACAGCTTTGAACGTGGGGAATGTTACAGATAGATTTGGGCAGTTTAAAGGCTAATCCATGGATGAATATTTCTAATGTCGTCCTGTGACTTTTGTTCAGCCAACAATTCTATTCCTTCTGGGCCTTCAGAGAGTCTCCAGGGGCTCAAAGTCCTAAGTCTGGAAGGTAGTTGGTCTCTTTGCTCCAAGCATGATGTGCCTACCATGTTCAACCCCCCCCCTCCACACACACATGCACCTCTCTCTGGCTGCTGCTACACAGCTTCATGGGGGGTTAAAGTCCCACTGAGCTGCCTTTCTCATCCACTGTTTTGGGAGGGTCCCTAAAGTGGCCGTTAAAAAGGCCAGAAAAGGTTAGAGAAAAGAAGTCATGTGGACAGATAAGGGGACGTTTGCAGGAAATGGGCTGGAGGCAGCAGACCCAGCGAGATAAGATAGTGTAGAACAATGATATGAAGGAGTGGGAAAGTTAGAGAATATTGGTGGTGGTGAATCCTGAGTTGGGGGAGGCTGGAGGAGTCTGGTTCCCTTGGGCTAGAGAAGAGTTTTCAAAGGGCCTCATTATTTACACTGCCAAACTCTTAAGTTTTTCCAACTTGGCATCTTCCGGACTGTGGCTCCCAAGAGTCGCAGCCAACACCAAGAATTCTGGGAATTGTAGTCTCGAAGATGGAGAAAGCCGTTACGTACATCAGGTCAGCTTCACCTTCGGGCATGTTTTGTGTTTACAGTCAGCAGAAGTTTGGAGATCAGGGGTGGGCAATTATGGCCCCTTTACAACCTGTGGAGGGAATTCTGGGAGTTGTAGTCCACAGATCGTAAAGGGGCCACAGTTGCATCTCCTTATTGAAGAGGGAAGGAACGCGATCATTCTCTTTCAGAAACATGTGTGCTCTCTTCTGCCCCAACAGTATTAGTTACCCTGGTGTGGTTCTTGCAGGGCGGGTGAAAGTCCCTCAGAAGCTTCCTGGGCCATTGCTGTTTCATTTAACTGGACGGGTGATGCTGGGCCCGCAGCTTCTTGCCTAAACCGTGGCCAGCCATGGCCTCCGAGGGGGTGTGCTGGTAGAAGACCTCCCGTTGTGTCATGTCCAAATACTTGCTTCCAATTTCAAATGATTAAAAGAAAATTAAGTACCAAACCCACATTGTGCACCAGCTTTTTCTGGAAGAGGCTACTGGGAGCCCTGGGGGTGACTGGTTGGTTCGGCAAATGTGTAACTCAAGCCATCAAAGTGTGTTCCCTTTCGAGGCTGGCCGGGGGGGGGGGGGGCTTCTGCTACAGTGAGGAGTTGACCTGTCCTGCTGAGGCTGAGACCTCAAGTTAGGACGCCCGTTTTGAGAAAACACCTTTGTGCATCTCAAGACGGACAAGCTTGAGAACACCGTGTGTTCTTCCCCTGGAAGAAGATCTCACTCAGCTCCCAGAAGTAGTTCCTCCTCCCCCTTCTGGAAGAGGCAAGAAGGAAGATCAGACGGTTGCTGGGCTACTTTCCAGGAAAAGGGGGGGGAGTGTCAGGATGCAGCATCTCCCTGTCCTACAAAAATTCACAGGTGGCCTCCTTTCTAGGAAGTGACACTTGGTGGATTACACATCGGTGTCACTTCCCTCCAGGCATGGCAGGAAATCTCAGCTGTGCAGGCTCTTCACCCCAAATTCAGGAACTCTGCAGCAGACGAGCACAGCTGGATTAGTTGCAGGCAATCTCACAGCTGTTTGTGTGCAAATCAGCTGCTGGCCCTACTTCAAAATCCAGGTGCTCTGGGGTCACCCAACGGCTTTGCCCCCACCCCGAGATGCTGTGCATCTTACCCAGCCTAGTGTCACTCCTTACACCCCAAACCTGCACCACTTCCAGATTGGCACAGCAATATGACATCTTGGCCACTGGAACTCTTGATTTGGAAACTTCCAGGTTTATTTTGACCAATTTGACATTACACGATGGTGGTCCTTGGAGACCCCCTCCAGACGGTTGGCCTTAGGCCCCTCCATACCTGTGAAGAGATGTGTCGCCATCCTGAGCTGGTCCTGCACCTTCTTAGTGCAGAGAAACCAAGCACGGAACCGCCTTGCTGATAAAAGCGCAACGCCACCCTTCCTGAGCCCTGATCTGGTGCAAAGTCTCATAACCACAGTTCTTCTTTTGCTACTCATACGCACAGCCTTCTTCCTCCCCCCCCCCCCAAGGAAGCTGCATCATGTGTCCTCCAAACTGCTCTTCTGATTTCGCATTCTCATGCTGCCCTGACACAGGGTTCCTGTTTTCTCTCGTAGCAGGTAAGCCGGTCTCAGCCGGAGGGGAAGGCGCGGGGATCTCTCTCTCGGCGCTGGCTAGGAGAACCAGGCAGCCAGAAGAGCCAGTGCTAAGGGTAGCCTCTGTCCCTCACAGATGTCTTCTCCAGCTCTTGGACCAAAGGGCCGTTTACACTCCTGGCTAAGTTTCCTTTGGGTGGCAGCTGAGCTGGTTCGCTAAGGGGGGGCACCTGAGAGTAGGACATTGTGGTGGTGGATGATAGTGGTGGGGAGAAGAAGCAGCCTCGGGTTCTGGCCAGGCGGTAGGCTCCTGGAGGCAAACTGGGTTGCGGAAGGTGTAATCCAGAACTTCATTCCCAGGGATGGGGCTGATTGAAAGTTGCTTTGGGGTCTCTGATTTAGTGAAGATAAGCAAAGAAACTTCACTTCATTTGTGCTGTGCTCCTCCCATATGTGGATCGGTGCAAAGAGGTTGATAACTTCAAGTTCTAAAGAACTGAATTCGCTCCACCGGTGGCAATTGCTTGTGTTCCCTTCTTGAGTGCTGTGGGGCATTACGGAAGTGAGCAAGTGGGTACAACCACCTCTCTGAAAAGAGAGCAAGGCTGGGCTGCAACTTGTGGTAAACTCATAGGAAACTTTCTTAGTCAGTCCTCCTCCAGAATTCTCTGAAATTGAAACTCTGAGCTGATTTACAGGGACTGTCCAGGCTTCTTATGTGGTGCTTCTGGCCGTCATCTATGTGCAAGAATGCCACAAAAGTATCTCCATGGGGGTGGGTAACGTAAATATTAGTATGACTGTTCCTTCTCTCTGGTGAGCATCCCTCTTGGCCCAAATGAAGCCAGAAAAGTTGTTCTCAGAAATGAGGATCTTAAAACGGGGAAGGTGGAGCCCAAGTGCTCCGGATATCTTCCTTGACCTGCTTTAATTTTTCATCATCTTCTAGATAAAAGACCTTTTCCCATCCTGTGTTCACTGGGTAAGTTGGATGTTGAGCCCCCTACTCCCGTGGTTTCTTAGCTATGCTGGAGATGTTTTTGTGAAGGAAAAAGTAGAGGGTGATTATTTGTGTGGACACCTCATAACCCATGTCTTTTACTTTCTCCTACTTGCATCAGGTAAAATGGCCTCCTGCTGGCTCTTCTTGCCCTTGGTTCTCTCAGGCTTCCTCATAGTTGCTGACTTCAAGAGCCTACAAGATGGCACCAGCACAAAGAACGTGGAGTCTCCTGCCAACACAAGCGATTGGAAGTGGAAAGCAGCAGCTGATGGAAGTAAGGGATCCTCTCAGTTGTTCCTTCAAAAAAGACAGGAACCAATCACAAAACATGCCAAAAGGCCTCCAGCCCTTCCAACAGCTTCAAGCCTCTCAAAGGTTCTGCAGGGAGAGACCACCTCCTTTCCTGTGGAGATTATGACCAAAATTGCATTCAAAGCTTCCCCGAAGAACATGCTGCCTGAAACAAAAACCAAGACAAGCATCCAAGCATCCAAGCTTCTTCCCCAGGAAGCGACTGTGACGTGGCCGTGGCTGGTTGATGCCACCTCCAAACCCCCTCAGGCATCTCTTTCCACAGAGACATTGGAGCCAGACTTTGAGACCACCAGGCCTGTCCCCCAAAGAAAAGACAGATTCTCTTCTTTGTCAAAAAAAGTCACACCTAGTTTGGCACTCTTGGATGAGCTGGTATCTGCTGCGTCCTCTCACAATCTGATTGACGATTCCGGGTTTTCCACAGCTACCCAGAAACACATCCCACACTCTCCTGGGCCAGACTTAAAGTCAAAAATAAAAATTCTTCCCATAACAGCTACATCTGGTTCCACTGCAATGCCACAACATCTGGATGAAATCTTGTCTACATCTCAGACTCTGGAGGAGGACACAGATTTTTCCACAGCCCTCCATAGCTTGGACTCAGGTGGGCCAGGCCTAAATCCAAGGGCGAAACCCCTCCTTGCAACAGCCACACCTGAGCCCCATAAAACACAGAAATGGCTGGATGAAATGGTCTCTACCTCCTTGGCTTTTTCTACACGGTCCCCAAGACAAAGCTTGGGTGTTACCACATCGGGGTCCTCAGCCACCACCCAAGGGGAATCTCCCTTTGCCAAGGACATCAACCTTCTGATGGGAAAGTGCTTGCTGGCCATCCTTCTCCTGGCCCTGGTGGCCGCCATCTTCATTGTGTGCTCTGGGGTCCTGGCCATCCTGTTGTGGCGTCAGAAGAGAGCCTACAGACTGGGCCAGGCCAACCACACAGAGATGGTCTGTATCTCGTCCCTGCTCTCTGCTGAAAAGGAGGAGGAGGAGGAGGAGGAGAGGAGGAGGAGGCATCCCAAGGTGAAGCGGGTACAACTTCTCGGGGACACAGCGTCTGAGACGGAGGCGGACAACCTAACCCTGAACAGCTTCCTCCCAGAGCATTAACAGGGTGCTTTTGTGGTGCTCCAGACATCTCTGGTCCACCTTCTTAGAGCCTCTTGATCTTCTCCAAGACGGTCCTCTGCACCCAGATGACTCTATCTGCGGTACATCCGTATCTTCTCATCTGGGTGGACCTAACGCTCTGACTCATGCATGCATGTGTTTGCCTGCTATAGAAACCCAACATTTACATTTTGCAAACTGTCGTTTCTTGGAGAACTATTGTGGCTTGTTAAAAACAAGACTTTGCCTAGCGTTTTTCTGCAGCCTGCAGATCAAGTTAGGGGTGAAGAAAGGAGACATTCTGAAATATGTAAATTATTTGTTAGTTAGATTTTACTCGGTTTCCTCCCAGGAGCTCAAGGCTTCGGTCCTCTCTGTTCCCCCAGACCCTGAAGATCGTATTCAGCTACTCCTCTGCCACAGGAAGAGTTCTCGTTTCCTTTTTTTGAAGCCATCATGTCTAGAAAGTAACAACTGAAGCGTGAAGTCTCAGCATTAGAACAGACCTAGACAGTTCCTCTTTTTTGTATTTTGCTAGAGAATTAAGATTTCTAGACTGTTTTTGAGATGGGTTTATGTTTGAATTTGAGTTGACTGGAGGGGGAGTCTTAAGCAATCAACATTTAAAATAATTAAACATTTTGAAACGCAACAGTGGTTGTAGCATCCCTGGAACCAATCGGCCAGTGCAGAAACATTGTATTCTGGGCCCAGCCCAGATCCTGTTGTGGGATGTTCAGAAACTGGAAAGTCCCATTTCCCTAATCTGGGCTCCTTGTGCCTGGCTTGGATTTTGCTCTCACCTCAGTTCTAAACTTTCTCTTCTCTCTTCCAGTTTTGCAACAAAACATAAAGGAAATTTTTCTCTTCCTGCCATTTGTTTTTGGGTCCTTGTATCTACAAACTACTCAGCCCCTCCTCATCCACCTTCAACTTTCTTCTGGTTCCCTATTTCTACTTCATTGTTTTGATTTCTCTTCCTCACCACCCAGACCTTGGTCATGGGTACCACCTGCCAGCCACAATCTCTCTTTTTTTGGCATTTAGTAGGACTTGTTTTGCAGAAAAGTCCTTCATTTTTTACCAGCTGGTCTCTAAATTTGAGGTGCAGTTTTTTAAATTGTTGTGATAGCGATCCTCAAACATTGGAGACCATTGCAGGCAAAGGAAGGAGGGAAAATGGCTTGTAAAAACGGTATGAATTAAATGAAAACAATCAGCAAAATACTTTGGGGGGAAATATTGCCAAAATTGCAGATGGATTGTCTGTGGACTTTTGACCAAAACAGAGGGAAAAAATGGTGCAGAAATGGGTAGAATTCATTTCTCATCATTGCAGAAAGGAAACATATTTATCCACCTCTTATTCTGATGGATAATTCAACTGCCTCCCGGAATCTCCAGAGTAGGTGTGGAAGCTTTCCAGGAATGTATCTCAGCTAGACTTCTCCTGAACCTGCAGGTTCTGAGGAACCTCATAGAAGTTCCTCCTCTGTGTGGGAGAGAGAGGACGGACATTGGCAGGCCCCTGAGTTCAAAGCAATGGCCAAACCTTTAGTCTTAAAGATGGGCAGTTTTTCTAAAGGAAGCTCACAGGTTCTGTATGTTCCCTTTTCAAGAGGCTTTTCTGCCCGTAATCTTGCAACATCAGCCCGAGAGGAAAACATCTCGTTGGGCCCTTGGAGATGACTCAGAGGGGGCCAGGCCTGCCTCTGATGCAAACCTGGGATGGAAACTTGTTTTGCAGAACCCCCCTCCCCCCCAGGAAGGTCTCAGCCACTGTGGTTAAGGCAGGGTCTCCATTCTGCCAAATGCCCAGCCGGGCTGCCTTTAAGGGAGAGAAAAAAATGCAGCTTTCAAAGGAGCCCCTTTGAGAGAGGGGAGGGAGGGAGGAAGGAAGGAAAGGGCTTTTGGTTTCTGATGAGTTGTTGGTTTTGAATAGAATCCTACAAAACTGAAATCTACCTCTGTGCTGACCGATCTCAGATGTTCATAATGGAAACACTTTTTTCCTGTTGTAGCATCAGATAAAAAGGTTTTCCACTTAGACTGTGAAATTTCAGGGGTGTTTACAGACAAATCTTTTATTGTGCAATTCTCTTCTTTTACTTGAATATGTTCTAGAATCTAGGGAAAATCCCTCATTCGCAAATGTGTTAGAAATGCCACGTATCTCATCCATTCCTGGATTATTATTTTTTTTAGAGTAACCGGAGGAACATTTTTTTTAAAAAAAAATGTTTAATACTTTTTGAAAGCACTGAAAAGTTCCCAGATGGGTTGCTCAGATTTCGCACCATAGCCCTCCTGTTGCTTCCCAGCCTGAAAATGCTCCTTGGAGTTGTGACACATCCTTGACCACTAACATTTTGGGAGAAGCATTTGAAGAAGACGGAAAGCCCTCTTGACCCACAATATAGTAAAAGACAACACTCCTCATTGCCACGAGATGGCGGCCCAAACCAGGAAGACCATTAGAGAGACAGAGAAGTGTAAACATCACTTTAGACCTGGTCTTTCACTCTCCCTATTTATATCCTATTTATTGATATTTGCAGATGTTGATATATTTTAAACACATAGCCAGACTTCTATAGACGTGGATGCACACAAAACACATCAACTGTGCATCAATTTAGAAGCACATTTGACACTGCTCTGAATGTAATGGGGATATAGACATATGTAGGTCCAAAACGTGCAGGAATTTTGCCTTCAAGGTTTATTCTCAGCCCGAGCAAAATTGGCAAGTGCTGTCATGGGGGGGGTCATAAATCACTGGAATTTGATCCATTATTGCTTCCACCCGCCTGTCAAGGAAAGCCCAGCATCAGCCTCTTTCTGTCTGTCTGCCAGCTCTCTTTGCCCCAAATACTAACTGCTGTTGCAGTTGCAAGAGGAGGTGTCTGCTTTGTCTTGAAGATCCAAAGACTGCGCTCCATGTCCCATCTTTCCTTGGCAGCTCCTGTCTCCTCCTTCCTTGTCTGTTGTTGATTTATCCCTGCTCTGCAATTCAAACCAGATGTGCTCCAGCCTAAACCCCCATTAGTGCTGGCACAGAGTCCTCTTTGTAAAGAGGCCGTGTGGATCCTGGATCTTGTGGCCCCCCTCCTTCCCGCCTTCCCTCTGGAGCACCTACAGGCCGGTGCCCCTTTTTGTGAACTGCCAAGAGTGTGGGAATTGGCAGAGGAAAAGCTCTGGAAAAGGGTCCAGGTGGGACATTGTAAACGGAGAGAAAGAGTCCCTGAGGATCAACATCCATTATTTTTTTAAAAGTGTCTGCTTTACCCTGGCATTCTACATTTTCTTCCCTGAGGTATAACACAAGCAGGCATCATTTTCCAGGCATTTATCTGAGTGGGGCACTTCCTTGGCAGAGGTAGTCGGTGCCAACATCCAAGTGCCCTGGATGCAAAAGGTTAAAGAAGAGAAATGGGAAACGGAAGTGACTGGAGCAGGAAACATCCATCCTCCACAGGTTGCCACACCAAGCGGAAGCTTCTAAATTAGTCAGTTAGTGGTTCTGACCCCACCCATGGCTTCTTTTAGCCTTTTGTGCCCCTTCTGATGCCCTCTGTGGGCACACTTTCTCCAAATAAGGCTCATTTGGAAGGAGGGGATCTGCAAGGGTGCCAATGCTTCTGTTGCCAATCTTCCTTCTCCGGGCTCCCTTGCAATTCAGCCTGCCCAGAAGCTGCCCGCCCTTCTACCATTGATGCTGAATGGGGATGCCCGGTGCCAGCCCATCCCAAGGAGATCCAGAGCCCTTTCCCCCAAGGCTGTGACCTGGCACACATCCACCACCTCTCCATTCTTCCTGCCTTTGGGATTTATCCATCTGAGGCAAATTCCCCCTTGACATCCCAGTCGGGAATGTAAACCTTCATTCCATCAGGATGAATCAGCTCTCCCATGCTGGGAGGCACAGAGTCCTGCTTGAGCTCTGCTGCCAGGCAAGGCTGCTTGCGGCATCTCTTTCTCCCAGCCATCCATGGAATCGTCACCAGGATTTTTGCCAGTGAAAAATCCAAAGCCAGACATCAGCTGGGGGTGCTTTCCACCCCGCAGTTCATGATGGAGGCAAATGGGTTTAATTTGCATGCAAACTCAGGTGGGAACTTGAGAACTGGCGGATGCTGGAAATACCCAGTCCTGCCCCAAAGAAGTCTGGGAATCTGCCTTTGTTCCCTGACCCCCAAGCCAGGCCGTGCCCCCATGCAGACAGTTCTGGGCTCTTCATCTGCACTCTTCCGGACACTGCAACTTGCTGTCCCTCATGGACGACAGGCCCCACTGCCTCCTAGAAGAAAAAAGGGCCTGCAGTTCCCCCAGGAGGGTGATTTTCTTTCAACAAAGCTGTGGGGCTTTCCACCTCCTCCTTCATCGCCACGTGCAAAGCTGCAGGGCTCCACGGAGACCAACTTGCGCTGGGGATGGAGCGGTTTGGGGAAGAGAACTCCTCCCTCAAGGTGGGCATTTGGGTGGACCCTCTGGTGGCCACAATGAAACCCTGCAGAGCCAACCTCGGACACATCAGAGGCATTCCTGATGCCCACAAGGCTGAGGGCGGCTCTCCTGGACTGGCTCTCCATTGAGCTTCAGCCAAAAGACTCTGTTTCTCCAGCCCACTTCCAAAGAAATAGGCTTGTGTGTGTGTGTGTGTGTGTGTGTGTGTGTGTGTGTTGTGTGTGTGTTGTGTTCACTGAGCTGGCCTCCACCTGCAAAGCCATCACTGCCTTCCCTGCTTTGCACATTTGGCCCTTCTAACCCTTCAAGTTCCAGACTGGCAAGGCATTCCCCCAAAGGGCTTGTTCCTCCAACTGCCTGGGGTGAGGTCAGGCCCTGGATGGGCCATGAGGCAAACGGTTCCAAGGGTCAGCTTCATTTGCTGCCAGCTGTGGTCAAAGCTGGATTCATCCCCAAAGGCTTCATCTCCATACTCAGCTGACCTGCAGCTTTGTCCGTTTGGGGCACGGATAGGGTGTAAGAAGGCAGCCCGTTCCCGCTCCTTGTGGGGTCTCCAAGCAAGTTGCAGGATGGGCTTCCCCAGGACCCACCTTAAGGATCGTGGACCCCACAGCGCCTGTGGTCCTTGAATTCTGGGCAACAGCTCAGATCTACCCACCCATCTCTGGGATGGTAGAGACCTTCAGAGGAATTCCTAGCCCAGAAGAGTTACGGAGGCTTTCAAGGTTGCCAAGAATGATGATCTCAGTTTAAGAAGGGGATAATCTAAGATTTTCTGGATCAGCAGATGCAGAACTCAGTTGTCTGTATTCTTAGGGCTGCCTTGTTTGGTACCCCAAATTAGGAAAGTCACCAGTTATTGTGAAAAGACACTCAGATACTTCTCCTCCCTCTTTTTCAAACTCTCCTTTCTTCTCGTCATCCTTGCTTCTGGCTTGCAAAGTCAAACAGCCTTGATTTTTCTGGTCAAAGCCAAGGCCGCAGATAACCCAGGAGAAGACAGTCAAGGTTAACGCAGTAGACCCAACAGTCTGTCTCCTGGCTCCATCCGCAGAGTGCAGAAAGCCCCAGAAGAAGGCACGGTGTCCTGGAAAACGCAAGATCGAAAACCCTCAAGACAGCCCTTGGCTGGGGAGACCCCTTCCCTCCGGCATTTCAGAAAGGCCAACATTGAGCCTAGTTTCCTCCTAATCTTGGCATCTGGTTTCAAAACATGCTTCTAGTCCTTGTAGGGGGAGAGCCGGTTTAATCTGTGGGGGCAAAACATCAGGAGTCGGTCTGTGGCCTTTTCCGACTCACAAATTTTATTAAAAAGTCTTTGAGAGCTGCAGCTGATGCCTTTTAATAAAATCTGTGAGTCGGAAAAGGTTGTGGGAAGTTTTATATCCCCATATGTTTTATTCTTTGTACTGTTTCCATCTTCCCTTAAAATATTAACAGAATCCACAATGGCCTGAGGATCAGCGTCTCCCACTAGATAATTGACAGTCAAGCTGAAACTCAGTGAATCAACTAAAACTTCCTCAAACCCCGCAATACAGTAAGTTACCCAGACCTGATCTGCATATCAAAAGTTAAGGTCTGCAAACACAAACAGAGTTAATTAAATTAGGTCTCCCAGAAGAACTGCATGTTCATAAGAATAAACATACCTACACACACACACACACACACACACACACACACACACACACACAGACACACACATAGACACGCGCACACCTCTCAAGTGTCACCCTAGAATCAACACGTAGACACTTCAAGCTCCTCCTATAAAAGTCAGCCCCTGTACCCCATTTCTCTGCAGCTGCCCCTAAAGAGAAACTGTTTTGCTTTTAGGAGTAAATGTTTCCTCTTTCCTCCTTGGATCTCTTTTTTATTTGTTCTTGCGCAGCCTCGGCTCACTTTGGAACCCCCAACTCTTTCTTCCAACCAGGTGGAGAGGATTGTAAATGGCGCTCCCCTGCACCTGGGACGCTGCAGCCATCGCAAATACCTGCTGGCTGCAAACACTCCCATTTTGATCCTGTGACCGTGGGAGATGCTGCTACAACGGTCGTAAGGGCGAGGACTGCCCTTCTCAGTGCCCTTGTGACTTGCAATACTTGCAGGCAATGCTTGCAGACTCCTGAGAGCCAAATAATTTCCTTTAGGTGTGCAAACGCTACGCAACAAAGACTGTCTTTGCAGCCGGTTAGCAGTTGGCAATCTCTGGGCATGGAGCTGCTGATTCAGCTGGAAGAGAGGGGGGGAAAGTAAAATAAAATAAAAAAATACCCAACCCAAATTACAAGCAGAGCCAGCCAGAGAATTCAGCTAAATTGCCGGTTAGGCCTGTGCTCCAGCGTCTCCACAGGGCTGCAGGAGGAGCCAAATTAGAGAGTGGCAGAGAGCTACAGTGATCTTGGGGCTCACCAAGCCACAGGCAGCATCATTTTAGCCTGGGAGGGACCCCCGTGTGGGGGGCAAGCCATCCAGCCTGCTGCTTTGCCATTTCAAAGGTGGCTTTTGTACAGAGACAAGCCCTTAGTTCAGTCTTTCTCAACCTTGGTTACTTTAAGCTGTCTGGACTTCAACTCCCAGAATCCCCCAGCCAGCATGCTTCCTCCAGGGAAGTTACTGGATGCCAGCGGGATGATAATTCCCAATGCAATCTCCCTGGTATTCCCAGGCGTCCTTTTCTTACTCTGTGTGTGTGTGTGTGTGTGTGTGTGTGTGTGTGTGTGTGTGTGTGTTGTCTCCTGTTCCTGCTGCATACATACGTGATCTCTGGAGCCTGCCCCATGGAGGGTGTGATTTTGACTCCCTGCCCTGGAGTCATAAAGACCTGCCAGCTTTCAAGTTCCTCAACATCTTTGCCCTCCGTGTGATCCCCACAATCTGAGATTCCCCTTCTCTGGATCTGCTCTTTAGCCTTCGCTCTACTTACAGCTGCAGCGCCCTTGAGAAGCTGCATTTGCTCAACTGCCACATCCTTTTTGGGAGGAAAAAAGCCAGGAAAACCGAAAGGCAGAAATCTTTGCAAATATCTTCCCAGTCTTGGCTTCATTTGACTTTTCTTTCTCATAGGAAAGAGTTCGTGTCTTGGAATTCTTTCTGCCGCCAGTGAGAATTCCTAGGATGTGACAGCAATGTATTTACGATCCTGATAAGGCATTTTAGAGGGGAAAAATAATTTTTAAAGCTTAACTCTTCCCTTGCCCTCTTTCTCTCAGCCTCCTCCCTGCACTCTCCCGGGGTCCTGAAGAAACTCAAAGCAAAGAAGGGTTTCAAGTTTCATTTGCAGGCTTGACTGGAATAAAACTATGGTTCTCTGGAGATGCCTTAACCACAAACCTCTGTGTGTGTGTGTGTGCGCGTTGTGCAGCAGAACCACCCATTACGGACTCTGGAAGAGGAGGGATTTGCTGTATAATTTGACATTCCTCCATTGCGCTGACTAGAAACGTAGCACCCTCATTTCATTTGCTGGCACCTAATTGAATTAAATTATGCAATTTGCCCAGGGATTGTGGAATAAGCCACAACAGGCTCCTTTCACAATCATGTTTCTGCAACTTGCTAAAGCTTAGTGTAATGCCAACATTTATCTTCTCCGCCAATCTTTCCTCAGTGAGACACCATAATCAAGGAGAAGAGAAAACCAAACAGGCTGTTTGAGAAAGAAAGGAAACTTAGTACATGCTCAGATGCACCCATGTTCTTCTGGGGCAAATAATTTGGAAGAGGATTCAGAACTTGCTATGGGCTTAGAAAGTGGCTTCTTTGCCCCTTCCCTTGACACCTGGTTCCTCCCTTTAAAGCAATTTTGCATCGACTTTTGCATTTACATTTGAATCCTGGTTAGTGCCTGTCCAGAGCCAGGAACCGAGAGAGAGAGAGAAATATGAGCAACGGTTCCAAGTTAAAACAAACCAGCATTCCTTTTTCCTCCAGATGGCTCGTCCAAAACTGCCGCAGATATGAAACAGAAAGGAACAAAGGAAGGAAGGAAGGAAGGAAGGAAGGAAGGAAGGAAGGAAGGAAGGAAGGAAGGAAGGAAGGAAGGAAGGAAAGAAAGAAAGAAAGAAAGAAAGAAAGAAAGAAAGAAAGAAAGAAAGAAAGAAAAGAAAGAAAGAAATTTTTGGTGAGCCATTTCTGGGACTTCTGCCTTTGGGAAGATGTGCAGGACAGGAATCTCCCCCCTCCAGCCCGGCCCCCCCTTGTGCCTTGCACGGTCCCTCCCAGCGAGGAGGGGGCTCTGCCTCCAGAAGAAAAGAGGAGGGAAGGGACGGAGAGGGGAGCTGTTTGGGGCTGTCCTGCCCTTCCCTCTTCCTACCCTCCCATTCCCACATGAAACCAGATTTAATGCAAACAAGCTGGCCTGGCTCAGAGCTGCCCAGGACGGCTGCAGAGAGCAGAACGGAGCAGAGCCCATCCAGGCACCCCGTCTAGGAGAGACTTCCCCGGAGGAACCAGCCTTTGCCCCGGGTGAGTCCATGCCAGGCATCTCCCTTCTCCTGCTCAGGGGCCCAGCTGGCTCGGCTCAGTCGGGGTCTTTCTGCTATTCTCCCTGGCCGTGGGGGGCTCTGATGGGATCCTGCCACCCGCCCCTGCCAGGCAGCCCGTGCCACTTTCTGAGAGCCCTGCGAGGGTGGCCAGAGGCAGCCTCTGCCCCTGTTTTAATTCCAGGGGTTCAGAAAGAGCTGGGAGGGCCGGTGAGCAACCGTCAGCAGAATTTTCCCCCTTGCATCCGGAGCGCTGCCACTGTGAAGAGGCGAGAGGGCCGGGCACTCTGGGCATGTTCAGGGATGCTGTTGTCCGATAGAGGCCAAATGAGGCTCCCTGTGGATCAATGGGGGAGACAAAGCTGCGTCTGCCTCTAAGCACAATTTGCACCCCTGCAAAGTTTGCCTTTGATGCCCACGCAGCACTTTCGCCGCCTTCTCTTGCCCTCGTGCACCCAGCCCTTGAGAGCTGCGTGACGGGCACCCATCGGCCTCCCCAAAGCTGCAAAGCCTGGGCTGGAACAGGCACCCTTTTGGGGGGAGGTCTGGGGGTCCAAGCCTTCTGGTGCTCATCTTGACCCGTTCTCTTCTCTCTTCATCCCCCTCCCCCCACACCAACTGGTAGACTTCCATGCTGGGGTCCTTTCTCCTGTACATGTGCAAAGTGCTTCCGCTTGACTGACAACCAGGCCCTGTGGTGTCTCCTCTTTTGCATGGTGAGCCTGGGGGCCCTAAAGAGAGAAGACACCCCCCCACTGCAGAGAACCAACCTCTACTGTTAGCCTTTATTGTTGTTTTTCTTAGTGACTGCATCCTTCTTCTGACTTTGCTGAATTTACAATAATAAAAAGAGGTAAATTTACAGGGATTTGCCTATCTTTTCAAGTAGCACGTTCATAAATTCTATTGTATCATCTCTCTCTCCCCCCTTCTCTTCTTTCTCATCTATCTATCTATCTATCTATCTATCTATCTATCTATCTATCTATCTATCTATCTATCTATCTATCTATTTCCATCAGTCCATCCTTTGTGTTATTGACTGGACTCACTGAGTCCAAGTACAGATTGGGTGGACGTGTTCCTGGGGGGGCCAGGGGGCTAGAAAGTACAGGAGAAGACCCCCCCTGAAATAAAGTAGAATTAAATATCCCCTCTTGGTCCAGATTCTGCAGCTGGCTCTGGGGGGGGGGGGCTGAGGGGTCTGGGATCCCGAGCCGGAGTCTGGCCTGTTGATTTAATTGCCATTTGATAATTTGTTCCTGCCAAGAGAACCGGAGAGCTCTCAGATTACAGAGAGCTAAAGTGGGTTTAGAGAATATGTTATGCTTTTGGGGAAGGAGGGAGGGAGGGAGGCGGACAACTGTATTGAGGCAGTCTGCGCAAAGCCACGGGGTTGGAGGCATTCCCAGGAACAAGGACCGAGGATTGGAGGACTCTTTCTTCCCAGATACTGCAGCAGGGGATAAAAAAGTTGAATTTCTACTGGGGTACTCTAAGCTTGGGGTTTACATCAGGTTTGTAGAGCTGAGCAGAGCCTCCACCCTCAGCAGCAGACTACCTGTGACTACCAGAAATGGGACGGTGATGTCTGAGCTGCTCGGAAACCTCTAGTTGACTTCCTTTGAAGGGAAGGGGAGGGGGTGCAAGGCAGACCCCCACCACCACCCCAACCTGCAGCTTTACACCCTGGGAACACAGTGGATTTGGGATGCCAGATAGGGCAAAAAGCTAGCTCGGGGAGCCAGAGAGCTGCCTCTCTGATCACAGGAGAGCAGGGCACCGAGATGTTCCCCCCACCCCCAAAATTGTGGACGGAGAGGCAGGAAAGAAAAGGAGACGGCTGGAAAATGAAGGGCGTTTTATTTCAGCATCCCTTATTAAGAAAAACCATTCAAACAGAGGACGGAGATCAGGCAAATTTGGACCATGGAACTCAAGGAAGGACCTCTCTGATAGCTCCTGGTGGGGGCTGGCCTGGCAAAGCCCCCTCCGGCTGCTCTCGGTCTCCTCTGATCCACAATGACCCACAATGTTGTTCTGCTGAAGTTTTAGAGGTGCTTGAAAGCAGCACAACTGCTGTAAAGTGGGACCAATCACATCTGGCAGCCCGTCCAGGAACCTCCAGGTGTTCCGGCCCCCCAGACATCCAGATGGCCAGACCACCCACTCTGGGGGCTGCAGGAAGGCTCCAGGCTTGGCAAAGGGGGGGGGAGGGTTGCCCTCAGCTGGCTAAGAAAGGATTGGCTTTCAGTTTGGCTGCTTTTAGCAAAACATCTGGAATTTGGAAGAAAAAAAGTCTCAAAGCCTGGACTGTCTCTAGGAAAGGTCAGCTTCTGGTCATGTGCAGAAGGACATCCCTGAGAATTCTAGGCTGGACTTCTAAAGTCTTGTGGGCGTTCCAAATTAAGACCAGGATGTGTGTCCTCAGAGAGAGAGAGAGAGAGAGAGAGAGGAGGAATGGAGACATTTCTTGAACTCTATTTAGATCTACCGGATAGCTTAACGGGGCCTAACGTAAACCAGAGGGACAGGAGTGCTAGCAGCGTTCCTGAGCTGTCTAGCATCGCTCAGCCCGGAGAGCCCTTTCTGTTGAGAGGCTCCAAGCTCAGGAATTTCTGCCGCTGCCAGCTGTGCTCTGCTCAGGCCAATTCGGGATACTTAAACACCACCATCCCAATAATTACTGAGAGCAGCCGAGGCTGCAAACCAACTCCGGGCACGGAGTGATGCCCAGATTCCCAAACAGAAAGTTCTGCCTCTCCTTTTCTGAACAGAGAGCTGCTCTCATGTCGGGCTTGGCTCTGAGTTTGGGCAGACCAGAATAACTTAATTGCCCCCCATTGCAGAGACACCCCAAACTTAACTGACAGATGTGAATTAATGCAGCTGCTTCTAAAGCTGAATCGGAGTTTTGGGCTGCATTTCTCTGTCCCCGTGAAGGCATCTTAAACCCGGTCAGATCACCAACCTGTGGGATCCAGGACTCCCTGTCTAGCTGCCCCTTTGGAATCGGGATAGAGAGTGAGGGTCTTCAGCTTGGAAACCTCTTGACACGCCCCTCTAACCTTCTGCAGGCCAGGGATTCCCACTGAGAACCAAGGCAGAGACCCCCCAAGGACCCAAAGCTGGTATGGAGAGGCTCTGCTTTGTATTCTTTTGCCTAACACTTGAAACTTCAGGCTGGTTTATTGTTCTGTGGGTTTTAGAATAAATGAATATTTTTATTACCGTCACAAATCAGAACTGCAAACAACAAAAGAAATCAAGTAAAAACAAAACAACATAAACCATTACAGGTTGGTGGAGGCTCATAGATTTTATACAAGATCAGTGTAAAATGGGTATTAAAAGCAGGAAATAGACCGGGGCATGGGGCAAATATTTGCTTTCCATGCACGATTGCAATTCTTCGGGTTCGCTTGTTTTAGCTCTGAACTTATTTTTGGTGTGGAAATGAGAAATCCTTCCAGAAAAAAGGTTTCTTTGATTCAAAACCCTGTGAAGAATAACAGACCCCTTGTGTCTTTTTCAGACATTTGTCTGGTCCTTTGAGCCTTGTCATGGCGGCCATGCACCCTCTCTGTGTGCTTCTTCTCTTGGTGGTGCCCTTTTGTGCCTCGAGATCGATCGAGAACCTGGCCCTGGAAGAAAACGAGGGGAGCGGAGACGGTGAGGGGGCTTCCCCTGACCCCTCTTCTGCCAGGGTGACGCTGAGTGTGAGTCCCACTTCGGGGAGCCTCGTGGTCAGTTCGGTCAATGGCACTTCGCACTCGTTCAACATCCTCGACGGCATTGTGGACTTCTTCCAAACGTACATGCTCTTGATCATTGTGGTGGGCTCCCTGCTCCTCATCTTCCTTTCCATCGTGTGTGCAGCTGTCATCACACAGCAGAAACACAAGGCCTCTGCCTATTACCCGTCATCTTTTCCCAAAAAGAAGTACGTGGACCAGAACGACAAGGCCGGGGGCGCCAAGGCCTTCAGCGAAGTCCCTGAGAAGATCTCTGATGAGGACCGAGAGGAGCCGGTGGATTCCACCAAACAGTTGCAGGCCGACATCTTGGCTGCTGCCCAGAACCTCAAGTCTCCGACCAAGGTCATCGTGGCGAATGGGAGAAGTGCCCCTGTGGAAGACTCACCGGTTGAAGGAAAAGAGGGAGGGGCCCAAAAAACAGAAGGAGTGGAGGGTGGCAGCTCCAAAGAAGAAGATGAAGAAGAAGAAAAATCACCAGCTGAGGCTGATCTGCCTCCAGAGACATCAGCTCCAAACAATTTGGAAGATGCTGAGGCCAAAGAAGAGGTCCCATCTGGGGTGGAGACCCATCCATCTCCTCCTGAGGAGTCCAAGGAACCCCCATCCACCGAGAATTCTGCCCTGCCCATCTCAGAAGGTGAGAAGGAGAAGGAGGCGCTCAGCATCCCACTGACTCTTGACCCCACAGAAGAGTCCCAAAACTGAAGGGGGTCTGTTCCCATCAGTGGGGGGACAGTTTATAATATAAAAATCTACAGGGATCTGTTTATCAAATAGAAGGGAGCAGATCTTTACATTACCTGTAAAGAAGACAAGTTAGCCACCTCCCATGCTAGGAAACACCCCAAAGTTCTACATTGTTGTGGTTTTGCTTTAATGGACCTTCTTCAATTATGCAGACTTACCCAACTTGGCGCCCTCCAGCTGTGGGAAACCCAGACTCCCATCATTCCCTGCCAACATGCCCCGGGAGGTGATGAGAATTGTTTAACACATCTTGAGGGGGGAGGGGGAAGCTGAGTGACCGTAATGTCATGATGTAGCCAGATATCACTGAGCAAGTAAGATAGAACTTATCTTGAAGACCTGCTGAAGATGCATATTCTTCAATGTGGTTCTGGGACTATTCTGGAGGAACCATCCTAATACAGACCTCAAGGACTTTCCCACTCTCAGGGAGAGCATATCTGCACCGACATACATAATTTTTGAGGTGGGCTCTTTGGGTCAACCTTTATTTATATCAACCCTCAATTTTGCAGCAAGGTTGTGTGCAGAGCTAATTGGTTCCCCTTCTTATCAACCACGAAGTCGTCCAGATCTTTCTTTCTCCACTGCTGACGAGATCCTCTTTGGGCCAAACTTGAAGTTATTTCACACCAATACTGTATTTCTTTTAAAGCAAATCTTGGCTCAACTCTGTTTAGTTGTCCCTTATATCGATGATTAATTCATTTACTTTCCTTAGTGTCAGCTTTGAAAGCTGAACTAACAGCCACATGTTTTCAAAATGGCCAGTCTGATTTGAGATTTTAAGTACAGTTTCCATCTGAGCAATGGCAACAATATGCAATGGATCCCACCACTCAACCCAAGATTCCTCCCCCCCCACGTTCTGAGAATGCTTAACTCCAAGTTCTCCAGACACTTTAGGAGATCTGATCGCTCAACACAACCAACCTTGAGAAGAATCTGATGACATTTCTTATAATTATTCCTCTTAAAGATCTTCAAACACTCAGACTTCTGTGTGTGGAGGAGAAGATACTGAGGACTTTCATGAGTGAATGAAGCCCAACAGAGCTGGGTTTTTATCTATGTTCAACGCCAAAGTTCTTCACTTGTCGAAATGGTTGTTAACCTTTGGAGGAGGGAGGGCTCATATTTTTGAGCATTCAAACATATTGAAAATATTTTGGGGCTTTTTAAAATTCAATTATTGGGGGGGGGAGACTTTTGATCATTTTTTTAAAAAATGTTTTTATATTTGACGGAGGACATTGGATTTCAGATTTCCAAGTGCTAATCTCTTTCTGGGTCAACTAGAAAAACATTTCGGTAAGCCTTACAGCTGAGGTGAATAAGATTGACCTGGTTTATGACAAGCCTTGAAGAAGCTGTGTGTCAGGAAAACTATTTGCAACAAAAATTCCTTCTTGGTTTTTCCCAGCCTCTTTGCAAAGCTGATATTTATGACTTTTCCTCCCACTGGGCTTCTCCCAGGGTGATCCTTGTAATCCTAGTAAAAACATCTATAAATTTAGCAGACTGAAACATTTATTGTAGTATTGAAGACTTATCTGGGTTAGACTCGGACCCTCTCTGGGATTCTCTGCAGTCCTACACTTCAAGGCCATTTTTGAATGAGCGTCTCTAACGGGGCTGGAAATGACAATAACTGGGAACTTTGCAACAAGCTAAACCCCAACTGGGTTAGCATGAAGAGGGTTTTGTGAAACTCTCAGCATCTTTTTCTAGGGCTTCCTAAACCTTAAAACGTGAGGAAGGGCACCGTGTTGATAAAAACGCAACATTACAGCCTTTCTCCGCTTTCCAGATGTTTTAGACCACTTTTTCAACCCAGCCCATGGGTGGCTAAAGTCCATGTGTGGCAGAAGCTATATGTCCAAACACCTAGAACTGTGGTTTCTTAAGCTTTAAGATGTGTGCACTTCAACTCCCAGAATACCCCAGCCAGCACAACTAATTGGTTAATATGGCCAATGATTTCAAAAAATCACCCAAATTCAATAAAATGCCATAACTGTAATGTTCCTTTCCCTTGTCTGACCCCTCATAAGCCTACAATAACCCCACATGTATTCTTCTCCATTATAGATGTATGTTCCATTAAAAAGAAATAATAAAGCAGGCTTCTGTGTATGTGTGGATGAGGACTGGGTGGTTTTCGTGCACTGAATTCCCCAGACAGCCTATGAAGTATCTGAAATAGCAAAAGACTTGTTGTCATACAAGTGGGAGAGGGTCTCTCCCCCCGCCAAAAGAGATTTCTTGCTTAATATGCAGCTCATAAACTCTGGGTTTTTTTTTTTTTTTTTGGGAAATGGTTCCTTCAGTCTCAGATTACACCCAAACCACCCTTCAAAATCTGAATTACAGGATTTGCGCCGTGCTCTTCGACTCACTGAATTATTCGGAGAGGGGCCAGCTAAACTCTGTTGTCCTACCTCGCCATGCTGGTCTTTGATTTAAGCTTTCTTGGGATGCTGGTCATTGTCCTTGGACGTTTCCTAAACAGTCCCAAAAGGTTCTCCAGCCCTCCTTCGGGTGGGCTGTCTTTTGATGGAAGGGGGGAGCAAACGCTGTCGTGAAACGACTTTCTCTCTGGGGATTAAAAGAGGAAATAGCCGGCATTCTTGGGCCAGAAGGAGAGCATCATAGAGGCCTCCAGATGGAGATTTTCCCCCTGCCTTCCACTGGGCGGGCTAGATTCTGCCTGCTTTGAAGGCTGAAAGAAGCTCAGCAAAGGAGAGAATTGGGGTGGAGGAAAACAGGCCTTGAGGATGGTGTTCGTGTGGTCCAGGCCCCTGCTGGACAAGGGTGGCCCTCAGCAAGTTGCCAAAGGTTTGGGGCCCTGTCCTTCGGGATTGTCCCAAAGGTGCTTTTCAAAAGGCAGCTGGTTCTAGGTTGCTTCTCTCCTTGTTTGGATGTGGGCATCCTCAGCCTAGCTGAAAGTTGACCAGCCTCCCTTTCCTTGGAACAGGTGGCCAGGTGGAGTGAGCTGAGGGAAACTGCAACCTTCTTCCCACCCTTGGCTTGTAATGGGCAACCCGGATGCCACTTTGGGCCCTTTTCATTAGCAAGAGGATGGGGTGCATCTCTTCCCTCTCTGCATGTGCTCAACTCCCAGCACAGCCCTGCTTTAAAAAACCCAATTCTTGATCTGCTTGTACAGCCTTTCTCCACTTTATGTCAAGGTCCCCCTTCAGAGAAAGCCTTAATTTGCCATTTGCCTAATTTCTCAGAAGCAGAAGCAACAACCCCGTGGCAAAGCGGCTGTTCGACAAGGCAGAGCTTGTGAAAAAAAAGTGAAAATGCTGATCTTGAATTTGGGAGAAACCTCAGGAGGACTAAAAAAAGGCTTCTTGGAGCACTAAAGATCGGGCTGCTTCCTGGAACAAAGGGAGGCTGTAATTTAGCTGTTGCTGCGGGTTGTCTGTGACCAACATGGGCCAGATTTAGAGAAATCTGTCCAATATTTATGACAGGCAAAGAAGGAGTTGGAGAGAACATCTACTTTCATTTCTTCTTCCCACTTCAAGGAGAGCTTCAGCCGAAGCCTCTCTGCCTCCCTTCCCTGCCCGCCTGACTTGAGGTGGCCCCTTATTCAAAGCCCCCCCCCCTCCAGGGCTGTTGAAAGCAGCAATGCCTCTGGCTCCTTCCTGGCTCTCTGCTGCAAGGTCTGCGTTGTTTAAATTGGGCTTGCATTTTGTTACCCCAGCTGGCACGACAGGCCCTCAGAACGAATTGTACTAGAGAGCTCAGGGGAGCAGGGATGCCTTTGTGGTGCCTAAAGGGAGATTTAAAAGAGAAAAAGCAATACTGTCGCTATCTAAGCTGTTTCTTGGAGAGCTTTTAAAATGGGGACTAGAAAATCATCTGCTACGGAAAACTTTTGATTCTAAAACACTGGTGAAAATGGGCAGACTAAAATGGGTCGATTCGGCCCTTTTGACCAAATCTCCTGTTCAGCAGAAGGCACTCTTCAGATCCAAAACATCTCAGGATGGTTTATTTTTAAGCATCTCCTCCTTTTTGCCTTTGAATGAGGAGGCCTACTGTTGACTGGGATGGCTTCCGAGTGGATTATCCAGTTGCTGGGATCAACTGCAAGCAGATGATGCTTCGGCAGCTGAGGACTGTTTTGGCTGGAAACCTGAGCTGCCAATAAATTATCCCAAACACAGGGTGGCAGCTGGCACTTGACAGGGGTGAAAAACCTTCCCGCCGCCCACTATCTGCCGGCTTGCTCTTCTCCCTGGCCTCTGAAGAATGCAGCGGCAGATTTTGCTGCCTGGGTAGCCTTTGCAGAAGTGAATGGCCACGTTGGGGCCGTAGGCATCTGATCAGCCAGCCTGGACATGTCAATTGATCCCTAATTCAAAAACAGTCCCCTCTGGCGCCTTCAATAGATCCTATTCCAATGAGGCAGACTTTTTTTAATAAAATCACCAAGAGCAGCAGCTGCTGTTTTGCACGTGCTAAGAAATGAAAGCCTGCTGTACATTCTGCTGCTCTCTCAGGCCGGTTCTCCAGACTGTCCAGAGCTACCAGATTTGGGGAATGAAAAGATCACAAGCTTATAGATACCACCACGCAACAGGGGGGAAAGCGCCAGACTTCCAAAGTCATTAGGACGGACATAAAAAATAAAGTGGTCTCCAGGCCTGGTACAGTATTTCTCAAGCTTGGCAGCTTGAAGATGTATGGACTTCAACTCCCAGAATTCCCCAGCCAACAAGCAACTTTTTGCCGGCAGATGGGTAGTTTGGCCTTGTGTTTTATGTTGCTAGAAGCCAGATGTGAATTCTAGTCCTGCTTAAGCACGAAAGCTGGCTGGGTGACTTTGGGTCAGTCCCTGTCTCAGCCCAGCCAACCTCCCAGGGGTGTTGTTATCGGGAAACGAGGAGGAGGAAGGAGTATTAGGTATGTTCTCCGCCTTGAGTTATTTATAAAAATAGTAGAGATGGGATATAAATAAACACAAACTAAAAGAACTCATTGTTCTATAGAACAAACATATATTATCTCTGCATGCGTACCACAGGCTGAACAGCAAACAATTCTGAAATTTGTGCATTAACAATCAGGTGAAATAAAATATATATTCCTTTCTTTAGAATTCCAAGCTAGAAAATAACAAAACAGAGACAGCTTTACTGTACTTATCAGGTTTTTCCCTCGTGTCAGGGGAATGTGAGGCCAGCAGCATAAAATTACCCCGCTGTTACATCCAAATCAAGGACCAGAAATGTAGTTATAAGCTCAAAGAGCTTCCGTACTGCTCTAAATCTACCCCTGGAGGGAGAACCTTCGGATATCATACATCACTGCTTGTTCCTGTGGACTCAAGAATCATACTTGAAATGGCCCTGGGAATTTTCTTTGTAACTAAGAGACAGCTTTAATCCCCCTTCAGGGGCCATCCTAAGGCTACAAATCAAATCTCAGAGGAAGATTATTCACACACATAAAGGAAAAGAAGCCAAGGGCAAAAAGCTGCGGCATCCTGTTGGCTGTAGTACAGTCTTAATATTGTGCGTATGAGTTGTGCGTGTTTCCAAAATGCAGATGTTGATGGGTCAGTGCCTAGATGTTGTGCTGAGGCTACAAGTGGAATGAAGGGAAGCTGGATTCCAGGTCTTGCGGTGCAAAGGAGCCCTACATACTGGCTGCATTCTTCTCGGGTCCAGAGGTGTTTGACCCTTGCTTCAGCTTGTAATCCGCCAAGGCAGCCTTGATGGCGTCTTCTGCAAGCACTGGGGAGAAGGAGAGAGAGAGAGAAGCTGCCAAAGCCTGCAAACACGTGATGTTGCTGCTTCCAGCAGGGGAAACAAAGATCTCCAGGAACGCAATCAACAACCACAGTGAAAATCCTACTCACTCGAGCAGTGCAGTTTTACTGGTGGCAGGCAGAGCTCTTTTGCAATATCCGTGTTTTTTATCTTCAAAGCTTCATCAACCTGAAATTGACCCAAATTGATAGTTTAGCAAGGCCTGGGTAGCTCTTGGTAACTCTTTCCCAAGGATCTCACTGATAAGAAGGTTCTCACGATATTTTACATGAGACTGCCCCATCAAGGCTGAAGGCTCACAAATGTCCTCAAAGATGATGGAAGACGGGACGTAACTCCAATTAAATAGGGCCAAGGATTTGAAATGGGCAGGACATACCGTCTTCCCTTTCACCCACTCAGTCGCCAGAGAACTTGAAGCGATTGCTGACCCGCAGCCAAACGTCTTAAACCTGGCGTCAACGATTTTCCCGTTTTCGTCCACCTCGACCTGAGGGTAGTTAAAAGACACCAATTGCCCGTCCATACAAAGCTAACAGAAAGGGATGGGACAGGCCGGGAAGGCTGAGCTTCCTGGGAAAAGCAGGGCCTTTGCTTACTTGTAATTTCATGACATCCCCACAGGCTGGAGCCCCCACAAGGCCAGTCCCCACATTCTTTGCCTTCTTGTCCAGGGAACCGACATTCCTGGGGTTCTCGTAGTGATCCACGACCTGAAAGAGAAAATTCGGGGCAAAACCAAGATGATGATCCCTGAGCAGCTGAGAGAATTCTCCTAATAGAGAAGAGAGGCAGAGAAGCCTCCCCAAATAACACAGGGCTCCTCTCTACCACCTTCCAGCTTGTTTGGAGGATGCAAAATGTGACCTTTGAGCACCCTAAAACTGGGGCTGGGAGGCTTATTCGCCCCCAAATCGCTATGAGAGGAGGCCAAGGACAGTGACTGCAGGGCATCGGGGCTCTTGGGCTCACCCCTTTCCGCCCAGCTCCCCGCTATCAGCCCCAGCCAATCCCGAAGCGCTTCGATTTCGCCAAACGCGCTTTGCTGCTTTCCAGGAACAGGCGGCGCAAGAGGGAAAAGGGCCCAGGAGGGAGGAGGAAAACGCACAGCCCCGGGCGCTCCCTCCCTTCCTCCTCCGCCCGTCAGGGAAACACATCACCGCGCCCGGCCCGGCCTCCTCCCGCCCGCTCCATAAGCCCCAGCCTGTGATCCTCGCTCCCTTCCCACCATCCCCGGGCTTGACGCGTGTCCGCTTTGCCGGGACCCGCGTTCTGCAGCCCGTCCTTTGACAGCCTGGGCAGGCTCGGCGCTCTCGAGGGGCGGGGCTGCGACTCCCGTTATCGGGACTGATGGAGTTGTAGTCCATCGGGAACGCCGGACCGTCTCCCGCCTCCTCTCTCCGGCCTAGCCCACCTTCTCGTGGTAGGCCGCGGCCGGCGGAGGTCGGGCCAGGCCGGGCCTGAGGAGCACCGCGGCCCGTACGCCACACGCCCGCAGCGCCGCCATCTTGTCTGTTTTGCAGGCGCTGCGTTGCTGCCGCCGCACAGAGCGTCAATAGAGGGCGGGCGACGCGCCCGTGACGCCATCAAGTCGCGCCAAGGCAAAAGCGCCGAGCCGCCAAGCCACGCCCCCTTCGCCTTCGAGGACGGAGGTTGAGCCGCTCGCGGGTTGCCAGGTATTTCTCGCGTTCTCTTTAGCCTGGCCGCGGGACGAAGCCGACTCGCCCCCAAATGAGGCAACTCGGGTGTTTTATATAGATTTTATTTCATTTTTAGTTCGGTCTCATTCCCCATTTCCCCCTCCTGGCGCATGGGCAAGTCCATGCCCCTGCACGGGGGGGGGGGAAACGCTCGTTCCTCCCAGGGGTCTTTGCGGCAGCGAGCGATGGCCTGATCATCTTGAGGCCCCTTCCCCGCGCCTGTCCCTCACAATTGCCTGTCTGAAGCGGGACCCACAACTCATTCCTCGTCGCTCTTTCCGACCCATTTGGCCCGGAGTCTAAAATCCCCCGGGGGCTCAAAACCGCCCGTTGAAAGGTTTACGAGGCCGGCTCTCCCCTCGCGGGGTGTTCTCCATTCAGGCAGCGGTTCGGACAGCCCGAGAGCTTGGCGCGCGAACGTGCCGACGCAGGGGGCCTTGCGGCGCAGTCAGAGCGGGCTCTAGGCAAGATGGACGAGGACGACTGGGTGGACTGGGGCGATCGCCCGACGGTGAACACGAACGACTATGACCCGACCCCGGACTACAGCAGCCTCGATGAAGATTACTTTGACTCGCCCTGCTCCAACTGCAAGATTGACATGGAGGTCGATCGCCTAAAGCTGAAGGTGAGGGGCGAGGGGGCGGGGCTTCGGGCAGGCCGGCGACGCCCCCCCCTTTCCTGCCCCGCGGGCTCGATGGGCCGCCTGGAGGGAGGAGCGGGTGGGGTGGGGGTCGATGGAAGGCGGCGTGGCTGCCTGGGGGGGATTGCACGGGGGGGCGAGCAGGGACCCTCCCGCGTCTCTAGTACGGGTAGTCCTCGACTTACGACTGCAATCGAGCTCGGCATTTCCGTTGCTAAGCGAGACGGTTGTTCAGGTGCGTTTTGCCACCGTTTTTCGCGACCTTTTGTGCCACAGAGGTTAAGCGAATCCCTGCAGAGTGGTTAAGTTAATGACATAGTTGTTAAGCGAATCCAGCTTCCCCATTGACTTTGCTGGTGAGAAAGTTGCAAGGGCAGAATCACGTGACCCCCACCCTCACTCACACACACACACACACACACACAGAGAGAGAGAGAGAGAGACTGACCGTCATAAATACGAGTCAATTGCCAAGTGGTTGAATTTTGACCATGCAACTGTGGGGGAGGCTGCAACGGTCGTTAAGTGTGAAAAGCCGTTGCCGCTTCGCACGGCCACTAAACGAATGATGGTCAGTAGAGGACTCCCTGCAGATTGCCCTGATGATGCAGAGCATCAATCGGGGATGCCGGTCTCCTCTCAGGATTTCCAGGGCAGCCCACGACAGAGGTGGCTCCCGTCACTAAAGAGAATTGCTTCCCTCCCCCCTCCCCTTTTGGAAGGTGTATTCCCCAGAACAGGGACTCATGCAGAGAATTTAACATGAAGGTGAATCTGTTCTTTCATCTTATTACCCTCTGGGGAGGCCCTCCCTGCATGAGCACGTTCTGCCCGGGGGAGCTGGGCATGCGTACATTGCTAGCCGTGATATTCTGCATTAACTGGTGTGAGTTTTGGGTTTATACCATGTTATCTTGCAGATTCAATTTCCAGCGTGTCAAGATTCCATTGAACCTTAAATTAGCTCGGCAGCCTAAAAAGGATTTCTTTCCATCTTGGTTCCACTGTAAACAGTCCATAAACTGCACATGTTTCTTGGTCTAACACCAGATTAGGGATTTCTAGTGCAATCTGCAGTTCCCGATCTGGTGCTTTGTTGCCTTGACTCTGAGATGTTCCCAAGCAGCGGCCTATTATGCCTGACCCAGGATAATTAATGTACTGCATAGGAGGCCCCTTCTGATCTTGGTTCCTGTTTATTCCATAAGTAAAATCCGCCCAAATCCCTGGGTGGCATTTGTTAGGAGCTTTTAGCTAGGCTTCTGTAGGGCCGCATAAATAAAATTATGTTTTGATAATGTTTTTTTAGCTGAAGACCAATCCCTGTGATTATGACGGTCACCTAAAACTGATAAAACTGCTCCGTGAGAAAGGATATAAGATCTCTGAGCTCCGGTCAGCCCGCGAGTGCATGAGTCGGCATTTTCCTCTCACTGAAGGTAGGCAAAATCTTTTGGTCTTGTTTTGTTCTATTTTGTAAAACATAAATGGAAATTGGACACTGAGTGATCACAGAAAGATTTCCTCCATAAATGAAATTGTTAGAGTTGTATGTAAAGTTTGCATGTAGAGTGAAGACTTTTAATACGCATTTTCAACTGGAGCACTTAGTAAGAGTAAAAAGTTGGGTGGTTGTGTTTCCCTACCTCCCTTGATGTGGCAGAGTTTTAAAAAATACTGTCCTGTTTATCTTAGTGACCCTGTCACCAGTAAAAATAACCAGACTTTGCATTCCTACCTCCAGAGACTCCCAGAATACTTTGTTTTGGGGCAATGTGCGATCCCACTGACGTATTAGGGGTTGGGGTACATACACTACATTTATCTAAATTTTGTATTGTACAGGCTCAGTCTGAACTGACTGTGGGGTAGAATTGCTTGAAAACCTTAGCAGAAAGGCAGCTGGCTTGTTCGTTTTGTGTTGCATTCACACCAAGTCCAGTTTTGACAGCATCAGAGAATATATTCCTAGGTGAAAATGGACAGTGATTTATACTGCTGTGACTCCTGTTAAATGTGCAAGAGCTGCTGTTTTTTAAACAAAGAAGGTTCCTGTGCCTGGGCTTTTGCTCGTTCCCCAGATCAGGGAGGGAGGGAAGAAATTAGGCAATTTAAAGGGGGGAGCAATATTCAACATTTGGCTCAGTCGCCAAAGCCCCAGAAAGTAGAAGCTTTCTGGCAAACATTTTGTGCGGGTTTTAAATGAAAGCTAAAGTTTCTTAATTATGTTGCATGTTTTATCTTCTGTTCTCTGGGTTGGATTAAAAATGGCAGCTTTGCTGTAATTTTAGTTAAAATTACTAGTGATTTACTTGTGGCACCACTAAATTGCCGCCAGATGTTTGACGCCATCATGATGGAAACCAAGCAAAAGTCCAGAGCATTTACTTTAGATAATTATTTAGATTAAATTTGTTTCAGTGAAGATTTTAGTTTCTTGAGATGTAAGTGTAACGTAGCTGTATGAACATCTGTTCAGACGTAAAGCTGTTGAATTTAGTAGAACCTAAGTATAGACAAATACTTATTTGGACCTGCCTTAGTAATACATTATTTAGCAATATGTTTTTCCGGGTTAAACTGGGTTAGCGTTCTAACCCCCTTTGGATATGGCTTCTTCCATTTTACCAGGGCTGTGGCTAGAGTGGCTGAAGGATGAGATATCACAAGCTAAAGAAGATGCTCCAACAGACGGAGTTTATGAACTTTTTGAGAGAGCAATAAAGGACTACATATGTAAGTTTAGTTTTAAATGGATGTTCTTTCAGACACAAACTGCCAGGGAATAACAAACCAAGATTAACAACACCAAAACAGACAGACTCAAGACAACAGGTTCTGCAAAGAACTTACCTTGTTGGAGGAAATGAAACATTCAGAGTTAACTTTAGCTTCTTTCCCCAAAAGCGGGCAAAAGTGATTGTCTACCATCTTGGGGATGTTTTCCAGGTCCGGAAATCTGGCTGGAGTACACCCAGTTCTCCATTAGGGACCTGGGCCCGATAGGGGCAGATAGAATTCGCTCAATCATGGAACGGGCGCTCACTGCTGTCGGCCTCCATATGACCAAAGGAGCTGCTATTTGGGAGGCCTATCGGGAGTTTGAAAATATGTTGCTGGCGACCATGAAGGTAAGCCCCAGCGTGCTCTGCTCTGCTGCCTGGTCTGGAGATGGTTCCCCAAAGGGTGGGCGTGTTTTGTAGGAAGTCAAGATCAACGATGGCAATGGCCTTTTGGCCTTTAGGCTTTTATACCATCTCATAGTGCTCTATAGGGCTGGAAGACTTTTTTTTCCATGCATGCGCGTCCTTTAGCTGCTGTTGGGACTCCGGTCCTCTTCTGCTGCTTAGGAGAAACGCTGATGCCTGTGCTTTGTTCCTCCCCTGACAGCAACCCCCAGGCTGGATCCCAACCCCTGAGGAGCAGCGGACCACCAGAGTGCAACTTGAGAGGATCCATGCGCTCTATCGTCGGGAACTGGCAGTTCCCCTCATAGGTAAGGGTCAGCTGCAGACTTTGTGGCTTGCCTCTCCATCCCAGGCCTGCCCCAAAATGCTTTGGCTTCTTGTTCCTCGGTTCCAGCAGGAATTGGTGGCTGAGTTTGGCATGGGACACCAAAAGCCAAAGCAGCCTCAGGGTGGCTTAAGGCGAGGGAAGGGATTCGGAGTCTGTGCTCCGCTTCCTGGCTGAAATGGGCTCGTCTCTCTTTTTGGAGATATGGAGTCGGCATTTTTGGAATACGAAAACTGGACCGAGGAGCCGATCCCGGGGCCAGTGCTGCAGAGCTACATCAAGGCTGTTCAGCAGTTGCAGAAGTACAAGCCTTACGAAGAGGCCCTGGTAGGTGGCTCCCCTCACGGTCCGTAGGCCGGCGGTGGCTTCCTTCCCCTGGCCAATGTCGCGGGTCCCCTTTGAAGGCGCTCACTTCCAAAGGACAGCGATTGGGCATTGGCATCTTCTCCTGAGGCTCGTCAGGGGAGGAGGAACAAAATTGCTTCTAAGTCTGTGTCAAATTCATTGTATCTAAATGATATTTTTTTAGAACTTTCTGGGATTGTCTGCCCTCCCCCCCTTTTTGGGGAGTTTTATGCTGAGCAATTGAATGTAACCTTTTTGTTGTTGTTGTTGTTCCTAATGGTTTATTTTCACTGTTCTACTTTCCTGAAAGAGCATTCTTCCTTTCTTGTTCTTCCAGCTGATAGCTAAAACCCCAAAGCTGGCCGAATATCAAGCTTACATTGACTTTGAAGTGAAGATTGGGGATCCAACTCGCATTCAGCTGATATATGAGCGTGCCCTGGTTGAGAACTGCCTTGTGCCAGATCTCTGGGTTCCTTACGTTCAGTACTTGGTAAGTGCCTCCATCAGCAAACTCTCTCCAGTCTCATGTCCTTCTGAGAAGGAGCTTCAGTTGTTCAGGTTAACCAGAGCAATTCTTGTTAAAAGAATTTCAGACCCTCGGGAAATTGAGGTCTGTGGGGGTACATGGAGTAATAGATCTGCAGAAATGCTTTATTGCCGATTATTTGATATTGCTAGCTCTGTAGAGGGATAACTGTCCACTCAATGTAGTCTCTGGCCTTTTCTCTGGCTTCTGAGATTTTAATCCTTTCTCTGTGAAGTGCTGGGGGGGGGGTCTCTGAGCAGACAACCAAGATTGCCTGCTTCCTTTTATAGGACAGGAAGCTGAAGGTGAAGGAGGTGGTACTTTCCACTTGCAAGCGAGCGGTCAGAAATTGCCCGTGGGCTGTCAAGCTGTGGAGCCAGTACCTACTGTCCATGGAGAGGCATAACGTTGAGCACCAGATCATCTCAGGTAGGACCAAGAGATCTGCTAGGACTAAGAGAGGCTTCTCTTTTCCGAGGCCAACGGGGGCTTCACAGCCTCGGAAGTCACACAATGCTCCAGTCCTGTTTGCGTGATTTTCTTCAAGCTGTAGGCTTTCTCAGGAGACGCTGGCTGGTTTTACTTTTTTTTAACCTGGATCAACTCTGCCTGCTCTCCAAGTCCTGTGCTGGGAAGGGAGACAGTGCTGGCTGTCTCCCTCTTTCTTTGAGGGCTACTCCTGGCTCAGGCGGGGTATTCAAGACTGGAGCAAGGGAAGAACTTGGGCTGCTGAAGTTCTGTTTGCCCTTATTTATTTTTTGTCTCCCCCTGTTAGAAACCTTCGAAGAGGCTTTGAAAGCTGGCTTCATTCAGGCCGCTGATTACTTGGAAATTTGGCAGGCGTATCTGGATTACCTTCGGAGAAGAGTTGACTTTGCCCTAGGTGACTACTGGTTGAGGAAGGTGCTAATCACAATCCCTCTGACACAGCCCCTAGTTTTGGCTTCATTCTTCCAAATCCCAGCAAGTAGTCATTTTTGTCCCAGGGCAACATGGCCTGAATGCTCCCCCGTTTAAGAAACACACCTTGCTTCCACAAAGCTGGTACCCCGGGGTGGCTTCTGAATGGCTGTGCTATTTCCTTGCTGTTTTTCAGTCTTGAGTCGGGAGCTGGAAGAGCTTCGGTCAGCCTTTGCCCGTGCCAACAAATATTTAAACGAAGATGTTGAGCGGAGTAAGTTGCCTTTTATTACTATTTTTTTTAAAAAGCAATGTTTTTCTGCCACGTGTATTAGTGTTTACAAGCAGAAATAATTGTGGCTTAATTCTGTGTTCCTGCAGAGTTTGTTGACAAGGGAGACCCTTCCTGTGTTCTTTTGCGGACCTGGGCCAGGGTTGAGGTGACCTTAACTTACGCTGTTGTTAGCTTTTATTTTCTCATCTCGGGGGGGGGGGCACCCATGAATACGTTCAGATTATATTAATAGGGGCCTCCTCCTCCCTAGGCTGTCTACTGCCGCAACATGAGAAAGACTAGGGAACTATGGGATATTATTATGGTCAGCGGGAACGCAAAATATGGCAACATGTGGTTGGAGTATCACAACCTGGAGCGGTAAGAGGGAGTCTTCCTTCCAGCCCACGTGAACAGCTTTTTGCACTTGCTGCGCTCCATGGCTTGCGAGTGGTCAGGAGGGGGCGTGTGGAGACCCTGTCCTGTTTGTGTCGGGGGCACTGTTTAAGTCTTCCCGGTTGAAAGGGTGAGCTGGTGACATCACCGTTGCCCGGGGGGGGGGGCTCCTTTCATGTCCCCATCAGGCAGCCAGAAAGAATTCCTCGTTCATTCCCAAACTGTGACTGCAAAGTAGCCATGTTTTGCTTGCTGGCCCCAGCTGGGAGGAAGAAGTGCCCTCCTGAAGTGGTGTTGGGGTGCTGCACGCCTGCTGTTTTCCCACCAGGGCCTCCCCAGCTTTCCTTCCTACAGGAGTCAAAGTCTGGCTCAGTTGTGTCTCTTTGGCTGCATCTCCCTCTCTCTCCTCCCTGGCTGCAGGGCACATGGGGATCCCTATTACTCCAAGAGAGCGTTGTTCCGGGCCGTGCAGTGCACACAGGACTACCCAGAGCATGTATGTGAGGTGCTGCTCACGACGATGAGAATTGAAGGTGAGCAGCTCCCACTTCCTGCTAGGGCTGATCTTGGGGAGCTCATCGTCCTGTGTAAATTCATCCTTTGGAAGCCTGTGTTCCTCACTCTTCCCCCCCCCCCCGGCAGCTTCTCTTCAGGTTCTCACAATGCCTTAATGCAAAGAGAAAGTTGCTCCTTTTAGAATTTCCCCTCCCACAAGTAGGCTGAGGTGGATGCTCCACACGCAGAAGCATCCCCAGCTTACAGCGAAGAGTCCTTCTGAAGCCAGAAGCTGGTGGGTCACTGTTTTGCCTTAAGCAAACTCTTAAAGCGCCAGGTTGGGCGGAGTCCTGAGATTATCCCAAGAGCGGCTTAGTTCAAGGAGCCCCCCCCCCCGGTCATTCAGCAGGACTGGTTGAGCCTTGATGGAACTTCAGAGGACGGGCAAGAGACTCAACCTCCTTTCCTGTCATCTCACAGGCACTTTAGAGGACTGGGATCTGGCAGTTGAGAAGACAGATAAACGACTGGCTCGACTTAAAGAGCAGAGGGCAAAGGTGAAGATTTTTTAAAAAAAACTCTCCTCTTGCAAGTAAAAGTGGGCTGGGGTCTCTGTGTGAGTGTCTGACCTGCTTTCTGGAGGTCTCCTAGGGTTATGAGCAGAAAGATGGCCTAAGTCTTCACGGTGACGCATGGACTTTGCTGCTGCAGAGTGGAGGACGCCGTGGATGAGAACAGCGGCTTTTAGCCTTTGGAGGGATTCAGAGGGTTTTTCACCCTAATTCTCTTCCCCTTGTGGAAGAGGGGCGCAGTCCAAAGACCTCCCGTATTCCCTTCCTGCGTTACTCCAAAGCGATGCCTCTGAGTGAGCACCCCTGTTGCCAGGCTCAGCAGTTGCAGCCCAGAAGGGCTGTGAACGTCTTGTGTGGAGAGAAAAGCCCAGACTGGAGCTTCTGCTCATGAGGCTGCTTGTCCTTTTAGGAGGCAGAAAAGGAGGCCGCTCTGGCAAAGCAAGAGGAGGAAAAGAAAGAGGAGCAGCGCAAGCAAAGTCGGGAGAAGAAAAAAGCCGTCAAGCAGTCCAAGAAGCCCAAAGCCGGAGTCAAGCGGAAGGCAGACAATGATGGCAAATGGGAGGAGGAGGAAGGTAGCGGCAGCATCACTTTGGCCACGCTCTGCTTCTGGGCTTTGGTGCTTGGGATTCTTCGGGGTGACCAGGAAACTGGAATTAAGGGGAGGGGAGAATTCTGATTTGATTTGACCTGGCCTTTTAGCAAAAGATACTGAGAGTCCCATAAGCCATCGTGTCATAAGGGATCACGTTCCTGTTACCTTCCCTCTGAAGTGGTACCTATTTATCTACTCACCTTTGCATGTTTTCGTACTGCTAGGTGGGCAGGAGGTGGGGCAGATAACGGGGGCTCACCCTGTTGCACAGCACTCAGGTCTGGAACCCGGGCAAGCTCTGCGTCTTTAACCCTAACACACGGACGCACACACGTCCTTAGCAACCTCTGAATCCCTTCATGTTCCCTGAGCAGCCGAACTAGCTGTCAAGAGGCCGAAAGGTGGCAGCGGGGTTATGTCGATGGAAGTGGAAGACGAAGCGATGGCGCTCTTTGCAGAGACCTTCGACTTCCAGCAAGAGGGAGAAGGAGCAGCAGCTTCCAAGTGGAAAGACACCCCCAAAGTCTTTCACGACAGCGAGAAGGAGGGCTTCACAGTCTTTGTCAGCAACCTCCCGTACAGCATGGCCGAGCCAGAGGCAAAACTCCGAGACCTTTTTGCCAGCTGCGGGGAAGTGGCCGAAGTCCGCCCCATCTTCAGCAACAAAGGGGCATTCCGCGGCTACTGTTACGTGGAATTCAAGGAGAAGAGGTCAGCTCTGCAGGCCTTCGGTCTGGACCGGAGAGTGGTGGAAGGCAGGCCGATGTTTGTCTCTCCGTACGTGGACAAAAGCAAGAATCCGGATTTCAAGGTAGCCCTCCTGCCGTCGCTCGAGGGAGTCGGGGGGAGGGGGGCAGGATCAGCTTGTAGGGGAGGGAACGGCTCCTGAGCTGCGCAGAAGCAGGAGAGCCAAAGAGCCACTGCAGGGCGCGCCGGTGGTAAGGCTGTCCCCGTGTATAGAGAAGAGATGTGGAATTTCCCTTTAGACCAAGGGGCTCCAAACTTGGCAACTTAAAGACTTGTGGACTTCAGCTCCCAGAATTCCTCAGCCAGCAAAGCTGGCCAGGGAATTCTGGGAGCTGAAGTCCACAAGTCTTAAAGTTGCCAAGTTAGGAGACCCCAGCTTTAGAAACAAGGCTGGAGATCAGAAGCTTGAGCCTAGCATGGGAAGTGTGAAACTTGTTAAAATAAACACCAAGTTGAATATAGAACCCATCCCTCCAAACACACAAACACTTACACACCCTGCGGGCCTATGCTCGAGCTTCCTTCCTTTGCCCTCCTGCAGGTGTTCAAGTACAGCACCGCTCTTGAGAAGCACAAGCTGTTCATCTCCGGCCTGCCCTTTTCATGCACAAAAAAGGAGCTGGAACAGGTCTGCAAAGCTCACGGGAACGTGAAGGATATCCGGCTGGTCACCAACAGAGCTGGCAAACCCAAGGTGTGCTTTCGGGGTGCTGCCCTGCCCTGCCTTGCCCAGCCAGCAGGAATTAGGGGAGGGGGATGTTGGTCTTCCTAAGATCCGGCTGGGGAGCTGTGTTTGGAAAAAGGAATCCAGAGCAGGTTTGTTTCACCCCTTAGGGCTTGGCCTACGTGGAGTTTGAGACCGAAACACAGGCCTCCCAGGCGGTCCTGAAGATGGATGGGCTGGCCATTATGGACCACATCATTAAAGTTGCCATCAGCGACCCTCCGGCTCGGAGAGTTCCTGAGGGGCCGGAAGCTGTGGGGAAACCGTCCCAAAGTCAGGATTTTCAGCCGGCTTCGGGCGCGTGAGTGTTTTTAGCCCAGGGCTCCAGAATGGAAAAGGGTTTTCTTTGAACCTTATTTAAGCAGAGGGTTTTTATTTAACCTAAGCCTCTGGGGTTTCTCATTTCGGAAATCAGTTGGGCTTTATGTATTTTAAGTTTTTAGATTTATTATCAGCATCAGCTAGATGGAAATCACGTGGCACACAGCTATCAACGTGTCTTTGGAAACTGAGAAATTAGCAAGGCCCTGTGTGGATTACTCAGAAAGGAGCACCCTGCAGCCAAAGGAACCCTAAAATTGGGATTGTGGTCTAGAATTGTTTGGAGGAAACGGAGTTCTGGCTGGCTGCCTGGGTTCCGTCACTCCGTGGCGTTGAGGCCTTTATCTTCCAAGCGCACGAAGGGCCCTAATGGTGCTGCCTCGTGGTCTGTTCCTTCCACAGCCGTCGCAAGGGAAGAACCCAGCTGTCGATGGTCCCTCGTGCCTTGCAGCGTCCCAGCAAGCCAGCAGCCAAGGAGACGAACAGCATGGTGGAGAACCCACCCACAACGCCCTCCCCGTCTGCGGAAAAGCCCAAGATGATGTCCAACGCGGACTTTGTCAAGCTGCTGCAGAAAAAGTGAACTGCTGCCCTTGACCAGCAAAGCGGGGGGCTGCCAAGCCCCCTGGAAGTCATCAGCTGGTCTTTCCCCGAAGCAGATGCTGTGGCTGATCGTGGCTCCCCTCCGGTTCCAGTTTGGACTTTATGTCCACCGAAAGCCCGAACGGGGAGGGGTCGATTCCCCACCACCTTGAATTATCAGAGGGCAAATTTATTGAGTTGGGGTGCGTGCGAGGAATTTGTTAAAAATGGCTTTAAATGCTCCCTCATGTTGGGGGTTTCATGTGACAAGAGCTTACTTCAAAGCTGAACACGGTATGTTTTAATAGTTGGGTTTTTTTCAGCTGTTCTCCAAATGAAGAGTTTAATGTGAATTGAGTCTCGATCTAGTTTATACAAATCCCACCACAGGCGCTGAGCTGAGCTAGGCAGCTTTGTGACACTGCCTCCGTGTGCGCAGGAGCCTTGAGCCGGTCCAGCTCCTTCTCATGTACAAAATGAGTATAAATAGCAGATGCGAGGAACTTCACCATAATGGCCTAATTTAGTATTGGGGTAGAAGGGCAGGTGTTTCTACTGACCGTTTTGCTCAGAGTTGAGTGTCTTTTTATACACAGACCCAACCTGCACACCTCTTTGCGGATGTGAAAAGCACATGGTGGTCATTTTTGAGCTTTCATTGACCCAGCACTAGAGAGACAGACCCTCTGCGCAGCTTCCGTGTTTCCCTTTGCCAGGTTCCTATAATGGTCTCTAGCCAGACCCGTTTGGGTCCTTGAGATGTTTGGCTTGCAATGTTTTTTTAAAAAAAAAAAGTTGTATACAATGTGAAGTGTGAGCCTGCGGCGTTTCCCTCTTGGGGTTCATTAAAGTTGTTCTTTCAAGTTGAGCGAGCGTTGCTGCTTATTTGACCTGCCGAAACAAGATGAGGGTGGTGGGT
Source organism: Crotalus tigris (assembly GCF_016545835.1). NCBI lineage: Eukaryota > Metazoa > Chordata > Lepidosauria > Squamata > Viperidae > Crotalus > Crotalus tigris. Next base: position 1,302,777 of record NW_024097560.1, on the reverse strand, counting down.
GCTGTTGTTTGCAGAAATGGGGAGAAGATGCCGGGGTATTTTTTAAAAAACTGCATTTTCAATCTTTTTTCTTAGGGGGACCCTCCCTCGCCCGGTGGTTGACTTCAAATCCAATAATCCTGTTTTGTAGATAAGCAGGCCCTGGGTGCTGGAAGGGGTTAACTGGGCTGCTAGTTTCCCCCCCCCCTTTGCATGGTTCCTCCCTGGGCACCTGGGTTAAGGGCTGGTTAAGGAACAACCCCCCCCCCCCAGCCACATCTGCAACATGCAGGCATGCTGAGGGCTGCTGTCAATAAGGAGCAGGACGCAAGGTGGGCATGAAAGAACACCTAATTCCTTGTTCACAAAAGCAACTCGCAGCAGTAGTCAATTCTGCTCCCTTACTTGAAAACTAAACAATGTCACAAAGGAAATTCCAGCACTTCAAGGCTGCCCATCTTATTTGAGTGAACTTTTCTGCACGCTTGTAGAATGGCCCTAATTTTGTGTACCTGGGAGTTGTGAGGCAGAAGATGCAATCCTGTTTTTTTAAAAAAGAGCCAGAGTCGGGCAATCTCTTTATTGTAACCAACCAAATATGCACAGACGGTTGTGCAAATGCACTTTGTTAGGCGCTGCTCATATTTCACACACTGCATCGTGGTTGTGCCTGCCCGGCTTGCCTTAGAAATGGACCGAGATGGGCAGGGGGCCTCTCCCTCAAGTCTGGACTAAGATTGCGTTGTTCCTGCGAGTCCTTCCATGGGGCAACCGAGAGGGCGAGCCGAGGACGTGAGCAGGAGAGGGACAGGGACTCCTTCAGTGGCAGATTGTGTGTGGGGATGCCAGGTTTGCAGCTTAACAAAAAGCCCGCCCCCATCTCAACCTTTTCTCCTTTGAAATCAGGCAACCTTTGCACGTTCCGAGTAGAACAGAAGTAAAGTGCTAACAGAAGGGCTTTCAGGAAGCCCTTTGACTTTGAGTATTTGATGCTTGATAGGCTTTTTGCACAGACAACATCACACCAGAGCCAAACAAGCAAACGTGGATTATAGGATGGTGAGAGATCTCCAACTTCCAAAGAGTGGACTCTGCTCTGGTATTGTCTATTCACGGTTTTTTGTTTCTTTTTAAAGAGTCCACAGATTTTGCTTTAGGTTCTGGCCTGAACGGAGACCTCTTTCTGGAGTGGTTCTACTGGAAAAGTGGCTGGGGAAAAGCTAAGGCACAATTCAGTACAAATACATGTCCCTACTAAGGCACTGGCAGGCAGGAAGCTGGTTCAGTTTTAGGTTTGAAACGGCTACAAGCATAAAGGAGGGCAGGTGAAATTACAGCTTTGTGGGATTCACACAAGCTTCCTTTCCTAAATAGGTGGAGTTTGGGCCTCCCCGTGGTTAGCAAACTGAACAATACCAAAACAGCATCAATTCACTAAGCACAGCAATAAACTCCTCAGCCAGGCTTGGCTGGGTAAAGTAACCGCCACGTTTTCCATATCTGACCATCTTTGGCTAGAAAGCTGACTGTGGGTAGGAATTTTTCCCAACTAAAGTAGTCCCGCTTGACACTTAACCAGCCCAAACAGTTCTGAGCCGCTAAGACTGGCCTGCTCCCTTTTGCAATATAATTAGACAAAAGTTAACTTTGGGCCTATTGAGGGTAATAAATATGGAGAGGTCACTGCATTAAACAACTTAACTTAGAAGACATAATTAAATAAATGAAATGTTTTACAGAAAGTGCTTTCCCAGCTCTTCTCCCGTAGGGGGCGTCCTTCGCTACCAAGGTTCAGGTCCGAGTTTTGAGCGAGATGGTCTGTTTGCAGTCCGTGCTGCTGCCGTCCTGGGCTTCAGGTAGGCCCACGGAATGCTCCGTGGTAGCGAAGAGCAGCATGTCAAGGGTGGTCTCGGTGCACTTGGCAATCAGGCGGATGAAGGGCCGGACATCCCCTTCGTTGGCCACCTCCAAGGCGTTGTAGTACTCGGCCCGCTGCTCCTTCCGGATGGTGATTGGGGGGTAGCCGGCCTGCATGAGAATCAGGTTCATCAGGAGCCGCGATGTCCTCCCGTTGCCATCTACAAACGGGTGGATGTACACCAGTTTGTAATGGGCCAGAGCGGCAAACTCAACCGGGTGCAGGCTCATGGCGTCCTCGGAGTTGATCCACTGCACAAACTCCAGCATCTGCTTCTCCACGTCACGAGGGTGGGGCGGGACGTGGTGGCCAACGAAGACCTGGGTAGTCCTAAATCGGCCAGCCTCAATGGGGTCCACGTAGCCCAGCACTCTCCGATGGATCTCCAGGAGGTCCGGGAGGGTGACGGAGCCAATCCTAGAGACAAGGGTGGTGTTGACGTACTTCATGGCGGCGTGCATGCCAATGACCTCGTTCTGCTCCTCCAGGCTTTTCCCGGGAACGGCGTATCGGGTCTCGATGATGTGCCGGATCTCGGCAAGCGTCAGAGTGTTGCCCTCGATGGCCACCGTGTGGTAGATGTGGTGATAGTAGGACTCCTCCATCACCCTCCGCAGGGCAGAGTTGCCTTTGGGGATGGACAGGACCTTCCGGACTTTGCTGTCGATGATGCTGAAGTACCTCTGGTCGATTTCTTCCACAAGAGGCAGCGTCCGGTCCCGGCTGACCAGAGCCTTCTCGTTGTGTGGGGAGATGGTCAAGGCTTTCGAGTACAGATAGTCGGCCTGGATGATGTCCTTCTCCTCCTCGGAGAAGAGGCCGAACTCGGTCAAGGCATCCACGTAGTCTGGGTCCATCTTGAGGGCGTGCAGGAAGAGCTTTTGAGCTTTTTCACGCTTCCCTTGTCTTTTCATCTCCAACGCCTGATGCAGCGCAGCTTTGGCTTCTAGTCTGACCTCTGAAATGAAAGAGTGCATTTTCTTCAGCAATGTATTTTGCAGGACATCTAGATCAGGGGTGTCCAACCTTGGCAACTTTAAGACTTCAACTCTCAGAATTCCTCAGCCAGCCATGCTGGGACACCCCTGATGTAGAGGTAAACCATTTCTACCCTCCGTTGTTAGACAACTCAGCCTAACCTCAGCTGGATGGTGAATTTCATGCTGGTTCAGTTAGCTTTGGTTATTTTGTGCCTTGTATTGAAGCGCATATGGATTCTTTCCAGCAGCTTCTTGGGGCACCTTCAGAAAACCCAAAGTTAAGGTAAGTTTGAAATCAACCGACTTAAGAAATTCAGGAACAACTAAAGGAAACAGGACTTCTCAAAATGCAGTCTACACACACAAAAGAAAGGGTGGTGTCTGGTTAGGCTTAACTTCCTCCACTGGGTGCCTCTGCGTGTATTTAGGAGGAGCTCCTAACATTCTCAGTCAGAATTCTGGGAACTGAAGTCCCAACACGTCAGCAGAGAGATAACAGGACAGAGATATTAGTGAGACTGTTTATTTATAATCTGCAAGCATCATCAGCAAGGACGCCCTCACTTCAACCCACAATTATTCTCTTTTATTGGTGCCTCTTTGGAGAGCAAATCCGGAGTGCATGCAAGGGTCCAGGGACGCACCTGGGGAGGCTTTGGGCTTCAGCACCATCAGCTCCAACCCGCCAGAGGTCACACTGAGCTCGGTGGTCTGCCCCGTGTAGGTGGCGATGCCCATGTAGCCCAGCCCCAGCTTGCTCCTGAGGAAGGCCCAGCCCTGGAGGGCGGCCTGGCACTGCTCCTCCACCAGCAGCACTGGAAGGAGCACCACCAGGAGAGCCGCCAGCACTGCCGCCAGCACCGCCGCCCAACGGGACCGGAGCCAGAGGGAGACCCATTTCAGCTCTGGCTCCACCACCGTCACCGCGGCTGCCATGGAGACCAGGTTCATCTGCAAGCCAGGAACAGCCAGGGTCGCATCCTCCTCCTTTTGGGGTGGGTCTCACCTGGGAAAAGAAGGGGGGGATTAGCAGGGCATCCCCAGGTGACTCTCCTCGCCCCTTTTGCACAACCCAACAAACCCGGGTCTGGCTGGGGAGCCACCCCTAGCTAGGCTCTGGCAGAAGCACCCCCTTCGCCCATGGGGGGCTGTGAGAACCCCCCCCCCAGCCAGACCCTCCCTCCTCCCCCCTCCCCTAATTCCAGAGTGCTCTATCTGCCCCCCTTCCTCTCTCTTCCCCCCCCCCGGTTCTTCCCCAATCTGCCCCCTCCCCGGATCTGCCCCCCCGTATTCCTTCTTTTCGTCCTCCCAACTATCTCCCCCCTCCCCTAAAAGACCCCCTTTCTCTCCCCACAACTGCCCCCCTCCCCTTACCCGGCTCGCTCTGTGCCCCACTCCATCATCTACAGCAGTTTCCCTTCCGGCTCCGCCCCTCAACGCGCCCGTCCTTCTTTCCTCGTCCTCTGATTGGTCGCTGTAGGGCTCGCTTCCGTAGCCCCGCCTCCACTGACGGCCCCCTCTTCTTCCATTGGCTGCTCTCACTTATCGATCTCCCTTTGAGTCCCGCCTCCTTTCGGGGAGGGAGAGGGAGGAGGGGAATACACAAGGCCCGAGAGGCTTGTCTTCGTGGAGGAACGCGATTGGCTTATTTCCATGTCCATCGGAAAAGTCGTCTTTGGGCCAATGGGGAAGGAAGGGGAGGGAGGCGGGACGCTCGGATTAAAAAAATAAGACGGCCAATGTGTTGTCAAGGAGACGGGCGCGAGGGAAGCCGAGGGTGAGCCTCGCTTTGGCGGCGCAAATTGCTCCTCTTATCTCTGGGGGGGGGAAACAAAGAAGGGGCGCGGGAGGAAGACCGCCTTCCCCCCTTTGGCTGCCTTATCTGCCTAGCGCCGCTCACTCCGAATAGGAAAACTTCCGGTGCAGAAAGCCGGCGCGGCCATGTTTGTTTTGGGCAAAGAAGCGAAGCGCTTTGTCAGATCCGGCAACCTGAAAATATTATGACGTCATTTCCCCAGACTTTACGATGCCCAATATCGGAATTGCAAGAAGACGCGCTTCTTTTACTAGAGATTCGGTTTTTGTGGCCTTCTTTAAAATTTCTTTTTAAGGAGAGCCCTTGGCAGGACTGATTATTAAATGAAACCATTGCAATAATTTAGAATAGAGTAGAGACAGAAACAAGAATAGAATAGAACAGAACAGAACAGAACAGAACAGAACAGAACAGAACAGAACAGAACAGAATAGAATAGAATAGAATAGAATAGAATAGAATAGAATAGAGCTGGAAGGGATCTGACAGGTCTTCTAGTCCAGCCCCCTATGTGTGTTATAATTTGATATGTGACATCCATGTATCATAGTGAATGTACCGGTTCTATATTTCACGTGCATTTCTTTCTAAATAAATATATATAGAAAGAAAAATCCATGTAGCTGGTAGGAGTTGCAAATGGCTTGATGATAGTGAAGGGATTTTATTGTGCTTCTGATTTTAGTATGTTTAAGTTAGACATTAGCATTTATTTTATATATAGTAACCATTTTATATTGATACTTATGGTGTTATCATGTAATCATTGTTTTGTTATTTGGTAATCATTATTTTGTAGTTAATTGCTTGATCAGATGCTTTATATATATATTGGAAAAGTAAGGGCTTCATGCTTTAGGTACAGGTGATTGCTTATATGAAAAGAGCACAGTATGGGGAGGGGGGAAAGGAGTTAGGGATGGAGCCTGGGTTGCTGTGTATGAGTCATCATCTAAGAATTGGTTTTTTTGTGCCATCTTATGCCTGGTACCAAGACCTGATCTTTTTGTTCTGGAAAGGTATAAAAGGTGGAAGACATCTTTTCTGGTTGTTGCTTTCATTCCTCTACCAGCCACGAAGAGGAATAGGGCGGCCCCTCTCTATTTTGATCAAAATAAAGTTGTAATCTTTGTTGAAACCTCAGCTCAGGAGTTTCTTTGGCTCTTTTAAATTCCTGAGTAACGCTGGGGCAATTGTGAGACTAAGTGGAAAACCTTCCAATACTAATTATATTTAAATAGCTAAAACTCAGGGATTCCCACAATTGCTGGTTGGCAAAGTTTTCCTCTGCATCTGCGGATTGAGCAGAGCAAAAGTGGTGCTGCGGGGGGGGGGGGGCAGTGGAGTCTTCTGCCAAGAGAGGGCAGCTGAGATTGGTCTTCGCTGAGCCGCTTCCTGAACCCTCTCTTGACTTAGCCAGTCATGGATCCTGACGTTGCCATAAGAGCGGAAAGGGATGACGAGAGACGAGGCAGCTTCTCTGCTGGTCACCACCAGAACGGAGCTTTGCAGCCGGCTGTCCAGGAGAGGGAATTATGAATAATGAGGTCTATTGACAGGTGGATTACTTGTGGGAACTGAAATTCGGGAGACCTCCAGGGATTCTGCAGGGGGAGAGGCATTCTGCTCTTTCTTCCAGATGTTAGGGAAGGAGGGCCAGTTGACCTGCCTTGAGCATGGGGTTGGACTAGAAGACCTCCAAGGTCCCTTTCAGACCTAAGATTCTATGAGAGGCCCAGTGCAGAAAATGTCCTTAGCCGGGAGAGCTGCCCTGCCAGGCTCTTGAGTTACAGCTTACTAACTACCGTACTGGAAATGTTCTGCATCAACAGACCGTATCAGTTCCCACAGCTATCCATCAGAAAGCAGGAAAAAATATTGCTGTGAGATTTTTAGGAGTACAAATCAGGCTTAGGCCTGAAAATCTGGAGCTCAGCAAAATGGGGAGAGACGGACACACTGCAAAATATAGAATTGCTCAATTGAGCGTTGATCCACGAGATGTTCCAGAGAAGAACGTCTGATCCGAGGTTGGCAAAAGGGGTTTCAGTACCTTGGACAGGGATTGTGGCCAACAAAACCTGGCAATTGGCAAGCAGCCGTGGCATTTGGCTGTGGTCACTCTGGCCCTTCCATTCTCCCCAATCCTCCAGGATATAATGGCAGCTTTACAGAAGGATCGTACAGTTTATTGCAGAAAATTTGTAGAACTTTTATGTCATTATAAATTACTCTTTTGTTGCAGTTGCAGCTGTGAGAGGACCTGATGGATTTATGATGCTCGGTATCACCAGAAGCTTTGCCAAAACCAGTGAAGGGAGAAGGAGAAAGAGTGGGGGTGTTAAATAGCCCCCTCTTTTCTCTTCATTTCCAAGACCATCTGTTGTTCCCCGGCATCTCTTGTCACTGTCGTTTCTCTACAAAGTGTTGGAGGGCTGCTTTCGCAGCAAGCGCCTCGGAGGGCTCTGCTTTCTCCTCTCCATATGGGAGCCTTTGGGGGTTCAGCCACAACACTTTCCCTGTCTGGATCACCCCTTTTCAGCAAAGAAAGCCTTGGAGGAGCTTCGGGTCAAATGGCGAGCTGCGGAAAGTCTCCTTGGCCCCAGGGCTGTGGCAGAGGCAAAGCCCCCCCCCCCAGAAACCTCTCACTAAAAATGAGCCCACGTGGGAGTGGGGTGTGGTGACTGGGCAGAGTGGCTTGCAGAAACAAGGGCAGGGAGGGCTCCAGTCTTTGCCACCTCTATCTGGCCCACTTTGACGACAGAAGACGAGCAAACAAATCATGGTTTGTTCAGTTACCATGTATTCTGCGCAGCCAGTCTGTCGGGACTAAGCTCTGGCCCAGGGTGTTCTCTTTGGGTCAATCCTGCCAGCAATAAGGAGGGGGATGAGCTCAGGGGAAAACCAAATCTTGCTTTCATGTTATTTCTGTGTGGTTTAAAAGCTTCTGTTTTTCTAACAGAGGATGGGAGGTCTTTTACTGACCCAAATGACATTACAAGCAATAACGGGAGATCTATTTGCTGAAATAGAAGCTTTGTTATGGAAACCTGCTTGACATAAAAAGAAAGCCAAAATAAGATCAAAAAAAGAAATTTAAAATTATATGTAATGGATTAAAAAGGTTTTGAGAAATATGGATTGATTTAAGGACTAAGTTTTAGAGTTGAAAATTTGTGATTATTAGAATATATATGTTAAACAGAGTAAGAATGTACTTTTTGGAATAATATGTTTATTTGTATGAAAATTATTTTGTGATGGAATGAGAATAAGAATATGAAAGAGGTTTTTAGAAATTTTGATTGCTTTAGCAACTAATTGAGTGTATTAAGTTAGTAAGACGATGTTTTGTGTAATATGTGTGGTTTTTTTTTTAGACATGATAATTATTTGAATGAGATTTAAATGCTATCTGAAGAAATAAGAGAGATGTGTGGTAAAATCAATGATCTATGAGATTATGAATTAGAATATATTTGGATTAGTATTTTAGAAGGGATACCCGAAGTGATAATACGTTGATCTAAGATTAAATTGGACTATGGTAACTGTAAATTAATAAAGTTCAAAACAGGATTAGGATTTATAGATATGTAATGTAGAAATGGATTATGTTAAATAGGTTATATTATTTACTGAGCTATTATATGATTTTGTTTTTGGATGATTGATCCCCTAACCACCACGGTGTGTCTTGAGCATTCTGTTGTAAAAGTAAAAAAACCAATAAAATTTGTTTTTTAAAAAAAAGCTTCTGTTTTTCTCATCAAAGTCTGTGCTTCCCCTGGGTGGTGCATTCACACCAACGGAACCTGTCTCTTTTCCCAACCAGGCTGGCAAAGACCTGCCACCCACCCACCTTCTCCTTCTTCTGGTGGGGTTAAAAATAGACGCAAGTGAGTTTAAAGTGAGTTACCCTATATATTTCTCACTCCCCCTCCCCAGGTTTCCATGGCAGCCAAAAGGAAGGGAGGAAGGGACAGAGAGAGAGAGAGAGAGAAGGGGGGGCAGAGTGAAGGACGTTGCTTGATGCTGCCTAATTTTTCCTCTTTTCTTTTTATGAGAGGGGAGCAGACCTTTTTTCTGCTTCTGTTATTAATCCATTGCAGCAAGAGATTCTGTCCTGGGCAAGGATTCTTCTTTGAGATATTCACGTTTGCAGTGGCAGAAATTCCCAGCACACAGACTCAGGGGTTTGAGATTTTAAACTCTCCTCTTTAAAAAAATCAATCAAGGTTCTAGTCCACATTGCTGGTGTCAGAGGAGATCAGCCCATCTAGATCAGCACTGGCAAGCCGGTTCAGTTTAAAAGAATATGTTCTGATATTATAATGCAGCTGGAGGGTGGAGCTTGGAAATATTTTGGCATATGTTCTCTCCTCTTTTAGGAAAATTGGGCTGAGCTGAGTTGTAAGACCATTCTGGGCTGGGTCTAGTGTGTGAATTAAGGGCTGGGGGGAATGCAGTTCAGGCCTATGCTAAAACTTGAGGAGGTCTTGTTTTTAATGACGAGATACACACTTTGTACATGACACAGAGCTTCTCGCTGCTATGTGTGGTCTTCATAGCTTCTGGGGAGGGGCTTTCTTCTCTGCCCCCCTCCAAATCACTCGGGTATCTCCTGCTTTTCAATCTCCCTGGCCCCTTCTCAAGCCCTTGCAACTTCAGCCAGTCTGATCTGTCCAAGTCATCAATCTGCGCCAGGACTCTTGACAGCCTCAGATGAGGAACTGCCAGGTGAACATCTGGCCTTTTTTTGATCCATTGATGAGACTTCAAGGTAAGTCTTGAGAGAGCTGTAGGGCACTCAGACCAGATAAGTGGATAACTTTTTGCTAAAAGAAGACATCAGCTGTTGTGCTTCTCTTTTGTCAGCAAGGAAAAAAAACCTTCAACATCTGTTTAATCTGCATTTTAAAGGAAGATCCTGCTGGTTTATTCAATGGGCACGAAGATATATCAGGTTTGCCCAACAGTGGAAGTGCCTTTCCTCCTGATCCAAGTCATTAACGCTTAGTTATGATAGAGCCTCCAGGTTCCAGGGGCAGTCTACCTCAAAGAACAGCAACCGCTGCAGGGGAGCAATGTCTTTACTTGTGGCCTTTTTGACCTTTCACACAGATGGTCCTGGACCAGCTGGTTCCCCCTTGACCAAAAGCATCTAATATGCACCCCCAGCTGTGAATATTCCCCCCCCCCAACCTTGAAAGTCACACTGAGGAAGGTCTGGCCTAGATTCCAGAAACTTCATTTCTTTCCAGAAGTGTTTGTTTGTTTGTTTGCCCAAACTTCCCTCTTGGCTCTGGGTGAAGGAGGCTGCAGGGGAGGAATGTCGCTATGAGGCTTCTACTAATTAGCAAATTAGCTCATCAACACCCACACCCTCTATTTATCTATGATGAAACCGTCCGTTAATTACACCAGAGTGCAAGGCATAATTTCTGGGTCCAATCGCACATTTAACTCTTGAATCGCTTTTTAAAAGTCTCCCTTCCCCCAGAGCTAAAGAATTCAGACAAATGGATCTACCCAACAGGCGTAAATGAGGGCTTGACCCTCCACATCCTGATATTTTTTTATTTTTCAAAACTCAGTTAAACCATATCAGGTCAAACATTTGTTTCTCTTTGTGGCCCATCGCCCTGGCCTTGGAGACTACGGGAACCACGGCGGCCCTTTTAGAAAATGAGGAAAGGGGCAAGAGTCTGAGGCAAGCAGGACTAGAACTCAGGGCCTCCTATTTTCTAGCCTGATGCTTTCTCCATGACACCAAGCTGACTCTTGATCCGGTTAGTTATGCTTACCAAGCTTGTCGTGCAAAATGCTAAATCTTAGCCTAATTGTTTTAAGACAACTGTTGGGGTAGACAATCTGGAAATGATCTTGGGACCCATAATCCACAGAAGGTTTTGGATATGGGAGGAAGGGGCTTGCCCTGGCCTCAGCCAGGCTGAACGAGCCTTTCCTAAAAGCAAAGGAGCCCTCACTGCAGAGAGGCTGCTGGATTGATCTGGCGTTCTGCCCAGGCTTTCCAATTTAGCTCTATTGATTTGTACAGACTTTCCAGTTACCGAATCCTCCAGAATCGCATGCAGTATGTGACGCCAAAGAATTACACCCTCTCATCCAACCATCAATAATTTGCTTCTCAGGATGTCAGGATTTGAACAGAGAACCTTAAAGTTGTGTGTGAAGTGCTGAACTGGGGAAGCTGGCTGGGAAATTCTGGGGAGTTGAAGTCCACCCATCTTAAGGTGGATGAGTTGAGAAACACCGTGCAGATTTAATTTCTAAGAAGATTCACCAATGCACAGTGACACCAAATTCACAGTCCTGGATGCTTTGTAATGCCCCTTCTCCAGATTCCCCCCCCTCCACCTGTGCAAAAAAGAGAGCAGGGGAGGCAGAGAAATCCCCCAGCCTCTTTCTCAAACCCTAATCCTCACGATCAAAGCCACGTTTCACCACCCAGAGCATGAATCCTTGTTAATCAACCTCGGAAAAGGACAGGAAGGGAGGGGAGAATCCTGAACGTGTCTGCAAACGAGGTAATTTGATGTTTGGCTACCAGCAACCCAGTTGCAGTATTACTATTGTCTGAGTGTAAAATTACCGCATTTTGAAATTTCATTACATCTTTGTGTCACGGGGCATAAAGCAGAGAAAAACCTAATTAAATCACCTAAAATTACTGCCTTTGCTTCTTGCCAGGGGAGATGGGAAAAGCACAACAGGAATTGGTGTGAGCTTTTGCTTTTGTTCCTTTTTTGTCTTGGGGGAGGTTTTTTTGTGAGGATCTCTTGGGAATTTGATTGTGTGAATGTGGAGCTTGTAGCTAGACCTAATTGTATTTTTAATTGCATGGGTTATGTGAATGTGAAACCATTGGCCAAGGAACCCCGCCAGCCCCAGCTTTAAAGGCCCCCAAAGTCAGACTGAGGGGCCTCTGCGGTTACCCCGACTGGTTACCTCTTTTTCGTCACTGGAAAAGCACTTGCTGCTTTCAGTGACTTTCCTTTGGGGATTTAGGGAGAGATTTCTATTCCATAACCTCAGTCGGACTTATCCCAGTAAAACATTCTCCAAACAATTGGAAATTATGTGTATTTTTTCTGTGTGTTTTAGATGAAAATTGCACTGCCAAACTGCGTGGTCAGAATAATTTTATTCTGATTTATGTGTAGATTTAGGTGGAAAATCAAATTGGCTGATTCTGAAATGCTCAAAATCAGCAAAAGTTTTTACATAAGTCCTAAACAAATTCCGTCCCTCCCTCCCTTCCTCATCAACTTATCTCACAGCCCCTCCCCTTTCAAGCCACCCTTTCAGTTCCCCCCTGGAAGAAGCTAGATTTGTGGGGGGTGGACATCAATCAAGGCGAGGAGGAAAACCAGCCCAGGTGACTTGACTTTGGTGAATGCTCTTATCACAGACTCCTGATGGGGAGTCATAAATCACCCCACTGAGTTTAGGGAGACTTGGTGTATCCTGCAGCAGGCAGAACAAGCGGAAAGGGGAGAGGAATCACTCAGAGCCCCCAGGACAGATATCCCAGCTTTCCAGGGAAGTGAAATGAGCCCCAGGTCTTCCTGCTTTCTCCTGCCCTGCCCCCCTCCATCAGGCAGGCTACGCTGGCTGGGGAATTCTGGGAGTTGAAGTCGAGATCTCTAAAAGTTGCTAAGGTTGTATGTTTCCTGCATCTCCTCTTTTACTGGGGATTTTTCCAGATGAGGCCATGAGCCCTGGGCGTAAATGCAGCTGGTTGTACAACAAGGGTTCTGTGAAGAGCATCAGAGATGAAGAGAGAAAATTGGGGTACATTCAGCAGGCGAACCCCCGCCCAGATTGGAGCGAGCACAGTTCTAGCTTTGCTTCTGAAATTCAAACAAAGTGCCCTCTGCTTCAAGATGCGCCATTGTGTGTGTGAAAAAAGGGAATCTGCACCCAGAACTTTTTCAGATCCTCCTCCCTGACCTGAGGTCACCAACATATAGATTGGGGGGCTCCCGGGAATTGTAATCCTGAAGCCCTTGAGGATGCACACACACCCCTTCCCCAAGGCTCTGAAATATGATCAGCCTTTTGAATGTCTCTCACTTTTGCTTTGTAGGATAGAAGGATGCATGCAATGCCCTTTGAAGGGAGATTTATGGTAATAAATTCCAGTAACCAAAAGATAGGACGATATATTTAAAAATCTCTGAATATTTATGGGATGCTGCTCAATGTGTTTTCTCTTCCATTCTTATCCTGGTGCCTCAGGTGACAATGCACTTGTTATTCACCATTCATCACGATGATCTCATGGAGGGAGTGGAGGGGAAGGGTCCGCCTGGGAGTTGTGGATAATTGATTACAACATTCAGAAATGGGGATGTTTTAATTCAGTAGGGAGAAAGTAGAATACCACTGTACAAAAACAATAGGGGGGGGGGGAAGAGAGAGAGAGAGGAAGTGTTTGTCAACCTTGTCAACTTTAAGATGGGTGGACTTCAACTCCCAGAATTCCCCAGCCAGCATGGATGATGGATGGATGGATGGATGGATGGATAGATGATAGATTGATAGACGGATAGATGGATAAATTGATAGATAGCTCACTTCTGCACCCATCCCACCATTTTCACTCTGCTCTCTGCCAGCTCTGCCTGACCTGGCTGCTTTCAAGAGATTGCCCTTCTTATGGTCCTTCTCCAACACAGGTCGTGAATTTGCTGGCTCCAGGACTTGTGGCAGATCCCTAAAGTCAGCCAGCTTTGCTGATTCAATAAACTGTTCCCTTGCATTAGAGATGGGCAAAGAGGCAGAAAGGAAGGGAACTCAGAAGGCAGATTTTTCTGTTTCTTTTTTCCCCCATCCCATCCATCCATCCATCCATCCATCCATCCATCCACGTAGGGGGGCTTCAGACACTCAGGATGGGTTTTACAGTTTTCATGCGCTGCCTCTACTTCTCAACTTGAGAAATACGAGCGATGTGATTGTTATTTCGGTGGCTTCAACAAGCCTTCCCCTCGCACGTCTCGACTTGATTCCTAGCTTGTTTTGCTGGTTGAGCTTCTTTTTCTAGGTCAGCAGTTGCAACAGTTCTTCTGCCTCCATTTCGCCATCTTTCCTCACTCCCTGGCTTTGTCGGATCAGCAGAAGCCCTTTCTCAATTCTGGCATGGGGACTGTCTGTCTCTTAGGTTAATTTCTTCCAGGGAGAGCCAATTCTCACCGCATTTGCTTCTTGATCAGGTAAGCTTAGCATCAACAGTCACTGGGAGACATTCTTGGTTAGGGAGTTGCAAGAAAAACTTGGCTGAACCAAAAGGCTGAAGCCAAAAGGCTTCCAGCTCCACCTGGGCCAGCTTTGCTGTTCAGGAAGTAGATGAATGAGCAACCTTGAACACTCTTTCATGTGGCCAGTTCAGGAATGCCTTCCTCCTGGCCAGGAAAGCCCTGAAGATAATCTTTTTTCCCTATTGCCATCTGAAGGAGAAGGATGCAACTGAACTCAGGAAGAATTGCTTAATCCGATGGAGAACTCCTTCCAGAGGTCAGCTTGAAATTAGCCCTGATTGCCCAGTGAGTATCAAGGTGGAGTTTTCACGCAGGTCTTAAGGTTAGCAGTTTGAGTGAGCCTTTGGTGTTCCTAGAACAATGTTTCTCAACCTTGACAACTTTCGGATGGTGGATTTCAACTTCCAGAACTCCCCGGCCATCACGGGGAAAAAGGTTTTGCAAAATTCAGTATTTGGCCATACGGGCTGGAATCCAATGGAGGAGAAAACAATACAGTGACTCAGGGGTTTTGAGTTGGCTGCGGACGAAGACTTCCTCTTCTGCGTGTCTTTGGAGAAAGATGGATGCTTAGTGCCGGTGGAAATATCCTGCCTCCAGCAGTTCTTTGCTCTAAATCAGGGTTCTCCAAAGTTGGCAACTTTAAGACTTGTGGACTTCAACTGGCTGGGGAATTCTGGGAGTTGAAGTCCACAAGCCTTAAAGTTGCCAACTTTGGAAAACCCTGCCCTAAATAAATAATGCTGCTCCAATCAAGTGAAACCCCGCAGTTCCTGTGCCATAACCCAGCAATCTGCATCTCCTTCAGCGCTGGGAGGACACCAGGGCTGCAGGCCACCTGGTGAAGTTCCAGAGCAACTCACGAAGGAGAACCCAATTGTGAAATCTCGGAGAGAAGAGATGTGCCGGCCTTGAGGTGCGTGGGCGAGAACATTGTGCAAAAAGCGTTTTGCACGGAAAAGCTGCTGGTCTCTCCAGCTGTCCATGGGTGGAGCATTTGCAAAGGAAAGCAGGAGCTGGAGAAGAGAACCTCACCTCCAGTTAGAAAGTTTTTAACCCCCATGAACCTTCTGGAATAGGAGCACGAGGACTTTAGAGACCGCCCAGATAGGAGAAACTCTTGAATTCCCCTGAGAAGGATGCCTAGACCTTGATTTCTAATCTTGAACCATGTTGTAGTAATTGGCCCTATTCCTAAACTGCAGCCTTGGCTAGACTAGCTGGGGATGAAGGCAGCCCAAGCCCAAACATCTGGAGGCCAAGTGTGCAGGGAAGATTGCTTGGGCTATTGTTTTGAAGAATAACAGGATGACAGAGTTGGGAAGGGACCTTGGAGGTCTTCTAGTCCAATCCCCTGCTGAAGCAGGAAATCCTATATCATGTCAGACAAATGGTGGTTCAATCTTTTCTTAAAGACTCCAGTGTCAGAGCACCCAGAGATGGATAAAACCCTCTGTGTTTGTGGCATGCAATTTTGCGCAGGCACAGAAACACCGTTCACTTTGAGCTGGGCTCCAAGGGCTGCGCTTGATACTTGTAATTATTTTGTAGGCCCCAGAGATGCCTGCTTGTCTTGCTCATCAAAATGCACTACCAACCTACATGAAGGGCTTTCAGCAAGGGATGGGCTCTTGGGAACATGACTCTCGTGTTCAAGTGGATCTGGCAGAGGTTTTGCTGTGAGAGTCAAGCTCAAGGAAGTTTTTGAGGCTGGTCAGCACATTTTAAGGGGAAACGACGAGGAGCAATGGAGAAACTTGGACCCAGCTTCTTGATCCTGCCTTTGTCCTCAAGCTTCTCCGATTGCTTGGAGTGAATTTTCTCCACCTTGCTTGTGTGCTCTCTGGGGCAAAGATCTTTGCATGAGGAAGGGCGATGGGGGACCAGGAGCTGTAAACCTGGGTTGCTTAGTTCTGAAAATGGAGCTTGGCTTCAAGTTGGCCTAGCTTTATTTCTCCACCCGTAGACAGAGAACGCACCTGTCTTGACCAGGGCACCCTTCCTCTAAAACTCTCTTCCCAGCCACCCTCTTCCTGCTTCTGATGAAAGAGGAGAATCTCCAACTGCTCTGAAACCTTCTCAGATGAAACCAGTCCCCCCACTCCCAAACCCAACTCCCCATCTTCAAAGGCGCTGTGATTCCCCAGCGCAGCCTTGGGCGTAATTTTTTGTGTCATTTTTTGAATAATAAAAAAAAATATCTGGCAGAGAAGGGCCTGCAATGAAGCAAGCGCTGCTCAGCCATTCAGCCTTGGCTGGCGGCAGTGGAGGAGGAGGAGACGGTCACACCCTCTCTTCCAGCTGTGGAGTTGAGTGAAGAAATTCCTGCCGAAATGTAGTGAACTTGCTTGTTTGCTTCTTCGGCTTCTATTCCTCGCCCCTTTTCACATCGCTGCCGTGTAGATGCTTTGAGGGTTGCTTGTCTCTGGAAGGACCCGCCCCCCTCGTGGGCCATCAGTGTTTCCAGGAGATCGGGTGCTTTTCCCCCTCCGTCAAGGGTGCCCCTTCCAATGGAGGGGGATGATGTCCCTTGCTGAGTTTGTGGCGTGAAAGCATCACCCAGACTGAATGTGACACAGGCAGCTGGAGCTATTCGGCGCTGTTCCTCCTCCTTAAGGGAATGAAAGGGGCTTTCTGGGAAGCAGAAGAGGCAGGAAGGCGACTCGGCGGATCCAAAGGTATTTTCTCCTCTCGGGGGAAACAAAAAACCCACCTATTTTGCATTGGTCATCTTTTATATCTAGACTTTGACCAGTCTTGCAGAACCTGAACTGCGAGACAAGACGTGGGTGGCCTGTTATTGCAAGGCTGAAAAGGCTCAGCCTGCTTGGCCTCCTAGTTGAGCATCCTTAAGAGAGCAGCAAAACTCTTCATCATCTTCGAAGATGTGCTGTTATATCTGGCAGAGGAGAGCGGCGCTCGGGAGGAGAACGTCCCGGGTTGCAGACAGCTGCCTGGCCTCAAGTAGACGATCTCTGAGCCTCTCGACCCTTAACCTGAAGCTCTGGTTCCCCTTCTTCCCCTTTCTCAGAATAGGACCCTGAGGCAGCAGCCTTGTAAGCACGTTTTTCTCCTCTTTGAAAGTTCAGGGTGGTTGTGAAACAGTTGGGCGGGACTTCTGTGAAAGGGATGGAAACCCTGAAAAGCCACCACTGGGGTATTTTGGGTGCAACCTTCAGCTTGAACGGACCACCAGACTCCTGCCTGCCTCCTGGCCCAAGAGCAGCACAGCAGGGGAGAGAGCCCAGAGTCCAATTAAAGCAATCAGTCAAGCCTTTACTATTTAAGTACAGTACATGTAAATGGAAGCCCCCCTCTCTCCCCCCCCCCATAGCTGGGAATCTCCATCAGATGTGGTGGCCATGACAAAACTCCTTGGAGGATGCGGCTGCCCGCCTCTTCCAGAATGGGAGGATTTGGGTCCAGTCAAGGGCAAATAACCTTGAGGTATTGTGACCTTGAGGGACACTGCTTGATTAACACCTTGTTTTATAATCTGCCCTTTGCCAGTTCGGTGATTTTGTTCAAATCTCTTAGCTGACCAAGTCAGTGGAGGAAATTAACTCTCTTTTGCCAAGACAGGTGTCCTGGTCAGCCACGGTGGTGGCCCTGCTTAACTCCTCCAAGAATTCCCAATTGGCTTCACATCCTATTCAAATTTCTGGTCAAACAGATGTTGATGTTAGGCTACCTATAGTGTCTTAATCGGGTCTGGAAAGATGTATAGATGGAACTGGGGGGAATTCCTGTCCATTTTCTACCTCTCATGTTTCTGTAAGGAGGTTAAAAGCAAAAAGGAAGAGCGAAGCTTGTTTGTGTTCTGCCTTGTGTCTCTTTCAGGAACAAAAAGACGGCTTTGACGCTGCATTAACGTTCTTAGTCCTGTTCTTAGGACATGGGATAATCCTCTCTTGACCCTATTAAGTATGCTTTGTGAACAGAAAAACCCATCTCAAAGTAACAGCAAGAGGCTCTGCTTAAGTTTCCAAACAAGCTAGTTTGTTATAGTACCATGCTATAAAGATGAAATAACTAGTGGAAAATAGTTCACTTTAGTTTTCTTAGGAAGCCTGATGATTTGGGGGCTCCTTTTGCAAAATCAGAAGTTTCTTTGCTCAACTCCGGCCAAACAGTCAATGAGAAAATAATCCTGCAGCAAAGTGGACCTCAAACAGGGTATTTTTTTTTCCTTTTCATCTTGGCTTCAGGAATTTGTAGCACATGAAAAAGATTGCAAACAATCACATGTTATCAAGCACTCCGTTTGAGACAATCACATCACTGTTAATGCAACACTTTGTAATGACAATTTTTGCAGGTCGTGATGTGAGCCTTTCAGGAATTTATCTGGAGAAGATAAGGGAGGAAGGAAGGTCAAGAGTGGAGTGGTGATTAAGTTCACACATTGCTCAAATCACTCCTTAACCATGACGTGTTAAAAAAGTCACTACAGAGCCACAAAACCAGTCCTCAATCCACAGTGCTAGGTTAGCCACAATGGACCGGACCCCAACCCAGCCCAGCCTTATAAGAATTTAGGACAATGAGCAGTACAGCCAGTGAGGACCCATCAGAGAAATATTGATCTGGGATCTGGGTGCTTTTCAGATGACACTCAATGGTTTTATAACCAGCTCTCTGGATTGCCTCATACCCTTCCCAGCTCAATATGGATGGTCAGCACAATGAAAAAGAGAAGAGTTGTGGGGAATTTCCTCTGCAGAAGTGATCCTTTTTATTATTATTTTTGCAATGGATTAAGCAAAAGGAAGTGCTGAGATTTGTTCAAACTGGCTGAGAGACTGTTTTTTGTTCTCTCCGCTGATGTCATTAAATGGACATCTGCTCCTAGTCTCCTCTTACAGGTTCCTTGGGGTGAGTTTTCATCATGGCTTTGGCACGACCGAAATAAAATTTTCCAGAGTGAACATGAACAGGCTGTCCTCAGATTTCAGCCCAAAGACATTGGGGGAGTTAGACAAAACATGAAGGGCAAAACCGGAAAAGTCAAAAATGCATCACTCATCTCCAGCTGTTCCTTTTTGAAAAAAATTGCCAGGCAGACCTGCCAGAGAAAAGGCTGGGGTCTTCTCCAGGAGGTTGAAACACCAAGGAAGTTCTGGTGGCTCCTTGGGCTTCTGATGTCCCATCCAAACTGCTCTGGAAGATTTGGGAGAGCCTTTGAAGCTGACCAAACCTTGTGGAGAGGAGGGGAGGGGAGGGGAGGAGAAGAGAAGAGAAGAAGAGAGGAGAGGAGAGGGGAGGGGAGGGGAGGGGAGAGGAGAGGAGAGGAATGTGTGACTGTATACCCTGGAAAAGATGCCTTTTGGTGTCTTCCTAGCTCTGGAAAATCAGAGAAGACACCAAATGAAGCCAAACCATCCAGGGTTTCTGCAGTCCAAAAGTCCAGGATGATAACCATCGTGGTCATATTTAAGCTTTGACTGGTTTTATGTCCTATGAGAATACCCCTTGGTCTGGGACTGAGATATGCAAGCTCATTGGATCAAATCAAGACCAATATTTTGAATATTATGGTCTGCAGCATTTGCCCTCTGAATAATGACCTTCTTGCACACACAGCCCAAGGCCTCCTCTCTTTTCCCATGCAGGCAAGGTGCTCCTTTGTGAATTGGGTCCATCCAGAGGCCTCTTCCTACAAGGATTTATCTATGTGAGCTACTTAATAGCCTTTTTACTTTTTAAAAATCAACAATTTATGCATTATTTTCTCCACTTGGAGACCCCTCTGAACAGAAATGGGGATATCTGTCGCTCAAGCATTGTCACAATAACGTGCCAAAATCTCACAACAGTTTGCTGACTCAGCATGTGGTGCCCAATTGGCCAAAGGAGAAGACTGAAAAAAGGAAGTGGGTGCTGAGACATTTTGTGGTCAACTAGTTGTGGGGATGGAAAAATTCACACTCTGTTCATCCGGCCCCATTATGAGCTGGTTCCCATCATGGTTTTCTTAGAATGACTGCTGGATCTTGAGCTCACATCCGTGTGCAAAACCCGTTTCTTTCCTGCCACCCACAGAATGCCAGGCAAATTAAGCCCACCAAAGAAAGACCTTTATAAACTGTGACTCCCAGGTCCAACTTGCAGCCCCAGGAAACTGTGTCTGTGAGAAGGCCAAGTCCTTCCTGGTCAAGGGCAGCTCAAAACACGTCTAGCAAACAGTTGCAATAAAAGATCCACAATCCTTTATTTGGAACAGAGGTCTGGAAAGAAACCACACAGGACGAGTTGGGAGCAGCTTCTCAACAGATTGTCTGGTTAGTTCTGCATTTCTTGGCGACCTTCACGGACAGCTGCTGGGTGGGCCCACCAGTTTCTGCTTCAGCTCCAGGGTTGCAATCTCCAACCAAGTGTCCTGGGTCTCTTGGTGGCTTCAGGGACCCAAGGATGCAGCTTGGAGGATAGCATCTTCTGTCCTTCAACCTGAACCTCTCAGTAAATAAACAAACATATAAATCAATGCACAAGCACAAGGTGGATGTTTTTTAAAATAGGGCGGGATGTGGCAGTATCAGTGACTGCTGATCTAACACAACCTTTGATCCCTCTGGAATTGAAGATGTTTCCTCAACTGCAGCACTGGCCTCCTCTTCATCTCAGGAGGCTTCAGACAACCTGCCAGCTCAGCTGTGCCCTTGCCCTGATCCAGCTTCCAGGCTCTTTGGATGTCTTTCACAGGATGCCCAAGGATCCCTTGCCCCAATGAAGCCTGAGATAATGAATTTTCTTAGGACAGCTGAGGGCACCATGATTTCCATGGTCCCAGCTTGATGTCCTGTTAGATTTCCCCAGGCAACGCTTTCTTCTTCCCTTGTTGCTGGGGAAGCAGCTAAACCCAGAATTGTCAAAGAGAGGGCAGGGGTTAAGTCTGTGTGCAACGCAGCCAGAACTAGAGATAAGCATGGGAGCATTCTTAGATCAAAGCAACAGAGAGCCTGGGAAAACGTCTCCCCCTCTGTGTCCCTGGCTGTGCAAAGCCACGCCTGGGTGGCTGTTTATCTAGGACTGAGCGTGAAACAACATTTGGTCTCCCTGCCTCTTTCCAGCTGGCATCCGGACTCAACAAGTGCCAAGGCAGCATTGCTGGAGGACCTGAAAATCTCTCAGAGGGCAGCACTGAAAACCGTTTCACTCTGATCGGAGCGCCTGGTGTACCTGAACGAGGCTTGCCCTGAGCCTGGTGATCACATTATAAGTTAAAGTCTTCTCTTTGATCCTAAAGGAATCACCTTAAGACTGTCCCCTCTTCCGTTTCACGGCTTCTGCACTTCAGGCTTCTGGGCAGAGCCCAACCAGGGCTTCAAATGCTGGTCTTTCCCAGTTGGCCTCTGCTTTTACTTGGGGGTGGAACTCCAGCTGTCCAGAAGAGATAGTTGTCTTAATGTAGATTAAATGCTTGGGGAGGACAGTATTTCAGCAAGCATGGAGAGCCTTGGTGGTCGCTGAGGGCATGTCTTGAAGGTAGACTGCTAAGAGAAGCTGAAGGAGAAGAGGTTGAGACTTCTAAGTGAGGGTCCCAACTTCAGCTTCAGGACAACTTCAGGCACTTTGGAATCTCCAGTCTGGAAGCTGGTCAACAGCCCTTGTCCATGGTCACCTGGAGTGAGTAGGAATCCTCTTTGAGCAAACAGACAAAGGAAAACTTTCTGCAGATTGGATGTTTTGAAGTTCTTGGCTCTTCGGCTGTAGGCCCTCAAAATGAGAGTTGGGCATTGTCTCAAGGAAGAGCTGGCCATTGGGTCCTCAAAGTCAGTGGCCACCTTTGCTTGAGGCGATGCCCAACTCTCATTTCATGGCTGGGAACATGAGATGGCAGAAGGTGAAGGTGGAGGAGGTCGCACCAGAAATGAGCAACACAGGAAGTCAAGAAATTTAAGGGAGCTAATAATATCTTATCTCACTTGCTCCACCTTCTCTTCCTTTCTTTGCTCGCTGCATCTTCTTCTTTTCCTTGCATCATTTTCTGGTTTATGCAGGTTCGCATCCAGACTTCTGGTCGTGAAGACATCCTTGAGCCGAAACATCTTCTGAAAGGGACGTTTCCTCACCAGCAAAGTAAGGCCGCCTCTGTTTCTTCACAAGGTGGGGTGGGGGTCCAGGGAGTCCCTCTATGCTGGTTGTGGGTGTTTGCAGAATGATAGACAGCCGCATTACCTGCTGGGGCAGGTTAGAGTAGGGGGAACAAGGAAGTTGGAGTGCAGAGCAAAAGACCTCCTGAGGAGAGACACCAAGGGTGAGAACGGTCTTCTCTCAAACCCCTCCAAGGGTCAGAGACACTAAGATTTAAAATTGGCTGAAACCCAGTTTGTTTGTGGGTGGGTGGGTGGATGGGAGGGTAGGAGAGCATGGGAGATGCTTTGCAAACTTAGCACACCTGGCTTATTTCTCCTGCATCCAAAATGGTTTGATAAGCCACCAAATTGGAAGATCTAGCCCCTTCTGCCCTTGCCGATCCAGGGAACCCTGGTCAAATCAGTTGATCTCCTTGGATAAACCAAACTTGGCCTAGGATCCATACTCTGGGGTGCACCTAGAAAAGGGATGGAGCTTAGATTGCACTGTGGGGGCCACAATTCTCTTGACTTTTTTGCTCTGCAAACACCTCCAGTGGTTTGCATCAGAAGGGAGAGAGATCCGTTGCCCACTCAGCTCAAGACCTATTACAAGTGCAGTCCTGACTTGGAAGGCATGCACACATTTGGGGGGGTCTGTGGGAGGAATTCCAGGATATCGGCCGTTTTGGATGAAAAGCAAAGGTGGCAGGTGGCTGCATGGCTAAACCAGGGCCAGGCCTGCCTTGGGGGGAGGCAGGGACTCGTGAGCCAAATCCTAGGCAGAGGGGAGACGAGCAGGCAGGCGTTGTTCTGGGGTTCGTGTAGCCTTGTTCCCTCGTGACCTCCCTCCCAGACTGAGATTTCCTTTGTTTTCCTTTGCGTGTTGTGGCAGTTGCATTTCCAAACACCTGATAGCCTTGGTGTTGAGCCCACAAAAACTGAACAGGCAGTTCTATGGGAATCCTTATCTCCTGCCTAGAAAGCAACAATCGGGATGGCCTGCAGCCTGCCAGGAACAGCAGAGCTCTGCAGCTTGCCTGTCCTTGGGGGGGCAGAGACAGGAAAGGAAAGAGGAGAAAGATGGCTCTATAGGCTTTTTTGTGTTTTTTGCTTTTGGCGCTTGGGGGGGGTGGGGGGGCTGACTGCGTTGGTGCTCAGGGCCTGAGTCAGGAGGCTTCTAAATCAGGACATCCTGTCTGGGTTTTGAGAAGAAAAAGTGCTGAGATGGTTGCTTGGGTTGCTTTGCAGAATCTCTTTGCAAAGTCCAAGGAGGCTGCTGGAGACCCACCCAAGTTGAGAAGAGAAATAAGACTTTGGATGTTCCCCTCAGAAGTAGAGCCACCCTCCTTAATCCCAAGGCTCTCCTGGGCAGTGCTTTATGGGCCACTGGGCATTCTGAGCACACACGACCGGGAGAAGAAGGGGTCCCACCAGCCCAAGAAGGACACGCTTGGAAGCTCTGGTGCTTATTCTAAAGTCATAGCTCGGGTTCTCCTCAGCCCTGCTCCACCTTCTGAGATGTTCTCCTCCATCCTCAGAAATCACTCATGGGGGGACATCAGTTCAGAAGTCAAAAGCAGAGGAGGGTCATTCATTAGCTTGAAGGGACACTCCAGAGGGGCGCCTGGGTTCATCCAGGGTGGCAGAGGCTCCGATTCTGCCAATTCGGAGCCACCCAAATCACTGCCTGCCTCCCTTCCTCCCTTCCTCCCTCCCTTCCTCCCACCCTCCCACCAGGACAAAGGGAAAGCAAAAAAGAGCTGAACTTCTCTGAAAGAGTTTCCTCTTTCCCAAAACTGCCTGCCTTCCCAAACCCAGCCCTCGCCTCGAATGGCTCATTAAACAGGAACATTGCTTCCCTCGTCGTTGGCTGACAGTCTCCACTCCACCGGGTGTCATTGCTGTTTGTTTTGTACCCTTGGCAGGAAAAGTTCCCGTAAGGCCGACTCAGCTGAACTCGCCCCCGGCTGTTCTTTCTCCGTATTCTTGCTTTGAGCCTCGCTTGTTGATGGTAAGAACATTCAGGTCAAGGGCCTGTCTGAATCCTGACCTTTCTATGCCTGGCTTTGTCTGTCTGACTCACAGAATGCGTGCTTGGTCTATGATCTGGGGTGTCATGTGGAGAAACGAAACCCGTGGAGATAGTACTGCACCTGGCCGGCCGTGTGTGATTCTGCAGTGGGTCCTTGGCAGCTACTTTCAGGGAGAGCAGCATGGGAGCTTATCAGAGAGAGAAGCAGCCTAGAACTAAGGAGAAATTTCCTGGCAGTGAGAAAAATTAATCAGTAGAACGGGTTGTCTTCAGAAGTTGTGGGTGCTCCATCACTGGAGGTTTCCAAGAAGAGATTGGACAGCCATTTGTCCAGAATGGGATAGGGTCTCCTGCTTGAGCAGGGGGTTGGACTAGAAGACCTCTGAGGTCCCTTCCAACTCTGTCATTCTGTATTCTAGTCCAACTGAACAATGACTTGCAACCCCCGCTCTCTTGGCTTCATCATATGATAGTTGAGACGGCCAAGAAACTTTGGATGTGGAGCCATTCTGGAATCCTACTACAGCTTGTCCACAGCTTTGGAAAGACGATTCATCTGGGTCCTAGAGCTGTGATTCTCAGGCCAGATGGGTTGGCCTCATCCTGATGGCAGAAGCCCGCTGATCATTGGTTTCCTTGCTCCCAGATGTAAAATTTGGCCATGAAATGTTCATGTTTTTGTTTGCTTGAAAATCCTTTGCTTGCCTTTTAAGATCCATCTTAAAATTTCTCACTCGGTTCCATTCAGCGCCGTGCTGACAAAAAATTTGGATGCTTTTGAATTGCTTTCTTCGATTAGATTTAACCCAGTTTCTCTTAACCATGGCTACTTTAAGACATGTGGACTTCAGCTTCCAGAATTCTCCAGCCAGCATGGCTGGCTGGGAAATTCTGGGAGCTGAAGTCCACATGTCTTAGAGTGGCCGTGGTTAAGTAACATTGTCCTCCTGTTTGTATTGTCTTTGACAACAGTTGTGAGTATTGCAAGTGATGCCATTAAAATTTCAAAGCTCACCAGGGCCTTTCTTTCACACAAAAACCATGTTAGCCTTCTATTTATTATGTATTAAATTATTTACACACTGTGCTCAGTTTGCCAAAGGATTTTTCTCCTTTTTTTAAATGTTGGTTAGAAGAAATCTACTGGTGCTTTCATGCAGGTTGATCTAACATCGGTATGGGCCGATGTTCCACCAGTAGGTGTATGATCTGCCTTGTCCCCCTTGCAAGGGATTCTGGGACATTTTCAAGGCAGGATACTTACTTATTTTGGAGAATGCCTTATTTAGTCCCTTCCTTCCTCTCCACGCATTGGAAGTGGCATCACTGGATAGGATTGGGGTCATCCAAGGAAGAAGACGTTGTGTAGAGATTAGGCTACACTCTTCTCTATCCAATCATATCAATTAGTTTTAACTTGCAACAATAGTTCTTTGTTGTTACTTGGCCATTACAGGCAGTCTTAGATGAGGCTAGCTCTCACTGGCTTGTCCTATCAGCCTTCACTTTTCTGTGTTTCCTAACCATGGTATAGAACCACCTTGGCACCAGGTCAGGTTTTTGACCCATTTGTGTTCCAACAGGTCATGGAAGAACTGGATAATTTTACTTTTTACTCTGACTACTATATTTTCGAGCACTTCAACCCTGTTAGAGACACATATGGCAAACCCCCCCAAATAGACCCCCTGACCATCGTTCAAGTGGTGGCTGCTCTCATCTACAGCCTCACCTGCCTCCTGGGTCTATTGGGCAACGGCTTGGTCATCGCAATTATCTTCAAGATGAAGAAATCGGTCACTACAATCTGGTTCCTCAACCTGGCAGCTGCCGACTTCCTGTTCAATGTCTTCCTGCCCCTGAACATCACCTACACTGCTATGGGCTTCCACTGGGTTTTCGGCAGAGACATGTGCAAAGTCAGCACTTTGCTTCTCAACCTCAACATGTGCACCAGCGTGCTTCTCTTGACCACCATCAGTATTGATCGTTGCATTTTGGTGGTCTTCCCAGTCCAATCCCAAAAGCGTCGGACCCCGACAATCGCCTGGTTGTTCTGCATCCTAATTTGGGTGTTTGGTTTTCTAATGAGCTCCCCTTCCCGTGTTTTTCGAGACACCACAACCACCCAAGACCACATCCGTTGTTTTTACAACTTTTCGTTGTCCAGTTCTCCAAATGACACCGCCCTCGGCGTCCAGAGACATAAAATGGTAACCACCTTTCGCTTCTTGACGGGGTTTATCATACCCATGATCGTTATCACAGCATGTTACATTACCATAATTTTTCGGCTGAAAAAGAACCGTCTGGCCAAGTCCAAGAAGCCCTTGAAAATTATTGTGGCCATTATCACCATCTTCTTCCTGTGTTGGTGCCCGTACCATACTCTCCACCTCCTGGAAACGGATCACCGCTCAGTTCCAGAAAACGTCTTTGAGATCGGCTTGCCCCTGGTCACAGCCATTGCTGCTTCTAACAGCTGCATGAACCCCATTCTGTACGTCTTCATGGGCCAAGATTTCAAAAAGTTTAAGGTAACCATCCTGTCCAGACTGGCTAACGCCCTGACTGAGGACACAATCAATTCAATCCACTCGTTTTCACGCAAGAGCGTCACCAAAGCCAGTTCGATGACTGAAAAAGAATCTATTTTGCTCTGAACTTTGGAACCCAACATGGATTACAGTAGATCATTGGTTTCCAGCAATGATCCAGAACTCCTTGAGGTTGTCTTCTAGGATTAGTCCAGTGGTTTCAGGAGGAACTTGAAATTGGCTTGGTGAATCTAAGCCAATGGTGGTGACGAGGTTCTAGGTACACTCTTGTTTATTCCCACCACAGCTTTTTAAAGGTTATGGCATGAACACCTGATCCTAACCACATAAACAAACTTCATGACAAAGGAAGACCCAAAGGTTGAACTTCAGCCTGTAAAGTCTTCACTGCATCCTACAAGTTCTTGGCAATAAGCATATTCTGAGCTCTGGAGGAAATTGAGCACCTCCTTCACTGGTCTGAGAATGGGGAAGTTTAGAGTTACCGTAGCTCTCTTTAGACAGGACACTGAAACGGATGGGTGTGTATATGTGTGTTTCCTAATCATATGTACCTGTAAAAATCCAGGTGTGATTTCTCATTCTATCACCTTCCATGTGAGCAGATAGACAAGAGACAGCCAGGCCTGTTTCTCTAACCCATTTCCTGCAACCCCCAATTTTCCCAGTGGAGAATTTGATTCTAGTCAAAGAAACCCCTTCCTTCCACACTATAAATCACGCTTCAGAGAACAATCATTTCATACAGTTCTGTCCAGCAACTTTTTCTCTCTTGTTGACTATTCCGTGAGATTTCCTAGCCCATTAATAAATCTTTACTCTAGGAGGTGGGCTGTGCATCCTGTCTATTCAATTTCATGCCCAGTTAATTTGGGAAATAATTCATTTTCCTCTCTTTTTCTTTTCACTGAATAGACATAAATCTGAAACGCTCAGCTAGAATCCAAACCTGGGTTTATAACTTGATAAGCTGGTTTTATTTATCCCAAATCTAAAAAAAAATTGCTTTTGATTATGTCTGGAAAGACACGGACTATATGGGGACCTCTCCTGAATCCTCCTTTCCCCCCAAAAGTGTCAGACAAAACAACCTCTCCACCTCTGGAAGGATATATCAGGAAGGATTTCTAACTAATGGTGTTTACAAAAATACTAGCAAAATAAAAAGGAAGTTGTGGAAATTTGCTGCATCAGGGAACTGTCTCTTGCATGAAAATAATAGTTCCTGGGCTCAGAGCACCATCAGGGACATCCAACAATTTTTTCCAGTTGGTGAATCTTGAGGATTTAATAAATAAAAGGAGATTCAACTATTGGCATGAGAGTTAATTGCCTTCAATCCAGGTCATAGCAATATGAAGTGTTCGTTAGACTCAATTAGTCTGTTGTGTCAGGTTTTCTACAAATGAAAAAGTATGTAGTAATTGTTATATGTAGCATTCCTAACAAGTATATCTGTATTTAAGATAAGTTGGGGGTGTTGTATTCAATATTCTTAAAGATATGTACTGTTTTTTTAAATAAGCAATTTTGTAAGGTCCATCTTTTTTAAATGAAAAAAAAAAGGTCCAAGCAATGATATCCTGTAGCATTCGTGTTACAAAGTGGAGCATACATTAAATAAAGAGACACATTTTTGCACGATGGTTTGGGTGAAGAAATATTTGGAGAGGGATTACTAATAAGATGGACCCCACGTTTCTCCTGAAAAGAAATCTGTGTTGAATCTGGCACTTTCACCCATGTAAGCCTGAGGTCACTTGATTTTTGCTCTATATAATCAGAAATAAAGGCCAGGCATTCAGACTTGAAATTCTTGCTGTGCTGGCTGGGGAATTCTGGGAGTTGAAGTCTACCAGTCTTAAAGTTGCCACACACACACACACACACACACACACACACACACACACACAAAATAAATACCTCATAGAAGTCTGGTGTCTTCATTAGTCCATTCTAAGAACCTCAATTGTGGGGTTTTTCATGATCTCTGCTTCTTCTTGGCTCTAGAGGGTTTGCTAAAAAACATCACCAAGAAGCAACAGCCCTTCATGCCTCTGCGTTTTTCATCCTCAAAGTGTTTTGCACATTTGCATCTAATTAATCCAAGTGTTACCCAAAGAGGGAAAATTTGATTCCTGATCAAGAAAAAAGGCAGACCGACAAGCATTCGATGAGGCCAAATGAAACTTTGTTTACCATGTCTTAAGACGAAGGCTCCAGTCTCATATAATGTATTTTCATACATATTTCCACAAAGGCATGCATGTTTAGGTAGATTTTTTTAAAAAAAAGTTGTTTTTTTTTTTTAAAAAAATGAACTGTTCTGTCCACTTTGGAGAGCTGCAAATATCAGAAGCGTTTAGCTTTGGCAGACTTTGGAAATGAAAGGAAGGTCGTGTTCAAAGACTAACTAGACTTATTAGAGAGATTTAAGATTAGCATTCATATTGTGAACACTATTGAGAATACAAAGCCTCAAATTATCCAGCAGAAATTTTAAAAAGTAAGAAACCAAAGTCAAGCTAGGTCACGGAGAACCTGAGTGCAGAAGGTTTGTGAATTCTGTCCATTCCTGAGACTTAATTTGCCAGCTGCAAAAAGTTCCGTTTTTAATCTGTTTGTTTTGCGCCAGGATATAACAAACTGATGCGGCAGTTGCAGTCCAAAAAAGAAATCCTGGAGACCCTGCAAGCTGCGGCCTCTCCAGCTATCCAGAGCTTTTTGCCCACGGTCTGTTTGCCTGAGTGCCCTTTTCCCAACCAAGCATAGCCAAGCGCAGAAGCTGCCCCCTCCCCATGAGCCCCACGTTCATGGCTGGAGTGGCAGCTGAGGCCGGATGGCTAAGCGGAAGAAAACCCCCCTCTGTGTCTGGGGGGGAGGGCTGGACGAAGGACGGTACAGCGGTTGTGATAGGGAAATGCATTAAAAAGGCTTTTCCTGGGAAACTGTGCTGGGGGAGAGAGATTAACTTGGCAGTTGTGCTCCAGGACTGCAAAACAAAATGTTCGTAAGATGTTCTGTGGCTTGGGTGCCGTGGAGGGAAGCTACGTCACCTTCCAGCCCCCCCTGCGTAGAAGCAGTCCACCTGTTTTGGCCTCTGTTGTTCATTTCCCCAGCTCATCCTCTCCAGCAAACCATAATCTCTGCAAACAGCTTTCCAGAACTGATGAGTGGTGCACAACCCTTGGGTTAAACTATCAACATAAAGCACACTTTATGAAAGCAAATATTTGATTTCCATCCTTCCAGTTTGTTTGCCTGTTTAATGTGGCACCAGCCTCTTTCACATACAAATAAAGGCATCTTGGAAGAAGCAGCTGTTGCTTTTCACAAGCTAGAGATGGAAACACCAACCTTCTTCCTTCACACTAGCTGCATTCACACATTTTGCTAAACGCTGGTTTGGTATGGCCACGTGGGTTTTTTTTTTTTTTTTTTTGTGAATAGAACAAAGGTGGCTTTTCAAATCTGTGAAGGTCTGGTTCAGAATCTGTTAGGGTTTTCTGGAATTCCATATCAAATTTTAACGGATATCAGGGGTGATTTATGGCTGGCTTTGATGGACTTTATAATGTATGCAAAAAAGGCACATCTAATATTCAGTGCTGCTATCTCCAAAGTTATTTTTATTAAAAATATAAAACACATCTGACCGAACCTTTTGATAATAACTTACGTCCTCTAGACAATCTGATTTTCACCTGTTTCAGTTTTCAGGCTATGCCTGTTTGTTCTCCTCATCTTAGATCTTGTCGTGATTTGGGT
Source organism: Crotalus tigris (assembly GCF_016545835.1). Taxonomy (NCBI): domain Eukaryota; kingdom Metazoa; phylum Chordata; class Lepidosauria; order Squamata; family Viperidae; genus Crotalus; species Crotalus tigris. Next base: position 1,272,361 of record NW_024097560.1, on the reverse strand, counting down.
ACACTCCATGATGTATCTCTGGGGCTTCTAAGCTGAACTGCAGTGTTTTCCAAGTGAGGAGTGATCTTGGGGTGCAATTAGATGCCACCAAATAAGACCCAACCCTGGTAACCGAATAAACACCCTCATCGTCCAGAGACAGTTATCTCCAGCTCCCTCCAACAGCATTTTACCAGGAAACATAGATAGGCAGGCTAGAAAGGTCAGTGCCCTCCTAACCATACCCAAGCACTCTGAGTTTGTTGGCGATGTCCATTTTGCTCTAGGAGTTCATGGGGACGTAACCCTAACCCTAAGTGGAATTTTCCTCCAATGGGATTTTCCCATGTATTTTACCAGGAAACATAGATAGGGCAAGCTAGAACGGTCAGTGCCCTCCTAACCATACCCAAGCACTCCGAGTTTGTTGGCGATGTCCATTTTGCTCTATGAGTTAATGGTGACCTAACCCTAACCCTAAGTGGAATTTTCCTCCTATGGGATTTTCCCATGTATTTTACCAGGAAACATAGATAGGCAGGCTAGAACGGTCAGTGCCCTCCTAACCATACCCAAGCACTCTGAGTTTGCTGGCGATGTCCATTTTTGCTATATGAGTCATGTTGACTAACCCTAACCTAAGTGGAATTTTCCTCCAATGGGATTTTCCCATGTATTTTACCAGGAAACATAGATAGGGCAGGCTAGAAAGGTCAGTGCCCTCCTAACCATACCCAAGCACTCTGAGTTTGTTGGCGATGTCCATTTTGCTCTATGAGTTCATGGTGATCCTAACCCTAACCCTAAGTGGAATGATCCCAGGATCCGTTTCTGCCCTGCTTTTTGTGGAACTGGGCCACTTTTTCTTGTGGCGCCAAGCAGAGGAGGCTGCTGAAGAGCGGCTCTTAAAATGCCACCAAGCTGAGATGGGAATGTTGTCCTCGGAGCACCTGAGGCTGAGAAAGATGTAAATTGCTCCAAAACCAGATTGCGATCTTGTCTGTCATTAATAATTCTCTCTGAAATAAGCATAACTGTGTATTTGCTTGATTGTATCAGAGGGGGAACGCAGCCGGCCGACACGACTACAGAGGGAGAAATTGTCAGCCAATTGCAAGGGAATAAATGAACTGAAGGAAGGAAAAATAGAAAGAGAACTGGGAAGGAAGGGAGGGAGGAAGGAAGGGAGGAAGGGAGGGAGGGAAGGATGGAGAGAGAGAGAGCAAGGGCAGGAGGGAGGGAAGGGAGGGAGGGAGGGAGCAGAGGAACGAAAAGAAAGAAAGAAAGAAAGGAAGGAAGGAAGGAAGGAAGGAAGGAAGGAAGGAAGGAAGGAAGGAAGGAAGGAAGGAAAAGAACTCTCCTTTGTGAATAGTTTTCCGGTTTCACGCTTGTTACAGGAATCCAATAGCAGACGTTCGTATTCCATTTCCTTCCTGATCGTCTTCTTGGAATCACTCAGACCATTCGTTCCCCTTGCCTGCCTCTCTCCCTTTCCGTGTTCAGGAGCTGATGGGAGTTGGTGAAGCCTTGTTGCACAATTACACTCCTTCTCTGTATCCTTTCAGACATCTGGGTGGGTTCCAATCGCATTTTTGTGTAAACATTGGAAGAGACTCCTCTCAGTGACACCCATAACATTTGAGTCTAGCCTTGCCTTGCTTTCCATAATCACAGGGTGGCGTGTGGTTCTCCCCCCTCCCAGTTAGCTGTCAGGCTTTGGAAACAAAGCTATGTGGTGTGTTATTTCCATAAATCACCCCTTTTGTTTGAGAAATGGATCTGAGCAAGACAAAAGGAAGACATATTTGTTTTCTTCTCGGGGTGCCACGTTGCTTGGACGGATCCCCATTTCAAGCCCAGTTCCCGTGCTCTGGCAGATGGTTGACCATAAATTTTATGGAAAAAAATGTAGAAGTGATAAATAAACATGTTTCTTTTGTGGAGGGATGAATGTCACGGCATGGAAGACTTAGGCTCTCCTCTTCCTATGCATTTTATTGCTTTTATACGATTGGAAAACTTTCTGGATTATATTGATAACTGCCCTCTCCCCAAATCATCTAAATTAAAACTGACATTTGTGATCTTCAGCAAGGAAAAGCATCCCTATTTTTCTGCTTCTGCTAATTGCAACGGCCTTACTTCCCCACTGGAGGAATTTGCTTAGTATTCTGTCTCCATCTTCCCCAGAAGAGGCATAGCGTGGGGTGCTTCATTTCATCGAGAGTCTGTACTCTGTCTGTGAACAGGTAGTCCTAGCAAATTGGTTTCCATATGGATTGTGCTTCCCCAATTAAGGCAGCTGTTTTCCAAGTGCAGATGTAAATACTCAATAGTCTTATACTCTGCAGAGCTCCATTGTAAATGTTTATAAAAACCATGTTTTAATGCTGTCTTCTGAAGGATTGGAAACAGGATCTTTCAGTCTGCCATTGAGGCATGAAAAATCTAAAGGACTTTATTCCTAGTTTTCTCTCTCTCTCTCCTTTTGACGTTGCAAAGTATCTTAGGAAATTGATTGCTTCCTACAGTTGCTCAATGTTTCATTGGGAGCCAACTTAGCAACCAATGAATTCCTTAACCGAATGCCTCTGGGACCAGCACCATCCGTCCACCTTCAGTCTTGGTCTCTACCCTGGAGGAGATCAAAAGGGCTTTCCGTTCACTGGAGGTGTGTGACCATTTTTACCTGAGCAAAAAGGAAAGTCTCTTCATTTTTCAGGCCACACACTCACCTGTTTCCATTCTGTATCATTTCTCTCCATCTGCTGAAACAGCCACCCGTCTAAAATATTTTCAAATTTTACAGGGAGAACCAGCCTGGGTTGGAATGTGAAGGCAGGGTTGCTATAGCAACCACTAGGTAACCAACCAGCGGTTGTCTTTGCCTCCTGGGGAGGGGGCATCTCAAAAATTAATAAGCCAGTGGGATGCAAAGCAAAGCAAAATCCTAAGGAAGTTTTTAGAGATTAAAGCAAGAGCCGCATCCATATTTTGATGGGTCAAGGAGCGGGGTACAATTCTCTGGAATAAACAGCCCTCTTCTTTCCTGCCCTGGCAACAATTTGTTGGGGGGGGGTGGTCTCCCTCCACACAACTTCTACGGCAGTGGGAAATGGGATGATTTCTCCTAATCTGCAAAAGTAGCTGGATTTTGCATAATGGGCAGTCTTCCCATTCTAGGGCATTTCTCGAGTGTTTTGCGTTGCTCTGCAAGGCAGCAGGAAAACAACACCAAAGGGCTGAGAAAAGAGAAACAGGCAGATAGATGGAAGATCCGTTTTCCTAGCTCTCTTATCTGCCTGTCTGAAGTTTCCTGATCTGCTGTAATCCAGTGATAAGTCCCTCCGATTGTGAAACTGGCATCCAGCACTTCTGAATTAATCAGTTTGGGGGGATTTGCACCATATCCTGAGTCACAGACTCTAGCCAAATGAGCTACGTGTACACAACATGGGGATGGCAAATCCGAATCACAATGAACGCTCAGGCATCTTAGCCTTTTGTGGGAATGTATTTGCTCAGTCTTGGCATGACCTGGTTAACTATGATGTGAGAGCACAATTAGGATGAAACCAGGAATCAAATTTAAGATGCACACTGGAAAATCTTAACTTGAAGGCTGCAGTTATTTGTTAGTGATTCTGGACTCTCGTAACTACAATATTGGAGACAAATTTTTTTTCCTTCCTTCATTCCTTCCTTCTCCCTCCCTCCCTCCCTCCCTTCCTTTCTCCTCCTCCTCCTCTTCCTTCCTTTAACATCTCATCCCCCAAACGGCCTTTGGTCAGCTGATTTTCCTATTTCTGTGCCTACCATGGGCATCAAAGCATGTGTGCATGGCCTCTTAAGGACCTGGAATTGCATGGACTTGCTTGTATTCCCCAATTTCCAAAGACATTGTGATTATGAACTCCCTTTTTCTCCATTAACGACTGCATCAACACAAGGAAAGGGCAGTGCAAGAATGTCCCAGACCTTGGCCTGGAAGGAGAGGCCCCCCCCCAGGCAGAAGAGATCTGCAGCCCATCACCATCAACCCCTCCTCAAAATGATCTGAGCAAGATGCCATTGACATCTCCAGGGGCTTAGCTGAAGACCTAGCGGTGGGAGCACCTGTGGAGACACCAAGTGGGAGCTGCTCATTTCGTATTCAGCACCATGGTCAGCGGGAAGAGAGCAAGGGAGGAGCTGTGCAGGAAAGGAGGGAGGGGAGGGCACAGACCCCTTCTGGTAGGGAGCATTCCAGCCCCTCCTTCCCACACCCACAGTCCTGAAAACCCACATCTAGCCCTGGTGATGTTCCAGCTGCTGCTGGACTGAAGCCGCCCGTCACGTTCTACTCAGCTCTGGCCCTTCCCCAAGGCCACGGCACTCATCCATCTCCTGCTGGGTGGCTCCCAGTGAGCAGGGGAGCCTGGCTTTGCAAGCAGATTCTTGGCCACAGGAGAAGCATCAGCACAATGTAAAAGAGGAATGTTCTGTTTGGAAATGCAAAATGACACCCCACAAACCAGTAGAAGCTGCAGAGATATGTCGCAACGGGCAGCCCAGTTGTTTCTGGACTTTGGCCAGGCAGTTCTGCTTTCTCACAAGGCTGCTATTCACGTTCTCCAAGCTTCTTCTCATCCCTTGCAATCCCTTGCTCCTTCTCAGCATTTGGCGGTCACAGAACAAAACTGTTTCTCATTAGGTAATTGAAAAACAACCTAATGGATTTTTTCCCCCAACCTGCCTTTGCCTTTATGCATACAAAAGAGAATGAAAGAAGAAGAAAGTAGATAGATGATAGATGATAGAGATATAGATAGATAGATAGATAGATAGATAGATAGATAGACAGACAGACAGATAATAGATGATATACCAACTCATATCCAAAATAGTGCCACCCTCCCAAACACAGACACTGAACTGCACAAAAGACCACAGCTACAGCCGTAGAGATATTAACAAAATGTTGGTTTAATGGGCAGCATTTGACCTGAGGATCGTTCAGATGGAGTCCAGCGGCTTTGAGGTTGCCCCACGAAAGAAGATGCAGAAATTATATTGCTAGCACAAAGCTCAGCACTGGTCAGTTAATCCATCCTGACCAGCCTTTGACAGTAAATCAGGTCTAAAAGTCCAGGATTCAACAACAGAGCATTCTTCTGGGGTCAGCAGAACCAAGGAAGGCAACCACATTGTGAGATTTTAACTAAATTACTTATTTCAAACTGGGTTCAAGAAGGCAACCAGCTAAGGAAGAGCAGAGTGGTCTTACTTGGGCAGGAAGGAACACAAAACCCCTAGAAAAAAAGCAGCAGCAGAAGCAGCAACAGCAGCAGCAAAACCTCCCACCCATGGACCTCACTTTCTGGAGACAGGCTGGCCAAAACATCTTCAGTCAATCATGACAATCGCCATCTTTGCTCATGCAGAAGGGTTCTTTAAAAGCAAGCACCGGCAGGGTGAGTCCTCCCACACCACCCACTGGGTGGAAATGGTTCCTGGCCAGCAAGAAGCCAGTTGGCACCTCCTAAGGAGATCAGTTCCTCTGCCCCAGCCATTGCCCATCATCTGGGATAATAGTCCTTTGGGACACCTGTCAGGTTCCTGAGTTTCAGAGCCATGTCCACCGTTTTGATGTAGCCGTTGATCATTTTCTTCATCTCTGGAGTGTAGGGGTCATACTCCAGCTTCCTCAGCCCTGACCGCTTGAAGTTTCCGTCCTTCTGTCCCTCGACGCACAACAAGCGGTCTTCGTGAACTGCGGCCCCCAGCAGGCTGACCATCCTCTTGAGCTGGACAAAGAGATCTTTCTTGAGGTCCTCAAAATGAACCACCACGACCTCCTTGCCAAACTTCAGCCAGTCGAGGGTGTGCGTCACCCACCACGGAGCATAATTCTTGACAAACTCTGGCCATTCTGAGTGAAGGAAGAAAACAGTTTATTTGCTAAACCTTCCTTGGGATCTTCAGGGTCTGCCTGAACTTTTATCCTCCCCACGACCAGAGACAAAAGCTTTAAATAGCTTCATTAAACACAAACCGGGCGGCTCACCCTGTAAAATTCTATCCTAAAACTTTGCTGTGGAACTTTTCCTAAGGCCATCTTAGAATTAATGCCATGGAGCAAAACACAGATTGTACTTTTTAAAGATCAGCTTTCTTTCAGTTCTACACAGCTGACTAATAAGAACTATGAAGGTAGAAAGTTGGAGGTCAAGCGTCCATGGAGACTGAAAGGATGGCCATCCACCCCTTCTTCTCTGAGACGTGACCCTCACTCAGAGCACACAGGTGGGGAGAAGCAGCATAGGCCATATCAGTCTAGGTTGAGGCTTATCCTGGTCCGTTGTGGCTTCTCTAAAACCTGCACTCAACCTAGCTTGTCCAGAATCGCTGTCCTGGCATCTCAGCTTCTCAGCCTTGAAGTTCAAGGAACGTGGGGGAGCTGCAGGAGACTGCAATGTGGAAGACCACCCACCCCAGCTGGGCGGATGGCCAGACCTACCCTTCCCCTTCCAGTGGGCCTGAGAAGCAAAGCCAATGTGGCCCCCGTACTTCCGGTTGAACTCCGCCATCAGCGCTTTGTAGGGGTTGCGGACCAGGAGGATGGCCGAGTCGAAGGCTTCGATCTCCTTCTGCCCGCTCTCGTGGGTTTTGATGCATATCGTCCGCCCACTGCGCCAGTGATCCCGCTCGCCTTTGAACCCTTTGGGCAGGGGTGGCAAGGAGAGGGGGGGAAAGAAAGAGCGAGCCGTGAGCAGCAAATATGGGGAAAGGAAGGGAGGATGAGAGGAAGGGTCTGCAACTCTTTAGCTGGTCTGATAATTCTGGAAAGGCTAGGCCAGGCAAGGGACAGAGAAAGATAAAGGCATGAAGAATGATTTCACACGAGGAGGGTCTTCACATTGACTGGCTGTTGAAAAATAATTTAAAATAGGAACTAATTGGGAGGAGATCCTAAAATGAAAATAGTCCTTTTTCTACATAGGGATAAAGCTGTCAAGCTTTCAGGAAACTGTCTCTCTCTCCCCCCCCTCCTCTCCTTCTCTCTCCCTCTTTCTCCTCCAAAGCCCCCTTTGACTTTCAGGCGGGCATTTCCTGGATTTCTTCCCTTAATCTTCCTTGTCACAGCTGCAGATCCTTTTGAGGGATTTCCCAGAGAATGTGATTCAGCTGAGAGAGGAAAGGCAGAGCTTGAATCGCTCTGATCCTTGCAGGCGCTGGAAATGATCCTCCCCCTCTTCAGCGGGACTCCAACATAGGTTAGAAAAATAAACCTCAGCCTGACGATCTGAGCTGTCCTTCTCTGCCAGGACGGTTAATACAACCGCTACAGGAAGCCTGGCTGTCCTCTGAGGATAACAGGAGGTTAAATTAGGTCCAAAAAGGCCCTAATATTATTTTTAGAAATTTTCAGAAGTTGTGGGTGCTGCATCACTGAAGAGATGGGACAATCGCTTGTCTGAAATGGTCCAGGGTCTCCTGTTTGACCAGGGAATTGGAGCAGAAGATCTCCAAGGTCCCTTCCAATCTATCCTGTGGTACTTTTCAAGTTCTTGCGCAGGCTTGGCTTCAGGTTCCCTTCTCACGAGTCAGCTGCAACGGATGCTTTACAGACACGAGAGTCGTGAATCGCGCATCGTTTTTTCCCTGGTGGGATTGGTTAAGTCCCAGCACAGACCTTCCTTTCCCTGCTGAGATGATCGGAGGCTGATGGCTGTAATGGACTTTTCCGTGGGATGCCAAGCTACCCTTGAACATGCACCAGGGCTTTCTCTAAAAAAAGGGGCTGCTTGTTAATCAATTTGTCTTTTTTCTCCCACGGATCTTTTAAACTGTAATGAGCTAGAACTTTCATGGTTTGGTCTCCAGGCAACTGCAAATTCCAAAAAAGGATCTGAAGCTGGCTTGATAATTCAAAAGGAACGGAGGGAGGGAGAGAGAGAGAAAGAAAGGAAGGAAGATGATAAAGTGATGGCTGGAAGAGGCAAAGTCCCAAATTGTCTGGGCTGGGCAGAGTTTGAAATAAATGGTGGGGTCAAAGCTCTGGCTAGCTGGGGAATTTTGAGAGTTGAAGTCCATGAGTCATAAAAGAGCCAAGGTTGCCTACCTGTCCTAGCTGAATGAGGTTTTCAGCTGAGGGCCCCTCAACGGCTCAGGATAAGTCCAACCCCCTCTCTGATTCTCCCCCCCAAGTCATTTCAACTCCCAAGAAAGCCATGCCATCACCTTTATTATAAAGAGAGCCATCGAAATAATAACTCCCAGTATAGAAGCCCGTGGCCAGTTCAATGAGGTGGCGTGCCCAGGTGTTGCCAGCTCCAGGAAAGCTGGCGAGGGCGACCAACTGTTTGGCTCGCGTGGTGAGAAACCTCCGATCCATACATCGGTTGTCTGTGAAACGGAGAAGGAAAGAGGGTTCCTGAGCTCACAAAGGAGATGTTTCTGTACAACTCCCCCCTCTGAAGGCATCCTTGAGGGCACGGTGAAAGGAGAAGGGCTTTCCTTGCCCATCCCAGACTGCTCATTCTGGTGGCCTTTGAGGACTCTCGGTTGCCCCAGACCAGGGGTCTTCCAACTTGGCCCTTTTATGACTTGTGGACTTCAACTCCCAGAATTCCTCAGCCAGGTCCTGGCTGAGGAATTCTGGGAGTTGAAGTCCACAAGTCATAAAAGGGCCAAGTTTAAAGACCCCTGCCCCAAGACTAACTGGCAGAACTCCAGAGTAGAAGGTTTTGAAGCTGTCTCCTTGAGCTTCCAGAACAGACGCTTGGCTTAAGAAATGTAGGTCTTTATTTCGTATAGTTTTTACATGGGAGCTGAGCCTCAGCTGGGAGTTTAGCACATTCTAAGGTTTACGTCTGAAGCCTTCTCCAGCCCTCAAGGAAGGAGGACGCCTCTCTTCTTTGCACCCTCAGACGAGGGAAAGAACAGCGTTCTCCTTCCTCGTGCTGCAGTTCTGGAAGCCCCCCGTCTGGAAGTGGCCAAGGTTGAGAAACACTGGGCAAGAGGGTCTGTAACTCCTACCCCAGAGCAGGGACTATGCTATGATTTTACAAATTAATAACCAGAGAAGTGGGTATTAAGGTGAACTCAGGAGGTGCTGGACCCAGTGTCCACCAGACCCCCTTGGTGATGGAACAGGAGACTGTCGGGGTCTTCTGAAGACCCACGGCCCCCGGACCCTCCCCCCCGGCACCTCCCCCGCCCCTGATACCTTGCACTTGGGTCTGATATACAATGAAATAGTCTGAAGTGCCGCAGCTTTCGAACTCCTCCCCGCTGCATCTCTGGGCGCAAAGATGCTCGCCTTCTCGTTCATGCAAGGAGAAAAGAGTGGTGGGGAAACCGCAGTGGCAGAAGGTGCCAGCCAGAGCTGCCAGAGGGTATTCCTAGAAGGGAGGGAGAATTCACTGCTAGGCGTGGGGCAAATGCTTTGCAAGCAAAGATGGATGAATGTCAGCTCCTGCTTGCCAAATGGGGAGGGCTGAGGCAGAGGGCTGGCACTCTCATGGAAACCCTGGGAAGGGAGAAAGGGTGCCCAGCTCTCCCGATTCTGCCCTTCAGGGCCCAGCATGGCTCCCACCACATTCCAGCCCCTCTTTTCTGCCGGACCCCCTGACAGCCCCTAGAGACGAGAGGCTGTCCCACCCAGGAGTCAAGTAGTGGCAGCTGGAGGCCAAAGAATGCCTCCGTGGAGCCTGCATGGGTACCCAGGAAGAGTTGAGGGAGATGGAGCTAGCGGTCCAGATGTGGGGCTTTGGAGAACAGCTACGTCCTCGTGCCAGGCTTTGGGGCACAAAGCAGCCTCTTTGGCTCACCTTTCCTGTGCAGAGGTCAACGCATCGGTCCACAGACATGTTCCTCATGGTCCTGCTTGTCAACAGAGCCAAGGAGAGGTTCTCTGGGCGACGGAAACAGCCGCGGAAGATGGCACTGCCATCTGGGGAGAGAAGCAGAGGGAGGTTCCTTCGCTAGGATCCAAAAGCCTTTGCAGACCCGCTAAGGATGCTCTGGGCATGAGACCCTTCCTCCAGTTAACCAAAAGAACAACATTGTGGCAACGCCCTCAAAAATGGAAGCCACACTCACACCTCCTGGTGGACTCCTGTGCCAGCTCCAAGCGGTAGATGGACAGCCGGTTTGCTCCCCCACAAAAGCTGCTCTTCTCTCCTTTGCACTCCATGTTGCACTCGGTGTCGCTCACGTTCACGGCCAGGATCTTGTGCCCACAGTAGCACTCTGCCCCAAACTCCAGCCCTGCGTACAGGTAGCCCCTGCCCAAAACAAAGGCACCCTGAATGTGGGAGAGACCAGATGTCCCTCCCTGGGCAGTGACTGTGCACAGCGGCTGAAGCCCTGAACGATGGACGCTGACCGTGTCATCATCATGCACAAACTGGCTTAGCTGAATCAAGGCCACACTTGGGCTTACCTTGAGGAATTCTGAGCCAGTTGATGGAGATTTACAGGGCAGGAACAAGGGACAAGATCAGGATGGATTTCTGGGCATCAGTCCCATCGCCTTTCAGCTTTATTTCTTCGTTTGCCACCCCAACCATTAGCTTTACGAGGAATCAATTCAACAAGCAGAAAGAGTCAAAGTGGATCTCTACCCTTCCTATCAAGTGGGCCAGGGAGGGAAATGCGATTCAGTGTCTTTGCCAAATGTTACTCCTGCTCACAAGATTTACTCCAGGCAGGTAGGAAAACAGATATTTCCCAAGAGGAAAGGTTACCATCACTCTACGGATTGTAGGCAGCCATACTACTTCACCTCTGGCTGAATTGTGTGATGATTTGTCGGGTGGGGATGGATATGTGTCTTTTGCCACTGAAGCAAGAACCAAGGGGAAAATCTCCAGCAGACAGCAGTCACAGGAGGAAGTCCTGCCTCGGAGCAGAATCGCAAAGTGTTTGTGGGTCAAGAAATTGGAGGAGAAGGAAATTAATTGATGTTCTTTAGGGAAGGAGGTTCAGTGGAATGTTCTTCTTGGTCTGTACAGCTCAGCATCTCTTTTCCCTCCCTCCCTCTCTGAATTGCTCCCAACCCTTCTAATTACAAAAAAGTCTCCCAGATAACTCCAATTCAGCATGATTTGGCTCCAACCATTTGACATCGTGCCCCTCGCTTTCCCCCTCCCCAACTAATCAATGCAATGTAACCCAAGAGACCTTCCTTCCAATTTATAAAATGGGACTGATCAACGTCTGCTTTCCCTGGTCCTAAAATGTCTGCCGATCCTTCCCACAGGAGTCCAGCCTTAGGCCCTGCACAAGACCTGGACCAGCTGCCCTCGTGGCTGAGGGGGGGGCTGTGAGAGAGGAAGGCAAATAGTCCCAGGGAGAACCTGGAACTGCCCACCCCCAAAAGAGGGAAATGCCCCTCAATGCCTGAACTTAATGAAGTCCTAGTGTCGTTTGCCACCCTACCGTTCGGCGCAGTTGTCCTGGCAACGGAACAATGTCATTTTTTTGTAGTCGAAGAAGGACACTCCGCGGAGGGCTCTTTGGTGGGTGTTGTCAACATAGCAGCCGATGTATTTTGCTGGTGAAAGGAGAAGACATGTTAGCATTTGGAAGGAAGAGGCTGCTTCAGGAGAGAGAGAGAGGGAGAGAGGGAGGGAGGGAGGGAGGGAGGGAGGGAGAGAGAGAGAGAGAGAGAGAGAGAGAGAGAGAGAGAGAGAGAGAGAGAGAGAGAGAGAGAGAGAGAGAGAGAGAGAGACGCACTCCAGGTCTTAACTCAGAGTCATGGGGAAGACCTGGCAAAATGAACTGTCCAGAGTGACAGTTCTCAGCCATAACCTGGTCTGGGGAGAATCCCCATGCTGTTTTTCAGATTCTGCATTTTAAAAAATCCTTGTAAAACCTACAGATTACAGATCCCATCCCTAGCAGGATTCTCTAACCACCGCACAGCCTCCCTCCTCCCACCGAAACTTGCCCTGCCTGTCCAGGGAGCCATCCGTCAGAGTGACGAGCCAGCCTTGCCAGTGCCTGGATGTGAATTCAAAGCACGTGCTCCTGCATACTGATGGCTCTTTCGATTTACAAGACCGGGCTTGGTGCAAGGAAACCTGTTGGGCGTGCCTGTTTCTGGCACAGCAAGGGGAAGGAAGCGGTGGCACTGCCAGTCCACCTTCAGCCTTCCGCTTGCCAAGATGGGTCGCCTACCCAGCTGGGGAAGAGTTGGCTCAACTCCCCAAACGCTACAGCTCTGCTCTTTCCAGAGTCAGTCTTGAATCTGAAAGGAGACCAAGGCTGAAGTTAGTCCAGTGAGCCATCCAGACTGGACTGAGGTGCTGAATTACCATTCCCATCATCCCCCGCCAGCAGGGTCCTGGCACAGCCGGCCAATGATTTGTGCTCATTTCTCTCCTCGGCTTTTCAATGTGCTAATAAGGGAAACTCTAATAATAAGGCAAATAATAACATTCTGGCTTTATAGTACACACCATCGCCATCGACAAATCCACCATCAGTCAATTGCAGCAGGCAGCTTTACTGGGAACAGCTGGCATCCTACAACGAGGCCTTGAACACCATCAGACATCCCCACCTGCTTTTCCCAGGTCCCTGGGAAGGACTCGATAGGCGGATAAAAACACCAAATCCAGTCTGAACATCTGGCTGGGTGTGCAACAAACCACAGTAGTGCAACAGGTGACATCTTGGAGGAAGGGAGAGTCCTGGGAAGTCGTTTCCTTTTGCCTTGGGACTTCCTTAAAGTCAATTGCATGGACACCCACACGCCCCGAATCCTGTCACTAAATTTGGGGTGTAGAAACTTTAGAAGGGAGGAAAAAAAGGTTGGCAATCGATAGCAAAGTCCTTTCAGTTCAGTCTTGCAGAAAATCCCCCAACTCTCCACACAAACACACACACACACACATACTCCTGTCCGTGGGGTTTTCAAAGGGCTGGTCTGCTCAGCCCCCTCCACCTGAGCCCCCTGCCCTGGTCCAGATGGGGCTCCTGGCCAAAGAAGTAGTGGATGAGATGGGCACCCCTCCCCCCCGCTCTTGCACCCCTGTGGATCCTTGACAAAGGGAGGGAGGACAAATCGTGTCCAGGACAGACACCCCCAGTTTGTTCCAGTCATTTCTGGGCTCAGCCAGAGCGGAGAGCTGCCCTCCCAGAGGTTAATTGCAGGGATGCTTTGCATATTCCTGGGCCTGCCAAGCAAGGCTACAGTCGGTGGCAATTGGACCTCCCTCGCCATCTGCTAGAAATTCTGGAATGTCAGATCAAATTAGTCTAATGAGACTGGCTGAAAGGGTTTCCAGAACGGGCCCACCACCTCCCCGCTATTTGCTGGGGAGAAAAAACCTAGGTGAGGCTAAAAACCACCAGGAAGCCGAAACTCAGGTGCTTCTTTTTGGGAACGATCAAAACAAAAGGACTTTGGATCAGGAATCTGCTATGCAAGACGAAGGACCTATGAAGGGAGCCTTTTCTGGTGTGGCCCCCGTTCTCTGGAAGATGTTGCCCCTGGAAAGGAAGCCTGTCCCATCCCTTTGGCCCTCCAGAAGGGCATTAAAACCTGGCTCAGTCATGGGGTCCTGACGGGGTCCTCTGTGTTGGACGTGGCTACTGCCATAGCAATCTTCTCTTGGCTACTTGTCTCTGCCCTTAATGTTTCTTATTATTTTTATATTTAATGGTAAGCTGCCCAGAGTTGTCTGGCAGAGTGAGATGGCTGGCACATACGTTGAATATATAAATAAAAATAATAAATAAGTGGCCACAGCTGGGGAAGGCTGCTCCCGGCAATCTTGACCCAAAACATCTCCCTGCCTCCGTGCCAGGAAGGAGCAAGGACCCTTGGGCTCTCCAGATGTCAGGCAGTCTTGAATGCATGAAATGAGGAACTAAACCTTTAAAAATTCAGTTATGATGTGAATGTGGAGAGAAGGAGGAAGGGAAGGAGGAAAGATCTTTCTATTTTAGGAGATGACTGTCCTCCAGGTCTCCCAGCTTCACCAGCTTGTCAGGCAGAGGGACTGAGGCCCTCAGAGATGCTGAAATGCCCTCAGGGCACAGATGCCACCCAATGGGCAACATGAAAGGGAAGCTGGTGAAGCTGGAAGACCTTCCAGTCTGGGCCAGCTGCTCCATCCCATCCCCACCTTTCTGAAGAGCTTCATGGATCCCAGAACCTCCTGGCTCTTTTCTGCAGAAGGAACGTTTTCTCTCAGCCTCCATGTTTCCTTATTTACTACATTTCTTGGATGGAGTGTGTGTGGGGGGGGTGCAGGAATGCAATGATTTATTCTTCTCCACCCGATTTCTAACAGGGAACTGTCTTGACAAAATCAGACAAAGTGCTTTGTTTTTGTTTTCCTGGAAATACAGTTATGTTCTTTGAAGTATATTAAAAAAGAGAGAAAAAGATTAATCATTTAGACAGATTACTTCTACCTGCCGGCTGCAATCTTAGGAGACTCTGGTAGGAATAGATGAGGAATTGAGACAATTAAAATGTCCAAATATTGTTCCCATCTTTAAGAGGCAGGTCGGGAGAGGCAGAAGAAATGATTAAGCAATCCTTTGATGGACAGCAAGAAAACAATTCATTTATTTGGGGCAGCAGCAGATTATCCAGAATTAGGGACCAAAAGTTTACCTTCCCACCCCCACCAGTAAAACCACACAGCCGATAGATAAAGGGTACATCAGGAATATAGTATAACTTGATTTCAAAAATCTGATATAGCTGCAAAAGAGCCTTGTTGTAAAGAGATCAGATAGACTCAACTATTCGATGGATGGGTAACAGATCAAGCACCCTAAGAGAACTTCTGGAGCAAACAGAGCATTTTGGAATGGATGGCAAACAGGTGAATCCTGAAAACTCATCAACTAGGATTGAGATACATGATGGGTAACAATTTAAAGGGAGTGCTAATTAAAATCACAAATGACACCAAGCTTGTGAGGCAAGTCAGCAACACTGAGAAATAAAACCTCGGGGGAGTTGTGCCACTGGGCACAAACCGCCTCAGGATGAAAATTTGTGAAATAGATGGAAAAACATTGAAACAATGTGCAAAAATCAAAAGATACAAGGAAAGGATGAGTAAGATTTGGGTTGGAGCAACACAAGGGTTTAACCCAATGAGCCAAACGCGTGATGTAGCAGCTAAAAAGACTAAAGAAGCCTTAAAGGACAGCCTGCCCCCAAACTAGACAATGTTTTGAACCAGCCCTTCGAAAGAAGGCAACCTGTCTTTCCGAGGAACCGGGGTAAAAACAAGATCTCAATTTCCATTCTCTGCATGCTATTCCCAACATTCTCCTGAACCAAATTCTTCCCCAAAGCAACGTTACCTCTATCTTCCTCCTTCTCATGAACACTCTTCCCCTTGAGCATTCGAGACCACGTCTCCCTGTAATCACCTCTGCTCCTCCCAGCCGCGTCCTTCGGAGGGCTCTTGAACCAGGTCCCGTACCGCCGTGCCAAGGCCAGGGACTCCGGCATCGCTTGAAATTCCCTGCCAAGTGGCAGCGTCCCCAGCAACTGAGCTTCAGTCCCTGCTGCAGCATTGTTGCTGGGCCGGGGGACAGCCCCCGGGACCCTCGTCTCCCCGCTGAAGCCAGCATGGAGGAAAACCAGGCTGCCAGCCGTCAGGTAGAGCGCAATCAAGGTGAAGAAACGGATGGGTTTCCGCCGGAAGTATCTTTGGAATTTCAGCAAGAGCTTGGCCATGCCAGCGTCATTACGGATGTTTACGGGGACCGGGTGGAGAAATGAGCCAAGGGACAGGTGCCCACTTGGAAAACACCCTTCTGAGCCGAGAGCAGGAATCTCTGTGTGCTGTCTAAGAGGCCATGGATCTGATGCCACGAATCTGGTGCCACGATTGGGTCCTCAGTGCAATTTTCTCAGTAGATCAGCCCAGCTCGGACACTACTCTCCATGCATTGATTCAAAATGAGAAAGTTGCAAAATTGCTTCAAATAAACGTGGGGTTCTTGACCGTTGGGATTAGTCCTTGGTCTTCTCCTGCCACAGAGCAGCCAATGATGAAGTTATCGTGGGCAACCTGGTGATCAGGGGTTGCTGCTGCTGCTGCTGCTGCTTTTAACTGGCAGGTCCATCTGCCTCGGAAGGAAAGTTCACCAAAGCCGAGATGCATCCAAGGAGTTTTGAGGTACACAATAATGTCCAAGAACACAGCTGATCAAAGGTCCATTCATTGTGACGGAGCTGGAAGAAAATTCAACCTAGAAATGAACAGAAAAGATAATATTAAAATAGGAAGACATTTCTCTTTGAGCTAGGAACTAAAGGAGCTCTCCATCATGGTTTTAAACCCCGCTTGTCTCTGGAGATGAGGAGGGGGGCAGGTTCCCTGCAACTTCCATTCTCTTTCCCAGTTTCAGCAGCGTTCACATGACCTGGGAGGGATTCCAGATTCCTGCTGGTGTTTCACAAAAGCCTCCTGCGGTCAGTGGCCGTGGGTCTCAGAGCAAAGGCTGCAAAAGAGGGTGGGGTGAGCTTTATGACATCATGGCACAGGCACCTCTGATTGGCTACTGGGGCCAATTGCAAGGGTTTCTCTTGGTCCCACCTTCTCTAAAAGAGTGTTTCTCGACTCGAGCCACTTTAAGATGGGTGCACTTCAACTCCCAAAATCCCCCAGCCAGCAAGGAGTTGAAGTCTACCCATCTTAAAGTGGTCAAGGGTCAGAAACACTGCCCTACAGGTCACTCCCAGCCAAGGGAGGCTTCAGAAAGCAAGTTATTCAGAGAACATTGCCCATGCTCCACTGCCCATTATGTTGCCCTCTCCCTGATCTCCATAGTCTTTCCTATGACCACCATGTGCCAAGCCAAAAGATGCTGGATTATTTCCACCCCCAGTGACCCATCATCCTTGTCCTGGCTCAACTTAAGGGGCTGGTAATGATGCTGACCTACCTGAAGAGGCCCTTGTTCTCCTACAACGAGGTGGATGCTGTTGTAGAAGGCAACAGCAGGGAGGCAAGATCTCCTAGCAGGAATAAAATCTTGGCTATCCCTGGCTTGATTGAGTTTTAGAGATATCCACAGCTCTGGCTGCATTACAGGACCTTCCTCTGCTCTCAGAATTGAGTTAAGGTCTCCCTTGCCAGTGGAGGCGAAGAAAACCATGAGAAAACCCAGAAACAGCGAAGGAGAAACTAAATGAGGAAGACCGAACGCCACTAGTTTAATGGACTCTGGTGTTCCTACCATCTGTCTCGAGATGATTAAGTAAAAAATATCACTGGGACAGACGGCGTGGAGTATAAATAAATGTTTTAATTCTGCTTCCTCATATAACTATCCAAACACGTCTTTGTCTCTGAAGCGTGAAATTTATTGCAATCAACGGGGGGGGGGAGCTTCTGCGGTTCCAGGGGAGAGAAAGATTGGAAAGAAAGAAAAAAAATGATGCTGCTTCTTCTCCTTCTTCTACTACAACCTCGAGTCCTTGGGGACCTCGGTTCTGCTTTGCAATTCATGATTCCCAGCTGGGGAAAAAAAACCTTCTGGTTGCACCTTTCAAAATCATTGTTTGCAGCTGTCTGGAGGGTGCTGAGCTGCCAAGGTGGGTCCGCAGGAAATTCCCCACTAGCAAGAGTGACATTTGAAGGCCTCATTATCACCTCATGCAGAGTCAAAATCAAGATCTCTCTACCAGGCAATCCCTGTCAACCATCCCACCATGCAAGAAGGCTGGAGTAAGGAAGGTGATTCCCCCAGCTTTCTGCCCCCCACTGGGAGGGAATGGGGGAGAGGAAGCTTTGTTTCTGGCCACCCCATTGGGTCTCCCAGAGTTGTGAGGCAGGCAGGGATGTCCTAAGCCCAGGACTGGAGTGAGAGAAGCCCCTCAGCCTGAGGTAGGCGGCAGTGGGAGAAAGCATCTCAGAGCAATCCCCCCTTAATTGTGCCTGGTATAAGCTGATCTTCAGAAGTGCCTTGACAGCTTTTCCAGAGTGCATCGCCTGGAGAGGGAAGAGATTCTTGTTCCTTGAGGAGCTCCAGACGGATGCTCAACAGGTACAGCCTCTCACTGCCTCCGTTGCAATTGTTCTGAGCCTTGATTGGGGCAATCGTAGGGCTTATGGCTGATTTTAACCTGGTTTGGTCTCTCTCTCTCTTGCCCTGATTGTTGCAAAGGATCCTCACTTCTCTTCCTTTCGGATCAGGAAGGCCCTTAGAGAGCCAGGCCCTCTTTGCTTCCAGGCCGTTCAGCAGAAGAAGCACAGTTGCAGGTGCAAATGCTGCCCTGACCGGCTAAAGCAGGGGTCTACAACCTTGACAACTTTAAGACTTGTGGGCTTCAGCTCCCATAATTCCTCAGCCAACATAAAAACAACACAAACCGGATCCCGGCCTTTGGAGCAGTGGAGTTTAGGGCTGGAAGAAAAGTAAAACACTCCTCTTGCTGCCTCTTGTTCCTGCTTTGGAAATAAAAGACGTGTGGGTCTTACAATAGCAGAGAGGAAAAATTAAAACCGTAATCCGGGGCACCTCCACCTGCCTGGCCCTTTCATAAGGCCATCTACTTCGGAGGGCTTCCATAGTCACAACAAGCTGACAAGGAAACAGAAGGGGCACTAAATTATTCAGCTCTCTCAATTGCTCTGTTACTAGCAAATGCTGCAATAAACTTGCCTTCTCTTTGAGCTTGCAAAGTGCGCACAGGCACTGCCCGACAGGCGTCTGTCGCAGCCCCAGATTCTCCGGACAAGTAGAAGAAAAGAAGAGAACCGCAACTGAGCAAAGACAAAGTCTCTATTGTAGACATTGAGTTCCCAGCTGAGGAGGAGGAGGAGGAGGGGCTGGAAAGTTACTGCAAGGATGGAGCACCACCTGCCAATCACCCAGAGGGCGATGCCCCCCATCGGCTGAAGGATGGCATTCATTCCCTTCCCCCTTCCTCTGGCCCAGCCTGGCATTCCTGCATATTCAGGCTGCTCAAATGTGGGCAGAGAGTGCCTTTCTCCCTGAAGGAAAGAAAGCTGAGCTCTTCGGAAGGGCTGCTCGGCCTCCCGAAAAGACACCGGAGAGCCTGAGAAAAGTTATGAGTTCAGGAAAGGCCGGGAGGAGAAGAGAAGCCAAGAAAGGTGATTCAGAAGAACTAAACCCAGAACGAGCGATGGTAGCACCACGGTGGCTCCTAAGGGCAAAGCTCCAAACTGCACTGTTGGCTCGCTATTCCCCTGCTTTACTATGGTTTCTTTTTCTATGTCTAACATTTCTTCCTATGTGAAACTGCAACCAGTAGCAGCTGTTAAGACTGAGTTGCAAAGAGAAGCCCAACATCTGGCGATAAATGAAATTCTAGTCCGAACTGCTGGCTGGGGCTGCAGATCAGGTCATGCCATGAGGGAGCCAGCCAGGACCACAATTCTCAGGGGTCCAAGGCTTGGAGGACTGTCCTCCCCAAGACTAGGAGACCTCGTTGTCCCGTCCCCCCCCCCAATGAAAAGGCCACAAGCCAAAAGGTGAGCTGTAGGACCAGGAGGTGCAGAAGGTGGCCGTCAAAGAGAGCCGTCCTTCTCCACCTTCTGCCTTGCCACCCCCCCCCCCAGGGATTTGTCCTGTCCCAAAGACGGGGATTCTCCCTTAAAACCCAATCTTGAACAGGGCAGGATGGGGACAGTTAGTGAAGAAGCAAAGCATCAGTGGCCAAGATTTGGAAAACAAGTGAAGAGACGGCCAGGATGTTTGGTAATAGGAGACCCCAGACAGCCTAAGAAAGCCGCATTCTTCCCTCATCTGCTAGGTGATATCTCAGCAGGGCTCAGTGGCGAACAAAAGGAAGTTTGCTTCAGGGCCCAGGCCTGGCTAAGGGGCCAGCTCAGCTTTTGCTCCCAGACTGAAGGAGGACCTTGCTCCAGCCCCGTCATATAGTCTGCTTTAGGCAAGGTAAGCAGAATCTGGAGGCTGCTTCACCCAGCCCTGAAAATGGCAACCTTACCAGACACTCCCAGCACCCCAAAAAGCACCAACAAGGAGGGTGGATGACTTTGATTACGCAATCAGGATTCACTCTCATTAGAAAACTATGGATTTTGCATTTTAAATACATTTTAATCCTACGCAACCCCTTTCCACAACCTGGTGCCTTCCAGATTATTGGAAGAAGCTCCCATAATCCCAGGCACTTTAGAGGACACGGCTTCATTCCCTCGAGAGAGCTGAATGTCGAAGGGTGTCACCCCCCCCCAGCTCAATGGAGACCCACCATGCCAGCCCTGCCAACTTAACACTTCGGGATTTCTTGACTTGGCTGATCCCTTCCGTAAGTCTGGCCAAACTTGGGTTTCTCTCAGTAAGGGGAGGGGGTGTCTAAATGATGCAGAACATAAATAAATGAAGAAAGAAAAGAAAGAAAGAAAGAAAGAAAGAAAGAAAGAAAGAAAGAAAGAAAGAAAGAAAGAAAGAAAGAAAGAAAGAAAGAAAGAAAGGCAACTCGCCCCATGCCCGGACAGATTATTAGAACGTTGCCAACTTCTAATTTGTTTGCAGATGAAGGCAAGCACATGCATCAAGTATTAATCAGGCCTCTAATTAATTGAGATTTGCCTTGATGCAAATTTAATGCTTCAGACTTGCTACAGATTGTCATGTTGTTGTTTTTAAGGGAAGAGATCAAGGTGGCTTTTATTTCTTTTGCTTTTTTCAAATGCCACCCACCCGAAGGAGCAGCTGTTTTTCGAGAGACGCCGAAATATGCCAGTCGAGGGGGGGAACAGCAGCCTCTTCTGGAACGGGGCAGCCAGAGGCGGTGGGACCACAGGACCCATCCCATCAGGCCTTGCGAGCCTCTCCCCAGGCTGAGCCTGTTTCTAATTTTCCTCTGGGCGGTTGTGGCTGTTCATTCAGTCACGAAAGCCATAACTGGGCCTTGCAAGTCTTTTTTTTTTTCCCTTGTTTTAAGATTCTTTTAAAAATAAAACAGAAAAAAAAATGCAAAGCAAATATTAGCCTGTACTATTGTTTGGTCTTCTTCCCTTAAAGCTGGAGGAAACATGGTGGAAAGGAAGAGAAGTTCCTGTTTCCCTGCTGTTTGAGAAGAAAAGAGCAAGGGAAGGGTTCCACCAAGGCTTCTGTTGACAAAAAGAGAGGGGGTTATTCTGAGCAATGGCTTCGGAGAAGAAAAAAAGACACCTAAAGACACATACACAACCTATGTGCACAAGCCTCATTCAACAAGGCTCCATAAGGGGCCCATGAGTCGTGTGAAGGGGAACTCTGATCTACAAATAGCTTTTTTCCTCCATACGTTTAAATGCTGGACTCAAAACTGCCCATTAGCCTTGGAAATGCCTCGGCACAACACACCAACCTTGGTTTGGGATGTGTCAAGTATCCAAGTTAGGTTTATTTAGGCTACTCTACCTCTTGCAAGCTCAGAAAATGGGCTTGTTCAATAACCAGGTTGAGAAAGTTCTCCAAACATGACGGTCCAAATATTTCTCTCTTGTCTCCTCTGGCTGAGTTCAACAGTCAAAAAAGGACTGGGAGATTTAGATCTGAGAAAAAAGAGACGCTGAAAGATGCGTGCAGCAAGGGCGGACGAGGGAAGCCAATTAAAATCATGAACATATGTTGGAAGAACTAAAAAGAGACATTTGTTCTCTCTTTTCTAATTTGGGAGTGTGGCATCAGCCGGTTTTCCTTGGTGGCACTTTTGGGGCAGACCAGAGGAAGACATTGGTCACACCACGTAGTCATTCCCTAGAAAATGTGTCCCTGAGACTGGTAGGGTCAGCTCCAGTTTCTGGTGGGAAGAAGCTTTTCAGCAATGCTCCCTGCATCTCCAGCTGGGTTTCAAAACACTTCCTCCAAGTGATCTTCAGATCTGGTCCACAACTTCATCCTCTCCTGGACCCAAGCCACCTGATAAGGAGAAGGCCCTGTCTGGTCACCCCGGCTCTTTTTCTGGAAGGACGTTAAAGTCACACAGAGCATCGCCTTTGGTGACCAAGATGGAAGCCAAGCGAGGCCTCCAACCAGGTGGGTCTAACTGGGGCTCTCCAAAAGAGTCCAAGCTGCTGGAGGGGACGGCCAAAGGCCACAGTTACCCCTAATCTGAAGACACAAGGAATATAAAATGAAGGAAACCCTGAACGTGACTTCTTGTCAATGCAACCACTTCCTTTCACCCCAGCAAAGATGGCTGCCTGACCATTGCATGTTGTTTGGGCATGGTACCAGTTGAAGCCTCTCCTTTTAAGGAAGGGAGTTGGGCGGCCCTGGTAGACTGGCCCCAAATGCTTCCTCCTGCTGCAGTGCACTTATCCTCAGAGAGGCCCGCTTGCCTTCTTCTCTCTTCCACCACCACAACCCTCCAGCTGCATTTGTGATCGGAGAGAGGGAAGGGCTTTCCAGAAGATGAGTGAACAAACGGATGAGGAAAGGGAGGTTTTAAAACAATCCCTCTGTGCTGCCTGCAATGGATGCACTTAAAAAAATTAACTAGCTGCTGGACTGGGGGTGGGTGGGAAGGAGGCAGCTGAGCTGGAGAAGGGATCAAACCCCCAAGCCCTTGATCCCATTTGCTAGCTACTGATACAATAACATCTCCCTCTCTTGGCCGACATGTGGTCTCTATAGATTATTCACTCTGAAAATTGGAAGTTAGAACAGGCCAAGTTAATCCCAAAGTGGCCAGCTGTTCCTCTGCCTGCAATGGGGCCCTGTTAGAAACCGCCCTAAAGATGCCGGTCTGTGCTGGGCTCCTTCCGACCTGCAGTTTTGGGATTCAGGACTTCACAGGATCCCATGTATGGTGCCTCCTGTTCCACCTATCACTTCCCACCCAAGCCACAGCCACATCATTGCTTGACTCAAGCCAATGAGGATGTGGCCACTCAGAACCCACCCATCAGCCCCCCCTCAGCTTAGCCTTGCTGGATCTCAACCCATCTGGATAAGCCTTTTGGTCCCACTCCAGCTTTGGAGCTGATCTTCTAATGGGATCCCGGGTGCAGAATCTTATTTGGGAGAAACAACATCCACTGATGTCAAAACACAAGCAAGAGAAGCTGGGATGCATAAGGAGCTGGGTTATCCCCAGTTATTTATACCCAAATGTCTCTCCTGGGTGGAAGGCCTCCAGATTCCCTGCTTGTCTAATACCTCAGTCCCAGGTCTTCAAAGAAGCACCTTCTCCCCACATCCACACACTTAGCACAGCTGTTCAGATGGAACACACTCTATCCCCAGATGTTGTCCAATGGAGCTGGAGCAGCCCAAGGGAAGTGTGCTTGGCCTCTTGACCTCCAGAAGCAGTTTAGCTCCAGCAAGAGGAGTCTGCTCACAGTCCTGACCCCAGGAGAACATCTACTGTGCATCTCCGGGCAGCTGATCCACTTTGTTCCTTCCTTTAGATGCCACCCTCCAACTAAGTCCTTCGTGGAACTTTTAAGAAAATCTCTTTTGAAACCAATCCCAATTTGTTTCCTTTGGTCTCTGAATCATTTCCAAAAGAGGCTTCCCCATTCTTCAGGAAGCATCTTCTCTGCTTTAAAGTATCCGGCTTTCACACACACCATTCTTCGATGCCATTCTTTTTCCCTCTGGGCTAATTGGCCGTGAATTTCATGCCATCGTGGTTACAACTGCAGCCACAGGGTAGCCTCTCTGCAACGTGCCTGAAAAATGTGGGCAGAATCCCCTACCCCACAGACACCCTTGGTCCCCTCCCCATCTCTGAGCCAAGGGGATGCAGAAGAGTCATTCACGGGTCATTAATCCAAGATTTCAAGAGATAACAGCCAAGCAACCAGCTTTAGGCGAGTTGCCCTGCCCTGTTCTGAGTTATGAAAGGCTCCCTTCTTTCTCCCGTCCCCAGAGGTTGGGGGGATTAAGGTCTCATGTCCCTCCTGGCAAAGACACAAGCCCCCTCCCGCAACCCAGCCGGAACCTGAAGTGGGCTGGCCCAGAACACGAAGGGCCCGTCTTTCCTAGGACCCCCCCCCTCTCTCAAAGAAGGAGGGTCTTGGGGGAAAAGAAGGTGGAAGGAACACTTCGTCCACCCAGAGAAAATGCCCCTTGCAACTTCCCCGCTGGGAGATGGAAGACCCTAAAGAGGGGCTCTTTTGTCCCATGGACCTAAAGGAAGAGAAGGCAACCTGCCTACCTGAAAGGGGAAGGGGAGATGTGACAAGACCCCGGTCCTCTTTGCCAGACCCAGAGCAAACCTTTACCCAAATGGCCACAGGAGGAACCCCTCCCTGCCTCTCCCAGGTGAACCCAGACCTCAAAGGGTGCAGGATGCTGCCTGAGTGAGGGTGATGCCCCTTGGCTTCTTACCTGGGGGAAGTCACCTTTCTGAGGTCATCTGAGGTCAAATCCTTTCCTCCTCCTCCTCAGCCTCACAGCTTCTGCAGGCACCTCCAGGCTCCTGTGGGCATCACTCTGGAAATGCCAGATCCTTGAGCGAGGCTTGGAATGCAGATGCAACCTACATCACCCCAGGTTCACCCGGGCGTTCAGAGGAGGAGGAGAACCGCTCTGGGGAGGCTGGGGGGGCGGTCTTGCCCGAAGCTGGCGGGCTGCAGGCAGATGGATCCGTCCTCGCTTCCGATCCGGCAACTCTGAGCATCCGGCGCTCTGGAGCCCCGCATGGCGGGCTGGCTTCGCCTGTGGGAGTCACATGCTGGCGTTGCGCGGCGTCTGACCCGGGGAAGAAAGCTCTTGGTCATCCAGGACTCGGCAGGCTGGCGAGGACAGCCCCGCCACGGATTGCGGAGGCTCACAGCGCCGCAAGGGCTGCCCTCGCCCCGCGTCTCTTTCCAGCAAGCGCGCTCGGCTTCCCTCTCTGCCTACGACCGAGCCCGGCTCCGCTCGCCAGCCTCTCGCTCTGCCTCCTGCTTAACTCCTTCGCTGCTGGCGCCGCCGTGGCCCCTCCGTGCAAAGGAGCTGCCAGCGCAGAGGCTCCGTCCCCCCAGTCGGGGGTCTCCGGGGGAGAGGGGGGCTGGGGGAAGCAGCCCGGGGCCTCGGGGGCAAAGCCGCAAGAGGGAACTCGGCGCCTTTCCCCTGCCCGAGTCTTCCAGCAAGGGTGAAAGGAAAGCGCGGAGCTTTTCTCCAAAGGAGACCCCTGGGCTGCCTTTCCGGAGGGGCGGACGGCTGCTCGACGGGGAGTCCCAGAGCTCCAGGCGAGGCTCCTTGGCGAGACAGAAAGGACGAGGAAGGGGGGCAGGTGGAGAGACGCAGCCCAGGATGAAGGAGAGTTCACCCAGGAGGTCCACGTGAGTGGCCGAGATACACTGGTGCGGAGATCCCAGAACAAGCTAGAGAGCGGTACCAATCAAGTGTCCCAGATACAAAAGAGGCCACATCCCTAATCTGTAAAACCTCCCTCCTGTTATTACACACACACACCCCTCTTTGTTGCTCTTTGGACGTAAAAGCCCAAGAAGGGCCATCTTGTCCCTCGAAAAAGATCTCTGAGCTAAATAAGTCCTGTAAGAAGATTTCAGACCCACAAAATTATTAGATAATGGCTGTTTTCTTCCGCCTTAACTCCTATTGTTTCAGTTGTTGGGGGATAAAGACAAAAAGAATCTTGCAGATTAATGCCAGGAGGAAGGAGATTAAAAGATTAAAGGGGAAATGAGTCCACAGGTTGGAGAGGGGCTTCCTTTCGCCTCTCTTTCCAGAGTTCGCTTGCAGCTTTCGGCTTCCAAGTCTGGGACAAGCCTTGTATAATGGACAAATCATCCCCCCCTCCCTCCGTGTTTCTAGAAATATCCTTCCTGGAACAAAGGGGTGGGGGAGCCTCTCAGAAGGAGACCCTCCATTTCCTAAAGAGAGACCCGTTCGGACCTACTCTGTGACTGTCTAGTGGCAGCTGAACACCAAATCCTCTTCCTTAGGAACCGGCAGATCAGGATCAGCTTAGGCAAAACTGTGGCCAGGTGTCAGCTTTGGACGAAAAGAAATGAATTCTTCACTCCAGCTAAAGGCAGCTGATCCCCTGGATCTTCTTAACTACAGATTTGTCTTTCTGATTGCAAGATCCAATCTGCCTCTTCGGTCGACCTCTGGTCCCGGTGACCAACCCAGATTGGATCTTGCAACATTATTCTGGGAAACGTGTATTTGCCTTCATTCATCTTTCTGACCTTTTGGTTGGGTTCATAATTACACAGTAAAGTAGTGTGGAGTCCCTTAAAATAATTTTAAAACTATTCAGAATGTACAGAAGATGCTTAGAGAGAGAGGAGGGGAGAGAGGGAAGCAATGCAAAACTTCTGAGCTAGCATTTTCCTCCTGTCTCTTTCCTGTTTAATCAGACAAGTGTACACTTTGCAAAATCCATGGTGTGCTTAGCGAAGGCCAGACAGAGCGCAGGGCCTGGGAGGAGGAGAGAGGCATGAATGGTAGCCTTGGTCAAAGAAATGTTATTAATCCCCAAAGCTCCTTCTTTGCTCTTGGGTGTTTGGCTGGGCAACCCTGGCTGGTCAGAGGCTTCCTGTCTCCCTGCCATTCCTCCTGTCAGGGCTGGCAGATCTTAGGCCAGAGTGAGGGGGCTGGCCTGGGCACCCTCCAGCAGAAGACCGAAAGGGCCTGGTGCATCCTTCCCCTCTTCCTTCCCTGGGGGCTATCTGTCCAGACTCTCCTTGATTACTCCGTGATATATGAGTGCTCCCACTGTTGGCTGAGAGAATCAATTAATTTGCTTCTGCCAGAGAAGAGAAGTGCTGTGGTTGACCTGCGGCGGTCCTGCAGTCCTTCCATGCCCTCTGCAGAGGCAGGCTGGTTTGACTCAACAGATCAATGTGGACCGTGGTGGTAATGCCTGAGGAGAGCCAATGGCTATGCCAGGGATCCGTTTAATAAGGTAATTGACCCTCAGCCATTTCTATTGGGTGGGGAAGAGCGTATTTTAGAGCCAGGACATTCCTTGCAGAGCATAACTCTGGAACTGGGAGCTGCCAGGAGATGAATTCAGCTGAGCCAAGGACATGCATCCCTAAAAATGCAGAATTTCAAATTAGGAGCACACCTCCAGGGGCCAGTTTGCTTCCTTGTGACCTCAAACTAGTGAAATAGGAACAAAGATTTGCCTGTGTTTGAAGTAGCCAAAATTCAGGTGAAGTCTGGGCCTTAATCCATACTATTTTAGAAAGTAGGCCACATCAGGACACAGATCAAACGCCGTTTGCCATGACCCCCAAAATAAGCAGACCGAGAAACATCAAGGAACAGTGCTTCTATGGGGGAAAGTGGGACTTGGTTGGCATCTGAGCGGACCTCTTACTAGGCTGATACATTCGAGAGCAACTCAGCTCATCTGGTAGAAGAATAACAGCTTGGAGAAGACAGCCAAACATGACCCACCAGAAATCTTAAAGGTTGCAACCCCCTTAAGAACCCCACCCTGCTGGCTGCTAATTGCCAGAACAGCATCTTGAGCTGCTTGGTTCAAGTCCAGACTCAGAAGCTATCCTTGGTGCTGAAGCTTCCACCTTGGAAGGTGAGCAGGAGACACCTTCTTAGAATGGACAGGTATGTGTTCTCCTTGTTCCCTCCATCTATTAAGGCCTTCTGCGGAACCTGGGAGATCAGCTCCAAATCTTTGTGGTTGCAGAACAGTTTTGAGGAGCATCATCAGAAGTATTGCATGGATATTGGTTTTGTCTCATATGTCAGAACAGAGAAGAAAGAGACCTTGGAGGTCTTCTAATCCAGCCCCCTGCTCAGGCCAGAGACGCTACACCATTCCAGACAAGTGACTGTCCAGCCTCTTCTTAAAAACCTCCAGTGTTGGAGCACCCACAACTTCTGGTGGCAAGCAGTTCCATTGGTTAATTGGCCTCCCTGTTAGGATGTTTCTACTTAATTCCAGGTTGCTTCTCTCCTTGATCAGTTTCCATCCATTGTTTCTTGACTTTCCTTCTAGTGCTTTGGAAAATAAGTTGACCCCATTATCTTTATGGCAGCCACTCAGATATTTGGAAAATTGCTATCATATCCTCCCCCCCCCCAAGTCCTCCTTTTCTCTGGACTAGCTGTACCCAGATCCTGCCTCCCTGCCCCTGGATTCCACTGTCCACGGCTGTTCTGGCTCTCACCGCCCACACCATGATATTCCCAGCTGTCCATTTGCTGCAAAGGAAGGCTATTTCCTTTGGACGGGGTGGGGGAGGAAAGATCTTGGAGCAGGAGAGAAGAAAAACTCCCAGCACTCAGCCTGTGATTACTGAAAGTGGCAGAGCAGGAGCTGAGCTGCGTTCTGGCTAAATGCTCCAATTTTCTCCAGCCCTCGCTTGACAAGACTGCAGCATTTTCTAGCTGCAAGAAAATGAGAGTGGCAGAAACTCTAAAAAGAGGAGGAGAAGGAGTCTTTCTTTCTTTCTTTCTTTCTTTCTTTCTTTCTTTCTTTCTTTCTTTCTTTCTTTCTTTCTAGGGCCATTTCCTCTGCTTGTTGTTTTCATTGCGTTAACGAACCCTGACGGCGCGCTAAGCCCTAAAGCGGTTTTTGAAATCTCAGCTGTTGCATTTCCTGCCGCTAAAGACTGGGGGGAACCACCTTGTGAGGTTCAGGTGAAGCTCAGAAGGGTTCCTGGGGTTTTCAGAAATAAATAAATAAAGGAGAGGCGTATACAGATCAGTTCCCGATTCATACAGGAATAAACTGATGGATGCAGATCTTCTCCGTGGCATGAAAAAAAAGCTCTTTTCACCAGCAACACACTTTGGGGTACCAGACACCAGAAGCAAAGCTGGTTCAGCAAGAAACTGGCTTGACAAGGAGACGGTTGACCTGGAGATTGTTGATCGGTCCCACTTCGGAAACAGATGGAGCTCTGGGGTGCGGTCCTCGTGGTCCACAAGATCCCAGGTTAAAGGAAAGGTGAGGAATCCGCTCAGCCAAATTGGTTCCACCTTCTGAACCACCA
This sequence comes from Crotalus tigris, assembly GCF_016545835.1. Taxonomy (NCBI): domain Eukaryota; kingdom Metazoa; phylum Chordata; class Lepidosauria; order Squamata; family Viperidae; genus Crotalus; species Crotalus tigris. The sequence goes on along the minus strand of NW_024097560.1, from coordinate 1,243,496 downwards.
CTCAGCTCCCCCTTCCAGTATCCAACAGCCATGCCCCATTATCAGCGATCGATATTACAATTATTACATAATGAGCTTAAAACTTGTCATTCTAGAGTTCCTCCCGATCTGTGCATCGCATGGCAGCTAATTGCCGCCAAAGTTATTTGGGGCTCTTAATGAAAATGCAAATACAGAGGCATTAATCAGACAATTACTTCTTAAGCACGAGACAGGCAATGCTCCACCTAATTAAGAGATAAACAAAGTTAATCAGGGTGCTGGCAGCATCAGTTAAGGGGACGGATGGGCTGTGGAAAGGAATATTGCAGAATGATGGATTAATGGGAAGACACCTCCCATCTGTTTCTTCTCTGCAGCCGGATCTGCTGATGAAAGGGAACTAAACGGTTTTTTACTTTTTAAAAAATATCTTCCATTTTGAAAGTCAGCGAACAAAACTCTCAAATCAAATCACCATCATCATCCATTTATGGGACACGTTTGGATTCTAAGAAGGAATTAGAGCTAAATTCACAATATATCGCAGAGTTTAATGGACTGAGGCTGGGAGCCACAGGCAGATCCCGATAGAGTCCTCTTTTCTTCCCTTAAAGGTAGAGAAAGATCAGATTCTTCCTCTCATGTGTGATTTCGGTATCTGTGGGGCTCTGTGGGGGGGGGAGCCTTGGAATAAGAATCCCTGAATCTAGAAACCCAGCATCTCAAGGAGGACACTGCCTTCCCTCTGGCATCTGGGTGATTTCGTTGAGCAAACCGAGCCAGCTGCAATCTGTAGAATGGGCGCCTTGGAGAGTTTTATCCCACTGCTGACACCAGGAATCTGAGTGTGTGCTTGACCGCAGGGTTGTAGTCGCCACATTGACTTTTTTGACCCCCTTCCTGTGGATGCCCTGCTACTTATTCTTTGATCTCACCCTTAAGGGCCCGCATTTTCTAACCCTAGGAAAATAATCTGCCCAGCCCACTGGGGTTCCAGATTCGAGGGAGGGGGGTAAAGTTTTTTGCAAGTTCGCTTCTCAATGAACACAGAAATACCGGAGACAGGGCAGGGCTACATCTATCTCCACATCTAGCCACGAAGGGATCCAGAATAAAACGGGGGATCTCTGTTCAAATCCATTGGCAGCCACAGAAACCTAGAGTGACTTTGAGGTCTTTTATTTACCCTCAGCCCAGCCTACCTCAGAAGGCTGTTGTTTGGGGATGGGGAAGGAGGGATAGCTGCAGGGCAGCTACCTGGAGCTCCTGAGGAGTATCCATCTACTATCCATCTAATAAATAAGAAATAATACGGTCTGAAAACCAGGTGCTTTCTGGCAGGCGAGCTTAGCCTGGTGGGTATCATTTCAGTAAAATCAGCATAAAACATGATCCATATTCAAGGCATGGCAGCCCCAAAGCCTGCCTTCTCTTCCCCACTTTTCCAATTATATTTGACATTCATCTTCGGCTACAGCACCTTGGCTTATAAAAATGCAGACGGAGTCAATAGCAGAGCCCCAGATTTACAAGGCCAGCAGAAAGCTATACTCTCTGCTGGTCATAACTTATGTTTCCATTTATGCTGTGTATAAATACACTGTGTATATATACACCACACAATCTGTTTATGCTGCATACCAATATATATATACCTTGCTATTGATTCTCCAAGGAAGCTGAGCAATTTACAGCAACTCATCTGTTTTGCCATTGACAAAACTAACTCTCTTTGTAGATTTTTTTTTTAAAAAAAAAAACTCCATAAAAGAAAGATTACATTTTGGAAAAGCTTGAAGCATAATGGGTGGACTTCAGCTCCCAGAATTCTTTTGCCACAATCTCTGCTAAAGGAAAAATAAAATAAAAGGGTGCTCTTTCCTCCCCATCCCAGCCTGTCTTTTACATGTAACTAAGTGTTGGGTCCAGTCTTAGCATCGCTGGGCTGCTACTGCCACCCGCTGTCCATTCTGAGAATTACAGCAAATTGCTTTTTTTTTTTCTTCTTTAAGGATTGAAGGGTTGACTTCTGCAGGACAATTTTTCAGGACACTCAGAAGAAGCCCTGTTCCCCTCTCCAAAGCTGGTTGGTTTGTTGTGAGCTGTCCTGAACTCGATGCTTGAGGACCCCCAGTTTTGTGCTCCCCTTCCAACAACAGTACCCCATTTCAGAACAATTGTCATTCTGGGAAATGGAGGGTCAAAAGGCTTCAATGGGTGTTTTGTTCATATGCAAACCTCATCTGGACAACCTCTGGCTTTACCCAGTCCACAAAGGGAAGGCAGCTCTCCTTGATGCAGTTAAAAAAAAGAAAAGGCCAAATTGGAAGAGACCCCCCCCTCCACCAACAGCATTTAAAAGTGATCAGTTTTGGTCACCCACACTAGCTGCAGAACCTCACAATCGAATCCAAGTTAAGATGAAAATAGGGACAGGGATTCCAGGAGCCGGCTGAAATTTCCCAAGATTTCATGTTTTGGCTTTCATTTTGGGATGGGGGGGGCATGGAAAGGTTGCTGACACCCAGGGAGGGAGGGACTTCAGCAGCCGACAGCCGACACCTTTTGGAGGCTTGAGTTTCACTTGGGTAAAATGACCAGAATGATCCTTCCGGCTGCCTTTATGGACCTTTATTACAGAGTTGCGTAAATAACCTCCAACCTCTTTTGAGGTGGCCTTGGCGAGGTCCAACCCCTTCTCCTTCAGCTCAGCCAGAGGCCCGTTCCGAGAAAGCAGGAATGAACAAAAAGCAGGAGACACCACCCAGCTTCTCCCTACGGTTCTCTTTATTACATCAGAGGTGAGAAGGATGGCTTGGCAGGGAGGGGGGTGTTTACAAGAGCATGCAGTGGAAAACCAGGCAGATTCCTCTGTTCTTGGTGACAGTTTTTGCCCGTTAAATAAGTTGTCAACATTTGTTTTTCTTGGTGAAATCACTGCATGCTTAATCGAATGCAACTGTGAAAAGAGAAAAGAAGGCCAGGCAGAGGTGGGGGGGGGAGGAGGGAGGCAGGAGGGGGCCTTTGGGGTGTCTAAGTGCATGCTTTAATTATTATTTCGGACAAGTGGTTGTCCAATCTCTTCTTTAAAACTTCCAGTGTTGGAGCATCCACAACTTCTGGAGGGGAAAGAAGGAAGGAAGGAAGGAAGGAAGGAAGGAAGGAAGGAAGGAAGGAAGGAAGGAAGGAAGGAAGGAAGGAAGGAAGGAAGGAAGGAAGGAAGGAAGGGGGGAGATCAAGATGGCATCGGAAGGGGTGGGGGAAGCAGAGCCAAACTGAGGGTGCTCAAAGCTGGGCTATCACTTGAAATACTCAGAGCCCCCATTGTGGGAGGCTGAGAGAGGCCCAGAGCCAAGCAGTGGGTGGGTGAGATGACCTGGGCCCAGAGGGGAGGGCTTCAGCCCGGCTCCTGCAGGGGAGGGAGGGAACCCAGCAGTTGGTTTCCAAAGAGCGAAAGGGACACGGGGGGAGGGATTGGAAGACGAGTTGGGCTGGACATGGGGGGGGCAGAGGGGCACAGCCCCCTTAGTCGCTGGACACGTGGTGCTCGTTCTGTAAGGCGTGCCAGCGTTCGATCTTCTTATCCTTGTTTTTGAGACACTCGTACCAGTGTTTCAAGCGCTCTCCTTTCGCTGTGATGCCCAACTGACAACCGCCTGCAGGAGACAGAGAAAGTGGGGGGGGGTTTTTTAGGAAGAACAAAGAGGGCCCACCACCCTGGACGGGGGTCACCTTAAAGCACCCCTTCCCAGGTCTCCTGCCTTAAATGAACGGGGCCACCGAAGAGGCAGGAATCTCAACTTCTTGAGGTCACCTCCTTTAAGGCCAGCTCTCCAACCTTGGCAACTTAAGACCCGGGGGCCAACTCCCAGCATGCTCCTTGTTTTAGATTAAATTATATTAAATGGTTTAAATTCTAGAGCAGAAGCGGCCCACCTTGCACCTTTAAGACTTGTGGACTTCAATTCCCAGAATTCTAGCTGGTTAGGGAATTCTGGGAGTTGAGGTCCATAGGTCCTAAAATTGCCAAGGCTGGAGAGCCCTGCCTTAAAGGATCTGCCCTCCTCTTCAGATTAGGGCAGGCCCTTCCCACCAGCCTCGCCCCCCCCCCAGACTGACACACAGAATGAGCATCCATCCTAGAATCCCACCTCCAAACCAGCCAGCGGACCCCTCCCCGATGGGCTCCCATCTTCTGCCCCACAGCCCCTCACCGATATAATCGTTGGATTTCCCAATGTCGTAATCCCACACAGAGATATCCAGGGACTTCTTGGCCAGGTCGCTATGCTTGATGTCGTAGAAAAATTCCTATCCAGAAAGACGAGGGGTCAAGAGGCGGAAAGGCACCTCCAGGAGCAGATCAACAAGAGTAACAACACAAAAAAGGTGTGTGTGTGTGTGTGTGTGTGTGTTTCAGCCTTTGAAGAAGGGAACTGGTTTGCTACCAGCTTCCCCTTGCTTTTCTTTCTTTCCCCTTTCGGCACCCAAGTGAATTTTTTTTTTAAAGGATGACATGTTATTTTTGAAAATATATTTTTCAACCATTTAGTCCCCCACCTGCCCAAAGCAGCCAAGGCCAGGCGGCAGACAGAAAAAGGCAAACAGGCTGGTGGGGATGTTGAGGTCAGGGAAAACTTTGGGGGGTGGGCACCAGAATCTTTGGCCCGGCTCCGGCCTCACCTCGTTGAATTCGGGGTTCAGCGTCTTCTTCTTAATCTGCGTCTTTTGCTTGGCTTTCTTGCCCATGTCGGGTTTTAAGCAACTGCGAAAGGGAAAAAGAGGAAAAGTAAAAAGCAGAGAGGAAGAATAAGAGAGAAACAATTGGGAGGCACCTTGGAGGCCTTCTAGTCCATCCCCCACCCCTCTGCCTGAGCAGGAGACCCTGTGCCTTCTCAGACAAGTGGCTGTCCAGTCTCTTCTTGGAAACCTCCAGTGATGGAGCGCCCACGGTTTCTGGAGGGACGTCGTTCCACTGATTAATTGTTCTCACTGTCAGGAAATTTCTCCTTAGCAAGATTGTCAAAGGGATGCAAAACCCACCCACAAAATAAATTGTGGGTGATGTGGGGGGGGGTGGCCTGGGGGCTATAGCCCAAGGGGAAAGAAGGACCTATGGAATAAATGGTGATTATGCCAATAGTGGTGCCAACCAATTGTTCCAACCCAGTGGCATAGGACTACGTATCCCATGAGCTCCAGAGAGCACAACTATTAGCGGCCAAGGATGGGAAGTGTCAGTTTCTTTCTCCTTTTGCAGATTGACTGGGAAGCAGCAGGAACGGGGTTGACTCCCACTTTTGCAACCCCTGGACCCCTCTCTACTCCCTTGGCCGAGATTACCAGCCCCCCAGCCCCCAAAAAGCTGTGCCTGTCTGAGTGGGCCAGAGAGGGCTTTGCCAGGCTTCCTGCAAAGGGGGCCTTTCAGAGGCAGACCTACATTTTGACAAAGGGGTCCGAGTAGCCGTTGGCGTCCATGGCAGCTAAATGGACGCAGCGCACGACTCCCACCACCAGGCCCCCTTTCTGGGTGTTGTACATGAGGGAGACCAGGATCTTCCCGCGTTCTTCCACCTCTCCGCCTTGCTCCATCTGCGGGGAAGAGAAAAGGGGGTCGGGGGGGGGCTTGTGCGTATCTCTCTGCTCCACTATCACAGCCGACCCAGCCAGAGCACAAGACAGCTTCAAGGATCGGGGCAAGATCAGATTGGGAGAGACCAGCCGGCCCAGAGAATCGCCAAGAGTCGGACCACCATCACCCGCTCCCTGCTCACCAGCTCCAAAGAGACCCTCCTCTCCCCCACCCGCTGAGTGCTGGGCAGGGGGGACTCGGCCCCCAGAGGAGCCCCTTGATGGAAGACCCTCCAGGTGACATATGTGCCTGTAGGGTGCCTGAGATCAGATTCAGCAACTGGGCGGCGGGAGAAATACTGGCAGGCAGCAAAGGATGCCTCAGGCCACAAGGGGGCGCACCGCTCAAAGGAATGGAAAGCTGCGGGAGAGACTCCGGATTTCTGCTTTTCCCTCAAAGTTGCAGAAATCGAGGAATTCCCGTTTCTCCCCGGAAAGCCAAACTACGCCTCGCTTCGCCCAAACTACGTCTTACTTCGTCTTCGTACAAGGCCATTCCTCGCGAGGAGCCGGTGGTTCCTGCCCGCTTCATCTGGGAGGAGCAGAGGAGAAGCATCGCCCAGAGGGCAATTTAAGGATGCACATTTGATTCATTTTTGATGCATTATCTAAGAGAGAACCTCCCAAGCCCCCCTACCCACTCCCAATTTAACTGTGATTTAAGTTCTATCAGGGCAACAGCATTGCTTTTTGTTTTAAATGAGGTTGTGTGCGTGTGTGTGTGTGTGTGTGGTTTGGACTGTATTGTGTTTCCATTCCTCTTTGTTGCCCAGAGTTCCTCCCGGCTTGTAAGCAGCCATCCGAGTTTGTTACCTACATAAATAAGCCACCTTTTCTTAGTCCCCTCCTGTCTTGGGCACACACACACCCCGCCTGCGCCTGGCCTGCCCCTCCCGCCTTCCCCCCACCCACTAGCAGAGGTGGGGGTGAGAACACCCACCGGGATGACCCTCTCCAGGCAGATGTTGAAGTTCTTCTTCTGGTTGGCTTTCAGCTTCTTGAGCGCCACCCGCGTCTCCCCAATGAACTCGTTGTGGCCAAATTTGTCTTCGTCACACACGGAGATCCTAAGCAGGAGAAGCGAGAGCCCCTCTGTATCAACCTGTCCCTCTCCCACCGAGAGAGGTGGGAACTCACCCCTGCCCCAAATTAGGGCTCAAAGCCCCCCCCCCGGTCTTAAAAGTCAAAAATGATGGTTGCCCCCGGTCTGCTGGGGATCCCCTGGTGCCGTCTGATCAGAGCTGGATCCGTTTACTTGCCTCAAGGTCTTCCTCTGCATGTCCTCCTCCGTGATGCCGTGGTACACCAGCGTTTCGTTCCACACGGGGTTCCGGGTGTTCCTCAGCGTTTTGGTCCTCAGTTTGTTGGACTGGCGGAAACGGAAGGAAAGGCAACCTGGCACCTCCCTTTCTTGAGTCCAAAATGCCAGCAGGAAAAAGGGTCCAGCAGTCCCATTTCAGAGACCGAACTGGGCCAAGGTGGACACCAGACCCCCCCCCCAGTTACCTTGCTGGCCCCCGGCAACAGGTGCAGTTTGACATAAGGATCCGCCAGTCCGTTGGAGTCCATCGGCTTCAAGCCCTGGCAGAAAAGGATTCCGCAGAGGTCAACAAGAGGAAGGAAGCGGGGCGGACGGGATTATTGCTTTGCCTGCTTCCCTGCCGCTAGTTTTACCCACACTTTAAAACCCAGGTGGTCCAGCTTGTTTGGATGTAACGGCACAAGGGTTATCCCCGATGGGGGAAACGGAGAGACGTACCTTGGCCTTAATGATGGCGCATTGCAAAGAGCTGTTCTCCTGGTTGTACAATAGGCTGAAGTCCAAGGCCCCCAGGGTAGCTGTGGACAAGGAGCAAAGGGTGATGTGGGGCTCCCCGCTCAGCCCAAAAGACGCCCCCCCAAGCAGTTTGAAAGTGGCAGCGGTGAGGACAACCAGGCCGTTGGCGTACATTATAAAAGGCAAGGCATGCAAGGAAAGAGGGAAGAGGAGGGCAGAGGAAAGGCGTTGCCATCCTTAAAGCGAAGGGTGTCAGGAGACTTTGAAGAGGGCACCTGCCATGCCCGTTGCCAGGGCAGCGTTCTTAAAACCTGACATGGGCACAGGGGGGCAGCCGCTCATAGTCTGAGGCCACCCCAGGGAAGGAAGGGAAGGATTTGATCCCATGACCCCAGGGACGCTGCAACAGTCGTAAGTGGGAAAAACACTCCTAGGTCTCTTTTTTCAGTGCCGTTGTAACTTTGAACGGTCAGTAAATGAACTGTCCTAAGTCAAGGACGGCCTGTACAACAGTGAGAGAGGAGATGGAGAAGACGATGCCAGGAACTTCCCCAAACCCCGGAAGGTCAGATTCTCTAGCTGTGACACACTTTGTGTCAAAAGAGTAAGCTACTGGCCCTCAAGGCAGCCAGCAGAGAGTTGAAAACTTCAGAATGCTGGCTGGGGAATTCTGGGGGTTGAGGTCCACAGGCCTTCAAGTGGCCAAGCGAGGATCAAATCACCTACTTGTCTCATCCGAGTCGTAGCTGTTGGCTTCCTCTTCGTCGTCATCCTCGGGAGGAGGGGGCCGGGTGGGGGCCGGGGCAGCAGGCGGAGCCACGGCCTGGCCGTATGGAGCCCCCTGGCGTGGGGGCCTCTCTGCTCCCGCTGTGGAGTACCCAGGCCCAGCGCTCTCATCCCTGGGTGGCGCAGCAGGAAAAGAGGTGGAGGGGTCTGCCTGGGATGGAGCCACGGAGGGGGCGCCTGTGAAAGCAGAGGAGAGAGATCAGCAGAGAATTGCCAAAGGACACCAACAGGGGGACTTTTTCTCTGGAAACAGACATGGACATAATCTGCTCCAACTCTTTGCAATGGACCAAGTCGGGAAAGAAGCCTAGCTGGGACAGATGCTAGGGAGGTAAAAGATCAGCCCAGAAGCTCCTTCGGACATCGGCTTTGACCTTGTGAGATAAGCCGTGTTGTGGGAACCTGGCTGAGTCTCAGCCCAATCCTCCCCCCCTTTCACACGCGGGCCCTGCTGAGCGTTGGATCCCCAGGGGGACGCAGCCGTCATACTGACCTGGTCCTGCCTCCTGGGCAGAGGGGTTCTGGCGGGGAGGCGCAGCAGGGTCCCTGACGCCCACAGCTGGGCCCGCTTTGGCTCGCTTGACCCCTGCACAGAAAGGAGAGGAGAGAGAAAACAGGACAGATCCAGCTGCAAAGATCTTACGGGATCTGGGGATGGTGGATCCACCAAGATGAGGATGGAGAAGGGCAGCTGAAACATTCTCAGAGGCACTCTTTTCATGGCAGAGGTTTCCAGATTTACAACCCCCCACACACACACACACAAAGGAGGCTCAACATTGGGCTTTAGAGCACAGTACAGCCGGGGCCCCTCTCGCGTTCACACATTCCCGCACAGACCCCCTTGTCTTCCTCTGCCCCCCCCTCACCTGCTGGGCTCCGAGCAGCTTCATTCTCAGCTGGATAGTCCTGGCTTGGCCGGGCCTCTCTGGGGTATTGGCTGCCACTCGGTCCCATCCTAGCCTCGGAAGGTTTGCGGTGAAGTGGGGGGTAACTTCCCCGATTGGAAGCGGAGGCTGCTGGCTCAGCTCCTGGGGTTTTTTTGGGGGGGGGGGGACACAGCAAAACACAAAGAGAGAGGGAGGGAAATGAGGCAGCTAGAAAGCTCCAGGTCCCCCAGCTGTTTCCTGCAGTTGCTCCCTTGAATAAATGGGGTTCTGGGAGAACTGAAGGAAGGCGCAGTGCATGCAAGGAAGAGCAGGGCTTGCATTGCCTGGTGTGGCCCCTATTTTGAGTTTTCTGAGCCCTCCCCAGAGGACAACCCTGCACAGCCTTGCTAAGGACACTCCCGACGTCCTTCCAATAGCAGCTGCAATGAAAGATTGCAGTGCAGAGAGGAAGGATGCACCATTAGAGACCCCTGTACCCCCTTTTCCCTGTGATCCTCTCCCCCAGCAGCTATCAGCAAGGGAGAAAGGAAGCCAAGGGCTTTGCAAGGGATTCTGACTTTCATTCATCCCAGGTGAAGCCAAGTCTCTCTGCCTGTCTGGGATGGAAAAGAGGACATTTTTTTCTATTCCCCCCCCCCCCAAGAAAACAGAAGCTTGGTGCTCTTGCTCTCCCTCTCTCTCCTCCACCCCCCCCCCTTTGGCTGCTTGGATCAGCTGTTCTGGGGAGGCAGCTAATGAGTGTTCAGACAGCGTCAATCAGCCAGCCCAGCCTGGCGTTCCCAGCGGGCTTGCCAATTCCAGGCAATTGACAAGAGTAATTCAGATTTTAATAATGGCCCAATCACTCAAAATGAGCTCTTCCGGATGAGCAGCTGACAACCGCAGCTTTGAGGAGGGGGCAGCCAAGGCCAGGCTGCGGCAGAGCAGATCTGCAGAAGCTGCAGAATCCTTTGGGGAGGGGGGAGGGGGGGTCAGCCTGGAACCCCACCCTGCAAAACCGGTCCCCCCAAATTGAAACCTCACAGGAAAGACCGAAAGGCCAGGGACGGAAGGCAACCCATCAGGGAAGGGTCTGTGTCTTACCGTAGAAGCCCTGCTCGGCGGAAGCAGCGGCTGCGGCTTCTTCTTGGGGAGAAAAAAGGAGATTTCAGGACTCCAAAGCCCAAAATGGACGGACAGTTCTAGGTTTCGTTTTCCTTTATTTGTGAATTTATCAACTGCTTCCGCAAGGGCGACAATGGAGACACCGAAAAGATGCTACAGGACAGAGGACGACAGAGGCTGCCCTTTCGGCTCTTCTGCCAGTGTTATTATGGGATGCCAAAAGTTGCCTCCAAAGACTTCTCTGGCATCTGGGCACAACCCCTCCCCCAAAGCCCCCTATTTTCTGGGTAAAGGTTACAGGGCAGGATCCGTTTGCCAGCCTCCCAATGGTGGCGCTCAGAATCTTGTGGGGCTGATAGCTTTGCTCAGCTCCGCCTGACAAATCTGCCTCCCCGCCACCCACCCAAACTCCGAAGGCCAAACCGTTAGGGCTCACCGGGGGTCTGCTGGTGAGAGTACGGTGCTGCTGGCTCCTGTGGGGGGGGAGCCGGTCTGCTGGCAGCCGGCTGGGGCTTCTTGCTAATGGCCATGGGCTGGGGAAGGGTCTGTTTGGGCAAGCCCTTGAAGAACCAGGCGCCTGAGCGCTTCCATACCTAGAAAGTGAAGAGGGAGCTCCAGATTAAAGAGATCCGATCTGATCAACGGACTTTTAGCCCTCTGGATCCCTCTCCTATGCTGGCCTTCCAAAGGCAGAAGCCCTGGGCCCATCCCGGAGGGGCCGAGAGGGCAAAATGCGCTTCCAGGACCCACCTCTCTCTGCTCGATGCAGATCTTGCACAGCCAGAGGGAGTGGGGCTGGTTGTTGGTGGTCTGGGTGCCGCATTTGGTGCAGACGTTCTGCAAGGAAGAGAGACGGGCATGGCTGGGGGCATGCAGAGGGCAAGGCGCTGGGTTCAAAGTTGTAAGTCCCGAGGAGCGTTTCATTAGCCCTGTCTGCAGACAAGATGCTACCAGCCTGGGTTTGTGCTGAGGCTGCCTCCCAGTCAGTTCACTTAATTACCAGACTTAATTAAGAAGATGAATTTTAAAAAATAAATTTTAACAAAGGCGGGGAAGGCAGAAAGCAAGGCATTTTGCAAAAGAGAGAGAGAGAGAGAAAGAGAGAGGGGGGGGGTTGCTGCCTGGAAGTGGGAGGCAGAAAGAAAACCCCTCGGCCACCTGTGCAGGGGGGGCAAGAAAGCCTGCAGGAGAGAGAGAGAGACCCCTCCTCCTCACCTTTTTGCAGTCTTCACACACCACACAAGCTGAGCCCGGGTGACCGAGTTGTTCTCCGCACAAAATGCAGCGGTTCACTCCGTCGCCTGCGATGTTACGGCGCATGTCGTCCAGACGGTTCATGAGGCGCCTAAACCATGGGACACGTGTGAGATCCAGAGCCCCCTCCCAAGCCAGAATGAAGGCACCTCCCCCATCCCTTGGCAAATGAGGAGGGGGCACAGGGGTCTCCAACCTGTCCTAGCAGCAGGAATGCTGTGGGGGTCTGCTGGGATAGACTACGCTCAAGACACAAACAAACATCCGGAATGCAGGAAGGTTTGAACGCAGCCTGGGAGACAGGCTGCCTAAAATCTGAGCAAGATAAAAATAGCAGGTGCAATAAAAATGATAATGCATTATGTGTTCTGTGCCAAGGCGAGGGAAGTGCCAGCTATGGAGACATATTGGAAAATCAGGCCCATAGGAACTCTCATTCCCTACCGGTGTAGGGTGACCCAGATAGGACAGCAGAGGAACAGAGTTTTAGAGTCATCAGGATGGGGCCAGAAAAGGACCCTTCAGGATAGCGATGGGTCTCGCCTTTTTCCAGCTTTGTGAGTAATCTAACCAATAAATCAGAGGCCTCTAAACAGGCACCTAGTTTTCCTTTCTAATGTGCTTTGCTATTCTAGCTGGTCAGGTTCTGTATACCGTTTATTATGATTTTTTTTTTCAAAAAGCCCAAAGCAGGAATGCGATAGAAATCTGAAACGCAAGTGGAGCCACGCCAGCAAAATGCACAGGATGAGCAAATATATTTCGCCTGTCCAGCGGTGCATTCGGTTCCAGTTTTTGGCTGTGAGGGGGAAAAAGTCTTGGGGCGCCCCTAAGCAGAACGAGAATCTGCATTTCTCAGCGTTGACAACTTAAAGATGGGTGGGCTTCAACTCCCAGAATTCCCCATTGCCAGGTTGAGAAACAGAGATTAAACGCTCCGATCTCAAAGCCGGCAATGCTGGTTTCTCTAGAGCTCCACTTTGCAAGAGATTCCCACGTTTAAATATTTATCAAAACTGCACATCGGGAAAAAAGAGAAGAGCTGCAAAGGCAGAATTGATAGCACAGCATGGGGTAATAAGCAGGACAACCCTACAGCAATATCGAAGATTAAATTGTTAAAGCCCAAGCATCAAGAGGATTTAATTCTCTTAAATTATTTTTTGTTGGGGTTTTGCTCACCTCCTGGCCCCCACTCTGATGAACTGAGGTTAAAAAGGACCTCAGATTTTACCCAGATGTATTAAAAAGACCCCCTCCGGGAACCGAGGTCACAGGCTTCCAGGGAGCAGCGAGGCTGAAAGCCAGAAGGAAGCTTCTCCAGTCGCCAAGTCAAACCAGATCAAACCCTGACAGATGCTGGCAAAACTTTCCCTCTTCTCCTCCTGCAATACGGACTAAGCAAGCCAGATTTCACAAACCAGCCTGTAATCCTGCAAATCTCGGTTCTGGTTTGTTTTGGTCCTGTTGACCGTGACTGTGGTCGCCTTCAGCTTTCTTTCCAACCTGGGGTTTGGGGCCCAAACCCACAGCGATCCAGAAAAGCTGGGAAAGTCCAGATTTCAGGCAAGCTGAGCCAGCTCCCCTTAAAGCACCCCTCCCCCCCTTTCAGATTGCCAAAAGCCAGCCCCCTCCCTCCCCCCCATCGTCTGTTGTTTGGGCTGGCAGAGGAAGTTACGCTTCGGTTGTTTGTTGGCTGCCAGGCGGCTATTCAGACAGGCAATCTGGTTGACTGATCGCAGCGAGATCGCAATATTTCTCCTGCCATCTTTGGCAAGCCAGAAAACGTCTCCAGGGAGAGCGCACCCGTCCAGATTTGGCACACAGCAACACGTCAAGGGGCGGTGGCCTGCTTTTGGGGGGGGCTTCTTGGGGAAGCTACCGCTGAGAGGCCATCAGAACGGGTTCACCGGCGAAAGCAAAGATGAGGCAGGAAATGAAGCCAGGTTGAGCGACCCCCCTGCAGACGGGCGTTAGACCCCCCCCCCCCGATGCCTGCTTTTGTGATAAATATAGTGGCGCCTTAAGAAAGGCAGCGATGCTTCAAATAAATGCGGTCCCTAAGCCCCGCCTGCCCTGCCTAGGCAGTCCTTGACTTACGACCACAGTGGACCCCCAAATTTCTTTTGTTAGCTGAGACCTTTGCCCCATTGTAAGGTGTTAAGTTAGTACCTCAGTTGTTAAGGGAATATGGTCACAAAAGGGGATCACGTGACCCCGGGATGTTGCAACCGAACGTTGAGCTCAGATGTGGTCATAAGTCAAGGACTCCCTGTAATTAATCTTCACTCAACCTTGAATTAAAGCACAGGTCATTCCCGGAGCTCTTCTTCCCCGTCTCCCCTTTTCCTGGGAGCCAGAAGAAGGAAGGGCGAGTCCTGCTCTCCCCTCCGTCACCTGATCCTGTCCTGCTCCATCTCCTCCATCTTCTCGGCTCTGGCGATGACCCTGTTGATGATCTCTTTCTCTTCGTCCGTCAGCTCTTCGGCCTTCCGCCCGCGTTCCGACTGCTTCCCGCGGGCCGGGTGGCCCTCAGGAGCTCTGGGGAGAAAGCACAGAGAGGTCCCGAATCCACGTGGGGAGAGGGGGGTGCGAACACTTCTCCCTCTCCTCGACGTTTCCGAAAATGGGCTCCCTTCGGGTTAGAGGAGCCCTTTCTCCAAACGGAAAAGTCCATCCCTCAGGTCCCTCCCCATTGTGATTTTGGAAGGAAAACTTCAATGAGGCCAATATGTATTTGTGGATCCTCCTGAGATGCCAAGTTGGGGCTCCAAGCACCAACGGATGAGGATGAGTCAGAGGAATGCGTCTGGTGCCGAAAGACCTCGGTGGCCTTCAGACGTGGCCATTTCCTCTTCCCCACCTCCAAAAACTTCCCCAACAGCCTTTCTGTTCGTCCCTGGAGGCTTTTAGGAAGGGATGGGACAACCCTTTGTCCAAAATGGTACAAGGTCTCCTGCTTGAGCAGAGGGGTCAGACTAGAAGACCTCCAAGGTCCCTTCCAACCCTGTGATTCTCTTATTCTGACTCAAAGCCCGACAGATCTGATCAGGATTACCCCATAAATGATTCTTCTTCTAGGGCCAACTGTGGCTTGAGGGAGAAACCACCCTTATCGCGGATCCGCCAGGCTGAAGACGCGGCCGTCGGCTGCTGGGGCTCCAGAAACAGGGAAAGCTCACTTGGCTTTGCCAAGGAAGAGCAAAGTGGAAAATAAGTGCTGTGTCTCGGAAGGCTGCTCCTTTAATAACCTGTTTGTCCTCTTCAAATAATAAGCCAGCATTTTTGGCTCACGGTCTTATGTGAATCAGTCTGCTTCATTTCCTGACCGTGGCAGGCTATATTTTGTTAAATAATAAAAGGAATTTGTGTGCAGCGGGCCAGCCTCTCCTGTGGGATTCAGAAAAGCTTGCGGCAATAAAGCTGAATCAGGACGAGACTAAGGGAGATATCTACTGTATATATTTATATATATATATATATATATATCTGTCTATATATATGAAAGACCTTATGGGCGATTGCTCCCTTTTTGAAAAAGTCAGAAATTTCACAGAGTGCAGGAACTACTAAAGCCTAATCACAAAACTGTTGGGGACGCTTGGCAAAGGAACAGCAACCCTAAAAAAAACAGAACTGATGTTTCGGTGTACCAAAATGCACCAGCAACCAAATTGAGAAACCCGCAGAGCCGTGGCCTGAGCAGCCCAGCCCCTCTTGGCTGTGCCCCCCCCCCAAGTGACCTGCAAGCAATTTAAAAGCTAATGAATTCCCTCCCCCCCCCTCTGTACATCTTCTTCCTTCTCCGCAGGCCATTAGCATCCAGGCAGTTGATAAGGAGCAAAGAGTTCTTGTGTGGAGCAAGAGACGCATATATTATTTAAATTCCTGGAATTGAATTCAGGCACTAAATCGAGGAACGAGGCGAGATAGAACAGGCGCTTCAGGGTGGAAATTAACAGGCTGAATTCAATTATGCCGGGCAAAGCCAGTCACTGAGATGCAGAGGTCAGAACTGATTAATGCGCAGACAAGCCCCGGGCTCAGAGGCAGTCTCGGGGTGCAGACACCTCCAGAAGGGGGTGCAGATACCCATCTCAAGATTGAAAAGGAGGAGAGGATGTGAGAGGGGGAGGGAAAGAGCATCAAAATTCCCTGGCCGACAGTTCAAATCGGTCTTTGGGATCCTTGAGGTCACCAGGTCCAGCCTTCTGTTTGGTGCAGTACATAGCTAGATCATCTAAAGCACGATGGGGAATTATGGCAACTTTAGGACCTATGGACTTCAACTCCCAGAATTCCTGAGCCAGAATTCTGGGACCTGAAGTCCACAAATCGTTAAGTTGCTGTAGTTGCCCCCCCCCCCGAAAGAGAGGCCTCTCCACTCCTTCCTTGGAATCATCCAGTGCAGGAGGCCCCACCAGCTCTCTGGCGCCAGGACCGCCAGCTCCTTCTAGGCCCCAGAAGCTGCTATGTGCCTGGCCACCTCCCCGTGAAATCACCCTTAGCATCTCAACCCCTATGCTTTGGTCTTTGTGTGCTGTGCAGAACCGGGGTGAGCACATCATGCGAAGCCATCCATGACAGCGAACTCGGGAAACCAGGGTCACTCAAAGCAAGGCTTAGTGTGGCGTGGACACCCAGCTGTTGGGGAACTCTACAGATGGAGCCTGGAGCTTCCTCACCTGCTCTGAAGAGCCATCTGCCGGTCACTCTGATACCCCCACTGGCCAGGGCTGCTGCTGACTGCCGTGTCCGTCATGGCCTAAGTCTGAAAAATAAAAGATTTGTAAGTTTGAAGTGGGAGGAGGAGGAGGAGGAGGAGGAGGAGGAGGAGGAGTTGGCAACTCCAGGAAAGGCATATATGGATCTCTCCACTTTTCAGGCCATCTACAGCTGCAATCTCCTTCCCATGCACCCAAACATCACAGGTGTAGTGGAAGGTGGTCTGGATTCCCAGGAGGGAGGGGCTGCCTTTCAGAAGGCAAAGAGACAGCAAAGCACGGAGAAGTTGGTCAGCAGAAAAGGGCTAAGACTCCTCCCTGGCCTTTCCCAGAGTATCAATAGTTGCTCAAATCTGGCAAAATTCTGTCTAAAGATGAAAAACAACAAAGAAGCTACTCAGAAGTCACTTGTGTCTTCTTCTTGGGGCCTGACACCCTGTGCCGTCTGAAAACATCCCTACTGGGATGCAAGGGGCAGTTCTACAGGCCAACTGAGGCTCTTCCGCCTGCAGGTGCTTGGACCACATCAAGGCATTATTGCAAGGAGAAAAGGTTTCCCAGTAGAGTATTCTCGTAAATGGATTCCTGCTGCATGCCAGCTCGCTTGCAACTGGAAACCGGCCAGCAGCAGGGCACTTTAGCAATCAAACTGGGAGCGTTGGAACAGGCACCATGTGGATGGCCAGAAGAGCTGGCTTCCTTCTGCTGCCCTCCACCGTTCGTCAGCAGAACTCTGACAATCTTTTTGCAGACTCCCAACTGTTAATTTTCTAAGTGGCTTGGAGTGCCTCTCTCTTCAATGTCATTTTGTCTTTGGCCCACATTTCACTGAAACTGCCAGCCTTAATGGCCTCTTCGCCCCTGGCCGGAATCACAAGATGGTAGCCCTTGGGGATATTGCAGGGATTTCTGCCTTTGTGGGACTGTTGCACCCCTCACCCCTCCAAAGTCCAAATTTAAGAGGAAGAAAGAACTGCCGACATGACTTGGATCAGAGGGACACTCTTAGCCACTTTCCAAAGAGAACTTGCTTTCATCGTGTTTCCGAATGGCTGGCTGACATCCGCGTGAAGAACTGACCGGGCAAGCAGGAGAAGACAAGCCTCTTGTTGGGCTTTACACACACACACACACACACACACACCAGTTTTGTCGCTTATCTAACTCCATTAACAGATTCTCGGCTGACTGAAGAGCATCTGGAAACACTGCCAAGTTTCCTCTAAGTCACTCATTCCAGGCATGCGGGAAAGAATCAGAGCTGGGAAGAGATCCTCCTCTCTGCCTCTGGTTGACCCACCCAGTTCCTGGAGGGGGAGAAGGAAAGACCCTCAGGGGGCTTTCTGCAAAAGGGTTAGGTGAGGGGGGGCACTCCCTGTTTGAGCCAAGTTACTGGGGACCGCCTACCTCAATAGAAAAAGATACGTTGAAGTAACACCGTTGTGACCGTACAGGATTGCTGTAGCCACCTCTTTTTTTATTGGCCCTGTTCAAAGTTACAGGGGAAGAGCCTTGGGGGGGAGGGCTCTGGAAAGCTGCACCGAGGGAGTTCAGGAATGGAGATTCTGCCAGGCAGGGAGGGAGGGCAACGGGCATCCAGGATCATTTCGGATGGGGGCACAAAGGCCCTTGGCCTCCAGGGCATCCCTCAAAGCTGAGCAAGAGATGGAAAAGGTGCCTGGTGGTGCCCCGGAGAGGGAGGCAGATCCGGGCAGAGGCCCCGGGGACTCAGAGGAAGGCAGGGCTGGTTTTCTCCAGCGCTGCAATGCAGCTCTCTTCCATCCTGATGGGGGGGGGGGCAGAGAAGGTGGCCACAAAAGCCAGGAAGAAGCTGCCTTCTTTTGGCTCCTTTTGTTCCTGCCTGCTTCACCCTGTTCTCTTTAAGAAAGGGGAAAGAAGCAGCCCACTGAGAAACTTCAAAGTACAACTGATCTGAAAGGAGGGGAAGGGAGAGATGGAAGGAAGGGAGAAAAAGAAGAAAGGAGAGATTTCCCCCCCTTCTTCCTCTTCTCCCTTCCAACTGCTCCCTCCCTGCCCAGTTCCTGAGTGCATTTCAGAATTAATGACAGGCTAGTAGAGAGAGACAGAGATGGACAGATTTAGATCACATTTATTTACATAACACAAGAGATGGGAGGGAAGAGGCATCACCTCCCCCCTCTTCTTCTCTGACTCAATTCAAACCACCCAAGTCTTTTTCTTCCACCGGAACAGACCTGAATTCAAGGCCATTGGGAAAAAAAACGTGGCCAGGAAATCACCTGAAAAGCTTTCTGCTGTTTGCAGGGGAGGACCTGTTCTGACCTGCCTGGTCTTACATCCCAATTAAAACCAGCGTGACAATCCCCATCCCCACCTTCCCCATTCCTTAACCCGCTTTTGCAGGATGCACTGGCTGGCAAGGAAGAGAAGCACTGAATTAATTGCACTGTAAATTACACCCAATTCGCCAGAGAACTGGCTGGGGATACCATGGGCGTTTCAGTTGATTTCTTCCCCAACTCATCCCTTCACTCACCCCAGTTCATCCGAAAAGTCCTCAACTCTTCTTCCTCTCCCCCCCCCAAAAGAGAAAGGGCAGAAGGGCCGCAGCTAAGCTGTGCTCAGCGACAAAGGAAAAGAAGCTTTGCGTGCTCTGCGTTCTTCTGCGGAGCCTCTGCGCGAGTCAACGGCTCTTCCTTCCTTTCATGAGCAGATGGATAATGAATGCAAGCCAAAGGGGAGGAAAAATGCAGGACGAGAGATAAATCAGCCTGGGTGTCTCTCTTCTGCCTCTTCAGAAACCCAGGAAGGGACTTGGAAAAGGGGCCAGCATAGCAATTGTGGCAAGGCTGCCTCAGGGCAGAGGGGAAGGCCAGGAAGAGGAGGAGGAGGATGGAGGCTCCGAGGCTGAATCAGGGAGCTGTCCAAGGTAAACAAGAATAGAATATCTGCAATTAGTGGCAGCTCCTTTCACACTTCCTTGGATGCCCAGATCTCAAACAGTCCCCACTCTCTCCCGGAGAGTCCTCCTTTCCACAGTAGCCCCCTCTCAGTTTGCATTCAGGCTGGCTGACCCCCGCCAAAAACTCATCAGCTGCCTAATTACCCATTCCTGAAAAGTTGCTCCGCCTTCAGCTGCAGGAGCTCTGAAAATTGAGCTGCTTCCAGAGAGGGGAAGAAATTAAATCCAGTGGCCCAGTTTCTCCACAGAAGAGAGCCTCCCCCGGCCTGCCTCCGCCCAAGAGTTTGTTGGGCATCCATTGTTTTGCATTCAGAAAGAGGGAATCAAACCAGCACCCATTCTAGTTTGCTGGAGAGGGAAGGGAGCTCCTGCTGGACACCACCTCAGCATGCTTCACGCTGCCAAAACCAAGAAAATTCTCCTTTCTAAGCAACAGTTGCCCAGCATGGCTGTTCTACAGTATCTACCACAAATCCACCCCTCCTTTTCCTTTTCTTTCCTTTCTTCCACCATTCTCCCTTTCCTTTCCCCCTCTCTCCTTTTCCTTTCCTTTTCTTTCCTTCCCCTCCCTTCCCCTCCCTCCCTTCCTTTCCTTTCCTTTCCTCCCTCCCTTCCCTCTACACACAGCACGAAGAATTCAACCCTGCTTTCTCCAATTCTGTTCTCCTCCTTCAACCCCTCGCCCCATCCAGATATCCTTCCAGCTCACCTTTTGCCCTCCTCCCTTCAGGGACCTTCAAACCCCAAATTTCCATCCTGGGAGGCACCCCCATCCCCTCATGCAACCACCAGCCCATCCTGCATACCTCTTTCCTCCCAGTTTTCCCTTTCTTGTTATCCCTCAATCCTATCTAGAGCAAATCTCTTTGCAATGTGTGTGTGTGTGTGTGTGTGGAGGTGGGAGAACCATGTAACCAGTAGGTCAGGCCTGGAAGCACCGGAAGAGCATCGCCTCCCCTTCAGGAGGGTCCACACACACCCTGAGTTTGTTGCAGGCACTGCAGTAGGAAAATGTCTCCCTTCCCCACTGCAGAGCAAATCCCTGATCATTTCTCCCCTACGAGGATCTCGCTCGTCTTCCTGCAGCATTTCTGGGGGGCCCAAAGATCCCTTTCTTCAGATTCAAGGCTGGCTGAATCTCAGCAAAGTCGGAGTCTGAGAGGCAGCCAGCCGCTGCAGCGCCCTGCAAACCCTGCCATGCAGAGATGGCATCAGCCAACTCATCCCTTCCACTGGAATTTCAGAGTCTAATCTCAAGGGAAACAATGGCTCCCAAAGTCCCTGGGTGGAGAAACTGAGGGGCCAGAAGGACCGCCAGATCCTGGGCTCTGCCCAGCAGCAAAATCCCTGCACGGAGTGCAGCCGCCACGTCCAGGCCAGGCACCCTGTAAACCATCCCTGCTGTTCACTGTGAGGCCAGCGAAGACGTCCCGAGTTGTTGCTTCATGGTTGCGTAAAATTATGCCTCCCTTCAGCGGCGATATTCTTAAATTTTCAAGGTCTGCTTAGGGCTGGTGGGTTCACCTTTGAAGGCCCCGTCTAGATTAGGTTGCAGATCTTCTTGTGGTGTTTTGTTCTTCTCTTCCCAGCCCTTGAGGGTGTGAGATGTGTGTTTCAACCTTGAATGAAGGGAGCCGTGGAGGGCAAGACAGTAGGGCCACCTTGCCTTCCAGGAAGCCCACAAAGAGGGCCAAGGCCTTGTCCCATATCTTATCTCCAGTCTGGATGCTTCAGCCCTGGACACGGAGGCTTTCTAGATGTGACCTGCCAAGCTTCCTCATCCCAAGCAAGACAAGGTCTACCCAGAAGGCTACATTAATCTAGGAGAGCCTCTTGCTTTACCTGGCCCTGTCTCCTCTGCCCTAGCTGCTGTAGTCTGAGCGGCTTTCAACAGTCTTCCAAGGTCAAGACAAGGGTCCACGTTCAGGGATAGCCCTTCCCCACCGCCGTCACCACCAAGGCTGGTTCTTTTCCTAGGTGGGGAGGCAGCTACCCCAGAGCACAAGACCAAGGTTGGGACAGGAGCTGAGGGTGCCAACCTGTATAACTACCAAGCAAACAGGCAGGTGGGGGCAGAAAGACCCCCTTCCTCTTTCCCCAAACTTATCTATGACAGGTTTGGCCCTGGATTCAGGTTCACACAGCAGAAGCTTGTCAAGTAGCTACTCCGTCTCTTCAGATCCTTGTTCCAGGCCTCTCTGGTGCTGGGCCTCCTTCGCCCCTTGCCAGCTCCTCTGCATTTCTGCTCCTCCTCTCCCAGAGGACCTTCCTTTCCCATGGGGAAGGGCCCTCCAAGCAGCCTCCCCATGGCAACCACCCCTCCGGGGAAGATCCACCAGCTCCACCAGGCTGATGGAGAGGCTGTCAGAAACAATAAACTTGCTGACAGCCACAAATCCTTTTTTCAAATTCCAGCTGGGATGTTTAATAGCCCAGGGCGAGATTTTGCAGTTGGCTGAAAAGAGGCCACCTGTTTCCTCTCCCCCCTCCCCCCCTTGCAGCTTCCTCTGCACCAATTCTGCATTCATGCCGGGATCTCTCTCCTCCTAAAGCAAACCTTCTCCCAGATCACAGCACCCCGGGACGAAACACTGGGGCTCCCCACAGTTATACTTTTATACTTTGGCTCGCTCAGCCTGCAGAAATAGGGTGTCGCTCAGTTAGAGCTCCTCCATCCCTTGGTTTCCGGAGCAGAAGAGGCTTCAGGGCCGCGATCTTTCTTCTCCGTCCTTTCTACATTTTTCAGTTCGAGTCCTGGAAGTTTATTTTTGGCTTTGCTCCTCACACCTTCTGGGGGCAATGGGGGCTTTAAGAAATGGAAGCAAACCGAGCATCGGAATCTGCTTTCGAACCGATGCTCCAGCATCAAGGGGGAAAATCCAGATACACACTAGCCAAAATTTGCTTGTTTGCAGAGCTTGGAGATTGTGGTGTATTTTGCAGGAAACAACACCAGACAAACCTCCCTGAATTCAGCCACGAAAAAGGGAGCCTTGTTCTCAGCCACAGGAAGAGCATCTCTGAGAGCCCCCCAGTCAGATTCTGAACCTTCCAGCTCTGTCCACTGCTTCTCTCCCCACCAAGTTTCCATTTTTCGTGACAGAGAAGCTGAGGTAGATATCCCCAACTGACAATCCACACTTCCTCTGACTCCAGACCTGCTTCAGACGGCTGCCCCTGCAATCCAGCGGTCAAGCACTGAGTCCAGGGTTCAAATGTCAGCCGTGGGACACGCTAAGATGTAGGTGACTCCGTTCTTGCATGAGGTCATGCAGGCTTGCCCTTAATCTAAAGGAGAGATTGATTTGTGGAAGAGAGCTGCGAAAAGTTAAGCAAGTTAATGGAACCTTTAGGTGCAAGAGCAGAATTATTTCAAGAGCAGCCCAAATAAAAACAGCCAAGGCCTTCCCCAGATGGGGCTAAACACCGGTGGGGGAGGGTCTCCGCCAAAGGGGGAAGGGTTTAATTCAGCAACTGCTGACTTTCTCTGCTCTTCTGGTCAAGCCAGACAAAACATGGGATGAGTTGAGCTTGTCTTGGTCTGGAAAAGCATGGACTGCCCTGTGGAGCCATCCTACCGCCCTTCACTCAGCCATCTGTAAAATGGGGATCCTTGTGATGGGCTCTGCTGGCATCTCAGTGGAAAATAAATAGCCTTTCCTTCCTCAGGAAACAAAGAGGTTTTTACTGATGGAAACGTCCATTACACAACCGTTAAGGACTCTGAGAGATTTTAAAGATTAGCCTCCAGGAAAAAAGCCCCTTGGGAGACCGAGGGGGCCTGGTGGGGTGAGGAGATCTTGACAGGGTGGGGGATGCCCAGCACCAGCTAACAAGCTTCCTCAATTTCACCCACTGGACATGCCAAAACCTCAGGAAACAAGCTGGAGTGAAAATGTCACTGCTCATTTAGAAATGGACTTGAGCCCCGTTCTTGGCTAAGAGACATCTTTGCAGGACTTCCCCCCTCCTCTTTTTTAAAGGAAAATACAAAGAGTTTTGGCACCTGGCCACTCTCCATTCCCTCTGCTGAAAAGGGTCAAGTTTGTCCGCGTTCAAACTGGACACGGGTGCCGTAGGTGGAGTTAAAAAGTCGATGCAACCTTCTTCAATGAACCTCAGTGCAGGGCGAAGCACCCACCGCCAGCTAGGAACTGTACTTCAAAGGGTTCCCCTTGCCCCCTCCTCAAATTGCACATGGAGAAAACATGCCGATGAGAATAAGCACAGACCACAGGACGATTTAAATTGCCAGACTCCACGGGATTCAGTATTGCTCAATCTTAGCCACTTTAAGACGTGTGGACTTCAAACACCCAGAATGTCTCAGCCAGCATGGATGGCTGGGGAATTCTGGGAGTTGAAGTCCATACCGCTTAAAGTCACCACGGTTGAGAAATCAAGTTGTGAGGCATTAGGGAGCAAAGATGCATACGACAAAGGCCCAAGAAGGAAGCTCTCTGTACATGTTCAGAGGCCTTTGCAAGGTACAAGCCATCTAAAACTCACTCATGTTTGGAAAAATGTTGCCCCATCCCGGTCCTGCCCATTAAACAGCATCAAAACCAAAAAGGACTTTACGGGCCGTGCGGCCCCCAGAGCTGGCCTGGACCCCCTCCCACTCCAGGCAATCCATTAGCACAAGAAGCAAATCTATGTCATTCCTGCTGGCTGGGAACTCCAGGTTCTGTGCTCCCAGCATCCCTGGCATGTGGGAAAATGGTGCGGTAGGATTGGACGACCGTCCCTGCCTTTCGCTCCTATTTTTCATGCCCGCAAACTGGTGCCTCCCTCACCCTCTTGCCAAATTCATTTCCCCCCATGGGATGTCCAATAGGGGGGGAGAAGAAGAGGGACCCTGGGGTGGGGATAGTCATGACAGCCAACGGGAGCCATCTAGAAGTTTCAACCACTTTTGCCGAATACAAAACAGACCCCATCGCTTGCTCTTCTCCTCCTGGGAGGCACCCTTGAACCTTCCACATTGCCACACCCCAGTCGAGAAGCACTCTGCCCACTCTTCTGGGCCCACAGAAGATGGGAATGCGGCTCTCTGCCCCCTCCGCCCTGTCACTCTGCCCTGAAGCCCTAACCCTGCAGCGCCTCTTTTCCTGCCACAGACAGGGAGGGCTGCAGCAAAGGGCCCCCTAAGGGCTGTGGAACCCTCTACGTGGCAGCGGGGATGTTTCAGAAGTAGCCCAGAGCAAAGCCCCCCCCCATTCATTTCAAAGCATGCTGGACTCTGAAGAGGTTCGTGCTTTCTCCCAAGCCAGCCCCGCCAGAGTCCATGTGCTTTGCTTCCAGGATGCCACGCGGGGTGGGGCTGAGTAGTGCTTCAGAAGTCCCTGCTGGGGCAGCCTGGCTCACCCAGTCCTGCTCGGTTTCCACTGCCTGAGCCCAGATCCCAGCCTCTGCCGGAGTGTCTGGGTCTCAGCTGCCCCTCCTGCCCCTCGCAGCCCTTCAGAGTTTGGACCTGGGTTTCTCTGCGCATAAAACGCCGCACTCTCCTCCTCCTGGTACGAGGGTGGCCCGGATGCACCCAGGACAAAGGACCCACCCAGTCAATCAGCTGGAGCACATGCCCAACTTCGCCCAGCTTGAGTGCGCCACGTCCACTGGAAAGCCGGCGGTGCTGACTCAGGACTGACCCGGCGAAAGCAGAATAGGGATGGCTTATTAACAGAGTATGAACAGATCCTTTCCAAGCAAGACCCTCCAGGCCAGCCCACCTCTCTCCTGGGGAGATGCATTTTGCACCACGCGCACCACAGGCAGCCTTACCTGAAGACAAGTGAAGCGCTCACTGCAGCTCAGCCGCAGGAATTTCTCCCCCAGACTGCCGCCAAAGCTGCTTGTCGTGGAACAAAAGAGCCCTAAAGGAAAGGAGGAGGACGCACGCGGGTCTCTCTGCTGTATTTCCAGCCAGCTACGAGAACGCCCGGCCAAGGAGTGACGGAGGGAAGGAAAGAGGGAGGGAGCACATATGCGTGCCTGTCTCTGTCACTCAACGCCTTTCAGCGGTGCAGCTGTGGACTGAAGCTCTCCCCTCCCCTGCTGGCATGCGCAAGGCTGCTGGTCCAAAGATCAATACCACTATGGCTTTGTCCAGAACTGCTGGACTGAGAGGGAAGGGGAGCTGGAATGGAACAGCCAAATGCTTGGGGCAAAGGGGGGGGCAGGAGGGAACAGCCAGAGATTGACCTCAATCCAACCATGTTTGCAGTGGCATTACTGGACCGTGAGCGTACCCTGTGAAGCCCGAGGGTCCTGCGTGCCCTGAGCTGGTTTGATGTATGACATTCTACGAGGCGGTTTCCTGCTTCCAAAGGAGCAGGTTGGCAGGACCCACGGAGACAAAATGTCACGCACAGCACACGGCATGCCCAGGCAGGCAGCATGCTTTGCACGCTGGAATCGCAATGTCCTGCGCCCGTTTTCCACAAGAGATCTGGCAGCCTGCAAACTCAGGGCTATTTAGCTCTCCGTTCGGTCTTAAAACCCACCAGGAAATCCTCTCCTGAGGCTGACCTGCCCTGGGAGCCTCCTTGGAAAAGGCTCCTTATGACCAGAGAGGACCATCCTCCTCCTCCAGCATCTGCAGAGGGAAGAGGGAGCTCCACCAGGGGTCAAAGCCAGCTTTTCAGCAAAAGCAGATCTGGGCCAGGCCGGGGACCCCAAGTGGGAAGGGAAAGTGGGGTCACCGACAGACCTGAGAGAAAAGCTCAGCTCTGTGTTGGCTCCAGCTTGGGGCCTCAGAGTGAAGAGCAGAGCCGAGACTCAAAAGTTGAAGTCGGAGCTGAGCGTTGGATCCTCTCTGCAATTAAGGCCAGGACTTTTCTCCCAGCTTGGGTTGAGCCCTCATCCCTTCTCTTATCCTCTCTCTCATCCCCTCCCTTCCCTTCCCCTCCCCTCTCCTGCTCCTCCATCTCTGCAGAGAGCCTGCGCTGCTCCAGCCCTCCCGGGGGCATCAGCATTCAGCCAGCATCCTCCATGGATCCACATCCCTTCCCCCAGACGGACGTGTCTGGAAGGCCCTGGCACTGGCAGCACCTTCCTGCCCTCAAGAGTCCCATTTCGGGATCAAAACGTCTCTGATCCGCTCAAAGGCACGGAGTGTCCCTGTGAGGATTCTTGCGTGCTCTTCTTCTTCATCAGCAGCGTCGCCCTGGCTTTGGGGAGGAATCAGCCGAGGATTAAAGGTTGCCTGCTTCCCAGTTTGCGGGGCATCTCTTTTTGGGCAGAAGTGGCCAGAAAAGCCGGCTCTGAGGCCTCTCTAACCCAGAGGCCACAAGCTGACCAATTGCGGTGATAGAGAGAAAACGGAAGGGGATCATCCAAGGAATTCTGCAAGGGGCGTAAGGGGCGAGATTCAAAACATGCTTGAAACTTGAGCAGCTGTGGGGACTACAGCCCGATTTCCTTCCTCTTCTTTTTAACCCTAACCCCAACCCCTGCAGATTTTCTTGGTCTTCAGCTTTGATCAACACCCTTGACTCTGCACACCTCCCGTTGTAACGCTAAGCAAATTATTTGAGCCCCACTGCTATTTCCAGCCTCCACAATGCCATTAATAATGTCTGTCAAACACTAACAATTAGAGAGAGAGAGAAACGCTAGAGGGGAACTGGAATAACTCATCAAATGCCATCCATTCACGGAGTAGTAAAATCTATGTCACGGAGAGGAAGTTGGACAATGGAGCCCCCATTTGGAGCACAGAAATGACAGGGTTGGGACCAACCCCTGGATTTTCAAGCCTTGCACAAGGATCGGTCCCTTTCCAGCTGTTTTGCCAGCAACTGATTGGAGCCCACCGCTTCTGAAATTGTGGGTTTTTCAGCTCTGGTCCTTCAGAACTACAGTGGTAGAATTGCCATTATAAACATCTCCAGCCTGTAGAATCAGTGACTTTCCCTTTACATCCTTAAGCCTAGGAAAAACATCCTTGCAGGAGTCTTCTTTTCCTCCCACTGAGCCTCTGGGGGAGAGCACCCTGCCCCCCCCCACAGCCCTGTCCTGTGAGGGAGTGACCCAGGAGGACCCTAGGAGAAGCAGCTCCCAAACCTGCCCGGTAGCATCTGCTGCTCAAGGCCAACGTCTTCCCTTCTCCTGGCGGAAGTGAGCAGCCTCTGCTCCAGAACACCCATGGGAATTGGTGTCACTACCACTTTGTGTCTTCCAGTGTCATATCTAGTTCTGGGCGATATTAAAATTCTAGCAAACCCATGCTAGTAGCTTCCCACGACATTTAATTCTCCACCATCGTTTGCTGAATGTCTGGCCCGATGGGAAACAGAGAAGCCGGGACCTTCCAGACAGTGTACAAAAGGCCCGATCCCACGTGTTGCTCAGAACGGGAAGGAAGCTTTTCTTTATTTAAAAAAAGGAAAAAAGTCTTGACATTTATTTAAACATAACCTGTAGCTCTCTAGTGGTGTAAACTTAAAGCGTGAGCCATTTCTGTTTAAATTAGACCACAAAAGGGGGGGGAGGAGGAGATCTTCGTTTTTGTAAATTATATTGAAAGAAGGACAAAGTCCCCCTCAACATTAACTGGAAAGACACACTCTTTAGGGCTTCACAAGATTTTGGGGCTTGCGAGCATCCTCTCTTCAAAATTTAATCTAAATATGTGTGCATACGTGAGGGCAACAGAGACCGAGAAGAGAATTACACTTAAACCTCACCCATCAATAACATATTCCCAGGGCAGCTTTTGAAATACAAAGCACAATAACTGTATCGATGCTCAAGCAGACTGTTCGATCCTGAGAGAAGAAGCAAAATTCTGTTAGATTCCTCCTCTAAAGCCAGCTATAAAGCAGCCAGAGGTATTCAGAAGGGCTTCTCCAGAGAGCTGGCAAAGTCAGGCTTATAGGAGGAAGACAATACAGCCAAAGGCAAACGCTGTAAGCCTCTTTCTGCTGACAAGGATGCAGTCATCACGGCCGTGTCATCCTCGCAAGCACAGCCAGCATTTGCCAGGTCTTCTCCGTGTGTTTAAGGGCGAGGGGCAGGGTTTTCCCCACCCCCTCTTCCTTTTGGGCATGCCTTTTGCAGAAACCCTCCTAGGGCAGGGGTAGGCAACCTCGGCTTTTTTATGACTCATGGACTTCAACTCCCAGAATTCCTGAGTCAGCTATGCTGGGAGTTGAAGTCCATGAGTCATAAAAGAGCCGAGGTTGCCTACCCTTGATCTAGGGTTTCCTACCTGAGCAGGGGGGGAGGGTTGGACTAGAAGACCTCCAAGGTCCCTTCTGTTATTCTGTTATTCTTTGCAGGCTTGTATCAATTCAAAACAAGCTGTTTGAAGCCCAGGGGCGACTTGCAGGAGCCGAGATCGCCCAGTCTCGTTTCAGCACCAAGGACAGCCGGTCCCACACTTGATCCCAATGTAACACGGGTAGTCCTCAACCTAAGGCCACAACTGAGCCCAAAACTTCTGTTGCTAAGTGAGACATTTGTTAAGTGAGTTTTGGGACTTTTCTTGCCAGAATTATTAAGCAAATCGCTGCAGTTGTTAAGCTAGTGACCCAGTTGTTAAGTGAATCTGGCTTCCCCAAAATTACAGCAAGTTCCAGTGCATTCAAAACATCCCTGACAAGGAAACAAAATCTATGGGAATTTCACACCTGCAGTCAACATATATTTCACCACAAGGTCTGCAAGGTGGGATGTGATGGATAATCATCCCCTCTTCCCCTCCGCAGGTCTGTTCAATCCAGAGTCCATGACGATAATAGATAATAGTTATCTGTCCAGGCTCCCTTCCAGGCAGAATTCCAAGACTGCAGGTTTCTAACAACTCCAGATGGGAAGAGGAGAGAGAGAGAGAGCCAGGGTGTGACCCTCTTCCTCTGCCCGCAACTTAGCTGCATCCAGCCCTCAGCAGGTACGCATGACTGCGAAACCAGAGTGTGGACTTCAGCCCTGTCCCCATTCTGCCTCCATGAACGCAAAGATCTGTTTAGCTTCCTGGGGGGGAGGAGGAGGAGGAGGAGGAGGAGGAGGAGGAGGAGGAGGAGGTCGATGGCTGGGAGGAAAACCTTCAGATAGAGACACCTGCAACATCCTGTCCTCTATTTTTAAAAGGGAGGAGACAAAGAGAGAGATTATTCAGAAGAATGTGTGCTTTAATTAACCAAAGGCTAATTAGCCCTGCAAGAAAAACACGGAGTGTCACTCTGTTGTGCCTACAGGAGGAAAGAGGCAGGGGGCTGGGCTCTGCCTGCAGGGGAATTAGGGCAGGGGGGGTTCATTTGTTCAGAAACAGAACCAATAGATGTGACGGAAGATAAAGTGCTACGACGCCCGAAGGTAAAAACATTGGTAACAAGTATATTTATAGCCTGTTAATAAATAAAGCCTGAGCCGTGCATTCTTATCAGGTGAGCGAGCAAAGGCTGGACTTGTAGAGATTATTCCTGTTGATTTTTGCATCCGTGAAATGCCTCGCTGGAGCATCTGTGAGCATCTGTTGCTAACGCTATTGAGTTAGCTTCCTGAATTAACCTCAGGAAGAAGGGAGAGAGGCTGCAGCTTCTTCCTCAGGCACATTCCTCCAAATACATTTTGGGGGCCGTTTTACCTTCTCCTCTAAAGAGAAAGACGGACTATGCCGCCTTTTCTTCCCCTTGGATCTCTCGGAAGCGGTGATGGCTTCGTTTCTTTCGACTGATACCGACGTGCAGCCTGGCAGTTCACCAAGACTGAAGATGACCCAGCAAAAATGAACACAAAGCTGCCCTCTCCAAAGGTCCCATCCGGCACCTGATGAACGGCTGGCTTCATTGGCAGGGGGGTTGAGAGCCTTTCCTGTGGACCACCGCCCCCTTTTTGCACGGGCCTTGCAAAACAAGTGCAGCTTCCTGCACAGAAGGGCTGCCATTAATTGGAAAGGGAGCCACTCTTCTAACGAGGGGCTGCTAACAACGGCCTTTGCTCCCTGACATGCAGAGGATCCATTTTGTGACTGAGGAGGCCAAAATGGACGTGACTGGAGACCAGAAAAAAAAGAAAACTTGGCTCCAGGCATTGAAGTGGGTAAGGTTCTGTGCCCTTTAAGGGCTCCCACGGCTGGGAGTTGCGATCCCTGGGCACGCCGGGAATGACTTCAAAAACCCCTGCCCCAATTCCAGAGACTCCCTGCTGCTCAGGCAGGCCAGTTCCAGGCTGGATGAACAGAGGGCCGGAAGCCAATGTTAGGCAGCTCTGTGGGCATGGAGAGATGGGCTGGGCCCAGGGCCCTGCAACTGAGGGGCAAAGAGATTTGGTCCATTTTCTAAGAACCTCTTCTCCCCCTGCATTTTAATAGCTTGCTCCAAAGGGGGGAGCAGGAAGCTTCAGATGGTGGAGAATTTGCACAAGGAAAATTTCTGGGGTGGTGGTGGTGGAATTAAGGGTCCTTCCTCTCTCTCCATCACCCCCTCTCTCTTTGGGTGAAACACAGACCCCTCTGATAACACCCAGGCTGTTTTGCTTATATGTTAATTCCCAGGCAGACGGGAAGAAGGCAATTAGGAAAGCCAATTAAACAGCTTTGTTGTTTACAACACTTGCAGTGCCAAAGCCCAAAGCCAGCTCTCTCTCTTGTCCTCCTTGAAAAGCAGCATCCTTGCAAGAGAAAGGGAAATGAGCAACGACAGATGGATTGCAGCACCCGAGAAACCCTGAACTCCGCTGGAATTTTAAGATTCTGCTACAGGGAAGCAAACTCGCTTAAGATCAGATTTCTGACAAGAATTTCCTCCCTCCCGAGGTCTTAGGATAACTCAAAGTAAGTGAGCAGGATGCCAGCCGAGGCTTCATTGCTCCAAGGAGATGCCACCCATTGTGAATGCATCTTGTGGGTATCCTGGCTGGTGGGGAGAATAACAAGCTCATTATTCTCTTAGGAAAAAAAGGAGGCAGCAAGTGTCACCCATCTGTTTGAAGCATCGTTTTCTATCAGGAGTCTTGAGTTCCAATGCCCTCTATGTCTGCAGGACTTCAGCACCCATCATCCTGGCCAGAGGGAGCAGTCTGGAGCTTTAGTGGGCATCTTTAACAAAAGCAAATCCAAAATGTCTCCTGTGGCTTTCTCCAGCGGGGGGGGGGGCTGAGATAATGCAAGGTGCAATTCATAAACCAGCTCCCCTAAGATAAGAACTTGAGATTGAAGCTTCGATGGTTTCCAGAATTGGGGGCCCAGCAACGAGAGCATCACGGCCCTTTCAAAATCGGGAGGGCCGAGTTGAAACTGTCCTGGATTCCCCCCAACCCCGGATGGGGGCTGCAAATTAAGGGAGCACCCCTTCCTCCTCCATCCAGGCCAGCAAAAGGAAGGGATTCAAAGCCTTTCAGGAGCTGAGGTTACCCTGCTGATACCCTGTTTGTAGGGCGCGGACCAGAAGGGGCGAAGCCAGGAAAGCCATTCCAGTGCAGGGGACAGGAGGACCAAGTGAGAGAGACAGAGTGAACAGCGGAAGGATGGCTAGCTAATTAAATGCAGTCTTTTTGGTAACTCCATTTCCCTCCTGCTTGAGTTGTGGGGGGGGGAAGGCTGATCTGCATTCCAGCAAATTTGCAATTTCTTGATAGCGGGAGCTGAGGGGGGGGGGCGGGAGCGAAGACGACTCCCTCGCTTGCTGGAAAGGCACATGCATTCACTGCTGCAAGACTGCAGCGGTGGAAGGCTGCCACGATGCAGACTTGCGGCCATCCACCCAGGGAGGCCTGGCATCGGGATTCTGCTCCGCTTCCCCTGCCCAGGTGGAGGGTGGGGAGACCCCAAGGGACAGGGGGGCTTGCGATGCCCTGTCTTCCAGACAAATGGGGGGCATCGATTCCAGGTTAAGCAGCCTAGATGAGAAATGGGGGTCAAGGTGGGGGAGAGAGGCAGAGCAGCGAGAAACAGGAGCATCGCCATGGTAACCGTGAGATGGCTGGGCTGCCGCTGGTCCTCGCTGATGCTTGTCAGGGTGAGGGGAAGAGGGAAACAGGGAAGGGCACAAACTCTGCCGAACTAGAGCAACTCTCAAAACACAAAGTAAAGCAGCTCAGGAACTTGAGTCCTAAAGACAGAGGGGAACAGAGGAAGTACACCAGGAGCCCAGGAGCCAGATCTGTGGGGGGGGGGGGCTCAGCCCGTTGGCTCAAATCCTGAGTTTGAGGGGCTCTGACAAGCCACCATTGCCTCCAAAACATCAGCTTGTTTGC
Organism: Crotalus tigris; assembly: GCF_016545835.1. Lineage (NCBI taxonomy): Eukaryota > Metazoa > Chordata > Lepidosauria > Squamata > Viperidae > Crotalus > Crotalus tigris. The sequence continues at coordinate 1,211,207 of NW_024097560.1, read as the reverse complement.
ATCTCTCTCTTTCTCTTTGAGAAATCAGATTGGCAATTCTTCTGGACATCAAGGTTTAATGCACTTTGAGAGCCTCGTCCAGCCAACAATCTATTCTTCCCAAAAATTAAGAACAAAATGCTACGTTGGCCCCAAAGACAGATGGATCAAATGAAACTGCTTGACATTTACAACATTCCAGTCCTCGTGATTGAAAAGTTCAGCAAATGGGCTTTCTGGATCCTCTCTCATCATGTTCTTGCACAGACAGATATGCATTTCTTGAGAAAGGCCTTGCTTTCCGGCTTCCCCTCCTGTTTCTGGTGCAAAGATGCTGAATTCTGTTTGAACTGAAGGCCGACAGTGGGGAAAAAGCAGGGCTGTTGAAGAAGACAAGCAGCCCAGCCTTGCGTAATTTATATCTCCCCCTGCATTATCCGGACTGGCAGTGGGAGTTTTAAAAAAGCAAAATTCGAGCACCCTCACTATTCGCTGGTTCCGATTTAAGCCAACCCCGTTGGAGAAAAGCATTCAGGAAACAGGGTAAGAAAAAGTATTTATTTATTTATTCATTTGTTAAGTTCTGGTGTTTTACAAACAGTTTTTTTTTTACTCTTGAGAACCCTTGGCGCAATTTTTAAAAATTCGCAGCACAGCCAGCGACCTAGCGACACTCAACATCTAAGTTTTTTTCTGAACGTGATCGGTCGTCTTGTGAACGCCACGCGCCAACCGTCACAGAAGAGCCCACAGAATCGGAGTCGAAAGGCAGCGGACGGGAGCTCCCACAGGGGCCATAGCCGGGAGGAGCCCACCAACCCCTTATGCCAAAACACCAACTCAAGCAGGCCTCACAATCAGCTGGGAATCCGCCCCCTTTCCCTGAACGTGGGAGCCCAGACTTTGATCAGTGTACAAATCAACGACATCCCTTATAGGTAGTCCTTTTCAAGGAAAGAGTTGTATTTTTTTTTCTCCATCTAATTTACATTTTATGTAATGCTCTGGGTAGAATACTTCATACACTGCTCAGAAAGGAGGGAGTGAGGGAGGAAGAATAAAACAGGAGGAGCTACTTCTAGCCAGGTGAATAATACAACAGTCTCCGCTCACGGAGGCATCTGCGTTCGCTTTCTCTTTTAAGTCACAAGAGTATTCATAAATTAAAAGAAAGAAAAGACTAGTTGGAAGCACCACAGAAAAGGAGGAGGAACGGGGGGGGAGGGAGGGAGGAAGAAGAGAAAGGAAAGAAGGGAAGAAATAAGAAAGAAAAAATAAGAGGGAAGAAAGGAAGAAAGGGAGGGAGGGAACTGATTTCACTGTAGCTTGGCTCACATCTTCAGAATGCACACATACACAGGCAGACCCACAAAGATACCTATCAGAGGGCAACAGAGCCCCACTGAAAACTTCCGCCTGGCCCCCGTCTGGCTCCTCAACTAACACCAGCCTTCACACCAGAAACAGGTCCCCTCTGAACAAAGCCCTCCCCCACTTGCAAAGAACCCTGCCAGATCCCCCCAATTGGGCACAGCCAGGCTTTTCCCATGCAGTGGCACAAGAGTTTTGGAACTGCTGCCCAACACTGCAGGGGTGTGTGTGTCTCTCTCTTTCACAGCCTTTGGTCAGACTCCACCACCACGCCTGATTTTCCTCAAATCAAGAAAATTACGCTTCAGTAAAGTTGGAAAACAAGGACACCAACTTTTTGTATCATTTGCCTATCAACATCCATTGTGGAGTGTCAAGAATTTAGGGCACAGAGAAGAGAGATTCCTGCACACAAGACCACCACCCCGCCCCCCGGCGCTATGGCGCCAGGCGCACCTGTTGGGGCCGAGCTTCGCTTTCACGCAGAGACGCCCCCCTGAATTCTGAGACTCGCAAAGCCAGGGGGAGGTTTGAGCAGACAGGAAGCACGGACGGGAACCAGGCCGGAACGGGACTAACTCGCCACAGCCAACTCATAGTTAATTATTTAAAATCATCATTTTAATTTTTGCCATTCACATTTATTCCATCCCTCCTTTGGCATCCTTTCTTTAGCGGTTCTATTCCACCATTTCTTCAATATTAGTGTAACTCTTGTCCCGCAGCGAGGTGGCCGCGATCAGTTGGTCGTGGAGAGTTCGCCCTGGTGAGTTGGCCACGGCGAGTTGTCCTAGACCCAGAGGAGGCCGCCGTCCCGATTCAGCCACAGGGTCCCTGGGAACGCAGCAGCAGCAGCATCCCTGTTGGGAGGCGAACATGAAAAGCAAGACCGAAACAGCAGGAAACAGCACGACGGGGCCTCCGTCCCGTTTCCTTCATTCCGGCTCGGCCAGCGGCCAGGCGCGTCGTGGGCGTCCCAAGCGGTGCTGAGCCTGGCCCTGGGATAAAACCCCCATCAGATTCCTTCAAGGGCTTTTAAGAGGGTCAGCGTCTCGCTCTCACGTATGCCGGGAAACACCCAATCCAGACGAAGCCAAGACGATGAGGACTGGCAGAGAGAGCCTTGCTTTGACTCAGTCCTCCCAAGATTAGATTACAGAAGCTGGAACAAAAGAGGGAAAGGGGGGAGGCTCTGCAGAAAAGTTACAGCAGAAGCAAGAGACACACAAACGACCTTTGTGGCTCCCCCCCCCCAGTGTTGAAGGGAGGTTGGGATTGTTGTGGTGAACACAAGGACCACCCAGCCCAGACGAGAAGCCGATTTAAGCAGTGTTGCCTTCAAAACAGGCTCCTGAGCAAGAGAGCATCCCCTAAACCAGGGCTTTCCAACTCTGGCCACTTTTAAAACCTGTGACTTCAACTCCCAGAATTCATGCTGGCTGTGGACTTCTGGGAGTTGAAGTCCACAAGTCTTAAAGTTGCCAAGGTTGGAGAGCCCTGCCTAAACTCCTTATCAGATCATCCAGGCACAGAGACCCCAAGGAAACAGCAACCCTCTGCAGAAAGCCTCCCCAAGCACCCGGAAACTCTGAGAGATTGTTGCTTCCTGCTCTGTGTATCACATCCCAACCCACCCACCGGGCCAGCCGAGAGAGGCTGCCGGACTTTTTCTCCCACCACAAGCCCCCTTCCCCACCCTGCCGTCCACCCTGGAGAAGCAGATGGGCTTGAGATGCGTAACAGCTCTACGCTGGGCATTGCTACATCAGCTGGGAGGGGGCCAAAAGAAGACCCACCAAAGAAGGCCGAGCCTTGAAGGAGGTCTAGCTTAACCAGGGCATTGCCCGCCCACCCCCGGCTCACTTCCAAAAGCTGGATGGGGCACCCTGTTTCTCCTCTGAGGAAGATGTGGTAGAAGCTGGAAAAGCAGCCAGGGTGGGTCGTTCCAAAGCTCCATTCAGCCCCCCACCCAAAAATCATCCTCTTCATCCTGCTTCCTCTTCCTCTTGAGGGAGACCTGGACCAATCCAGGGATCCCGGAGAGGAGACAACCCTTTTGAGAAGTCACTAAGCATCTGAGAGGGAGGGAGGATTGGGGGGGGGCAGAGGTCAGGATATCCCTGGGCTGAAATCCCACCCCTCAAGTGCCCCCCTGCCTCTCCCCAACAGCAAAGAGCCAGCTGACTCTAAACAAACTGGTTTAATCTGGTGCAAAAACGCATCATTGGAAGTTCTAGAACTTATCGTTTCAAGGAAAAAGAAAAAAAACAAGGGGGAAAAAAACAAGCATGGAATTTCGTGAGGACTAGAAACTTGATCAAATCTGTGGCCAGCCAGACCTCGTTCCAGAGAGTTAGTTGGCTTGGAAACAGCCCTGGATTCTTCCTGATTAACATAATTGGTTTCTTCCCAAAAGTATCAGTTTTCCCACAACTTATTTTTCTAAATTTTTTTTTAAGAGAAAAAGATAACTTTTTTTAAAAAAACCCGCACAAATTTGGAACAGTTAAAAAAAAAAAACCTCTTAACTCCAGGAAAGAAAGAAAGAAAGAAAGAAAGAAAGAAAGAAAGAAAGAAAGAAAGAAAGAAAGAAAGAAAGAAAGAAAGAAACGTTCAAGTACAACAAAGTATTGGTCTGCATTGGAGGCGAAAAAAATAAAATAAAATCATACGTTCAGGAAGGAAAATGGCATCGACAACAACAAAAAAATCAGTTGTAAAACTGAGACTTTTTTTTAAAGAAGATGAATTAGGAGCTTCTCTGAAAGGAGATCTTGAGTTCTGCTTATTACTGAAGGGTTAAAACATCATAAATAAAAAGGAGGCTTTAGGCAGCGTCTTCCTTCATGGGAGGGACCCAGCTGGTCTCGCTTCCTTGTTTAACAAAAAACAGAGAGAGCAGCGGCATTTCAACCCTGCAAAAAGGACAGGAAGAGAGAGGCCTTTTAGAGGAGAGGCACCCCAACTTTGCACCCTGCCTTCCGGGCCTGGAGAGACCGAGTCCCCACGGAGGGAGGACCTTTGTTTGGGCATCTTGAGAGGAAATTTACTTGGGCTATGACACAACCTCTGGACGGCTGAACTTTCCCAAGCGTTTGCTTTGATTCAGGTCTCAAGAACATTTGATGGTATCATACACCGCCCAGAGTCCCTCTGTGAGGGAGCTGGGTGGTTCTTAAATATGATAGATAAATGAAAAAAAAAAAGGAAAAACAGGACTGTGCTGGGCAGAAGTCCAAAGGGAAATGACAAGATGGTGGAAACCTTCGTAAAATCTCCTCTCCCTCCAATTTTAGAGAGAACGCCCCCCCCCCACCTTAAGGAGATCTCTGAAACACAACACTGGACAGGAAGCCTCCATTTGGGGGCTTTTAAGACAACCAGACTAATATTGCCCTTTCCTGAGGACTAGCAGCTTGGGTTTATGAAGCATCACCCTCAGATAAGGATCTCAGACCAGCCTAATATTGCCCTTTCCTGAGGACTAGCAGCTTTGGTTTATTAAATTTTTCTCTTCCTAGGATCTTTTCATTGGAGATGACGAAAGCTACCCCTGGGACCCCAGACTCTCCCTTTGCCGCCGATCTACCCTCCCAGGCTGGTTAAGGTCAATCACAGGGGAGCCCGGTCATCTAGACTTGCCTTCCCCACGAGGAAGCTCTCGCTCTCGTCTCATCTGAAGGTTTTCTGCTGGTGCATCAGACCGACGTTCTCATAAACCCGCGTGGTGTTGTCCTCCCTCATCCTGTAAAGTGCAGCGTATAAGGAGAAACTCAGAATAAGAAGGCCCCCCCCCAGCACCCCAGGCCGCATCACTCCTGGACGTGGGAGAGCTCGAGCAGGCGAGAGAAGGGATGGGCGGCGAGCCCACTACTCACTCGGGACAGGCCGGAGTGGGAGTACACGGCGGGAGAGGACTTTGGTCTCCGCTGGCCTGATCCGCTAAGGAGTATTTGATGTTGGTGTACTCATGTCCTTTCCGCTTGCTCTTCTGAAAGGGAGGGGGGAATCACTGCCTCCTCCCTCCCAGCAAGCAAGGCGCTCTTGCTACTTCTCAAAGAGCCCCCCCCAATTCCACCACTTCTCCACCCCCCACCTAACACAAGGAGGCTCGGTTGGTTCAGGATTGCAGAGGTGGGGAAACAGCCCCCCCCCCCGTGGCTTCTTCTGATGGGTGAACTCGGTTTATCCCAGGCTAGATCTTGGGCAGCCCCCAGTCTGACACTTTAGCAGGGTAGCCACTGGGTGAGAAAGCTGCCATCTCTCCTACGGGCCACCGAGAGACGAGAGGGCGGCAAATACACCCGGGGTGTCTTTGTGTGTGTGTGTTCTCTGCCTTTCTCCAGCTGGCAATTCTTCTTGGCCAGCTCTCAACCGACTCTCAACCCCAGCTTTCAACCCCACAGCCAAAGAGACCACCTTTCCTGTAGGGTAGGCCAGAGGAACCCGCTCCTGTGGGGGTCTTGATGCTTTATGAGCTGGGAGGTTTTCTTGCAGATGATTCATCATCCAAACAAACTGACGTCATCGGCGCTAGTCACTAGACTTGACTAGCACTGATGATGTTACCTAGATGGGTCATGAAAGGTCTGCAAGAAAATCACCCAGCTCAGAGGGCACCCAGGACCCTTCCTCTCAGCCCTGAGCTAGAAATCTCCTCCTCTGGGGGTACCTGCTCCTCCTCAATCCGGCGCTGCAACGTCTCAATGTAATGCTGGACTGCCATGTAAATGAACCGGTATTGGGCCTCTGTCTGCACCATCCCTGACCGCTGTGACCTCACCATCTGGATGGTCTTTGGGACGTCGATGTCGCAGTCCACCCCTGGAGGAGAGAGGAGAGGAGAGGGAGATGGGCTCAGCTGGAGAGCATGAGGAAGGCCCCCTTCGTAGGAGGACACGCGTGGGGAAGGCACGGTCGCTCAACTTCTCCAACCACACAGATTCCTCTAGGGAGAGTCTCCATCATCCAGGCCACGATTCTCCCAAAAGGCAGCTGGACTTTCTTGTTTTGTTTTTCCCTCTGAAAGCCTTTCGCTTCTCATCCAAGGAGCTTCAGAGAAGAAAAGCAAGGGAGTCCAGTTGCCTTTTGGAAAAAGCACCACAGGGATGGGTTAGAATCGTGGTTCCCAAGCAAGCCAACATGCCCTTAGCACGGCCATCTCATCCCATCAACGGTGATCCAGAAAGCACTCACGGCTGGGCCCAGAGCAAGATGCATGCCACGCCGACCACCCGAGCTACTCCACACGTTGTTGGACTACAACTCCCAGCAGACCTTGCCTACTGGGGATCACCAGGCCACCCGGCAACCGATGAGTGCACTCCGCGCACAACCGCTGGCCGGAGCCGTCTCCTCAACCTTGGAGGTGAAGCAGTCGGTTTGTTGGGACTCACCTTTCTCACGGATGATGTCAATGAGAATATCGATCACAATGAAGGTCCCAGTCCGACCGATTCCGGCACTGTGGAGTGGGGGGAGAGAAGCCATCACACGGGTTCGAGTCCTGTTCCTCCTCCTCAGACGGAGCAACCTTGCCCGTCACCGCCAGGCTTTCAGTTTTCCCTGCAGTGTTTCTCAACCTTGGCGGCTTGAAGCTGCGTGGACTTCAACTCCCAGAATTCCCCAGCCAGCAAAGCTGGCTAGGGAATTCTGGGAATTGGAAGTCCACAGATCTTAAAGTGGCCGAGGATGAGCCACGCTACTCTGCTGTTACCTGCAATGGACGACGACCGGACCAGCATCGGCAATGCTCTCCTGCTTGTGGTGCACCTCCTCTAGGAAGTCCAGAACGCCGCCAGGATCGCTGGGCACCCCATGGTCAGGCCAAGCCCGGAAGTGATACTGCCACACCGTCCGCTCGGTGTTGCCCTGGAAGAGAGGCCCCCCCATCCCCCGGAGATGTTTTGAGAAGCTGCCTTTGCCTTCAAAATCGGCAGAAGTGGGGAAGACCCACAAGCCCACCCCAAAACACAAGAGCGGCCTCTTCCAGAAACGTACCTGCCCAACCTTGGAGAGCTTGAGCTCTCGCAGCGTGTAGTCGTGAGCCGTGCTCTCTTTGACGTTACGGACACGCATCACGCCGTATTCCTTCAGGGCGTGCTCGTCCGGCCAGTACTTCACGCATTTGCTCTGGAAGACCAGGAAGGGGGGTGGGGGGGGGAAGGAGGAAAAGGAGAGCAAAGGCTTATGGGAGCTCAGGTCTAATTTAAGTGGCCAAAGTGGGGGGGGGGGCAGAGGGCGATCTGAAAAGGTGAGCTGCAATGCTGCCGTCAGGCACACAGCTCGGCAAGCGTCTTCAGAAAACCAGGGCAAACAGGGAGATTAGGTGCGTGAGATTGTAACAGGGCTCCACGACACAAAGTACCCGTCGGGTGGGGGCTGTAGAACGATCCGTGGAATCCGTGGAAAGGCTTCCCTCCAGGAGCTGTGGGCGCTCCAACACTGGGGGTTTTTAAGAAGAGACTGGGTAGCCACTTGTCTGAAAGGGTATAAAGGCTCCTGCCTCAGCAGGGGGTTGGACTAGATGGCCTCCAAGGTCCCTTCCAAGCCTGTTATTCTGACTGCTTTTCCCAAAAGGGCCTTGCAGACCCTCCCAGAATGAAACCCCGCCCTCCGCCCCCACCCAGCTGCTGCTCTCGCGTCTGCCTGGAGATCGAAATCCAGCTTCAGAGCAGCTTCTACGCGCTGCCAGGGCCTCCGTGGCTCATCCATTCCAGCTTCTCCAGAGGGCGTCAGGTTGGAGCAGGTGCTGCGCTGCACCCTCCTCCTGGCTTTGGGGGGGGGAGGCAGGGGAGAACATCCGGCCCATTTAACCAAAATTGTCCTTCCTGGAAAAAAGCTGGCTCTCCCCCCCTCCCCCGCCAACCCAGGGGTTTGTTCTCCCCCTGCCACCCCTGGCCTGGCCTGCGCCCACTTCCCCAAATCGCCCCCTCGCTTCCCAGGGTGGTTGAGGAGCCCGGAGGTCTGCGCAGGGTGTGGGTAGACAAAGGCACAGCCATCCAGCCACGTTCTCTCAGCCAGGGGAGCGAAGCCCTTCTTGGAAAGGAGCCCAGGGAGATTTACAAGGAACAGATGGTCCCGCTCTGACTGACAAAACACAGATGACTCAGCACTCTGGGCTCTGGCCCCAAGCACCCTGTCAGCCCCCCCCCCAATGCTGCTATCAAGAGTCTCCCCAAGAGCCTCCGGTACCTTCCTTCCTTCCGCTCTGTCCTCTCTGCCCCTCCCTGGCACCCTTTCCTCAAAATCCCCCTCCTGCCTGACTCTCTTTCCTTGCTGGACGTCATTTAGAAACAAATGGGGGGGGGAGCAGCTGAGAACACAGCCAGGGGTTCAAAGCCTTGCGAAAGGTGTGGCTGTGTTCCTGAGTCTGGGCTGCTGAATGCATGACGGTCCCCCACGTTTGTAAGGATCCAGAAGAGTCCAGACCCCTTACTGTCATCCTCTCAGTGCTGCCTAAAGTCAGTTAAATCAGGCAGTGCGGCTGTAGTGTTGTTGTTTATGCTTCTTGTTATCTCCCTTACCTCCTGTTGGTGTTATTATGATTACCGTTATTCTGTTGCTTTGCACGTACGACGAGCAGTTTTGAGGCAAATTCCCTGTGTGCCAATCACTCTTGGCCAAATAAAGTATTCAATTCGCTGGCTGAGCTGCCGTTCTCCCCTCCCCTCAATCCCGGGAGATCGGTGGATCCCCCCCCCCCAGCTCACCTTTCCCCTCTCCACCTCCTTGGTGGTCATGACGATCACCCGGGAATTCTCCTGGAAGACCATCCGCCAGAAGTCGTTCACCGTGTTCTGCAGGCAGCCCTGGGTGGCGATGTAGCTCTTCTTGGCCTTGGCGCTGTTGCACTTGTTCTCAAATTCTGGCTGGGAACCAACGGGAGCGTCGGAAGATGTCCGGGACCCTCGGGAGAGCCGCTTCCCCCTTGGAGGAAAAGCTCCCGGACTCAGCCCCCCCCCCGAAGAAAGTGGCGTCCCACTAAACTCCCTCGGTAGGAGAGCGGTTGCCGAGAGAGGCCGGCCCTCTTACCATGATGATATTGGCATTGATGTAATCCGAAACTGGCTCGTTTGGATCACCGTCGTGAAGGATGACCCGGGTGTGGTCAACTGGAAAGCAACAAAAAAGACACACTCCTAATCCAGGGAACTGTTGTCAAGCAGCAACCGCAAACTCCGACTTGTCAGCAGCAATTCAGGCAGTCGCCGGGAAGACTGCAGGAATGAAGAGTCCTGGGCAGCCCCGGAGATGCTTTAACTGCAGAGGCCAAAACTGAGCGACCAACTGCCTGCCCCCCTCGCTCAGTCGTGCCCCTGCTGCAAGTATCGTGGCTCCTGGGGGTCTCCAGCACATCATCCCCACGGCAGATGCCAGGAACTCCACGTCACCAAGAGAGAATTCGGCTGCAGGAGACGAAGGTTCCAGCAAAATTTCAACTTTCAATAAAGGGGGGGGGGGCAGCCAGCAGGCTACAGATAGCTCCCTGGGCTTCCTTCCCCCACGAGACCCAGTTGCCTTCAGGTCTGAGGGGTTTTCTGCTCAAATGCCAGCGATGCTGTCACAGAAGCAGGATATCCCACTGCTAGTTGCATAAAGCCGAGAAAAATGATATTAAGCTTTTAAAATGGGAAGAGCAGTTGGAAGGAAATCTTCACTGCCTATCCCAAATGTCTACTTGCTAGTGGGTCTCTCTCCCCCCCCCCGACCTCTGGTAGAAATGGAAAGGAGATCTGCACTCACAAGGCAAAATGTTTTTGTATCGGTTCTTGTTCTTATTTTCCTGTCGCTGTCCTTCTTTCCGGCTGTACAGGAGCTTACATTCCTGCTGCTGGAGAGTCTAGAAAAACAAGGAAGAGCGTCAGGAACCGTCTTTTGACCCCCTCCTCAAGCAGGGGAAGAGAGAGACAGAAGGCAAGTTTTCTCCCTCCCACAGGCCTCTCCCCATCTGGATTACAATGCCCATCCTTCTGGCCAGCCAGGTTAAAACAGGTGAGCTTTGCAAGATGACTATGTGGAACAGGGGCTCCCCCTAGTGTTCCTCTCCCAGCATAATACAGAGACGGGCTCTGCCCCCTTTGGGAAAAGCAGGGGAAATCTGGGGAGGCCACCCTGAAATTCAGGAGTTGTGTCCTAGGGAGAGAAAACGTTGCCAGCTTCCTCTCTGCCCGACAGCAGCTCGCTCTGCCTCCGAGCAATTAAAGCCTCCGAGTCACAGACTGCCAGCAGGCAAATTCCTATGGAGGCACCCAGCTCCACCCACTAGGAGGTGTTTTTCAACTGGGGAGCGCTGGGAGTTGAAGACTTACTCCCGGCTCTTTCCGTGCAACCAAAAGGGTTTTATCTATTTTTTTTATCTTGGTTTACATGCTGCTCCAAAGATTTTCTTGAAAACTCTTATTCGGTTAAACCCCCAGGCATCTAGAAGTCTGTTGTGCCCCCCCCCCAACCCACCCCCACAGCTTCCATAAGGACATTCACACTTCCCAATCCCAGGAAAGACAAGCAAGCATCTCCTGGCTGAGGACAGAACAGATCCTCTCCCGAAAGTACCTCGAATTCTTCCCAAAAGCCTTGCTTCACTTTGTCGGTAGTTTCAGCCAACTTGCTCAGTTCTCGCACTCGGCTCTCAATCTCAGCTGCGTTGATGCGGGTAGTGTTGAGAGGCTGGGGGGGGGGAAGAGGAAGAGACAGGGAGGGGTCAAATAATGCACACATGTCAGGAATCAAGAATGACACAATGAATTGCTTGGGGTAGTTTCCTTGTTGCTGTTCGCCCGTGGACAGGAGGAGTCTGGCCGTACTAAAGCAGACTGCATGGCTACGAAATAAGGCCTGTGAAGCTTTTGGGAGGATCCCTCCTGGTCCTCTCTCTGCAAACCAAGGACTCAGGCCTGACCCGCCTCCTAGCTCCTTGGGAATCTCAGTGCCAGATTCCACCACCCACCGAAAGGAAGGGTCAAGCAGCCCCCAAGGATGGAGTCCAGCCAAGGGTCAGCTGGACTGGGATCAAAAGCCTCCGAATGGGACGTCAAGCTGCAAATTTTCCAGGAAGGCTGGGAATCATCCAGCTTGCAAAGGGGGAAGGTCTCCCCCACGAATTACAACAGAGAGGCAGCCGTGCTAGCCTGACCCTGGTCTGGCTTGGCGTAAGGCAGATAGCCATGAACCCCACGTGGTTCTCGCCCGCTTGGCAGGGCTAGAGAGGGAGAAGCAAGGGCAACTCCGCATCTGAAAGCAAGCAGACGTGAGTGCCCAGGCATCGTGACCATTTGCAGAGGCTGCGGCTGGTGTTCTACTAAACCTGGTTTTGGAGTTGCGGGAGCAAAACTCAACCGCCGCCGGGCTTTCTCACCTGCTTCAGCTGAAGAACAGTCCCCAGAGTCTCCACCATGGGGTTCTTCTTGTAATGCTCAACGAGGTCCGTCAAGGAGTCAAACTTCTCCCCTCCTCCAACGTCATACTTCATGTCCTAAGGAGGGAGGGAGGGAGGTGGGGGGCTAGTGAGTGTCACTGTCCACGTGAGGCAGTGGCCTCCTAACCAAGACGTGCCGTCAAGAGAACGGGCGCTCACTTTTCCCACCTCTGAACTGAGGCAGAGACTCCCGGCACAAAGGCTTCTGGCCCACCTCCCCGCCACGCACTGGCCTCACTTCACCTCCCTCCCCGCGCTGTTACCTGGCAACGGATCATGACGTGCGTGACTTTGGACTTCCCATCGTTGCTCTCGCCTTTGTCATCCCCGGTCCGGACAGAAAGCACAAAGTCTCCAGGATGGCTTTGGCTCTCGCGGACCAAAAAGCTGCCGTGCTTCCCTTTTTCCGTCAGCAGCTTTTCCGCTTCCTTTCCAGAGAGGTGACCGTGGAACCACCTTCGGGAAGGCAGCGCAAGAGTCAGGGAGCCCCGAGTAGCTTCCCTTGCCCTTCGCCAGAGAGGGAGGCTCTCCGGAAATCAGAGCTGCCTCTGAAATGGAGAAAGTTCCCTCTTCTCTTGCAGCAGCAGAAGCCGAGAGCACGTGAAGAGGAGAACGTGCTGATTTTCAAAAGTAGCTCATATTAAGGCCGCTCTTATCCAAGTGGGATAAGGGGTGCTGTGCTGCACCCCCATTGCTTCCTCACCCAAGCTGGTGCCCGGAGGCTGCCGCCCCGCTCACCTTTCAGAAGTGGGATCTGCACAATTGAGGGGGTACTTCAACTCGATCACGTCCCCGTTCTTCTCCTTGAGCTGTCCGTGGTGTTCCATGTAATACTGGACCAGCTCTGCCAACGTGGCAAACTTCTCCCCCCCGTAGAGGTCATAGTAGTCGCCGGTGTTCTGGATCTTGATGTGAGTGACCGCCCCATTGCGCCTGGCCGGTCCAGACAGTCAAGAGGAAGAGAGAAGGGAAAAGAGAGCCGATGGCAATGAACAGAAAACTGTCTTCAAGTGGTAGCCTCCTGGGGACAGAGAGCAGGGCTGACTGCAAACCTCTGCCTCCTTATTTAACATTTTTGGATCGGGGGGGAAGGAAGGCAGGAGAGAAGGAAGAAAGGGTGAGAAGGAAGGAAGGAAGGAAGGAAGGAAGGAAGGAAGGAAGGAAGGAAGGAAGGAAGGAAGGAAGAAGGAAGGAAGGAGACATGAGGGAAGGAAGGAAGGTCTTAGCTAGCAGCAGCTTGCAAAGATGGATGTTATTCTGTCACTGCTTGCGCTTGCTCTAAGGCAGCCTCCTGAGAAAAGAGACTTAGCTAGTTAAATCATTTACTTTCGTTTTTTAAACCTTTCAGTAAAATTATATTAAATTTTAGCAAGTTCAAAGAGGGCTACAAGGGTCCTCTCAGCGGACTTACCGGACTGAAAGGGTGAAGTCCCCAGGGTTGCTTTTACTGGGCCGAGCCAGAAAGCTGCCATCAACTCCTCTGGTCAGGAGCAGGTTCTCTGCTTCCACTCCGGTAATATTGGGGTGAAACCATCTGGGAAAAGAGAAAGGGGGGGGGGTCAAAAGACCACTTTTAATTAGTGAAAAGGGTTTCCTTTTTTTTAAAAAATACATAGTTTTGATTGAAAGTTTTTACAGAAAGATAAAACGTGAAAAGACAAAAAGATAAAAAAGTGCAGAAAACAAGACACCTTCCCCATAAAAGATTACTACAAGGATAATACATATCTACTACATAGGTAACGGCAATGAAGAAGCCCCCGACTCATGAGGATTCAGACCATTTCATCTTTTGCATCCAGAGTAGGTGGTCTGCCACTGTCCTGCCACCATCTCTCCAGGGAGAACCGGAAAGAACCGGCCTCTTGCAAACCAGGATTAAAGTGGGATGAAACAATCCAAATGCAGAGACATCTCCTCGTCCGTGGGAAGCGGATTAAGACCACCAGTTGCTCCCTCACAACCAGCAAGAGAAATGGAGAAGGCAGCTACAACCTCATTGTGGCCTTGTGATAAGAAATCTGCTCTCGTCCTGAGTTGATCAGCTCCGATTCTGGGGTTTTGCTCAAGGGCGAGGAAGAGGAGGAGGAGGAAGAAGAGGAGGAGGAAGAAGAGGAGGAGGAAAGGGCTGTGGCTGTTTGACTTAGCAGAGCCTGGCCCCTCTCTTCCCTCTGGTGCAAACGGGCTCCATATATCCTCGCAGACCCAGCCACCCACAGTCACACCCTTCTCGACAACTAAGCCTGCACCTTGCTGGTTGAAAGTCTCCGGGGGGGGGGTGAACCTTCAGCTTGTCGTTCACCGCCTCTCCTATCAACACGGTCTGGCTTATTTTTAGAAATCTGGTTAACTCAATCAATATTTGGGCTGAATCTGCACTTCCCACTTGAGGATGAAAGCCTGACGTTTCTCAAAGGCCTGGGGAGCTAACTAGGACTGGTAATGGGTATATTTATATTCTTCCATAAAGACACGCAGTCGGCAGAGGAACAGGAGCGTGTTGGGCAACATCCCCAGGTGATCAAAATTTGGGCACTTGGCGACTAGCGTGTACTTGTGACAGTTGCCGGGTCCATGGATCATGTGATCACCATTTGTAATCTTCCTAGCCAGCTTCCGATACACCATTTGTAATCTTCCTAGCCGGCAAGCCAGATTGGGTTTATGACTGCACGATTCACTTAACAAGGGCAGAGATTAGCTGAACAACTGGGGCAAGAAGATTGTGACATGGGGCAAAATGTAATTTCTTGCTTAACAACAGAACATCTGGGCTCAGTTGTGGTGTTAAATTGAAGACTACTTTTATTAAAGACTTTTCAGAACTTTGAAGGGGGTGGGCCTTTTGACAGCAGGATGACCAGAGCTGCTGCAAAAGTATGAAGGTGGGGCCCTAAAAAGCAGAGCCCAGGGGCAGAAAGCCACTTCCGGGACTGCCGACTAAGGCAGGGATTCTATTTGCAGTGTCGGTGGCAAAGCTCCCCGGTGCTCCAGGTATATTTGTCACCAAGTGGGAAGCAGCATTTTGTCACCAGTTGGAAATAGAAGGCCACGGGGGTGTCTCGGCCGTAGGCCGGCCGGTTATGCCAAGTGATTCCGGAGACAGGATCAAAAGAGAGCCCACCAAATGGAACGTGCACATTTTAGGCTGACAGGCTGCCCAATTCTACAGTTGGGGGCAGGCTGGACTCTTTTTTTCAACCCAGGGAGAGAAAGACGATGCTGGGATTGGAGCAGGATTAAGAATGTTTCAAGGGTGGCTGTTAAAAGAATGGCAGAGGTAGGTCTTCCTACAGCCATAACTGGACATTTAGCAAATGTAAAGGAGGCTATTCATTAAAAAAAAAAAAACCACAGGATCCAGTGTTAACTATTCACACATCAGATGAACTGAAACATTTCATCTCAAAACACAACCAGCACTCCCTATGCTAACAGATGAACTCTAACACTATACTAGTAATACTGGTAATGCATAATTAGGCATAGAAAATGCAGGAAATAACTCTTCTTCCAGGAAAAAAAGGATCCTATTTTTGACAGTCTGGATGGGATTTTATAAAAATTACTCTACCGAAAGTCTCGTAATAAACTAATGGAAGAGGTGAGTTCACTGTAAATTTTTGAAAAGAAATTTATGTTACTCTTCTTCTAACTGGTATTCACTTATGTAAGTAGAAGGTTCTGATCACTTTGGGTTGAGAAGTGTGGTTTTATCATAATTGGAATCCTACTAAAAAGTTATTTCTCATTTCTTGGTTCTAGTCTCATACAATTAAAGAAGGACACTGCTTCCCCCCATTCCCCCCCCCCGCGGGCATCAGACTCCCTCTGAGTAGAGCTTCTGTTTTCCTTATCAGGTTAGCAGCTGTGACCGAAAAATTATTTTATAATTTTATAAATAAACAAATTTTAATTGTTTTATAGTAACTACCTCCGCTTTCTTAAATTTGTATATGTACCTTATACCAAGTTTACGTTCAAGTTTTGAGAGTCCCCCCCCCACTGTGGCTATTTTAGATTTGCAATACACGTTTCCTGCTTCCTACTGCAAAATAATTCAGGAGATGATTTTAGCTCAAAATTTACAATATTAGGTTTTAGCAGCCAGGGTCAGAGGTAACCCATTCCAGGCTTGAAGGCAACAGATAAGGACTATATCAGGCTCCCCCCCCCAAAGCTTGTGCTTTTGGATTACAGCCCCCATTCTCCCCAGCCAGCAGGGCTAGGAGAAACCATGCTGGAACCTGGTGGCTGGGGAGGATGGGAGCTGTGATCTCTTTCCCTTGCCACCAGGGCGAAGGCTTTTAATGGCACCGGGCGGCTGCTTTGTGAATGGAGTCCAAGCAGCCCCAGCCGGGCTCCTGTCTGATAGGGCAGGATGGGAACTGTAGTCGCGCACCTCTGGATCCAGCAGCTCAAAAGCTCCCCCGCGCCCCCTCGTCCCCATGGCAACGGCATCGGTGAGGGAGACCAGCTGGGCACCCCTCCCCCGAAAGGGCAAAGAGGCGGGGCCTGAGCTTCCCTCCCTCCCAGCCACCCCCCCGCTTCTCACCTCCTCGAGGTCATCTTCCCGCCTCCGTCTTCCTCACATGGGGCCCCTGGGTCTCGCGGGGAGACCGGCCCGGGAGGAGGCGAACCGCAATCGGCCCGGGCCCGGCCACATCCAGGCCCGGGAGAGGGGAAGGGAGAAAGAGCCCCGAGGAGCGATCCGTCGCGATGCCTAAGACGTCATCGCCGCGCGACAGGCCCGCCCGCCTCGGGAAGGGCAAGGAAGGGGCGGAGTCGCCAGACAGACTGAACACAGAGGCAGGCGCCGCCTAGAACGGCCACACAGCGGGAACGCTGTTTCCGCTCTAGGCTGCGATGTCTCAGTAGCAAGCACCTTTTCAGTGCCCAATGAGCCGCTTGTTCTCCAGCCCGTTGCATCGGTCTGCCCTGGGCGGGCTTGCTCAGAAAAGAAATAATATATGTATTTGTTATTATTACTGCACCGCAGGAATTATAATTATTTTATCAAGACATGGGAAAGTGTTTCTGTTATGATAGGCGGCTTTTATATCAATGTTTCTTAAACTTTAAGGTTTGTGGACTTCAACTCCCATAATTCTCCCGCCAGCACTGGAATCAATGAACACTTAATAAGTCCTGTAGGAGATAAAACGTGAAAGGCAAGAATGAGGGAGGAAAATCGCTTGAATTCTGAGTTAGTTCTCGGGAGGGCGAGGTGAACTACTTCTCCCAGAGTGCTTCGGGCTCGCCCGGTGACGTCACGCGCCTGCTCTTCAGCGCCCAGGCCCCGGATATTGCCTCTTTTTCCTTCTGCCCGAGGTAAGGATGGTGTGGCCGTGGCGCTTCCCTCCCGGGGCCTGTCATTCGTATCCACCGCCATCCGCCTCAGAGAACCGCCGGGCTGGGCACGGGCCGGGCAGGGATGCTTCGAGGGCTTTGGGCGGGCGGCGCTGGGCTGCTTCCGCCGGGGGCGAGCGAAAGATTAGGCCGGCGGTATCCCCGAGAAGGCCGGCTGGCTCTCCCCGGGCTGCCGTATTACTCCGAAGCGTCGCGCAGCTGAAAGCGAGGAGGAGGCGCCCGGGAATGGTTTTGGCCCCGGGCTTTAGGATGGCCGCCTTCCCTGGCCGGGAAGCGGATTCCGTCCCTGCCCGCAGCGAGTGGCGGATCCCCCAACCTTGCGACTCTCCTGGAGGGCTCGTGCATGGGGCGGCTTCTGAACACGGGGCGGAAAAGCTGGCCTTTCTGTAGGTTGAGATTTCCAAGTCGTTGATGAGAATGCAGGCTTGCCTCCATTAAGGGACTTCCATAAATGGCAAGATTCTGCTTGAAATGCAGTTCATTCCTTTATGCTTCCTAACTAGAGAGAGTGCCTCTATCTTAAAGTTAGTTGCCTTGTGGACTGGCCATATATTTGCAAAAACAGCGCGTGTGTCAGAGTCTGGTGAAGCTGTGCAACCGGTTTGCAACATTTTGGAAGTGGAGAATTGTGTCTTGAGAGGGAGGGCACCGAGAGGCAGGGTCTAATAGATGTTTCCCTTTTTTTGTCAGATGGCAGGCGAGAAGAAAACCAGGAGGGTCCGGAAGGTCCATGCCAGCCGCAATCCGGTGCTGGCCCGAGGGATCGGGAGATATTCCCGGTCAGCCATGTACGCCCGGAAGGCCATGTACAAGCGGAAGTACAACGCGCCAGAGACAAAGGTATAAGACGATGGGGACTTTAGTGTTAAGGCTGGATAATTAGCCCAGTGGATGGGGCTATGGGTTTGAGTACACCATGCTGTCTGGGGCATTCTGGGAGTTGAAGTCTACCCATCTTCAAGTGGCTAAGGTTGAGAAACACTGGATTAATCTATGGAAGATGAGTGTTTCAAAACCAATTGATTTTAATCTGTCGTATCAAGAATGCCATGATGTGCTACCAATTTTGCTGTTGTTTTTTCCCCTAGATAGAAAAGAAGAAGAAAGAGAAGGTGGCAGCCACTGTTACAAAGACTGTTGGGGGGGATAAGAACGGAGGCACGCGGGTGGTCAAACTTCGCAAGATGGTAAGAGCTTGTGGCCTAAATTATGCGGCCGAGAGAGTTCCTGTCCTCCTCTGTGTTCAAGAGGTTGCTTTGATTCTTTAGAGGGTTCTGAATTCAGGCCTTTCTTCCTTGCAGCCCAGATACTACCCTACAGAGGACGTTCCCCGTAAGCTCCTGAGCCATGGCAAAAAGAATTTTGCCCTCCACAAAAGGAGGCTGCGGAGTTCAATCACCCCAGGAACGGTGCTGGTCCTTCTCACTGGCCGCCACAGGGGCAAGGTAATGGGCCTCTTGTCTGGAGCATTCTGGAGGCAGGCAGAGATTCAGACGACTAACTTTCTCCTCTTGTGTTTGGGTTTCCAGCGTGTGGTTTTCTTGAAGCAGCTTGGAAGTGGACTGTTGCTTGTAACAGGTAAGCTCATCTTATATTTATAGCCTCCGTTTCTTTTCTGTCATCCTTAGTGTTTTTAATTCTTAACGTTATGCCATTCCGCATAAGAAATCTTAGTTAAAAAAAAGAAAAAAGGTAGCAAACAATTGTAGTAAAAGATCTGTCTCCTAAAGGAGGAGGCTCTTTACAAGCTGGGAAGAAGTAAAGAGTTTTCTGCCAGTTTGAGGTCTCCGTGTACATTCTTTTGTCTTCTGTTTCAGGGCCCTTGGCTATCAACCGTGTCCCTCTGCGCAGAGCTCACCAAAAGTTTGTCATTGCCACTTCGACGAAGGTTGATATCTCTGGGGTCAAAGTTCCAAAGCACCTCAGTGACGTTTATTTCAAGAAGAAGAAGCTGCGTAAGCCCAAACATCAAGAGGGCGAAATTTTTGACACTGAAAAAGTGGTATGTACAGAGCTATAGCCTTGAGTGTGCTTCCGAGATTGTATTCTGCATAACTCAAAAGCCAACCAGGAGGCAGTCTGGAACCTGTAGACAAATTTTCAAGATCATTCCAAGATCTTTGCGTTTAAAAAAGCAGATTAAAGAGAAACTTGTACGAGGACATCTTTAATACTTGTCTTGATGACCTTTTTTCCTAAATAATGTTTACATCAAAATCTGAAGAATGGTTTAGGTGATACAGCTGTATCCAAGAGGGTGTTAGGAAAGCAAAACATTTCTTTTGGATGCCCTGTACAATAATGTTGGCAAGGAGAAGGGGGTGGCTGTTTAGAGAGCCTTTAGAAATCCAGTGGGGAAAGCCAGGAGCATCCCCGTAGTACAGCCACAGGCAAAGGAACAAATGACTGAAGTAGCATTTCTGTTTTTCCAGAAATACGAGATTGCAGATCAGCGTAAGGCAGACCAGAAGACGGTGGACTCTCAGCTTCTGCCAATCATCAAGAAGGTCCCTCAGCTCCGAGGCTACCTGCGCTCAACCTTTTCACTTTCCAATGGAGTTTATCCTCACAAATTGGTCTTCTAAATAGTCTGAAAATATTACAGTAAAATTTTTTGGGGGAAAAATTACTAAAAGCTCTGCTGGTTTTATTTGATTGTATTATATATTGGTTTGTCTGCACGTAAGCAAACATTGGTTTTATGGTTGAAAACGGGAAGGCGCATTTGCTGCTGTTTTGTGTCTGATCGTGGTTTTCTTTCTTGAGATGGGACGAGAATTTGCCATCACCGTTTTCAGGAGGTTCCTCTCCTCTTCCCATCATCTTTGAGTACTGGTTTGAAGCAGTCATGGGCAGAATTTGCACCTACTCGGTTTAGTAAATGGAAGGAAAGCTCTGTAGGCAACTGCTTTAGAGGTCGTCCCTAAGCTTCGCCAACTGTTAGTCTATGCTTCAGTGCCAATGGGGTAAAGCTATAGCTGTGCTGAAGTCCTGACCCAGCCTCAGATCATTTGAGGTATTTGTGTGTCCATGTTCAACTTGCTTAGTAAATAGATGGTGTGTGTGGGGGGGGAATTGTTTGGTCAGGAGAGGGAGCTCGTGTGCAATGCTTGAATCACAGCCTTGCAAAGGCACTAAATTTTCAACCAAAAGATCAAATCGCCTTGTAAAAGGCAATTGTGTTAATTAAAGATTACATGAGGAAAATAATGTTTTGTGATCTGAGAAAGCCATA
The DNA here is from genome assembly GCF_016545835.1 of Crotalus tigris. Classification (NCBI taxonomy): domain Eukaryota; kingdom Metazoa; phylum Chordata; class Lepidosauria; order Squamata; family Viperidae; genus Crotalus; species Crotalus tigris. The sequence continues at coordinate 1,190,835 of NW_024097560.1, read as the reverse complement.
ATGCCACAAGCAATTTAAGAAGCATGTAATCCAGTTTCCCCAATTAGGTGTCCCCTCAACAGATGTCAGTCTGAATCTTACTTTTTGGGTTCATTTGCTGGATCTCTAGCTCATTTCATGTGTTGCACTAAGACTAAGCTATCGTGTTTTTATTGGATTATGGTCCAGAAGGTTGTGGGAATCCAGCCGGTTACTAACTTAACAGGCTACCATTTAGAAGACTACAGTGTGTGGGGTAGGACCAACCATTCTGGTATACCTAATATAGCCATCATTATGGTTCACAGAGATAAGAAATTTTGGGCGGATTGCCTCTCCAGCTGACTGTCAGTTTCACAGAAACTCAGAACCATGACAACATTTGAGCGTGCTTTTATTTCATTTATTTAAAGCATTTATATAGGCACCCATCTTCTGCCAAACTTTGGTTCTGCAGAAGAGCCTGCAGAGGTTTATCGGTCTCATGGGAGGGAGTCTCGCCAAGAGAGCTATTCGTGATTCCGTAGTGGATGTGCAATGAAGGGTTGCAAGGAGCTTGACGCACTTTGGGTTCCCATCAAGTCAGGCACAAGGTAAAGCAGGCAGTTCGAGCTTTAAAGCAGGCTGGGGTCGTTCAGAGGCCAAGGCTGCTTCTGCTGAAATCCCCTGTCAGAATAAACTGGGTTAAAGTGAGAATGGTGGTTAAAGCAGCTGCTGTTCAGTGGGGAAATCGGTCAGTGAGGTCTGTGCAAAAAGCTCAGCTCCTTCCCTTGCTCCGAGAGCTGCGCCTGGCAGGCTGCCTCCCCAGACACCAGAGCCTGTTCTGCTGCTTTGTGTGGGTGAGTGCTCAGCAAAGCAATCTGAAAATGACAGGAAATCGCCCTTCAGTTTCCTGTAGGCCAGTCAACGGAGAGGCAGGAGACCGGATGAATTGGACCAAGCCATGTTGTTGGCTGTTGGCAGTGCTAATTGCTCCCATGGCAGGAGGTTAGGCAACTAGGATGAGTGACTAAATTGACTCAGCAACATTACACTCTAGAATTCTGTTTGAAAAAACACATTATATCCCCTAAAATATTGGGCAGTGGAAGGCATAAGCTTTCCATTAATTTTAGGGTTGACTCACCCCACTCCCATGGTACATTTGGGGAAAATGTACCCTGAGGCAATTTAAAAATTTATCTTTGATTAAACTAGAAGTGAAGAGCTTCATTAAAATATCCAAGATGTTCAGTAATTAATACAAGTGTTTCACAGCATATTCCGACCACATCGTAACTGGCTGAAATTTCATGTTCTATGTTAAAGTAATGAACACTAATTGAAAATATCTTGGTTTCTATATTTAGAAAATTATCCTGGCATGAAAAGTGGCTGGATTGTGGTAAAAGAGAAACATGATTTGGGGGGGGTTCCATCCCCAAAGAATTGGCCTAAATCAGAGATTTATGGGAAGTATTTGTCATAACTACCAAGTGTGCCATTGATTTATTGTACAGGAAATCAAGAATGGGAAAAATAACATTAGTGCTTATTTACTTTTGTATTGAATTTATACCTCTCTTTCTCTCCAACAGATTTGAAATATATACAAGGAACTTTGCATATTTTTTGGTTTTAAGCAAAGCCGTAGAAAGATGGTATTTGTCCCCAGAGACAGGATTTTGCCATGTATCAGGTCGTGCTGAGCCATTAGCAAAGCATTTTAAGTCAAACAGGATGAGAAAAGAATCCTTGATTCAGGATTCATGCGCCGTGTTGGCTGAACCTAGTGATTGTAGTTAGTAGATCACAATTTAAGGCTTAGTTCAATGTGAACCGATAGGTAAAACCTATAAAATAAACATAATCCTTAAAACTATGTGAAATAGTTACTTACTATTTCCATCATATAAATAAATTCATATTAGGTGCTTTGGGGGGAAAAAAACATCCACACATGTTTACTCATTAGGAAGCTCTTTGGATTTCATGGGTCTCTCTTCCAAACTTTTCGAAAGCCAAATAAAAGGCGGATATTAAAAGTTTTTCAAGCCAAGATTATTTAGAGATGATTAAACCACTAAATTTGTTTTTAACTGAGTTGTAGATGTTACGGGAACATTAGATCAATATTATGCTAACCTCTTACCACTAAAATGTATATTGTAGTCCTCCAGTACATTGTTTTCTTCTGTGTTTCATAGGTAGGACTAATCGGGATCACAGGGCTGTAAATTACTTCCTCCCTAGATAGGTGTTACTAAATGCTGATGTATTGTATCATCCTTTATGTTGAGATGATTTTTCTAGGGAGGTAATATCCTGTCATTTCAGTGTAATCAAAGGTAAAGTCATAGTTAAAGTAGTGATGGGTGATGAGACTTCAGCCCTGCCCAATTTATCAACTGTCAGCTCAAGCTCAAATGCACTTCCCTGAAGGCCTCGGTGATCCCATTATGCAGTGATATTTCACCCTATGTAAATGCATGTTAATTTAGGGTCAACCTACATAGGTGCTTTTTCAAGAGGCAACTGGACTTGCAAGAAAGTCCAGTTGCCTCTTGAAAAAGCATCTTTGGGACAATCATGACCTGAATGTCTTGAGAATCTCCATAGACGTCAATATGCATAGCTTTCCACTAATGATGCAGTTGAGGCGTTACAACAGCTAAAATGTTTGTGAAGCTGAGCCACAAAATGGAAACAAGCAGAAAGTGATCGGCAAAACAATTTAAAGTGAAAGACAAATTCTTGAATACCATTCCAAATTCAAAACAAAACAAAACAGTAAGACCACCATATAGAGGAGGATCTTCTATATTCAGAAGTGCCCTATTGGGTGGGACCTATTTCCTGTATTCTGGGGGCAATATATGAATACAGTGTAAAGCAGGGGTGTCCAATCTTGGCAACTTTTAAGACTTGTGGACTTCAGCTCCCAGAATTCCTCAGCCAGCATTATTTGCTTCCCTTTCCTCTGCTCATCACCACACCTCTGGTAATGATAAACATTATAAACAAAACAGTTCCAAGTATGTACATGGCTATTTTTCTTACAGCTAACAAAGCTAAGCAGCAATAAATTTTATAAAAAAATTAATTGGGTGGTGTGTTAAAGACTCATGCAGCTGAATTTTATTTTAGTTGCTGAAATAAAAATACATTGTACAGCTGACCAGATGTTCTCTTGTATTGTTCAACCAGCCCAATCCTAGCAGGAAAATTTGCATATTCCAGCAGGCTGTGTTGATAGTTTAAATTGTTTAAGGCTTTGATTATAAGATAAGTGTTGATTCAGTGGGAAGCCTGCATACTCATTATGCTGTTTTGAACACAGCATTTTGATAGCCCCCAGTGTTCCCAAAGTTATGCTTTGTTAGATAAAGTTGCAAGATAAAGCTTATCAAGTTTACTTACTGTAGTTTCTGTGACCAAGCCTTTGCACCTATCCCACAAGAGCAGCCAAAATTAGCTGGTAAGACAAATAATACATAATTTTATTAACCATCCAAAATAATTTCCTAGATAATTCTCTAAAGTACCACAAAATCCATTTATAACACCTCTGTGGTTATTTAGAACAATTTCAATGGCGTGTCTTCCAGATCTTTACTGACCTACCCATGCATATTTTGTAACAATTTTTTTCAAAGGGCAGAATTTATTTTTGGTTCTTTGCTTGGCAGTCATCCTATTGATAGTATCTTCCAGAAGTGAACAGCAACACCTTCATTTCAGTTGTCAGATCATTGCTTTACCTCCAACGGTGGTTCCTGAATCTGCCTGTGTGGCTATTGCTATTGTTCATCATTGAAAAAAACCTGATTTATCAGTTCGAACAATATCTGCTTTGACCATGGTTTGACATGTATGTGTCAGAGCTGAAAGAGCCGACAGTGCTGGGTTGAACCAAGGATTTGACCCTGGTCTCTTGCCTGCCTCTGACCTTCGTGACTAAATGTCCATTCTCTGAAAACATGGCGTGGCCATGAAAATGATTTTAAGCAAGGTTTGTTTTCCAGTTTATCCTGCTGAAAATGAAGGTCTCCGATTAAATATCAGCTGGGGTATTTTATTATGTGAAGCGCACAGACCAAATATTTTGATTAATCTTATTAACTGCATGCAAACAAAAACGGTGCAAAGAAACGATGAAACCAACTTTTTTATTTTATATCCCCAGCTACAATCCTGAACATTTTAAAAAACACTAGGGGAATATCAATATATCCTTCCACTATAAGTATCAGCGGTATTTTTCCAAAAGTTTTTTTTTAAAAAAAACATTGCTGTACACACACAAATTGTTTTTAGATCTTTTTATCCATTTATTATTTTATAAATAATTCAAAGAGGCGAATATGTATGATCCTCCTCCCTTGCCCCACAACAACCCTGTGAGGTAGGCTTGTCCAAGAGGGACTCGCCCAAATGCCTTTCACGCCTAAGATGGGACTAGAACTCATCGGCTCCTGGTTTGGGGCCTGGCACTTTGCCACTATATCACTGTTTGTCAGCCTTAGCCGCATTAAGACTTGCGGATTTCAACTCCCAGAATTCCCCAGCCAGAAAGCTGGCTGGGGAATTCTGGGAATTGAAGTCCACATCTCTTAAAACGATCACGGTTGACATCCGTCACCCGCGCCACAAAAGGAAGAAGAGGCCGCTGGCCTGCCCCCATCCCACTCACCCTTGCAATGCTCCTCTTTAGATGAGGCGCAGAGCCGACAGCCCTCACCTCCTTCCCGGCGGCCACAGCCGCGCTCTGACGCGATACAGGCCGGGAGGGGGGAAGCCGGTCGCGTCCATCAGCGGCCAGCCAATGGGCGGCGCCGGGTCCAGCTCCGGCACACCCAGTGGGCGGAGGGGTGGGGTAGGCGGGCGCGCGCCTCGGCCTCTCGCTGCGCGCGGCCCCCTTCCCCCTCCCGTCGGAGGAAGGCGGCTCGCGCCCCTCCAAGATGGCGTCCGGCCGTCAGCTGGGCGCGTGAGAGGGCTCCGCCTCCCCGGCCGGGCCCCGCCTCCGCCTCCGCCCCCATCATGGCGGGGGGTTGAGGGCGCCGCCTCCCGCCTCCCCCTCCCGCCGCCCGGCCTGCCGGAGCATCTCCGGCTCCGCTCAGCCACCGCCGCGCCGCCCAGGACGGAGGGACGCAGGCAGGGAGGCCGGTGCCGCCGTCCCCGCCGCCTCGCCTCCCGGATGGGCTCCCCGGCCGGCGCCTCGGGCTCCGCGGCCGCCGCCGCCGCCGCCGACTCGGCGCAGTGGCTGTCGGTGAAGGAGGAGACCATCTTCCTCCACGACGGGCTGATACGGGTCACCGACCTGGCCGAGCTGCCCAGCGAGATCATCGGCGTGGCCGAGCCCGGAGACACCGAGCTGGAGGTGAGAAGGGGGAGGCGGAGGAGGGGGTTAGCCCGGGTGGTCTCGAACAATGGGGGGGGGTCGCTAGGCCTTTCTGAGGGGAGTCGCTGCGCCCCCCCAGGGAAGGAAGCGGCCCCGGCCTCGCTCCGAAGGAGGCGGTGGGGGGAGGGAAGGCATCGTCTCGGCCTCCTTCCCCCCTGCCCCTCGTAAGGCCGGGGGAAGATGGGGGGGCTGCCCTTCGTTAAAAGAGTGGGGGCCAAAGATGGCACCTGGGGTCCCTTTGAGGCAGCTGGGGAAGGGGAGGGGAGGGGAGAGAGGGAGGGAGAGAGAGAGGGAGGAAGGAAGGAAGGAAGAAAGGAAGGAAGGAGAGAGAAGGAAGGTAGGAGAAAGATGAAAGGAAGGAGAGAAGGAAAGTAGAGAGATGGAAGGAAGGAAGGAAGGAAGGAAGGAAGGAAGGAAGGAAGGAAGTCTCATAGCCCACTGAGTGATTTTCCAACATCTGTTTCTGGGAAGATGTACCCAGGTCAGGGATTTATTGAAGGGAGGATGTCAACCTGGGCAGCCAACCTGCTGGGGATGGTGGATCATCAAACCATGTTCTGGAGGGAGCATTTCCATTTGAAGGAGCTGGAGTAAAGGTGATGGAATGGGGAAGGATGGGATGAGGAGGGCAGATGGGAAGACAAACGGAACGTCAAGGCAGGCAGAGAAGGAAGAAGAGCCCAAGGCGAAGGTCATCCTGACCAGGCAAAACCTGGCCAGCAGATTGGAGACGCTGCCCTTGGACAGGGAAGATGTCTGGAGCCCCAAGTGAGGAGAAACAGGTGGGAGGACCAAGAGTGGTTGAAGGACGAGCTCTGGAAGGCCAGAGGATGAAGGAGGGGCACTGGTGTACTCCGGGATGGAAAATCAGGCACAGGGGGACGAGGGACCCGCATGGGGGGGGGGGGCTAGAGAGCAGCACTGATTTCTTTCCTGGAGGGTTTCAGCCCAGCAGGATCAAGATGTGGGGTAGGGAATCAGCAGCGGGTCCAAGAGCAGGAAGCAGCATGTAAACACTGGGGCAGGCCTGTCTGTATCCACATTTCTTGACAGGCTGTCGCAAAGGTGATTCAGCACTAAGGAAGCAGAAGAGGCCAGAGGTTGGGAGCTCTCCTTTGCTCTCTCCTCTCTCCTCTCCCTTTTTCCCCTGGGGAATCCTCTCCCTCAATCGAGGGTGGTCCTCTTCTTATTCCTGTTTTTCTGCTGAATTGCCTGCCTTATTCTAAATTGTGTATATTCCTGGGCTGAGCTGACCAGGATGGCTCAAAAGCCGAGGGAGAGTAAGGAAGATGCTTGCCAACCTCGGCTTCTCTTCTCCTAAAAATAGGGGCAGCCGAGCCCTTGCTGCCAGTGTCTCTTCTGGCTTTCTCATGCGCCTCCCTCCGTCACTCCGCCCTCTTCCCCAGCCGTGTGGCTCTCGGTGACACAGGTTCTTTGTCAGAAGCTGGGTGGTGTGAACCAAACGGGGACGGTTCAGCAGGCACCGCATTGAAGGCTCATGCTCAGTCACCTGCGTTTGTTTAGGGAGCTTGAAGGAACGCAATTGTATTGCCCGGAAGGAGGCAAGGCTGCCCTGAACCCTTCCCGGCTTCGTGTGGAGAAGGAATTGTTTCCTAAGGGAGGGGGAATGACACTGGCCCACACATCACAAGCCTTTTGTTAAAATAAATGCTGACAGGCTTTTTTTTTTTTTTTTTGCTTCTTTTTGTTGTGATCTGTCAAAGAATGTGGAACCGTTCGTGGGACTTATCCAGAAGGTGATGGTTCTTGGGGTTGTTTTTTTATTTTATTTTTTGCATCAATATAGTTTGCATCCAGAAATAGAATTGAGCCCATTAGTTCTGCAAGCCTGCTTTAAATGATGATTAATCACATGACAGCCCTGGGCAGTAATTGCTCAAAGAGCATGCTGTAGTTTCAAGGTAATTCTACAATCTCTACAATTGTTTAGAAAACACATTGTGGAATGGAAGCTGATAATGTGGATATTTGGGGTGCTGGAATGTAAATAGCAATTGATAAGCCTTTGCTTTCCTTTGCCTCTCCCCAACTGATGTTTGACACATAAATTGGAGTACAGGTGCCATCACACCAGCCAGCACAGCCCACAAGGCCCCAGTAGCTGGGCAGCACACAGGTATAGTCCACTGCCACTCAGGTAGAGAAGCTGCTGCATACAGCTAATTGCTTCCGTTAATATTTTTACTGTTTATTAATAACACTTAGACTTATATACTGCTTCACGTTGCTTTACAGCCCTCTCTAGGCAGTTTTACAGAGCCAGCCCCCAACAATCCGGGTCCTCATTTTACCAATCTGAGAAGGATGGAAGGCCGAGTCAACCTTTCACCAAACTTACTTATTAAATTTATATGCTGCCCTTCTCACTATCACGTGACTCTAAATTTACATTTTTCCCATGTGAAAATGCAGTGGATCATCCCAAATCTTTTGGTTGGGTAAGGCACACCCCAGATTACATGTGGCAACTCTGCAAATTTAGCTCAAAATGTATAAAGTTTCTTGAGTTTCAGTTTGACTCCTGAAGGCCAACACCCATCTTGGTCCATGATTGCGTCTCATAGTATCCAATCAAACGCTTCTGGGGTTCTCAGATAGGGACATAGTCCTCTCCTCCTGGGGGTCCCTGCCACTGGTTGTCCCCACGCAGAGGTGGCTGTGAGCCTTTGAGACAAATATCCCTCAGTGTGACTTTATCCAGTCCCTTTTAAAGCCACCCTTGTCAGTGGCCGTCTTCATATCACATCCTCATCATATCTGGCGGTAATGAATTCCACAGATTAATTGCGCACAGTGTGAAGGAAAGCTGCTTTTGTTCCAACTCTTTTTTTCCTAAATGGCTTGGCTGAATGGCCCCTGTTGCCAGTGATTGGAGAGAGGAGGAAGAAAGCAGCTCCCAGGCCCCTTTTCTCCACTCAGTGCATTATTTTTTTTACCTTTCTGCATTTTGTTCCTGTCAATCTCGGATGTTCCAGCTTTTTCTCAAACTCCTGATTGTTTCGGTCTGCACATTTTCCCAGTTCTTTATAGCCTTTTCAAATGTGATGACTAAAACCGGACATGGCGTCCCAGTTATGGCTGTGCTATAGATCTGCATAAGAGCTTTACATTGTTGGCAGCCTTCTTCTCAACCGCATCGTCCTCAATGCGGACATGATTTGTTCTTGCATTCTTTGGGGACTGACTTCCCAGTTTATTCTACAGTCCTGGGATTTCCTGGTGGTCTCCCATCCTGGTCATAACCAACTCTAACCTCTTCTTTGCTTTTCAAGACCAGCCTGGAAATCACTCGGAATCCTTTGCCTTTAAAATGTTTATTTAACATAAGCACTGGCCATTCCAACTTCTTTGATGTGCAGCCCGTTTGCTGTTTCTGCAGGTTTTATGGGTGAGAGCTCCATTGCTCAACGAACACGGGGAAAGAGTTTAGGAGTGCTGCTTCCTAGAGAGGTCATGATTAAATGGGAGATCTTTGTAGGCTCCCCAATAATTCTAACGGGGCTACACAAAGAGTAGTAATTGTCCTGCCCTTACTTCGTGTGTGGTGTAGTCCTCTTCATGAGTGGAATTGATTGTTCTAGCACACTCCCGTTAGCTTTGGATTGACTGTTTGAAATGGAGAAGCCCCTGCTCTGTAGAGGCTATTTTGCTGCAGCATAACAGAAAAGAGCCTCTCTGGCCCATCACTGGTATATTCTCAGACATTGATATTTCTGCTGTGCTTCCCTGGATATAGATTTTGCCAGTACAGCAAGCATCTCCGCTGGAAGATCTGGTCTATTCAGGGGTTTTTTTTGGGGGGGGGGGAGAGAACATGCACTAACTCTTCTTTATTCCAAGAAGCCTCTGGACTGGTTGTGATGGTACATTACTTTATATTCTTAAAAACAAGGGGAATTAACCCTGAATAACAGGGGATTTGGTCCTCCATGATCCTGAGTCAGCAGAGAATATACAGAGAAGAATGAGACAGGAGTAAGGCAATTGGCTCTGTGATGGGTTCGACCCAAATCTGTTCATTATTATCTTGGGTTCAAATCCCTGGAAATGTGCAAAGTCTTGAGAACGCTGTTTCTCAACCTTGGCAACTTTAAGATGAGTAGATTTCAACGTCATGCTGGCTGGGGAATTCTGAGAGTTGAAATCCATTCATTTGAAACTTATTGCCAGTACTTATTTCCTTGCACAAAATCACAACATTTTCCTTATTAAAGGACGTTAAAACAGAAACTGCTGCTGTTAAATTTTGCACAGTCTTAAGAGTTTATAGGATTCCATGGTGAATTTTTAATACTGGAAAAACAAATGGATTTTTAATACCCATTGTGAGTTTGGACCCTGTTAAATCAATGTCTGCAGCATTTAGTTAACTATGTATGTCAGCTTGTATTTATTTGGCTAATTGGCCTTGAAATCCTTTCTCAATAATCCTATTTCTTGCTCTTTGCCATTAAAGTTGCTCAAAAAACAAAGCCCTGGTTTTATGTGTCATCTAACGTCATCTACAAGCCGTAAAAGGCAACCAAGAAAATGTTGTGAATTCATAAATATCTGATACCGACCCTAAAGCGAATTGTAACATTATCCTAAATTTTAAATCCGTCTGGATAGTGGTTTTGCTTTAATGGTGCCTTGGCAGAACCCAAATTTGACAATCAGCCGTTAATCAAGGCACTCTCATGTGTGTGCGTGTATGTGTGTGAGAGAGAGAAAGAGAGAGAGAGAGAGAGAGTTGCATTCTCTTGCAAGACGGTAAAATGAGGGGATCAATAGTATTTCTTCCCCCGCTTAAAAGCTCAGGCTTTTAAGCAGTTAAGGCAGTGACGAAACTCGTAAGTTCAGAAGTGAATCCAGCTTTGTGTTTTTCTTAGGGCAGCCATTAAATAGCAGCCCGATTCTGGCCAGAAGGGAATTCATGCCAAGGGCCAGCATGGATTCTATAAGAGGAAAACCCAGTAGCTTGAATAATGGTTCCGTTCTGCCTTCCTGGCAAACTCAATATTTTCCAGCCTCGGCAACTTTAAGAAGTGTGGACTTCAACTCTCAGAATTCCCCAGCCAGCATGCAATTCTAGGATTTAAAGTCCGCACGTCTTAAAGTTTCTAAGGCTCAGAAAAAAACTAACTGAAAGTCGGGGGGTTGAAATCTTCCCCCCACCCCCGAGTATTAAAATGGCCAAGGTGGAGAAACAGGGTTCTAAAGCCTGCAGAGCTGCAGTTACTCTGCACCGAAAGGTGAATTTGGAGCCCTTTCTCTCTCTCCCAGATCGCTTTGGGCTCGGCGTGTTGACCTTCACCCAGGAAGGGATGTGGAGAAGCTCTCCTAAGAGCCGCAGGCAGCATTCCTTCCCCGGCGTGATCGTCTCCTTTCTCTCCCCCCCCCAGATCTTGACCTTCGAGACCAAGAACCCCTCGGAGCTGTCGGAGCGCCTGCGCTCCGTCTGCGGCAACCAGAGCAACGCCTACGCCCGCCTGCTGGAGTACCGGCTGAACGCGCTGCGGGGACTCTGGAACGCCCAGCGCCAGCTGGCCCTGGAGGAGCAGCACGAGCGGGAGAGCTCGGGCGATGAGGAGGCCCTGGCCCTGCTCAAGCGGCAGGGCCTCCTGCAGCAGTCGGAGCAGGCGCCCTTCACCTCCCGCATGGGGCTGCTCCTGGTCTTCCCCCTGATCGAGTCCCAGAGTAGGACGGACCCTTCCCTCTGCAACGTCACCGCCGAGGTGCTCCTGACCTGCCTCCGGGACTGCCAGCCCTTGAGCTTGACCAAGGAGCCCGCAGACTGTCTGAACGGCATCGAGGCTCTGCTCTGCTCCTGGCTGGAGGAGGCCTCCCCCCGCGGCCAGCAGATCCCACGCAAGCAGAAGGAAAATGCCGCCGCTGCCCTGGTGGCCTTGGCTTGTGCCAGGTAGAGGGGGGGGCTTGTACCCGTCCACAGTCATTCATGGGCTGATCCCTGAAGACCAAAGGCCAGCCAGCTCCCGCTCCCGAAGGCTCCCTGCAGCTGCAGGCCTTGGCTGGGCCTTCAGGGAAGGTTCTGCCCAGGAGAACAAGCCTCGTGAACAGGGATCGGGGTGTGTTTCCTTCCCTTTCAAGCTGAAATGGTGGGGGTCCTCATTCCCTTGAGTTTGGGGGGGCAATCCTTACAAAGCGCGACTGGCCAGGACCTTTTCTTCGCTCTTGGTACCCTTTTGCATTCTGACCACCGTGCAAAAGGGTCCAAGAATGCTCCTGATCCTCACCTAGACAGGCTCACCTGCTTTTCCCACACCGGCTGCCTTCTCTTTCTCCTCTGGATTTGAACAGTCCTTAACTTACCGCTACATGAATAGAAAGTGAACAATATACAGTGTATGGGGATCAGTCCACAAGGCTTTGGATTTATTTATCTGGGCCCGAGTGTCGGGTCCTTCTGTTTAGAGAGCTCTGTTGCCTCCACTTACAGTGCCTGAAGGGTGCCCACTGCCTTGTTCTCTCTTTCCCAGGGGTTCCCTCAAAACATTTGTCCACACCGTCCATCTCCTACAAAAACAGACTGATTTAGGATCCCTGCCTGTGGCTGATGTGTTGTACAGGTAAGGAGGAGGAGGAGGAAGGGGGGGGAGTGGATGGTGAGCGCCCCACATATTGCCTTATGTGTATGTATATATGTATATATACGTAATATGTCTCCACATCTGCTCCCTGAAGGCTGCTGCTTCTAGAAGGCGGACCCGGATCGCCCTCCTGCTTGCTAGGGGGCAAACACATGGTGTCCTGGGGCTTTGAGGACATGTTGCCGGCACCTGACGCTAACTCTGGCTCTGGCTCAGAAAATAAAGGTAAGAAGGCGGGAAGGCTGGATGTTCCTGCCTTTAGAGTACCTGAGGTTGGACGGTTTGAGGACAGGCAGAAGCCGTGGCTCACTGATAGCTGGGTAGAGGCAGTTGGAAGGTTTTATTCCGTGGGGGAATTCGTCTCCTTCAGAGTGGGGAGCAGAGCAAACACCGGTGTTTGCCAGAAGGCTGCTTCTTCCAAAATGCAGGAATAAAAAAGCAACCCTGACCCCCCCCCAAAATGGGCCCTTCGATAAAGAGCAGGGAGCCGTTCTCCTTCCAGCCTCTTAATCTCTCTTCCCCAGCTTAATGGCAGCCAATTTTTCCCCACCTGCACCTAGAGGAGTCCTCCTCCAGGTTCTCATCTTTCTTCTTGACTCCAGTTGCCAGTGTCGCCTGAACAGGCAGGGCTCGGAACTGGACATACCAAAAGATTAGAATGAGACTAGTGGACCAAGCTCTCTTTCCAGATGGAGAGAAAGCCGTCCCTCGGCCTTTTGTAGACATAACGAGGGTGGCAGCCCTACGGAAAGTCCGGTCTCGCACACCGAGGACGTTTGGCTGTGGGTCAGAGGAACGTCGTCTTCCCTGCTCCGGCAGCGGAGAGCGTGACCTCCCCCCAAATTGTGTGGCTTTGAAAGTAACCTCCTCCTGAACGCCTCTTGTAGATGCAGACTTGGGACGCTGCCTGGCAGTGGATGGACTTTATCTTTATACAACCAACTCAGTTGGCCGGGGAATCAGCAAATTAGGATCTGGATTGCACGGTACTTTACGGTAAGCCCCTCAGCAAAGCAGGGTCTCCGGGAGAGGCAGGGCAAACGCAGAGGAAGGCAGCACGCGGTGGGTTTCAGGCGGGAACCAGGGAGGGGACTGGGAGGAATAAGCAGACGTGCGTGATGAAGAGCTGCCCTGCTCTTCCTTTCAGAGGCTTTGTGTACTGCCGCAACGAGGAGCTGGAATCCGGCTGGGTGGCCTTTGGGAGTGGCAGGCTGGTCCACAGGCCGGTCTCTTTCGACAACAAACCTCACTCCCTTTTCCAGGTCATCGATCAGAACACCCTCCAGGTAAAACCAGAGGTGCTTTTAGATTTAGTGTCTGTCCCAGGGCCACGTTTGTGATCGAGCCTGGGGTCCAGTCCCCCCCCCCCAATCTTTAATAATAATTAATTGCATTTGTCTCTTGGAAAGCTCTGTGGTTTTTCAGAAAATAAGATTTTTAAAGGTCCCTTGTGCACTTGCTGTCTTTCTCTGGGGAACTTTTCCGTCACTCCACCAGTGCTTAAACGGCCCAAGAGTGACTTAGGATCTGAGAATTATGCCAGCTCAGTCCATGGAACTCTGCCCTGGATATTTCCGAGATGACTCAGGCTCTCGGTCTCCCTTTGAAAGCTAGAAATCCATTGAGAATGTCTGAGGACTAGCAAAATATTCTCCGCTGGCTGCATCTGAGAGACTCTGGCCCCACTTCCAAGAGCTGAGACAGCAGCAGACAAACCTCGAATATCAGTTATATGAGTCTTGTGCTGCTTAGCGTCGCAACCCAGTCATTACACAGAGGGCGCAAAGGAATCTCGGGTGGATCTTGTGGTACCAGGTGCAGGATGAAGGAAATTGCTGATTCCCAATTAGAATCCGTGTCTTCCTTTTTGAGCCTATTGGTGGAGCCCTGCCTGCCATCCTATCTGAACATCAGGACTTGACTTCAGTATTCATGATGGGAGAATACAGTGATGGCAGAGCTTCTTCCACTTTTGAGAAAAATTAAATCTTAGAGGAAGCTAGCAGCGGTGGGGATGGAAGAAAGTTCTTACATGGTGTTGCTCTTGACAGAAGCTTCTTTTTAAAAATCTCATTCACATTCCAATGTGATTGATCAGCAAGTGTCACCTTGCAAGTTGTGATGCTTTTGTTTTGCTGTGAAGAGAACAAATTAAGTTTTGCTTCCAGCACTCTTCTTTCTTAAAAGATGAAGAAGCAGCTCTATCTCTCTTCAGCGATCTGTCTGAAATACAAATATTGATTTTAGTTGTAAATGTCAGGCTGGCGTACCGGCACGCTTTGCACAGAACCACTTAGCACCATGATACTGTCAGGATCAGCGTGTCATAATAAATGCCCGTAAAACCGAATTTCTCCTCCCTTCCCCCCCCCCGCCCCGTTTCTCTGCCCCAGGTGTGCCAGCTTCTCCCAATGCCCCCCGATCACTTCCCCATAGGCAGCACCATGACCACGGTCCATCTCTCTTCCGATGGGACCTACTTCTACTGGATCTGGTCTCCTGCAAGCTTGAATGAAAAAACCCCCAAGGGCCACTCGGTCTTCATGGACGTCTTTGAACTCAAGGTGAGTCTTGTTCCCAGAAGACGGGCACGGACGGGGCACCTGCCAGGCGCAGATGTCCTCCGTGTAGCCATGAAGAGGCCGGTGATGAGCTCTCCTCCGCTGTCTCGGTTCTTTGGCCCAGGTGGACAACGGGCTCTGCGTCGCCAGGCCCCTCCAGGAGCGCATCATCCTGATGAGGAAAGAGGGGGACTCGGCCAAGAGCATTAACGAGATGCTGCTCAGCCGGCTCTCAAGGTACAGAGCCTCCCCCTCGGCCACCCTGGCCGCGCTGACTGGCTCCACCATCTCCAATACGCTGAAGGAAGACCAGGCGGGTAAGGGGCAATGTCTTCCTGGCTTTTGTGGCTTTCCTGCCCTAGGGGGCAGCTGGGCTGAAGGGGGCGAGGTCCAGCCTCTGCTCCTCTGAGGTGGCTCTTGAAGGCCTTCCCCGGGATGCGGTCCCTCGTCTTATGCTCTTGCACTGGACCACGTCCTTCGCCTCGTCTTGCGGCTGTCGGGCAAAATGACCTCCCTGTGCTTCTCACAACTTCCCCTCCTCTTTCTTCAGCTGCTAACACTAGTTGCGGTCTGCCTCTCAAAATGCTCCGGAAGACCCCGATATATACCTGCGGGACATACCTGGTGATGTTAGTTCCGCCTCCGGGGGGCTCCGGCAGTTCAGCCACACGGTCTCTCTTTGGGGGAAGCGGCGGTTTGTCATCCTTGAAAAGTAAGTTCTCTTCCCTCTCTTCCCTCTTGGCCTTGGGGGAGGAGAGCAGCCTGGAACGGTTGGTGGATTGATGGCAGATTCCTTGTTTAAAGTCCTAGCTTCCAGTTTGGTGTACAATCTCTCCGACGGGCAATTTGCAAGCCGAGCAGACCTCATTGATGCGGCTGGGAGCTCCCTTGGGCGTGGTGCCCTTGTCCCTGGCCTAGGTAAGCCTCGGGTGCCTGTCTTAGAGGCAGGATGTTCTGAGTGAAAGTCCACAATGCGGCTTTCTCTAGCTATTAAGCTGAGCTTGGACAGAACACCTAGGTGCAAATTCCTTGAGAACAAATCTCCTGAATAGTATTAAAAAAAAAAAAAAAACCACCAACAGTCTGCTGGAAGATGCCTCTAGCCCAACCCCCTGCTCAAGCAGGAGACCCTGTACCATTTCAGATAAATGGTTGTCCCATCTCTTCTTAAAGACCTCCAGGGATGGAGCGCCCATAACTTCTGGAGGCAAGTTGTTCCATGAAGAGACGGAGATATTTTAACAGCCAGTATCCCAGGATTTCTGTAAGCTTTTGCTCGCTTTGCGTCCCCGTTCCCGTTTGATCAAGGGAGCTACCCGTGTTTCCGTCCAGGCGCCTGCTACGATGCCCTGAACAACATGATCTGGACGTGCTCCAACGACTACATTGACCAGTGGTGCAACCCGGGGAACCAGGCCTTCCATTACATCTGCCAGAGGCTGGGAGTCAGCCACCTCCTCTTGGAGCCCCAAGGTAGGAGGCAAACGGTGCCGCCGGCACGCTCAGTGGATGGGGCAAATGGAAGAGCAGCAGGCCATTCCTTCCCCTGCAATTGGTCCTGGGCACACTTAGTAGTAAACCCTTGTGGCAACAAGGATTTGGCATTGTGAACAGCGGAGCACTTTGCTTTTATAAACACAATTGTGCTTCTGTAAGGATAATCCTAGTCAAGACTTTTGCAGTTCACAACTGGGGCTTAAATAGCTACCAAAACGTATTTTTCTCTCGCACAAATGTGACATTATTTTAAGTTTGTTTGCACACAGTTGGAAATATTTAAATGTTAGCATTTTATGCCTGGTGTTGTATTATTTGAAAGAGTCTGAAATTCCCATTGCCTGTTTATTTGAAATTATTTCTGAGCAGTAATTGGCCTCCCCTCTCTGTCTCCTTTGTCAGGGGTGATTTATCAGCTTTGCCAGGCAAATTTAAAAAGAACATGATTGTTTTTTCCAGGAGATGCCATAACCACGAACGAGGTTATCAATCAACTGCTGCACCACGTGGGTGCCATGTGCATCCATCAGCTCAACCTGCTGGCAGCCAGTAACAATATGCCAGTCACAAATTTCCTGGCCAAGCAACACCCCATTGAAGCCCATCATCTTAGCAGCATCTGCGACATCATGGAGAAAGCCATGGTCAACGGGGACATGTGCATCATACGCTGCACCCTGGTGGTCTTCCAGGTATATATACCTGATCAAGTCACACCTTTCATCACGTTAGGTTACCCCGCCAGGTCAGATCCTAGTGTGTTGAGGAGGAGGAGGAGGAGGAGGCATCCTTGCTGCTGTCTGCGTTATGTGTCAGGAGTCCTTGAAGCTCTCTGAGCTTGCTTGTTTTTTTGCAGGCATTTCATTACCCAAACTAGGTAACATCATCAGTGTGAGTCTGTTGTGTATTTTGGAAAGAAACGGGGCACCCCACCGGAGAGTTTTCGTCTGCTGCCACTCCGAGGGTGACCCACATCCTTGATTGAGCCGAGTCCTTGATTGAGCTGAGATGTGCTCTGGATTATTGCCTCCCCCAGAAAAAAAGACAAAAATTTAGAGTATAGGCTAAATATTGTTCTTGTTCACCAGAAATTGTATGAAGTTCAAACCTGATCATCTGTGGCATTATTTTTTTAATATTGGCAACTTTAAGATAGGTGGGCTTCAACTCCCAGGGTTCATGGCTGGCTGGGGAGTCCTGGGAATTGACGTCCACCCATCGTGAAGTTGTCAAGTTGAAAAACACTGATCTGTGGGATAACTATGCCTGGTTTTTTGAGGTTCACGAAGAAAGAAAATAGAATTTGAATATCTTACCCTTTTTTGTTCAATTCTTCTTCTCCAATATAAGTTGAGCCAACCTGGTTATTTCAATAAATCCAGATAGAATGCAGATCAGCTAAACGTGCATTACTTTAATGGCTGTGCATATATTTCTCCCTCCCACCTTCCATTGCAACGCTTGTCTTGCAGGTGGTTTTTAAATTTTTCTTCAGTCCCCAAACAGAGAAGAATCGGGAGATTGTGAGGCGATCCGGCCTCTTGCTTTGGCAGTTACTGATGGCCCCAGTTGACCAGATCAGCCCCGAAATCCAAAAGGAGGTCTGTCTGGCCATCAGGTAGGACATCCGGCCTCATCTCACTGTATCAAAGGACTCTCCATGAAATTAAGCAAATAAAAACCACAAAGCAGCCGCTCTTTGCTTTGTTTACCAGGAAGTGTGAATTTGCTGTGCTGTATACCCAGCTTCCGCACATTTAACAAAAACATACCCTTACTTTAACCAAACCAGATTTCCAGACGGGTGTCCGTAACTCATGTTGTAGCAAATAATATTACCAACAGTTCAAAGCCTCTGCTAGAGTACATCAGTGTATCTTCAAAACGCAGCGCTCTTTTTTGTATGCTTTTGTGCAAATGCTAAGTGTTGCCTTTCTCTGCCTTTTTAAGTTCTGGACTAAGCATCCTGTACCCTGGAGAAACAGAAATTAATAACCTACTGAAACTGGTCTTAACGGAAGGTAAGAGTTTTTAAAGTGCTGGAGTGCAATTAATTTGTAAATTAAAAACACACAGTTTACTGCATGCTTCGAGCAAAGGCCGTGTCACCGAGAGCTTTGCAGCACAATCCCAGCCCTTTGCTTACCTTCCTCCCTGAATTGGCCCATTCTAGGAGACAGGAACAGCGGCCTGGCCCAGCTTCGAGATGTGATCCTGACCAGCATGGCTGAACAACTCCAGAACAACAGATTTGGCAGCGAAGAAGAGGAGCACTGCAGGTGAACCTCCTGGGCAGGGGCTCTGCAAACTGGTCGAATGAACCTGAGAGTTTGCCTCCTGGGGAAGAGCTGAGATCAGCAGGAGAGGCTGGTGTGGCTCTTAAGACTGACTGATTTAACGCGCTGCAATGTCTCCCGTTCTAACCCTTCCTCCTTTGCCCCCTCGGTTCTGCCTTCGAAGACTAAACGACGAGCTTTTGCACTACATCCTCAAGATTGTGGTCCGAGAATCTTGTATCTTAATCACCAAGTGCCAAATCGTCTCTCGAGATGAATTTCAGAGGCTTCTCTCCACTGTGCCTGTGAGTAACCACGCCCCGCTCTCTCTCTCTGGGGGCCGCAGTGGGGAGAATGAGGGGAAGGGGGACAGCTTCTCCTTTTGGGGAATCTAGGAACGGTGGCAGGTATCTCTGTCAATCTGGGTCTCCTCCTTCTCTTGCTCCTGCTCGGAATGTTCAACATTTGATGCTCTCGTGTTCATCATTGTTTTTAATATAAAAGGGGTTACTTCCTACTAACTTGTCTTTCAGTTTGGCAAGGACCAGGAACTTGTAATGCATCTCCCAAATTTTAGCTTGAATTAAGGTGTCAAAACTTCCTTGCACCTCCTTTAACCCCGCTGTGACCCTGCAGCTAGAGAAGGACTGGAGGTTTCCTTTCTCTGCTCCCCTGTTTGTGAGTTTCCTCTGGACCTCAAAAGCAGCCCGCTGGCTTTCCTTCACTGCTTGGTGAGGGAATTGTGTCGGGACGGTAACCCCAGACGTCCCTGCTTGTCTTGCAGGCCGCCTCTGCCTGCCTGCGGTACCTGATGGCTGTTCAGAACCACCTTCTCAGTAATACCGTTTTGATTAAACCGGACGAAAACGACGACAGTGACAGCTCCTTGCAGGGAGAGACCTTGAAGGTACAGGTAAACACCAAGTTGGAAGCTCCTCCGCCCTTGCTCTCTCCTGGCCCCGGTGCGGCCGCCTCTTCAGCCGACGGGTATGGCCCCCTCTGTGCTCGCCCTCTGTGGTCCTGGTGGCGTGACGTCGTGTCCAAAAGCAGAGCTGCGTGGGGGCTTCCGCTGGCCTCCCCCCCACGAGTGGCAGTTCCTCACTTTGCATGGAGTAACCAGTGGTTAGAGCTGCAGGGCCCCCCCTTAGAATCCTAGCGTGAGATCACCTGGTGTTCCCCCCCCCCACAAGCTCCTTTGGGTTAGAAGACTCATCCCGGGGCAAAGCCAGGGAAGATCCCTGGGACCTTTGCAGTTTACAGCCGGGGGGGACGAGTGCACCCCAGAAGAATCCTGGGCTCGCCTTTGCTCGCTTCTCTCAGCCCCGTCTGGAAAAGCTCCCCTTCCAGTCCCTTCAGGCTGATGAAGGCTGTCCCTTGCTGGCTCCCTGCAGGCGGTCCATCTATTTCCCCTAAAATCCAGTCTCTGTGAAAGGCTTTCCGTACACTTCAGGGAATGCTAATCCTCTCCAAAGGAATGGGCTGTTGGCTTTTTTTTGTCCCCTGGTTGGCTTTGTCTCTGTTGTCAGAACCATTAAGAGGAGGAAGGGAACGGCTTGGTCCGTTGCACCCTCCGCTTGGCTGAGCCCTCAGATGGGCCGGGATGATTTCTATCCATTTCCTTCTTGCTGTTCAGGAAGTTACTTGTGCCTCATCCTTTATACTCCTCACTCTGACATGTCCGTGACCGTCTGAAGTCAGTGCTGAATGTCTCCACGCCACGTCTCATCCGGCATACCCATTTCGTTCCTGTTTGTTTCCTTCCGTTTCTCTCCGCAGTGGCTATCATCCTCTCTTCCCTTCTAGGACGGTTTGGTTCCTTGTCTGGCCCCACAAGCAGGCTGGATTAATCATTCTGATAAGTACTTGCAGAGTTGGGGCCCGGCCTGCTTAGCACCCGCTGTACTATCCAGCTGGCTGGAATTTCCTGTGTTGGTTTCGCTCACTCCAATTTCCCAAAAAACAAAACAAAAACAAAACAAAAAACCCACCAACAACCAACCCCTTGGCAGCCAAGAAAAAAAGGAGCTGTTCTCATGATGTGAATTAGGGAAATAAGAATAGTTAAGCAGAATGATCTTATTTAGGCTCTAGAGCAGATTTTCAGGGAAAGGTCACTCTGAAGAATCTTCACGTTGGGATGTTTTTGCTTTAGAGAAGCACTAAATGATTCTCCAGCAAACACGGTTATTCATTCCCCAACCTGGTGCCTGCCAGACGTATTTGGGAAAACCACGTTAACCCCCCAGGCCAGGGTGGTTGACCTCTTTTTTCCAGCCTCTTGCTGAATCTCTGGTGATCAGCTTTTCTGCCTCAGTTGCACTGATTTAGGAAGGTTGATCTCTGGCCTGGTAAGAAATGTGGTCTCTGAAGTAGGTGGCCTCCAGAATCAATGAAGCACTTAAGTATTTTAACAGTGAGGTTTCATTACATACAAGGCCTTGTTCTTACAGGCCGAGGTGGAGTGATAGGAACATAGTAGTGTTTCTTTTGTTAAAAGTATCCTGCCACTCCTGCTCCAGGCTGTCGGCCCACGGCAAAAGAATCCTGAGTGGGGAGGGTGGACTGTTAGATCCCCCACAGGTCCTGCTGCTCCTGAAACCTTCTTCCACAGAAGATCTCCCGGTTTTCTGCCTCCAGAGATCTCTCGCTGCCTGGCTTGTTGTCGCACTCATCCCATCAACTTTGGAAGCCCGTCTTTATTTTGCATGGACCTCCGCGTTGGATTTAGAAGCGAACGGTTCTGCGGGCCCCAGAAACGCCGTTCTGAGTTTCGTTTGTCTCCTCGTAGGAGCTCAAGACTAGCATCTTGGCCCTGGCTATGCAGATCCTCACGGGGTGCGATGAAGTGCTCGAGAAGCTGCAGCAGGTCACCACCACCCTGATCAACAGCGACGTCCCAGACCGGGAACAGAGGTAAGGCCTCCACTTGATCCGGAGAGGCGCCCTCCCTGTCAAGCCTGCTTCCAGAAGGGGACCAAAATGAAAATGCATCCAGCTGAAAGGAGGAGTCACCAGGGATGAGGTCCAATCTGAGGTGCATCAAACTGCACCTAGCACAGAGTTGTCCAACCTTGCCCACTTTAAGACCTGTGGACTTCAACTCCCAGAAGCTGGCTGGGGAATTCTGGAAGTTGAAGTCCACAGGTCTTAAAGTGGGCAAGGTTGGACCATCCCCAAGTTAGCAGTTATTGAGCAGGGCATTCAGAAGACTCAGGCCCCAGGTCCATCTCTGAAGTCCAAGGAGGGAGGACCCCAGGCTGCAGGGCCGAGGGGATGTTTCTCGAGAAGGCGTCTGCCAGGCACACCCTCCCAAAAGCAGAATTGTGGTGGTGGGGACTCTTGTTGCAGATTGAAAGGCCTGGAGCAGGTGACCAAAGCAACTGTCCTGGGCCACCTGCTTCCCGTGTTGCTGACCTCCTTGATGCATCCGAATCTTCAGACCTTGATGGTGGCCGATCCTCTTATGCCTCAGCTGGTGCAGCTGGTCCTCTACACGAGCCAGGTACCGCCCACCTCGCTGCCCTCTGGCTTTGTCAATCTCCTGCTTTCCCCACTTGGAAGTTAGCCCTGGACCTTGTGACCTGTTTGCCCTGGTGTTGTGTTGCAGACAGCCTTGTTGCTGAAAACCCAGTCTCCGGTTTTCACGGACGTGAGCGGTTCTCCTGGAGGAGCCTCTGAACCGAGGAACAAACTCTTTCCTGATGAGAGGTGATTGGCACGAGCATCAGAGCCTTCACACGATTCATCCCCCCCCCCAAGTTCTCTCTCTCTCTCTCTCTCTCTCTTTCACCCACTGGAGATTTTGTGCCTGGAGTAATTGCTTTTAAGGGGATCATTGAAAGATAAAGACTTAGGCTAGTATGGAAAACCAATTTCTGAGCTTGTGAAGAGCTGAAAGTATAAGCCACGGGTGTCCAATCTTAGCGGCTTTAAAACGTGTGGATGTCCAACTCTCAGAATTCTGGGAGTTGAAGTCCACACTTCTTAAGTCACCACGGTTGGACAGCCCTGGTGCAAGGCAACCACAGTTTTTCTGCTCTCCATAAACTTATCAACCTTAAGACCCCTACCAGAAAACCAGCAAATAAAAATATATATATTATTACGTTCCAAAAGTGACGTGTTTTTTTTAAAGCCACAGCGGACAAGATGGTTCTTAGCCCCCAGTTTTGTACGGGGATAGCAATGGAAGTATTTGGTTCCCACAGTTCTTTGAAGTGAGGCTTAATAGATCCTATAGAGTTACTTCTTTGGTATCTTTCTTGTTTTACGTTTATGCCAGGATGCTGGAAGAGAAAGAAGAGCCGGGGTTCCTTACCGGCTTGAAAATCCCAGCTCCTTGGGCTGCTGGCAAGACGGTGGAGACCGTTCACCCCGTCAGGGACAATTACAAATTCAAGGAGACTGTGCACATTCCTGGAGCCCGTTGCTTGTACCTGAGGTTCGACAGCCGATGCTCCTCACAGTACGATTACGATAAGGTCAGTTGGGGCCGGACCATAAACTCCACCTTGGGTGGGACCTGTAAAGAAAGACAGCCACGCTGAGACAGGAGCAGCCTTGATGCCCCTTCTGAAGGGTTGCAGGTCAAGAAGATCCATGAGGCCAGCCACAATGGGGCAACGGGCCTGCTCCCCTCTCAGGAGCTCTTAGGAAAGGCTTCCATGGCTTAGATTTGCCCTCCTGCCACTCTGCTGTGTCTCTTGTGTCTCTGCAGCTGGTGATATACGCAGGACCCAACACAAACAGCCGGAAGGTGGCCGAATACGGAGGCAACACCTTAGGATACGGCAGCCGCAGCGTCTTGGGGACCGGATGGCCTAAAGATTTAGTGAAGGTACCAAACGGCTCTTTCCTGTCCTTGCTGATAAAATTTCAGTTCAAAGAAAAAAAGAAGCCACTTACTCTATAAGTACAGAAAAATAGATTCCCTGGATCACGGGCATAGCGGGCAGAGGAGAACGTTCTTTCTAGATTTCGTTCTGTATTTTGTAATAACAAAACGAGGAGAGTCAGCCTTCACCTGCTTGTTTAATGGAATCGCTTCCCATTCAAACCGTCAGGTGGAAGGAGACACGGTCACCTTCTCTTTTGAAATGCGGAGTGGCCGAGAACACAACACCCCAGATAAAGCCATGTGGGGCTTTGCCTGCACCGTCCGGGCACAGGTACGGGCTGCGGTTCGCCCCAGCATTTCAGCTTGGGGAGTAACTAACGTCCCCTCAATCCCGGCAGCCTCTGAACACGGGTTAATCCTTCTGCCTGTTGCAAGGGTGCTGGTGGGGAGGCTGAGCACCAGGTGGTGCTTAAAGAGACAGCTCGCCATTAATTCACTGCTCCTGAATAAGGTCCCAAACAGAAAGGAGGCAGTGCACTCACAAGATAAATGCGTAGGCACGTCTTGGCAACTCCTCTAACTTCCTTACATTAGAGCTGTCTTTTATGGGCTTGTGCTCTTTCGGTGCTTGCGATTTTGATTTTGATTCGTCTTATACGCTTCGTGTGGGCAGGCATGTGTGCAGACCAGGCGCCACGGCCGTAACTCTCTGCTTCCCCTCTGCTGCCCAGGAGTCCTCGGAAGACGTCTCTGGCGGGCTGCCCTTCCTGGTCGACCTGGCGCTGGGCTTGTCCGTCCTGGCCTGCTCGATGTTGAGGATCCTGTACAATGGGCCAGAGATCACCAAAGAGGAGGAGACGTGTCAGGACCTTCTGCGGTCCAAGCTTCTGCAGAGGTAGGCAGCCCAATCTGGGAATGGGTGGGAAGGAGGAGGAGGAGGCGATCCACCGATCCACAGCAGGTTGTTACGTGAAAGGACGCTGGGTGTGTTTCACGGCACGAACGACGGCACGCCCCTTTGTGCTTCCTGAGACAAAAAGCCCAGCCTTTCCTTGGGCTGTTCCCTTTTTTCAGATGCCAGTGGCAAGTGGAAGCCAACGGCGTGATCTCTCCAGCTCTGACACCCAGCCCTTCCCCGCTGCCTCTCACCATTGAGGAAGATCAGGAGTTCACCTACCCATCAGACGTCCTTGTCCCACCCGTGGGCCACTACTTTGACCTGCCCAGGATTCGACTCCCGCCTGGAATCATGATCAAGCTCAGGGAAATATCTGGCCGCGCTCGCCCTCAGTTCAGACCCAGCATCAGGTTTGTGTGTGTGTGTGTGTGTGTGTGTGTGTGTGTGTGTGACGTTCTTTCGGTCACCTTCGCTTCCTCCAGATCGGCAGCTGGAGAGAACTCTTGCCTTGGTCAGATATTTGTCCGAGCGCCTGCTTGTCAGACCTTTATCGACCTTTTATCATTTTGGGCTTTCGCCTTCAACAGGGAGGTGATCCAGCCAGATGTGATGGAAGAAATGGTGGTTTCGTGTGTGATCAAGCACTTGAATCTAGTGGACGCGCTCCAGTCTCTCATAAACTTCCAGTACCAGGAGGAGCACGCTGAGGAATACGACCTGCTTTGCAAAATTATGGGAGAAACCTTTAAGAAGCTGAACGCCATGGAAAGACAACTGCAGGTAAAGCGTGCTGTGAAAACCTGGTTTTTGCAGTGGCCGCTTTCAGCTGTGTGTCTCGGGAGGCTCACGGTGGGCGGAATGTGAATTGTTTTTCCTGAGTTCCCTGCTGAGGTCCAGCTTTCTGACGTTGCTTTTTTTCCTTTTGGCCAGAGTGTGGCCGAACTGGAGCAGAAATGGCAAAGCGAGGTGGAAGACGCCATGCACGGAAAGCTGGAAAATAATGTGCCCTTCTTCTATGACTATCACTTTAATGAGGTAAAGGCAAAGAATCTCAAGATTATGCTGGGCAGGTTTGGTTTTGGCTTCTTCCTGAATTGGTCTTCCGTTTCCCTCGATTCCTTATAAACTGCTTAACTGTATTTTTCACTGCTCCTGGGTAAACCACGTGCAGCTTTAAAACTGTCTGAGTGACTCCCTGTTGGAAATCAGATGTCTGCTGGGAAGAGCTGGTTTCTTCAAGCACGCATGCCTGGGAAAGGGGTCCCCAGAGTGTTGTGGGGGGCCTTGAGGGTTAGAAGCCAGAGGAGTGGAAGGTGACAAATAGCGTCTTTCGGTGGTTTAGTTCTTCCAGATATCTAGGAAGGGGTCTCGGTCTGGAGCAAGGGAGCAACTTCTGCAGAAAGAGAATTCTTTCCTTGGGAGTTCTTGCAGGGAAGGAGCCAAAAGAACCATATAAACTAAATCCAGCGAAGAAATAGATGGGGTCTCGCATCAGGGTCTTCTGATGAGGCCTCTGAGAGGCTCAGCTGCAGGGCAGGGAGGCGGGGGCTGCCTTCCCAGGGTTCTCCTTGGGGATGGACTATTTCTGAGGGTGGAGACCCAGGTTTCGCCACACGAAGAATCGGATCCTGCATAGGCCTGTCTTGAGAACAAAAAGATGCGCCTCCCTTGGATCTGCCGTCTCTGGTCCTCTTTCCCACCTCTTCGCTTCCCCCTTCCCCTCCTTTCAGAGCAAAGTGAAAGAACTGGAACTTCTGTGCTCAATGAAGGAAGTTTCTTTCGATGGAGGAGATCTGGAGAACATGGTCCTTTCGCTGAGGTCGGTGTCACCGTTGCAAGGTTGTGATGGGGAGCCTGTTTGCACAAGTCTGCCCTTTCCTGGTTGGGGGGGGGACGGTGTGTGTGGGTCACTCCCCCACCTCAGAAGCCCAGTCCGTCCAACTCTTTGCTCTCTTGAAGCTAGAAGGAGGCCACCAACCGATCTGTCTCTGGCCTTCATGCGCCTTTAGGGAGAAATTCTTCCAGGAAGTGAACTCGGTGGTCCAGAAGCCTTTGCACCCCATGGCCAAGACCAAAATCCTGGTCAAGAGCCTGATGAACCGGGCAGAGCTGCTCTTGCACGTCACCATTGCTGCCCAGTCGGGCCTCACCCGAAGCATCTCCGGCACCCCAGCAGAGACGCCAGGTGAGCGGGGGGAGGGGGCCCGCTCAGCAGCCAGTCTTGAGGGCCTTTCTGTGGGACCAAGATTAAGAAGGGCTGCCCGTCTCTCCCGGGTTTCCGGAAGGGAGGCTTTGGGCCACGAAGGGTCAGCCCTCTGTCTGTTTTTCCGTGCGCAGCTTGCAAGTCGGCCTCAGAAACCAAGGTGGTCTCCCACGCCGTTCGCCAGCCGGTTTTCCTCCGCAGCATGTCGGCACCGTCGGATCTGGAAATGATCGCCAACGAAGATCTGGAGTTCACCAGGTCAAGCCAGAGGTGGGCATCCACCTCCCTGGGATTAAAATCCGGGCTGGGCTGGGCAGTGGCGCTAAGCAGGCCCGCTGATCAAGGCCCCGTCTCCACATAGGCGGCGCCACGTTCCCAGCCACCGGAGCAGCTCCTTCACCCTCCTGCAGTCCCTGGCCATCGAGGACAGCCGGGACAAGCCCACCTACAGTGTCCTGCTGGGACAGCTCTTTGCCTTCATCGGAACCAATCCTGAGCAAGCAGTAAGTCCCGCCTCTCGGGCTTATCCAATCCAAGGCAACGGCTTTACCTGGCCAGGTGGCGGTTCAGTTCTCCAGTAAACCTCGCCAAACGGAAATACATTTCTTGGCAACCAGCAGGAAAAATAGCCAACCCAAATTACCTATGAATATTTAAAACCCACAGGCTGTTAAAAACAAATCAGTTTTTATTTAAATACATAATATTTAATTATTTAAATAGCTTGCCATTTAGGGGGTTGGAACATCTAAGAATATTCTAACATTTATTTTTATTCTGGCATAACCCTTTTTTTAAAAAAAAAAATGCAACGGGCTTTGTTCAGGGAAAAGGTTATGCCCGGAGCTCGCTCAAGTGAGTCGGTCAGGGGCCCTAGCCGTCCGCTCATCCTCCCTTTTCTCCCAGGTGTCCAGCAGCAGTTTCCTGTTGGCGGCTCAGACGCGATGGCGGCGTGGAAACACCCGGAAGCAGGCTCTGGTGCACATGAGGGAGCTGCTGACCGCTGCGGTTCGTGTGGGCGGAGTGACCCATCTGGTGGGCCCAGTCACAATGGTGCTCCAGGGAGGCCCCCGGTCAGTTCACGCAGAGAGGGCTGGGAGGTGGAGAGGGAGGCTGTCGCTCTGAAGGCCTGCAGGATAAAATTGCCAAAAGACCAGGCCATTACACTGCTTTGGTTAGCAAACTAGTCCCTACAGTTGTAGAGACTGGCTGGGGAATTCTGGGAGTTGAAGTCCACCCCTCTTCAAGTTGCCAAGGTTGAGAAAAGCTGCTTTAAAAAGCTCCAGCAAGAGCATTTCATAACCTTCGCGCCCTCCGACGGGTGTCTCCTGCTTGGGAGCCTCTGAGTTTTCCTCTTTCCTCAGGATCGAAGAGCTCACCTGTGGCGGGATGGTGGAGCAAGTGCAGGAGGCCTTTGGGGAGACCATGACTTCGGTGGTGGCCCTCTGCGCGCGCTACCCCATCGCCTGCGCCAACAGCATCGGCCTCTTGTGCACCATCCCATACACCAGGCGAGTTGGGGAGGGCCGGAGCTGCCCTGGCTGTGCCCCCCCTTGGGGTTTCCCTCGGCCTCGCCCCCTCCCCCTGCCCCAGAGCCACATGTGACGGGGCCCCTGCTGCTGCTGCTTCTCCCCCAGGAGCGAAGAGAAGTGCCTGGTGCGGAGCGGCCTCGTGCAGCTGATGGATCGTCTGTGCAGCTTGAGCAGCCAGGCCGAATCCAGCTCCAGCGAGAAGCAGACCAAGAAGCAGAAGGTGGCCATCATGGCTTGGGCTGCTTTTCAGGTGCTGGCCAACCGCTGCGTCGAATGGGAGAAAGAGGAAGGTAGGAGGTTTGCTGGCCCTGCAGGAAGAGCAAGGCTGGATGGGGAATCCAGGGGGAGCAGTGTGTGTGTGTGTGTGTGTGTGTGTGTGTGTGTGTGTGTGTGTGAAGTCCCCTTGTGTCCAGTTCTTTCTGCAGAAGTTAATCAATAGACCAGAAGGCAAAACCCAGCATGGCTTCCCAGCCTTTCAGCCTCGGGGGCTTCCTTCCTCCTTAGAGAGATGCTCATGCTTGTGGGGGAAGAGTCACCCACTGATGCAAGAGGGGCCAGGGCTACTTTTTACTGCTCTCATCAGGGCTGATCCTTCTGCAGGGGGGTCCACAGAGGCGGTGCATTCGGGTCTCGCTCGCCAGGTCTCCAGCCTCTTGACTAATCACCTGGCCCGGGCCACCGAGTGCTGCGGCAACCAGGCGGCCGGGAACGATGCCCTACAAGACGTCCTGAGTCTTCTGAACGACCTTTCCAGGTATCTGGACTTCATGAGCAGTGTGTCGTAGTATTGAGCCATAGCCCTCCTCTCACCAGCAGCTGTTCTGCTCTCCGGTCTAGACGTCCTTCTATGGGCTCCTTCTCCCTTTCTGTCCCCCAGGAGCCACATTGGCAAAGCCATCCTCAGCCAGCCGGCCTGCGTGTCCAAACTCCTCTCTCTGCTCCTGGACCAGCGTCCTTCTCCCAAGCTGGTCCTCATCATCCTTCAGCTCTGCCGCGCGGCTCTTCCCCTCATGAGCGTGGAGGACTGTGGAAACGTGGAGCTGCCCCCGTGGAGTTATTCTGTGCCGTCACTGAACAGTGAACAGGACGATCCGAGCGACCCGGCCTCAAAAATTGCCTCCCTGCTCTTGGCCAAGCTGGCGGATTACGTTGTTCCAGGTAGCCAGCGGCCCAGTTTCCTCTCTACCAATAGGAAAGCATTTCCTTTCTAAACATCTGGGAAGCTTCAGCAAAATATTCCTTTCAGCCAGCATTTCTCGACCTTTGCAGCTGTTCGATGTGTGGACTCCCAGAATCCTCCTGCCAGCATATTGGAGCTGGGGTGTTGGCTGAGTTATTGGAAAATTGCACTTTGAATTCTGTGTTAGATGAATCTGCCCCATGAAAGGGGAGGATGGGCTGCGGGTTCAGTGAAACGGGTGGTGGACATTTGCCCTTTGAAATCAAAACTTGTTTGTCCCTCGATAGGATGCCAGACGGTTCTTTCTCCAACCGCTTCGGAGCCGGACACGTCGCTCACGAAAGCCAACCCCAAAAGTTCCCTGAAAGGAGACAAGGATCCCGGAGAGGAGAGCGAGGCCGTGGACGGCAAGCTGTCCATATTTATTCACAAGCGAGAAGATCAGTCGTCTCACGAGGTCCTCCAGCCGCTCCTGAGGTATCCCGGGCTGGGCAGAAGGGCCATGAGGACTGTCTGCTGCCCTCCCTCCCTCCCTCTCCTCACCCTCTCTGGTCCTCCGGTTTGCAGCAGCTCGGAAGGTCGGCCTTTCCGCCTTGGGACGGGCGCGAACATGGAGAAGGTGGTCAAGATGGACCGAGACATGACCAAGGTGAGAGCGGCCTCCGGGAGGGCTTTGTAAGCGGCCCCATCGCTTTCTCCAGCCCTCCAACCTGCCCCGGAGAGGCCCATTGCAAGCCAGGCCTTTCTTCCCCAGGGCGGCTGCTGTGAGGTGGTCACGGAAGAGGCAGCCGCGGCTTTGCGGAAGGCCACCAAGTGGGCCCAATCCGGGCTGATTGTGAGCGTGGGACCCCCTGTGGAAACGGTCAGTCCCGAAAACACCAGCGGCCTCTCGACCGGGGACAAAAAGAAGACGGCCCAGACCTCCATCTGCAGGGAGCGGAATTCGGAGCTGGCCAGGTAGGCTGACCTCTGACCTTCAGAGCAGGGGGTGGGGGGTCCTGGATCTTGGAAGTAATGTTGCAGATTGACCCCTCGCTCTCAGCTCCTCTTTGGTAAGGCTCAGAGGGCGTGAAGGGGTTGGTGGGCAAGGGGATTTGAGCTGGGCTGCCCTGGATCCTCTGACTCCCCTCTCTCCAATCAGGACGGACCCTGTGCGGCCCTTCATCAGTGGCCATGTGGCCAACAGCATGGCAGCAGAGGTGATCGCTCTGCTCCACAGCCTGCTCATGGCACCCGAATCGAACGCAGCTCAGATATGGACCACCACCGCTGAAAAAGTAAGCGGGAGGAGGACTGGCCATCTCGCATCTCTCTTCCACCCTGTCCTGGTTTCTCTGCCCCGGTCCAGGCTTGCCATTCTGGGGTGTCTGGAAACTAACATCTGCCTCTCCAGCATTTAGGCATGCTTCCTGCCTCTGCTGGTTTGGGCTGAGAGGAGCAGCTAGCATCTGTTGGGCCTGGGAAGCTCCTCTTGATCCTTCCGTTGCCTCCCCAGTGCAGCACGACTCAGGGCTGGCTTTGGGGAGGGGGCCTGTTTATTCTCTGCAGCCAACTGGCATAATAAAGCCTCTCGGCCCCTCACGAGGGTGAGGGAATGAACCTTTGGAGTCTGAAATAGCAGCATTTTCATAAAAAGGACCCTGTGAAGGAATGAATCGGTGATGCCTAATGCATGACGTGAGGCAACGGTTTTTCATCCGATTCTGATTTGGTTTTCGATGCCCTGTGTGGACACGGCCAGGAAGTCACCTCCAACGTGTCCCCCCGCCGGGGCCTCTTTCTCTTCCTAGGTTTTGTCTCGTGCTCTGATGTACATTCCCCAGCTGGGGAAATACGCCGAGAGCATCCTGGAGAACGGCAGCAGCAACGGGAGGAAGCTTGCCACGCTGCAGAGGATCGCTCGCCAGGCAGTGGCCGCCCTGTGTGCCCTCGGAGGCTTCAAGGAGACCATCAAAATCGGCTCCGAAGTTCAGGTGGGCCAGCCTCCAAAGAGACCAACCGTTACCTTTCCGCTGCCATCTGTCCCGGCCCTCCCATTGTCCCTACAGTCTCAGTGGGTAATTAATTGGGAGCCCCGGAAGGATCTGAAATGCATTCTTCTTCTTTGAATAGGTGCTAGGTAGAGGAATAGCCAGAAGTATCGGGGTGGTGGCCTCCATCAACGAACAGGAAGGGATCGCCACGGTCAAATTCCCACCGATTAGTATAGACTGTAGGAAGACCTCCCAGGCCTCGGACGTCTTGACGATTCCGCTATCAAGGCTCTGCATCCCACGGTCAGAGGTGAGCGAGTTCATTTTGATACCCGGAAAGGAGCAGGTATGTGCCTGAACACGTAGTTTCTACCTTCAAGCTAAACTGTTAGCTCCACAGTTTAGATCCTTAAAAAGACCAGTTCACAAGATAATGTGGAGGGGAGAAGGTTAAGTTTTCTATGTCCAAGGAAGGCATTTAAAAACTCAACGGTAATAAGTGCCCGAAAGTGCCCAGCTACCTTGATTCTTCATGTCTGTATCGTCATGAGAATGTGGCCTTCCTTCCTTTTCTAGAAACTAACAACTTGGTTTTTTATTTCTGTCCTTCCACTCAGGCGCTGCCTCTGCAGAAGCTGTCCATTACCGAGAAGGTCGTGCAAGCCGTCCAGTCCATGTTGCTTCCTCAGGAAGGCAGTCTGTCTATCCACACCTCGCTGCCTGCCACGGGGGACGGCTCCACGCCTGTCATGGCCGTGGTGCGACTCCTGGCCGAAATCCGAACCAGGTGGGTGGAGATGCCAGATCCAACTGGGGTTCTGTGGGTGCTCAGTCGTTCTGGTTTGTTGTCACAAGGCCTTTCCCCGAGCCTGCTTGCCTGGAGTACTTGGCTCACCTGAGCGGGTTTGAGGGACGCCCCTTTTGCCAGCAAGCAAAATGACCCAACATTTCCCTTCAAGGCCTCATGGGCAAAGGAACTGAGAAAGCTGGAAGCCAGAGCTGTTTCTTAGTTGCTTGTTTGACCAGCATGGTGGCCTCTAGAAGTCATTGGCTGTTCCCAAGAACTCCTAAAGACCTGCTTTTCCCCCCCCCCTCTCTCTTTACCCCCCACCCCACCCCCAAGAGCATGCCTGGTGATGGCTCAGCTCTTGGAGGACACCTCCTTCTGTGAAGAATTCATCCAGCAGTGCCCAGCTGCTGTGGAAGTCCTCAACCTTGTAGCCCAGGAATGCAGCCCTGGTAAGAGCCGAGTCTTCTCGTCACAGATGCTTAGACTGGATAATTGTGACCCAAACAAGCCTTAAATGTTATTCTTAAGAGAGCAAAAAAGAGTCTACCTGGAAATATTGTGGATTAAAAAACAGGATCAGATTGTAGGGATCCCGGTTCCTGGATCTGAAGACTATCAAGCTAGTTTGACCTTCTCTAGTTTCCTGGGTAGTTATAAAGAGTAGCAAGAGGGATGAGACAAGCTTTAGTCCTCTCCTTAATTACTTCAAGGACCAGCAGGAAAAAAGCAGCCAGGAACCCCTTGTTTTTGTTGGCTGACCAGCAGCTGGTCCTTTAGAAGAAGCAGTTGGTGTATTAATAGCCCCTGAAATGAAAATGCAGCTTTAGAGACATCCTTCTGGCTTTGTTTGCAACCTTCTAGCGGAACGGCTCCTTGTTGTCGAAGCGCAGTGTGAAAGGCTACGGATGCTCTACCGCGATAGCGCTCGCCCGCCCCCACCACCCCTGCAGGCAGACCGAAGGCAGGTAAATATTATAGAGCAAGGTGGTTGGACTAGCCCCTCCTCTGGCCCGTGGCAAAGTCAAAGTGCTGGGCATCAACCACCCCAAGGCCTCTTGATTCAAGACTGCCACCGGTCAAGGATACGGCTCCTTGTGTGTTGTGGTCACCCAATCACAATCTGGACCGCTCTGATTAAATGCAGCTCTGTATCTTCTTGGTTCAGCCTAAAGAAATCACTTGGAGCCCCTCAAGGGTCTTTCCACCTGTGCGAGCCTGCATGTTCTCCTCCCATCTCACTGCGGTGACCTTCCTCGCGGACCCCAGCGCAGGGGGAGGGCTGCCTCGGGGCACCTTCATTTATGCCACCTCAGCAGTTCCGGTTCAGGTGAGGACTCACTGGGCACAGCTACAGTTCTGGAAGGGCACCGTGAAGCTCCCGGCTCTCACCTGCGGACGTTCCTTTCCCAGGCCCCCTCTTTCTACTGGGAGATTGAAATTGTGTCCTACGGAGATGCAGACGATGATACAGGCCCGATTGTCTCGTTTGGCTTTGCCACGGAAGCTGAGAAACGTGACGGAGCGTGGACAAACCCCGTGGGCACTTGCCTCTTCCACAAGTAGGTTTTGGAGATGTGGGAGCCAAAACTGGAGCCCAGGGTTGGTGTCCGTCGCAGGGGGAATTAAGTAAAACAGGAAGAGGACAGCTCTGGGTCAACCACAGGGATCCCTAAATGAGATAAACCCACTTTCGGAGGCTGTGCCTGGAATCAGTTCATTAAGACGTTGCTTTGTCAAGCTGTCTTGATAACTAATACACACCATTGCTTGCCTGCCACGGCCAAGTTCAGCTACTAAACTCTAGGAAAGAGTCACAGCTTCCTCTGTGAATATGACCCTTTTTTTGTGCATCTCCAGCAACGGACGAGCTGTTCACTACAACGGTTCCAGTTTGCTGCAGTGGAAGAGTGTGCGCCTGGATGTGGCCCTCTCGCCTGGTAAGCCTGCTGTGCCCTGTTGCTAACCAGCAAGCATCCTCCAGGGGTGTGGGAGAGCCCCGCTCAGCCCCCCTCTGGCCCCTTGGCTTTCTCCCTAGGTGACGTGGCAGGCATTGGCTGGGAACGGACAGAAGGGACCCCTCCTCCTCCAGGGCAGCCATCCAAAGGCAGGGTCTACTTCACCTACTGTGGACAGCGGCTGGGGCCGTATCTGGAAGACGTGTCTGGGGGGATGTGGCCAGTGGTCCATATCCAGAAGAAGGCAGGTTGAATGTCAAATCTCTCTCCCTGCTCAGATTCACTTGAGAAAGGGAAAAGCAGGTCTGAGAATAACTTCCACACATCAGCCAGCATTTATTTGATGTTACAGCTTTTCTCCTTTCTCTACTATAGTTAATATCATTACTTTGTAAAATAATAATAATAGTAAACTTCTGGAATATTTCCTGGAAGAGAGTAAGACCATCCAGGGCCAAAGGCTGAGCTCCTTCTCTTCTCGTTTCCTTCCAGAACACCAAAGTCCGGGCCAATTTTGGCTCTCATCCGTTCGCCTATGTGGAAGGCCAAGCGCACCGAAATGCCGCCGACCTCTGCATCGACCTGGCCGAGGAGATCAGCGCCAACTTTGAGGTGCTGCCTTTTGCCATGGCCTCCGACAGCGACAATGATGCCGGCACCAGCACCGCTTCAGATCCCGGGACTCACGGGCCTCCCTGCAGGATCGCAGCCGTGGCCACCGCCCAGCAACGTGAGGCTCCCCTCGGCCTGCTGGGTCTTCGCCACTGACTCCCCTCTGTGCCCCCCCCCTTGGAAAGCAAAACCAGCACAACGCAAGGAGGGCTGGCTTACTGGTGGCCTCCTGGGGGAGACGCTGGAAGCCGTGGTAGGAGAGCCCGACAGGCCTCTTGCCTTGGACGAAAGAACCCCGAACGGTTTCCTTTTACTTCCAGGCAAATTTTGGAGACAAATTTTGATCAATGAATCAATCAAAATATATTTGTCTAGTAACTGCTAATCAGCAAAAAGTAGGGTAACCTAGGACAGGACTAGGACTAAGAATAGAAAGGAACAGAACAGAATTCTGTGCTGGCCGAGTGTGTATTGGGCACACAAGGGATTTGTCTCCGGTGCAGAAGCTCTCGGTGTCCATACAAGCAACAAGTGGTAAATCATGATCATAAAATACAGTCATAAATCATAAGATACAAACGACAGTCATAAGAAGCTGAAGGAGTAGGCAACGGGACAGGCAATGGCCCCTTCCTGTTCCTTTCCCCCTTCCCTCTCTTAACGCCCTTCCCCTTCTCTCTCCAGAATACGACAGCGACGCCTCTTGCCATTACAAAATGGAGCGCAGCTACGAGAACTTCATCATCTCAGGGCCTGATCCTCACCCTCCACCCATCGCAGACGACGAGAGCGATGACGACGATGACGACGATGTCCCCCGGGTAAGCAGAAGGAGCGCTCAGGTCCCAGAGCAGCTACCTCCGAGTCAGCGGGGTGGATTTGTGCCAAAGTCGAAGGATTGGCCGTCCTGTCCTTGTTCATGGGAGGCAGCCCTTCTGTCCCCCTCTCCCCCCCCCCAGTGAAGCTTTGCCTTCCTCTGCAGGAGGACCACTACGCCTTGCTGGTCAAAGCCTGGGAGACCAAGGTGTTCCCCACAATTAGGAGGCGTTTCCGAAATGAAGCTGAGAGGAAGTCCGGCCTGGATCAAATTAAGGGAGCTTTGCAGTTAGGTAAATGCAGAATGTTTCTCTTTGGGACGGGACACCGGTCCCTGCCTTGGCTGAGAGCCTGTCCTGTCCTGCCTGTCCCTCCTTTTTCATGGAGTTTCATGAAAGGCTTGGCGCACCTGCCAGGAATCCCGGGCAGGAGCACCCCTTCGCCCCCTCGGCCTGCCCGATCTGTCACCGGAGGCCAATCCGGAGGCTGGTTTGCCTTTCAGGCATGGTTGACATAGCGCGGCAGACGGTGGAGTTCCTCTATGAGGAAAACGGGGGCATCCCTCGCGACCTGTATCTTCCCACCATCGAGGACATCAAAGACGAGGCCAACAAGTTCACCATCGATAAAGTTCGGAAAGGTACGTCTGCTTTGGGAGTTGCAATCGGGAGGAGATTTGGGGCTTCCTGCTGGCTCCTACTTGGGGGCTCGTGGGGAGAGAAGCAGCCCGCTTGACAAGCAGCCGGAGCTCTGCTGGAGCGGGCAGTTCACACCTACAAGGCGACATTTGAACACAGCTGCATTACCCCAGTCGCCATAAAGACTCGTGCCAGGAATCCAAGGGGCTTTTGCCAGCCTTGAAGGCTTCACACCAACTTATTCACGCCAACTGTCAGGCGTCCGCCCTGAGGCCAGGGACCCAGCAGGGAAAGCTCAGCTGCTGCTTGTAGAGGCCCTGGCCCTAAGCTTCCCCTTCTCCTGCCGCCAGGACTCACGGTTGTGACCCGCTGCCCAGAGAGCAACAACGTGGCCAGCAGTGCCGTGGCAACTGCCCTGCCCAAGTTTGCCATCCGCGGGATGCTGAAGACCTTCGGGCTGCACGGCATCGTCCTGGATGTGGACTCGGCAAGTAGAGCCTCCCTTTAAGCTGGGAGGGAACCCCCGGGCAGCCGGGATTGCACCCCGTGCCCAGCCTCTCGGACAACAACAACGGAGTTTGTCCTCACAGGTGAACGAGCTGGTGCAGGTGGAGACGTACCTGCGGAGCGAGGGTGTCCTGGTCAGGTACTGGTACCCCATCGACATGCTGGAGCGGCCCCCGGCCGGCCACAGGAGGACAGCCACCAACGGCCTGGTGTCCCTGGACAATTCAAACATCCAGATTCACAGGTAAGCAGAGACAACGGCCGACAGGCAGTCTGAGCCTCCAGACCCCACATCCCGAAGCTGTAACCAGCTGGCTAAATTAATCTCTGACTTATGACAGTTCACTTAATGGCCGTTCAAAGTTACAACGGCACTGAAAAATGTGGTAAAATGGGGCAAAACTCACTTAGCAAATGTCTCCCTTAAGGACAGAAGGTTTGGGCTCGGCTGTGGTCGTGGGCTGAGGACCAGCTGCAGAGCCTCTAGGAAAGGGCCCTGACTTAAGTTCAGAAGATAAGACACCACTTGCCGCTCATTAAATCGCCCTCTGCCAATCTAGGGTTGTTGAATATATTTGGATGTCTGTTAGCGTTGAGGTTGGGAAGTTGCCCCTTGGCGGCCCCGAAACACCCATGACAGTGTGCAATTCTGGAGGCCCCCGGAGTCTTCCGGGGGTTGCAGCTGGTGGAGAACAGCATATCGACGCAGCTGTTCCATTTCAGGGAGCTCCTTCGCTGCGAGGCTGTGCTGGCTCGCCTGTACTGCCGGATGGCCCTGCTCAACATCTTTGCCCCCAAGACGCCCCACATGTTCACTCAGCTCTTCAGCGTGCGGGACATCACCCTAGAGCACCTCCAGCTGCTCTCCAACCAGCTCCTGGCGCCCCCCCTTCCAGGTAACGCCATCTCCTCTCGGCATCGCTCGGCTGAATCAGCGAAGGGGGGCTGCGGGGGGCTTTGCCCGTAAATCTGTGTCTGCTTGTTGAAAGAGAACGGTCCCTACGATGGCCGGGCAGCGGCCGTGAAGCCAAGTCTGATTCTGTCTCCACTTTGTCTTCCCAAAGGAGAAATGGGTCCCTGGGAGGTAGAGTTGAGTGGGCTGTTTTTCTTCTTCCTGTCCAGACGGTACCATCAGCTCCACCTCCATGCTTCTGGCCCAGTCCCTCCAGCACTCGATCCATTCCCAGAACTGCTCGGCCACCGAGCTGTTCTTCCAGGGCAACGCCGAGACGGTCCAGGAATGGCTCACCATCGCCATCGCTCGCACCCTGCACCAGGGAGAGGAGAGCTTGCTTGACCTGATGAAGCAGATCTGCTTCTTCCTGCAGGCAAGTCAGAAAGGAAACCAGCGAGCCAGCACAGCCTTGCAGCCTCCAAGGATTGTCTGCTCGCTCGCTTGCTTCCTCCCCCTCCCACTTACTCAGGGGCCTTTTGGGGTGTAACCGTTCCTGCGTTGGCAGTCCTGAATTGCTCCAGTGAGCTGCTTTGGTTTCTGTTTCCAGAATGCTCCTGAGCAGTTTCCCTCGGAGGAGTTCCCCATTTCTGAATCCAAAGTAAACATGGACGTCCATTTTCCCGGGGCTGCCTTTGTCATCGTGTCCTGCAAGGAAAGCCAGTCCGGATTCCGTAAAGAGTAAGTGGCCCGAGCAGAGAGCGAGGAGTTGAGGCTGAGTCTCTGAGCCACAGCCTTCCGGAATCGGCTAATGTCTCCTGTTCCCCAACTGACCCTCTTCAACTGTGTCAGGATAGAAGAAAGGGAAAGGGCAGCTCCACCTGCCCGGAGGTTGCCGGCTAAGCCGTCCTTGTCTTTTCCAGCTCATCCCTCTACAAGGCCCCCTGGGCCCGCATCTTGCTCTACGGCCTGGGCCACAAGGTCAAGAAGAACGGTCAGCTGAACCTCATCGAGGCCGTGTGCTACCCTCGGGACGCTTCTCCTACCAACACAGGCCTGACCCCACCTCCCACCACCAACCAGTATCCTTCGGTCATCATCTCCACAGACAAGGTCCACATCAAACTGGGTACGATTGAAAGCCAGAACTTTAGAGTAACAGTTAGAAGCTGGCCAGAAATTAGAGCTGAGCCGGGTGTCAGGAGAATATCCTGAATGTAGCTGGGACTTGTGCAGCTGGAGCTCAGATACCAACAGAGCTACGTTAATTGACCCAGATTTTTGCAGTAATGTTGTGAACGAAGAGAAGCCTTATACTCGGGCAGGAGAAAAGTGCTGGGTGCTGATGATTTACTTTTGGAGTGTGTCAGATATTTTGGTTTTTGAGTCACCCCCTTATGGAAATAACATACACAGAAACACCGTTCAGAGTCTAAATTCCACCAATAAGCTCTCCTGCTTTTGTGGGTCTCCATTCAAGGCGTGTCCCCCCCTCCTGGTGCCGTGTTGGTCCTGCACTCCCTTCCACTCGAGTTCCCCCTGGCCGTGGCATTTGCAGAGCAGCTGCTTACCTGGAAGCAGGAGGACGGCGAGGGACAATCCGAAGAAGACCCGGACGCGATCCCTGCCTCGGTTTTCCTGCAAGTGGTGGAAATTCTAGGTGAGAGAAAAGCGGCTTGTGGCACATTTCATAGCCAGGAAGGGGGAGGGAAATGTGATTTGGGAGGATGTTACGGCCCTGGAAACATGGCAGCAATAGAACAATTCCATTGCTCTAGCTGAAGCCAAAACGAGAAATTGGTAGCTTGGAAGGGGTAGGCCCTGGGTCTCAGTTTGGGTGAAAAGGACTTGGCGACCTGGTCGATGTTGGCCGAGTGATCCACCCGGTGCTGTCCAAGGAATCTGCACGATAAGAAAGTCCCAGAAGGCCCAGGGGCATCTGTGGCCTCTTCCACAACTCCTTTGGGCTCCTGGGAAGTTGAAGGGCTCAGCTTGGCGCCTCTCAGTTGCTGGAGCTAACCTCGGCTGGGTTCCAGTTAAGAGGAGAGGGCAGGTTTCCCTGCCTTGAGTCTCATTACGGCGTAGCAGCCCTTTCGAAGTTCATGCAGGTTCCAGGGAAAACAGTGTGTAAATTGGCAAAGAGCTGCCGAAGGACGTCTCCCTCCAGCTGAACTGTTCAGGATCCCACCGTCCTCTTCCAACCCTCACAGGGAACTTCCTGTGGACCACCAGCATGGCCCCCTGCGTGAAGGAGCTGCTGTTCCACCTACTGGCCGAGCTGCTGCGCAAGGTCCACAGCCTGGAGCAGCGGAAGAGCCCGGCAGGCCTCTCCTCCTCCATCGCCCTCCAGCTCAACCCCTGCCTGGCCATGCTGATGGCGCTCCAGTCGGAACTGCACAAGCTCTATGACGAAGAGACCCAGAGCTGGGTGTCCGGGAACGCCTGTGGCGGGGCTGGGGTGGGGGGAGCCGACCAGGGCAGGTTCTCCACCTATTTCCACGCCCTGATGGAGGTCTGCCTGGCTGTGGCCGAAGTGACCCTGCCGGTCAACATGGGCATCACCGCCAGCGTGATGTCTTCGACCAGCGGCCCAAATCTAAGCGATTCCTCTTCCTCCTCTTCCTCCTCCCCTGGGCAGACCCCCCAGAGCCCCAGTCTCCTCTCCAAGAGGAAGAAGGTGAAGATGAAACGGGAGAAGACCTCGGCTTCGGGAAAGCGGTCTTCCTCCCATGTGGCCGACGCTGACCCAGCCCTGCTGAGCATCGGCGGGAGTAAGCCAGAGGACATGCTGTGGTTCCATCGGGCCCTCACTTTGCTAATCATCCTCCGGCACCTCACCAGGAAGAACCCCCAGGGTCTAGGGGTGACCAACGACGCAGTGGCAGACGCCTGCCAGGCCCTGGTTGGGGCGACGGCTCACAGCCGCCTGCTGGTGATTTCGGGGATCCCCACCCACCTGGAAGAAGGGGTGGTGCGGAGCGCCATCCGCAAGGCCTGCAATGCTCATGGCGGCGTCTTCAGAGATGAGATCTACATCCCGGTACAGGAGGAGGAGCCCAAGAAGGCCAAGGACAAAGCGGAGGGCAGGGAGGGCCAGACCGAGCTGGGGAAGCCAGTGGTGTCCAGCAGTGTGGACAGCTTGGACATCAGCAGCTCCAGCAGCGTCACGCCGGCCATGAGCGTCAGCGCTTCCGCCTCGACCAGCCAGGCCTCCGTGTGCAGCTCGCAGGGCATCTCCCGGACCGTCAGCGACATCTCTGTGGACCAGTTTCAGGCCAGCCTGGAGGTGGCTGTCCCGTCCGGCTTGCTGGAGCCGCACGGGGTCTCCAGCCAGGAGAGCTTGGACCTGTCACTCTGCAGCACCGGCAGCCTGGGCAGCCTGGGCAGTCTCGGGGAGCAGCTGGACAATGGGGAGACGGCTTCGGCCTCTGACGTGGGCTCTTTGTACACCGTTACATCACTCGACAGCCAGACGGTCCCCTCCAGGCCCATCAAGGGCTTTGCCGTGGTGGAGGTAAGAAGGGCTTTCAGGGCCCCCGAGAGAAAAGCCAGCTGTTCTGAAGGGTGGCGAGTGGGCAGCGAGCGGTGGATAAATGCTCTGTGGCTGTGTGGCTCCTTTCCTGCTTTCAGGCTTCTGCAATGCAGTGGGAAGGAAAGGGAAGGGAAGGGAAGGGGGGAAGGAGAGAGGGAAGGAAGGGAGGGATAAGGGAACAATGAATGACCTTGGATGAGGGTCCAGATCTTTTTACCTCTTGCAAGGAAAACAAGGCTGGAAGGAATGGATTCCCTCTTAAAATGCTGCAAGACGCTTGGCTGCCGGGGAAGATTGTCCCCTCCTTCCAAATCACTCCCGTGTTGGCTTTCTTTAACACAGATCAGATCCCGGGCCAAGATTGAGAAGATCCGGGCCAGTTTGTTTAACAGCAGCGATCTGATCGGTTTGTCAACTCTGGACGGAGAAGACGAGCTGATGGAGTTGTCCTCTGAGGAGATTTTGACTGTCTCGACTGTGAATCAGAGTTTGTTTGATACTCAAGGAAGCCCTGCGCTGGAAGACTACTTCAGTGACAAAACCATGAAAGGTGCGTGTCTGTGGGTGTGTCTCTGCACGGTGTGTTCCACATTGACAGATGCCTTGTGCACATTGTGTATGGAGGAGGGGGGAGGACCCAGTAGGCTTCAGTTTTGGAGCAAGTGGAAGATCTAAGATCTAAGCTTCCTTAGAATCACAGAAGGGCTCCCGGGATCCTGCAGTTCTCCAGCCATGAAAGTTGGACCTGCTTCAGTTCCACAAAGGAGCGCTTGGATGCAAGCAAACCCTCAGTCCGGTTGATTCAAGACACAGCTTTTCCCGGGAGTTTAAAACTAGTGGTTTCAGAGATAAGGTGGCGGGAAAGCCTTCTGAAGTGACCTTTTGCCTTTCTCCCCACAGGGGACAAGCTGGTGCCCGGGGCTCGCGAAGTCCTCACGGACATCTTTAAAAGCTGCCTCCATTCCGAGCAAGTGCTGAGCCTGCTGCCGGCCAAGCCCACCAAAGTGATGGAGATCTACCTGAGCAAAGAGCAGATCAACGCCCAGGCCCCCGGGAACCTCTTGCACACCTTCTTCACTCACGTCCGTCCCCCCAAGAAGGCCCTGGAGGATCAGCTGACCCAGGTGGGCGCTCTCTGCTGCCCTGGGGAGGCAGCCCAGCTCGGTGGGAGGGCAGATTCCTTGGAGCCCCTGAAACGGCTGACCTTCCCCGCCCGAAATGCTGGCCCTCACCCTCTCCCTTTGTCCCTCGAAGATCCTCAGAAAATACGGAGTCCCCAAGCCGAAGTTCGACAAGAGCAAATACAACAAGGGGGGCAAAGAGCAGCACCCCGTGAAGGTGGTGAGCACCAAGCGGCCGGTCACAAAGCCCCCGGCCAAGGAGAAGGCTGTGCTGAACAGCGTCAGGTGAGGGTTTGGCCCCGTGGACCCCCAGGAAGGAAGGAACAGGGCGGCCCCAGGCAGCCGGTTCCCTCCTGTCCTCCTCTGGGAATCCGTGCAAGTTAATCTGACGGACACGGTGGGTCACCTCCCTTTGCGTCCCCTGGTTTTGCTTTGAGCTGCCTGGCTGGCGCAGGATGGGCTGCCCTGTTGGGACAGAGGGACCTGCTGCCTGGGAAGACTGTGGTGCGAGTCAAGTTTCTCAGGGAAAGGGGTTGACCAAAACGCTGTTCCTTCCTCCTCCTCCTCCTCCTCCTCCTCCTCCTCCTTCAGCAGGACAGCCCTGAGCGAGAAGAAGCCCACGGTGAAGGCCCCACGGTCTCCAGAGAAGAGCAAGCCTGAGGAGAAGGACCCTGACAAGGCCCCCACCAAGAAGCCGGAGGGTAGCTCAGCCCCCTCCTGAGGCCGGGGAGAGAAAGCTCCGGGCTTTGGGTTGGCTAGGCAGGGCCGGGAAATGGGGGGGGGAACTTTGTCCCATAACCGGCACTCAGATTGGCCATTTGGTGACTGAGGACCTTCTTGGAAGCTGCTCTGCGGCTCTCAGAGCCATGGAGGGGCTTAATTTCAAAATAAATGGAAGTCCACGTTGGATGGCAGGTTTTCAGTATGAGAGAAAGCAGCCACAAGGGAGAAAGCAAACGTGGGCTGGGCTCTATACTGTTCCCTGGATATATCAGTGCTGACGTATTTATTTTATCTGGCAAATGATTTCAGCTCCTGAAGAGAAGTATTTGACCCTGGAGGGATTCCACAGATTTGTGATTGACCGAGCAAAGCAGGACATCCGTAGCGTGTGG
Source organism: Crotalus tigris (assembly GCF_016545835.1). Lineage (NCBI taxonomy): Eukaryota > Metazoa > Chordata > Lepidosauria > Squamata > Viperidae > Crotalus > Crotalus tigris. Next base: position 1,147,930 of record NW_024097560.1, on the reverse strand, counting down.
CGAGCCATCCTGTCCTGTGGCTATGACCTCCATTTTGAAAGGTAGGGGAACTTGCAGCCACGTCTGTGTGTGTCTGGGGGGGCTCTTCTTCCTCTGAGACCCTCTCCTCCTCTTTCCCCCAGGTGCGCCTGCCTCGACGCCAGGCACGCCCAGAAAGCCTGCCGCAAGTGGTCCTTGGAGATGGACGTTGCCCTGGTCCGCTACATCAACCGGGTCTGCCGCCATCTGGCCATCACCCCTGCACGGCTGCACCCCCATGAGGTGTACTTGGACTCGGCGGACACAGCTGACCCCCAGGTCTCCTGCCTCTTGAGTATGTGCTGGACTCTTTTCTTCTCCTCCCATCCCTTCCTCCCCCCCCCTTGTTTTTCAGCCACTCCTGACCCCTGTGCTCTGTTCACAGGCGTCCCCCTAGAAAGCCTCCGCCTGCGTTTCGCCCTGCTCCAGTCCCTCAACACCACCCTGGAGACCTTCTTCCTGCCGCTGGTGGAGCTCCGGCAGACCAAGGAGTATCCCAACAGCATCGCCGCTCTTCTGCAGGAGGCCAAAGGTCAGGGCTTGGGTGGAGGGGGGGCAAAGCAGATGGAGACGACAAAACTGGCCGAGGCGCTGGAGGGCTTCCGTCTCAGACAGGGGCCCAAGTCCAAATTCGTAATATCTGATTGGAGTGTCACTGGACTCGCTTAGTGTCATTTTAGTCAGTTTTTAGACAGAGATGAAATGAAGTGGGTTTAAGTTTCACCCTCCTATTACATTTGAAATGTGGATTCTGGAAACCACCTGAGGCAGAGGATGCAAGTATTCCGTGTTGTGAAGGAAACCAAAATCCATGTTGGGAAAGGGCAGAATCGTATTGATGGGTCAAGGAAACCAAATGAAAAATAAGCAACTTCCTTTGGTTTCTTTTCTCTCCTGGTTGGCTACTCCCCTCTGCGGGCCCCCAGGGCAGAATCTGGGGCTGGATGAGAGGAAATAATGTAAACCATGCAAAGGGAACGGATTGTCTGGGGAATGGCCTACGTATCTTGGATTGCGATGTTGTTTCTTACGGGGGGACTGTGATGTTTGGTCTCTTCAGGGCTGATTTTTTATGACACGAAAGTGACCGTCTTGAACCGTGTGCTCAACGCCACAGTGCAAAGAACCGTTGATCATGCAGCCCCAGAGATCACCTTGGACCCCCTCGAAATCGTGGGAGGTACTTCAGGGGAAGCCCCCCACTCTTCTCCGTTTCTCCTGAGCTGGGTGGGATCGTCAGAATTTCACAGCCGTGGATGGCCGTTTTCAGCCTGCGTTTTCTTTCCGTTCCTCTCCCACAGGAGAGATTCGTTCTTCAGAAAATTCCTATTTCTGCCAGGCTGCCCGGCAACTGGCTTGCGTTCCCTCATCGCAGCTCTGTGTGAAATTGGCCAGTGGAGGAGACCCCACTTACGCCTTCAACATCCGCTTCACCGGCGAGGAGGTTCACGGCACAAGTAAGCCGCCGGCTGGGAGGTCAAAAGGCTGGCAGGAACTGCTTGAACATTTCAGCAGCGACGCGGGCCTCACTTGTTCTCTCAGCATAAGCGCTTATTTCTTTCTCCTTCTTAATGTATAAAATGGCCTCTTGTATATTCCCCAGTTAATCTCAACAGCCCTGTAAAATACGGTGGGCTCAAAATCATGCAAAAAATGGCTGGTGGATGAGTTGAGTAAGTTGCTCAGAAAGCCGAGGCTCAGCTGGTCAATGAAGTCCATTCCCCAGTGGGGAACCACGTCTGGCTTCTAGATTCATCTTCTTGGCCATTGTAGGAACGGAATATCAGATGAAAGGAACGCTTTGTGACCAGTGTCCTCCACGTGTCTTCCAGGTGGATCTTTCCGTCACTTTCTTTGGCAGGTCTGTAAGGAGCTTCAGAGTACGTTGCTGTCCCTCCTTTTGCTCTGTCCAAGCTCGGCAGTCAACAAGAACAAGGTACGCCAGCGGGTGCCCAGGGCCGACGGAGCCCCAAGGCTCTTCGTGAAACTGCGGCCAGTTGGCAGCAGCCAGGACGCTCGTTCCCAGCCTCGCTGGCGCAGAGGAGCCAAAAGGCTTTCCACAGCACCGGGCATGAGAGTCTTGCCAGTCAGCCAAGCAAGCCATGATTCCTCAGGAGACGGGGGCTTTCGAACCCATGCTGCCTTTCCTCCCCAGGGCAAGTACATCTTGACACCCAGCCCCATCAGCTACGGGGAGGAACAGCTGCTGCACTTCTTTGGGCAACTCCTAGGCATTGCCATTCGGGCTGATGTCCCTCTGCCCCTGGATCTCCTGCCCTCCTTCTGGAAGATCTTGGTAGGAGAACCGCTGGAGCCAGATGTGGACCTCCAGGAGGCTGACGTGCTAACCTACAATTACGTCAAAAAATTTGAAAATGTAAGTCTTTTGCGGTGGCGGATCCTCTTGCCCAGCCTTGATGGGGTGTTGTAAAACCTTCAAAATAAAGTTTAAATTCATGTAGGATTGTTTTTGGGTTAATTGCCCATTTAGCCCATTCATCAGCTTAGTCATCAATTGCCAGGCCTCTCAGTCTTCAGGAGCAGAAGGGAGAAATAAATTAAAAAGCCCACTTCGTGGTTTCAGTTGGCTTTGCCCTGGAGCGCTTTGATTCATGAACACACTTTCACGTAGGCCGAATTCACACTTGCTCGCAGCGTCCTTGTCCTAGTGAAGAAATGTTTTGTCTCTGCCGTCTTAGCTGAACGACGAAACCGAGCTGGAAGCTGTGTGTGCTGAGATCGCCTCCCAGCACGTCGCAATGGAGAGCCCGGACAGTCCCAACAAGCCCAGCTGCAAGTTCACCTACGTGGCCATGACCGGAGAGGAGGTGGAGCTGTGTGCCCGGGGCAGGCACATCCCTGTGGTGTGAGTAGCAGAAGCTCCGTGGCGGAGGGCAGCCTGTGAGCCAAAGGTGCCTGAAGCGGGTCCGAAGGAGGCCTGACACGTGGGTCTCGGCTCTCTTAGCCTCCCTTTATGGCTTACGACGGGTAGGACGCGCTCCCTCCGCTGGAAGGCGGCAGAGGGGGAGGGAGAAGCAGGAGTGTCCCGTGGGAGACGAGCCAAGCAGGGCTTCCTGCCCTGAGACAACGAGTCTCTTCACGGGTCCCTGAACGCATTTTTCTTTTTAGGTGGGAGAACAAGGATGTCTACGCCACGGCCATCCGGAATCTGAGGTTACACGAGTTGCAGACTCCAGAGTGTGTGATGGCTGTGAGAGCTGGCTTGGCCTCGATTATCCCCTTGCAGGTTTTGACCTTGCTGACTCCCCTGGAGATGGAACTGAGAACTTGTGGGCTCCCCTACATCAACCTGGAGTTCCTCAAGGTAATTTGAGGGCTTCCAACCTGAGGGAAGGCAGGAGGCCTGCGAAAACCGGGGAGCCTTTGGGAAGACCCTGCTTTCACGCCCTTCAGAAGACGGCGGCTGCCCGTCCCCCTTTTTCCCCGTTCGTCTTTTGTCGCTGCAAGTTAGTAGCAGGGCAGTCGAGACCAGAACTAGAACTAGCTTAGATGAAGACCCTAGTAGAGAATGCTCAAGTCCGCCCAAGTGGAATAAAAAGAAAAAACAGATTCGGGAGCCCCAGGTGATCCAGAGTCTGTTGAGGGTATCTTAAGTCTTACACATGAACTAGCTTCCCTTCCTTGCCATCCACAGGCACACACATGTCTCCTTGTCTTTCCCCCTTGGCCATCCACAGGCACACACCATGTACCAAGTGGGGCTGATGGAGACCGACCAGCATATTGAATTCTTCTGGGGAGCCTTGGAGATGTTTACCCAGGAGGAGCTCTGCAAATTCATCAAGTTTGCCTGCAACCAGGAGCGCATCCCCTTCACCTGTCCCTGCAAGGATGGAGGTCCAGACACAGCCCATGTGCCGCCCTACCCCATGAAAATTGCACCCCCGGATGGCACGGCAGGTACGGTTGTTTCCTGGCACAGAAATGAGGGGAAGAGGGTCTTTCGGCAGAAACGAAACATGGCTGAGCCAAACAGTGGGGTTACTTCAGGGGGATTAATGGGCCCAGTGTTGGTTTGGCCTTCCTAACAGTTAAGGAAGGGGGAGTTAACTCCTGCTTGGTGCAGAAGGCCAGCGTGACTTTGGTTCACTTTGTTCTTCCTTGGCATTGTAATTTGAAACACAACTTGGCCGGCTGTTTCATCCTTGAGTAGCACACTTATCTGTAATCCGATAGCAGAGGGGGGGGGGGAATAAGAGTCAGAGTTGTGTCTAACGATCCTTCGGAAAAGCAAAGCTTCCTTCTAGCAGGCTGACTCTCCCTCCCTCCCTCCTCCCTCTCCTTCCTTCCTTCCTTCCTTCCTTCCTTCCTTCCTTCCTTCCTTCCTTCCTTCCTTCCTTCCTTCCTTCCTTCCTTCCTTCCTTCCTTCTTTCCCAGGCTCCCCAGATTCACGGTATATCCGTGTGGAGACCTGCATGTTCATGATCAAGCTCCCCCAGTATTCTTCATTGGAGATCATGCTGGAAAAACTCCGGTACGCCATCCACTATCGGGAGGACCCTCTCAGCGGTTGATCTGCTCCCCTTCAAGGGTGGGCCCTTCAGAGGACGCGTCTGAGAAGTCCAGCCACGACCAGGCAAGAGCAGGAGGTGAACTTGGTCCTCCCCTTCGTTCTTGCGACAACCTTCATGGAAGACTCCCGCTTCCTCTTTGCAGACTCCTGGGATGGATGGAATTTGCTGCTGCTGCTGCTGCCTTGCAGAAAAGTTAGTCCGGGGAGCGATGTTTGCAATCCTGGCGGATCCCCCCCCCCCGTCTCATCCTCATCGGGAAGGAGCTCACGGCCGAGGGGATTTCCGGGGATCGGCTGTGCGAGGGGGAGATCCTCTGCCACCATTTCTGAGTGCGGCAGTAAAGCTGCCACACTTCTTTTCGGTGATTGGGGCACAACGTAACTCACTGGAGAAGAACTGGCATTTCCCACTTTCTGCCAGGCTCAGGAGGGGGTAACTTCACACATTCCACTGTTAGGGTGATAAACAACGATCACTTCCCGATTGCTCAAAGCCTAAATTGTGAGAGTCTAAAGTTGGGTGGGGGGATTGCCTGTCTCGCTGCTGATCACCCACTTTATCGGCTCGGACCCAGCTGGCCTCAAAGGTTCCACCCTGCACTCAGAAATGGTCCTCCCGAGATCCCCGTTCGCACGTTGCCTTTAGAGAGGCAGATCCCGGGCTCCTCCTTAGCAAAGACCGAACGGATCCGCCTGGCTTTCTGATTTTTATTTCAATGGAAGGGTTTCCAAGGGAACTCTGCAGACTGACACAACGGTAGCACCGGTGTGCCCGGCAGATGCGCCCCGGCTTTGAATGACACACCACGCACGCACGGGGGCGTCTTTTGAGTAGCATCAAACATCTAACAAAAATAGTGTCAGATCAAGCCATTTGGGGTCCCTCACTTTCCAACTCAAGACCCCAAAGGCCTCAGAGGGCCCCGCTTGGCTGGGTGCCGTCTGAGAGATGTCAACGGCCGCACTCCCAGCTCGCCTCCTTCCCCGCAGAAGCCGGGATGTCGCCAGCTGTCCTCTAAACGGAATGGTTTTGCTCGTCCGTAGGCACGGAGGAGCTGTATTTATTGTATATTTCTGTGAATACTGTTAATTATTTGGCCTGAGTGACGTGCGGATGGAGGTTGGGGATGATTGGGAAGATGCGTGACTGTTTTTAGGGCAAGGGGCCAAGGGGGGAGGGCTCCATCGCCTCCCTTGCGCAGTCATCCCTCTGGCCCACCTTCCGGCAGAGGTGCCCCCCCTCCCGTTTTCAGGCTAAGGAGAGGCGATATGGTGCATTTATTAGCGCTCAGGAGAAAAACACAGGGACTTTTAACTTTGTTCCACCCACAAAAGATCAACTGTCCTGTTTTCCAGAGATTGGGCGGGGGGCTTTTCTCCCGAGGGGGCTTCTTGTTCAAATACCTCACAGATACCTTTCAGCTGCCACATTGGTGGATGCTCCCTCTCCCTCCCAGAGACCACCAAGGTATCCAGAGTAACCGCATTTTGGCCCCAAATGTGTGTGCTGTAAAGTGACTTGATGTATATTTATTCCAATTATTTATGGTTGCATTTAAGAAAACAAATGGTCTTCTTATGGTGTTTACCCCCCACTCACTGTAAATGGAGCTTCGGGGGGGGGGCGCGCAGGAAGTTGTGTGTCCAGATCCGACACCTTCCCTCTGCACGGTGGATTCCTTTGCAAGCACAGGTCGGGGCAAGCTGGAGGAAGTTGTTAAGGAGGAGTGAGCAAAGTGTGAGAAAGAAACAGGCCGGAAGGTCCAGAGCCCGTCAGATCACTTTTGGTTCGCTCTGCGGCTGCTGCTGCTGCTTGAGGGCTAAAGCCCGGCTGCCCCTTCCTTCGGGATCTGGGACTGTGAGTCTTCTTCCTTTTAACTTGAATAGTTGTTCTGAATGTAAAAAGCTGTTCCTGAAGACAGCGGAGAACACGGAGGCATTTCAGTTTAAGCTCACGTTCGGTATCCATTTTCCTATTTATTATCCACGATGAACCCATGGAGGTGCTTTTGGGGCAGGGAGGAAGCCTCTTGGGCCAGAAGCCCTGCGGAAGAGGCCGAGCTCCTTCGGATGAGGACCCCCAGACAGGCTGCCTGCTCCAGCTCACTCTGGGATGGGTTTATTGCACTGTACGTTTTCTTTTTTAATTTATATTTACTTAAGCAAACGTGTAAATATTTTGTAAAAAAGAGAAAAGTGAGCCAAGGGCTGCCCCTTTCTCGGTCAAGGAGGACTCCGTGTTTCCTTCTGCCCAAGGAAGACCGGCTGCCCAGCTGACAAGGCTTCTTTGCCGTTGTTTTGTTAATTTATTCTCCACTTTTCACCCCTCGATCCTACCACAACGGTCCCCCCCCAGAACTGTTGCCTCTTCTCAATATTTAAAAAAAAAAAAAAAAACCACCACCGCAGCTTGTCTCTGTAAACATACCCAACAGCCCTCTGCCCTTGGAAAGGACCCTGCAAGGTTGGCTCCACTTGTTTTAAGAATTCTTTGGCTTTTTCTTGTATTTAATAAATGCTTACATTTGGTGGAAGTGTCCATGAAACAGCTTTGTTCTTGGCCTGGCCTTGGGAGCCAGTGGGGAGTGGGCAGAGGAGGGAATGAAATAAGGGGGGGGGGCTCACTGGAAGGGGAGACAGGACAATTAACTGGAGGGCCTGCAGCGGCCCCCATCTGCTTCTGCTTTGGGCTGGGGTCACACCAAACCGATTATTTTGGTGGCATGTTGCATGAGCCTAGTTAATGAATGGCCTGGAGATAAATAGAGGTTTGACTAATAGATACAAACTTTATTATAAGAAATTCAAAAGTCTCCACACACACACAAACACCCCTCCCCTCCGGCTCCTCGCACTCAGAGCGCCAGTTTCAGCTTTTAAGGCCGTGCGTCTGAACCGCAAGAGGAGCCCCCCCCCCCGGAGGGGGAGATTTCCCTCTTTTCACGTTGACTGAAAAACTGGACTGGGAGGGAGAAGAAAGAGGCAGCTGAGGGCAGAGAGGAAAAACTCCTAGCAGCAAAGGTACCAAACTCGGCGATTGCTAGCCTTTTTATTCCTTAGGCATTTGGGAAGGGGGGGTGGGTGGGGGTTTCTCTACACTTGAAAAAGAGGAAGGGTCTGAGCCCCCCCCCCGAGGGCCCTGAAGTGATTCGGGTCTCAAGCAGAAAGCAGTGGGGCCGAGGCCCCCCCCCTCGACCAGCATCAAAACATTGCACAACTGACAAAGCAACCATGGGGTCCTCCTGCTGCAGCCACGTCTGTGAGCTGAAGGGTGGACTGCCAGCCCCGCAGCTCCTGTGGGAATCGCGTCACGAAACCGAGTCCTTGTGCCAGAAGGGAGGCAAGAGAAGGTGGCCCCGAACGCTTCCCCCTCATTCGCTGTCGGGATCGGCCGACTTCACTTGCCGCGGTCTTGCCTGCAGGGAGGAAAGCCAGAGGCTCTGCTCAGGAAGGGGAGAGGCCGGGCCGGAATCGGACGTTTCGGGGAAAGAAAGCGACTCTCTCGTCTCCTGCCCCTGCGAGACCTGGAGGCAGGACAGGAGCCCTTCAAAGCCCTCGGAGGGCTGAGGAGGATTCCTGGAGACAAGACCCTGGATTTCTTCACCTCGTGATTCAGAGAGGAAGAGTTTAAGTTGACCGACAGAGAAAGGCACCTCCAAGTACGCAGCTGAGGAAAATCACAGACAGCAAGAAGGGTTGACATCAAGTGTAAACGGGGCCGTGGTTGAGACAGAGGGCGTATTACCTAAGCGCAGACTTTTCTGGATACGGGATGTTTCATTGAGAGGAAGGTTGATTCAGATTTTGCAAAAGGCTCACCTTTTATTGCAGAATTTGGCTTTTAAAACCTTGCCCAAGAGGCCATCGGCCAAGTGCAGCCCTTACCTTGGAGTTATTGAAGTGGGGCGGACCTGCAGGACTTTGTCCTCCTTCCTGTCTTATACTGAGAGAGAGAGAGAGGAAAAAACCCAGAGGGATAGTTGAAGAACAAAACTTTTCTTTAAGATTGTTTTAAAATCCCCCCCCCCCAAAACAGCTGCCTGTTCCAGTTAGACCAGAAGGCAAAAAAGGAGAGGTTCCCTCCCACCCCCTCAACAAGGAGCAGCCCAGATTTGCACCCATCATCACCATCAAGACGATCCTAATTCAACCGTAAACTGAAACTTGGAAAGCTGGTTTGTGACTCTGGAAATGCTACCTTGGGCGAGTCGGAACCGCCGTCGAGAAGCTCGGAACGTAGCTGCTGGGAAGGAAGTCCGGGGAGGAGTATCTGGCAGGCAGAGGGGTGGCCACTGGGTCACTCGGCCCTTGGCCTGGGGGGGTCCTCCCTTCGCCATCTCCCAGATTCCTGGGCTTCCTTCCCTTGGAAAGAGCCACCGGATCCTCCCTCCGGTTGTTGGGAGCGGCCAGCTGGGTGCGCCTGGCAGGCACCTGGGAGTGACTCCCGTGAGCAGGCGGACAAGGCTTCTTCTGCTTGAGCTGCTCCAGGTACTGAGACGAGAGCTCACCTGGCGCAGGAGGGAGAGAGGGAAGGCGCCTCAGGGACGAGGAGGGAAAGAGAAGCGCACAGAGGACACCAAATGGCCCTCCCTGCCCACTTCCCCAGTTTGGAGGAGGAGGAGGGAGACACCCCTTTGCTCAAGACCACCACCCTCTGCGGAAGCCCAGAAGAGTCGCATCTGCTCTGCAGAGCCCCCAGTTTGGGGTCCAGCAAGACTCAGCCGGGGGATACCTTGGTGCCGGATGCGCCTTCTGGGGAGATCTGGAGACTCGGTTCCCACAGAGCTTTCCACAACTGGAGCCTCCGACTGCGCAGGCGTTCTTCCGCTTGAGGGGGCGGTTGCTGGGCGCAAATCACACTGGTCCTGGGTTGAGGGGAAGGGCTGCCTGTCACTGCCCCTTTAGGGAAGCCAGTCACTCCCCTCCCCCAATCCCTGAGCCAAGGGGCTTCGTGGCTGTCTGTACCTGGTGGTGGAACAGGATCTCTTCCTCCAGCTGGACTCCACAGAACTCGCAAGGGAGCAGAAGGCTGTCCTGGATGCCAGGCTGGAAAGGGAAGCTCTCTCCGCTGCCCCTCGAACGACTGCCGGGCAGCTCTCCCCACAGGCTGCTGAGACAGTCTGTCGGCGGGACCAGGTTGCTCCTCTTGCTGAAGGAGGCCAAGGCACTTGCTGGGTTGCAGCCCGTCTGATGAGCGGGGCAGAGAAAGAAGCAAAGCGTTCTCTTCAAACTGCCCCAGAGGGCAGAGCTGAACAGAGGGTGATGTTCCCATAGCCCCTCTTCCTCGTCAGCTTCCCCCCCTCTCGGCCCCAGAAAATGAGGCAGCCCACCTGGTGAAGGATCAGGTCTTCCTCAGGGTACAGCTCCTCACAGAATTCGCAAGGCAGCCGGGTCTCCGCTGAAGGATAAGAGAGAGACAGTTGCACAACTCACTAGGTTACAACCATCGAGCCTCCATCTCCCCCTTCAAAATTCTCCTCGGCCACATTCCCCAGGTGCTCACATAGACGACTCCTTTGCCAAATATAGGGAACCACCCGGTGTTACTTGCTTAGGTTTACGCTGCTCTTCAGTCAAAAAAACAACCCACCACCACCCCAGAGCAACTTAAGAGTGGGCCAGGGTCCCTGGCGCTCTCCCTATAGCACGTCCATTCCTGTCCCTCGATAACAGCAACGTACTTTTGGGCCTGTCCAGAATGTCAGCTGCCACCAGCGAATCCTGAGAGAGGCCACTGGAGTTCTTTGCTTGGCTACTGTGATCAGCTGGGCCGGTCTGGGGGGGACAGATGTTCTTCCAGAGTTCTCTGTGGGCCTCTGCCACATTGGGCTGAACCAAGCTATTCTCGTGCTGCAAGCTGAGCGCCAGCAGGTAATCGAAGTTGTAGTCCGACTCTCCATCCGCAGGCAGCGGGGTGGCTCTCTTCTCCAAAGGAGCTTCAGGGAACAAACACCGAAGAAGAGCATGAACAGCAAACCTGCAACACTTCACCCCAGTACTGCTGTGCAGCAACACAAACACAAATATGCAGAGTTGCTTCCAAAGCCTCTGGAGAGAGAGAATCCCCACACTTAGTTCAAGAGGTGTATTTAGAAGAGTGGCATTTTTCTGAGCCCTTGAGGAGAAAAAGGTCAGTTTTCTTTCAAGGCCTTTACCTCGATTCTGATCTGGCCGGGATGGGCCTCGATTTCTCCAACTGGATTCCCTGGGCAGCTGATTGCCCGAGACCCAACTGTGCCGCTGGCTCTCCAGGAACCTGTTGCCCCTCAGTGGCGACTCTCCAGTGGAATCTGGCCTCAGGAGGTAGTCGCTGATGGTCTGAATGTTTCGCAAAGGGGCCTCGGAGTTGAAGCAAGGCTGCACCTGGACGCCTGGCTCTCCCCCGGCCTTCTTCCAACAGTCGACGGGATGCGTTTTCAGTTCTCGCAGCATTATGTTGCGGTTGCATCTGCCGCATCGCTCGGTCCGGGCACCGCAATAATCTTCGTGGTCCTGGAGCTTGCAGAAAGCGAGCTCAATGTCACAGTGCTGACATGCAACAGGCCGCAAGGGACACTCCAAAGCCTGTGAGAAGAAGGCAGAAATGGCTCGTCACCCGAACGTACGTGGTGAGTGCAAAATTTTATGCACCGTTTCAGGAATATATTCCAGCACTTTACAGTGATTTTTTTTTTTGCCCCTTAAAATATTTCACTGGGCAAAATCGGGCAATGATTAGCTTACTCACTACATGATCCTGTAAGAGACCTCTGTCCATTCTCATGCTGCATTTGCAGATAATCTAGGATTTGAAAGAAATACAGATCAGACTCAAGCCTGCAGAATGAGGTCTGTCTCAGCTAGAGAAGGCGCCAGGGCCCAGCGGAAGAGGGGGAGGCAGCCGGCCTTTGTCACCTGTGCGTGCTCTTGCTCCCGATGAGTCCTCATTTCCGCCTTCGGGAAGGACTCTTTGCAGATGGGGCAGATCCCGATATTCCGGCTACAGTGAATCTCATGGATGGTGTAGTTTGCCAGAGGGATGTCTTTTTGGCTGTAAGGGGCACAAGGACAGGGCGCGTGTTCGTTTTTTAAAGGGTACTGGGACAAGCAGAAACTCTTGCAAAACCCTGTTGCCCTCTTTTTAACCCAACTCCCTTCCGCTATCCAAAAATGCACATACACACACAAAATTGACCGGGAACGAAAGCGTTCAACTCCCGGCCCGTACCAATTGTTGCACAGTTGAGTTTCGCTTTCTTTTCCTGCCATAGCAGCCATCTCTCCCTGCTGTTCCGGGAACCTTTAAAAAAATGATGTTTTTTCTTGACGTTTCGTAGCGGGCTTACTCATTCTGCCCCTGCTCGGAGGTTCTCCTTCACCCACAACTTCCCCGCCGTCGCCAGCGGGCTCCCTCCCTTCCGGCTCCCGGGGCCCAGGCCCAGACACGGGGCAGCCCAGGGGCGCCGCCCAGCGCAAGACCGCCGCTCTTTCCCGCCCCCCCCCGCTACGGACTTCAGCCCGTTGTCCGGCCGGTTCTGGAACGCCGCCGGGCGCTCTTGGCCCGAACGCGGCCGGTCCTCGCTGCCCCCCCCCGCCCCTCGGCCAAGGGACCGTTCTGCCCCTCCCCCGCCGCACCTTCAGGATCGGCGCAAAGAGGAGCCGCTTCTCCGCCTGGAAATCCCGGGTCTCCTTACCCAAAGCGCCCCTCCCGAGATCCCTTCGCGGAGATCTTGCCGGCTTCGGCCTCCCTCCGCTCAACGGACCTGGAGAGCGAGAACGAGGCTTTGGCGCCGTTTGTCTGCCCGTCTTTCCGCCAGGATCGCCGGTTGTTGGAAAGCCGGGCTCGCCCCAACACGCCTCCCTCCGCTGGAGGCGCCGCCGGGGCCACTTCCGGGAGCCGCAGCGCTCCTCTGCGGGGGGAGGACGGCAACCCCCTCCCGTGTCCCTGGCCGGCCTCCAGGACGGATCGAGGAAGGGAGCCGGGGGGGGGGCTGCCGCAGCTGGCCTGCCCCGCAGGGCTGTTGTGAAGAGGGAAGCCCTTCGCCCCCCTCAACCGGCGGAGGGTCTCCACTCCCCCCTGCTCCCGAATGCAAAGGGCTGGGAAAGCCGCCCCCGGCTCCGGAGATCCCTTCTCCGCCGCCCGCGCCTCCCTCTACTCTGCCAGCCGCAACCGGACCCGGCACCGCCTCGGCCCCGCCGAGCCCGCCCTCCGCGTCGCGATTGGTCGCCGTTGAAGGCCGCCCACATCCGACTGGCCGGCGACTCTAACGAGCGCCTCACCCCATTGGCCCGCCAGCCTCTGGGCAAAGAAGCGCCCGCCTCCTTCCCCGCCCTTCGCCTGGGCCGTCGGCCTCTGCGCGTCACGCGGGACGTCAGGCGAGCAGGCCACGCCCCCGCTCCCCCCCGCCCGGGCGCTGGACAACGCAAGGGGCTCCCGGCGGCGACGCCCCCTGCCGGCCAGCCGGTTCCAGGGCGCAGCCCGGAGCCCCGTTCGCCCCCCCCCGGCCTCGAAAGGTGGATGGATGTCAACTCCCCGGATCCCCCCCGTCAGCCCAAGGCCGCCCTGCTCAGATCCGGCTCCCATCATCCCCGGCCGATTCTTCCTTTCTCTCTCTCTCCCCCCGCAGACCCCGTCCTCTGCCGCACCATAGTCCCCGCGTCTCCACCACCGCCGCCTTGGCCCCAACACTACCGACCGGATGCCCAGTCCACGAATTCCCGACCTCCGTCTACCTCCCTCCTACGAACGGGCTGCAGAGGGTCCACGAGACGGCTAGCCCGGGTTGCCCGCCCGGGGAAGGAGGTTCTGTTCCAGTCTTTCGAGCAGATCGCCAGGAAGGGAGAGCGTCCTGAGTCAAGGTCGCCCATTCATAAATCGGTTACGTGGCTACACAGATACGCATCATCTATCGCACAATTCCCTTTCGGGGTAAGCAACGTGATGCAAAGGGCAAGAATGCGTAAGCAGAGAAAATTAGAGTCCGCGCTACCCATTTACTTCCTAGATGGGGGTTACTTGGGCAGCAGCAGGCTTTTAAAATAGCCTAGAATAGAATAGAGCTGGAAGAGACCTTGGAGGTCTTCTAGTCCAGCCCCCTGCTCAAGCAGGAAACTCTGTACCATCTCAGACAAGTGACTGTCCAGTCTCTTCTTAAAAACCTCCAGTGATGGAGCACCCACGATTTCTGAAGGCAAGCAGTTCCCTCTGGTTAATGGTCCTCACTAGTCTCTAGATTAGACATCACCTACATAGAAAAGCTCGAATTTGGGTTAAAAATGGCCGGGGGGGGGAGAGGGGGGCGTCCGGCCCACTGGCAACCTGACTTTACTTACTGCTAGGGAGCGAGGTTGCACATGGCCCCTCTTCTGCTCTGTTCCGAGCCAGGATCTCTTCCCTATGCCTTCTCTCTTACTACAAGAGCTTCTCACAGAAGGCTCAATCCTGCCATTTCAGGACAGCAAGGCAAACAGCTCAGGGGCTGAAAATAAGCCTCATTCATGCTTAAAATCACGGAGGTTCTGAGTAGGTGCCCAAAATAAACAACACTCATCCATATCTATAAGACTATATATAAGTGTGCAGAATTCCTGTTCTGACATCAACATATAGCAGTTCTGACTCTTCAACTATATCTGTGAGAGGAACAAGACAACCCAAAGCAGAGATGCAACTATTCAAAAAAAGAATCAATGTTAGCTAAATGACAGCAAACAATGAAAACAAGCAGGTAGCTTCTTCTGTCTTTTGAACCAGCAAATCAGGGGAAAGCGCGAACGCAGTCCCCCACTACCACAAATTATGCAGTCGAGTTTCCCGCATTTGGGGAAATCGCAGGGGTCAGCACACCCGGAGTGCAATGGATGAGCCTCACCCTGGGAAAACCACCTTCGTGATCATGGTGTCTCCCCTGCCAGGTAAGTATGAGTTGGGAGGGCCCGGCTGCCTCCCTGCCCCTCCTCGCCTCTGCCCCCAACCCCACGGTGACTCCCCCGGAGAATTTCCAGCAAGCTCAGGAAGGCTCAGCCGAGATCCTGCCTCTCCCGTTTGCTTGCACAGAGTGTTGGGGTACTATGAGAGCTTGGATTTGCACCCCGTTTTTCATCCCACAATGCTTTGCAATACATATATTTGCATGCGTGCTTGCGTCACTAAGTCACGCTAAGGCACAATAAAGAAAAGGGGAGGGGATGTCACTAGGATTCCTTCTTTGTAGCCTGCAGGAAATCTGGTCCACATTCTGACTAGCAGCAGTATCCTTCTCAACTGGGCACGTGTTACTTTTTGATCACATTAGAGTGTAACCTGATCACTCCTAAACAACTCTGTTCTTTTGGATTATTATGTTTTCTCACAGAGGCATTTCAGTACAGGACTGCTTACGTAAGAGGAAAATGAACTGAAACCAGCTAGCATTTCTCTTTGATCTTCAAAGAACTATCACTTCGGACACTCAAAGACCCGTTCTCTTATCAATACACGCTATTTTGTCACAGAGTCCAACAGAGCCCCGGGAGATCCTTCAACAGGCAGCTCCATTTATCAGGTGAGTGGAAAGTCTGTGTCCAAAATGTTCAGAAATAGAACACAGACACGTCTGCCCCCCCTTTTCACACCCTTTTGGATTCCTTTATCTCTAGCTAAAAATATTAAGAGGTCTAGTGCAATTATATTTATGCCACTTTTCTTCTAGAATTCTCATACAGCCATGCAAGGATTAAAGCAACAGAATAACTTAAAAGACTGAAGACCTGAAAGGGAAAAGTAGAGAACACAGAACCCCATCAAGACACACTACTTTGCATCTGAAATATCTAGAATGTTTTCTTCTTGAAACATAAATGATCTAAGATTAATGCTTGCATTATAATCTATCAGTAGCCCAGTCTCTTCCCCTGGTCATCATTACTTCCCCTTGGATGACAAAGATACTAAAAGTCTTCGTGCATTTATTATTTTACTTCCCAACTAAGCATAAATTTAAATCTACTTTCAACTCCAAGTGGGATTCCTACTTGATAAGGATAACATATACAATCAGTAAACAAACACTCAAAAGTGTTTTCTGTACTGGAATAACAAATGAAACAACATGCACAAGAAACCAAATTCTCTTTTCTGTCTTTTGAACCAGCAAATCAGGGGAAAGCGCGAACGCAGTCCCCCACTACCACAAATTATGCAGTCGAGTTTCCCGCATTTGGGGAAATCGCAGGGGTCAGCACACCCGGAGTGCAATGGATGAGCCTCACCCTGGGAAAACCACCTTCATGATCATGGTGTCTCCCCTGCCAGGTAAGTATGAGTTGGGAGGGCCCGACTGCCTCCCAGCCCCTCCTCGCCTCTGCCCCCAACCCCACGGTGACTCACCTGGAGAATTTCCAGCAAGCTCAGGAAGGCTCAGCCGAGATCCTGCTTCTCCCCAGTTTGCTTGCACAGAGTGTTGGGATACTTTGAGAGCTCGGATTGCATCCCGTTTTTTGATCCCACAATTCCTTCACAGGCCATCATTTGCATGTCTATCTGCGTCCTTTTGCAATCGTCACTCCTCTGGCATGTAAGCTGGCTTTCTATTGGTGCTCCTGGAGGGCAAGGAGGGACCGTCGAGATCTCTTGACGTGCTCCGATTCGGCAGAGAACTTCACTTCCTCTTCTTCCCTCTGGAACAAAATTGGTTGTACAAATCGCAAGTTAAACAAATGTCACTTTTGAAATATTTTACTTCTATTCACTGCTCAGTGAATTTTTTAATCAACACAATATTGTGCAACACAATCATTTGCTTAGTTGGTTTCTTCTCCAAGAAAGAAGGAACTGTTGCTATTAACAACTTCTGCTGGGTTTTCTATTTTTTTAAACTGCAGACTGAGTCTGACAAAAAGTATTTGGTGAGAATTTATGCACACCTTCTTATTCTTCCTTTTTTGCTCCAGTTCTCCAATTTCCCTAGCTGCTGAAAAATTATGCAAAGGTTCTTGAGGCATGAAATTACAGAGACTAGCTCTTTCACAAATCTTTAGGAAAACTAGGCAGACATTGCAGGGAAGGAACTATCACCATCTTAAGGTTCCATCACTTTTCCATGCAACTCGTGAAACACACAATAAACAAGAAATTATAGATACAACTTCTCTGTCTTTTGAACCAGCAAATCAGGGGAAAGCGCGAACGCAGTCCCCCACTACCACAAATTATGCAGTCGAGTTTCCCGCATTTGGGGAAATCGCAGGGGTCAGCACACCCGGAGTGCAATGGATGAGCCTCACCCTGGGAAAACCACCTTCGTGACCATGGTGTCTCCCCTGCCAGGTAAGTATGAGTTGGGAGGGCCCGGCTGCCTCCCTGCCCCTCCTCGCCTCTGCCCCCAACCCCACGGTGACCGTAGCTCGGCACCTTCCAGTCCTGCAGAACAGACATAATCATGATGTAATCATAGAGCAGACTCTTGCTGATTGGGATCCAAGAAGGAAATCCCTCTCCTGCCCCCATTCTCCTCCTCCTCCCCATTTGCTACCACAATGCTGTGTTGCAGATCATCTGCATATATCCCTACCCACTTTAGCCTTGCTTAGTCTTCTATCTGAGTCGCCTTTCAGCATGAACAATGCCTCTGTCCAGGGAGGTCTTATAATATCCTTTATGTTTTAAGCGTCTGAATGCATTTTTTAAAGGTCTGGGTGGAAACGATGACCTGCTTGCACATTTCAAGGCTTTTATATTTTATGTTTTGGTGAAAATTTTCCTGCTGTATCAAAAGCTCCAGTCCATACTGAGGCCAGCTTGTTGTTGTTGTTGTTGTTAATTGCGAAGTCGTGTCCGACCCATCGCGACCCCATGGACAACATTCCTCCAGGTCTTCCTGTCCTCTACCATCTTCTGGAGTCCACTGCTTGATGTTTTCACTGCACCCCCGATTGACCCTCTCCTCTGAAACCTTTGGAGGCCAGACAAGATCTCAGCGCTGTTTCTCAACTTTGGACATTTTAAATTGCACGAACTTTAACTCCCAGAGTTTAAGGCTGATAAACACTGAGTGTCCAAATTATTAAATTCATATGGTCATTTTACTGGGCTGCCAGGTCATCTTACCTATCTGTTGCACAGGAGAAATCCTAGCTTGGACTTTATAGGGATGCACTGAGGAAGATCAACTGAAACAGGTTCTGAAAACACAAAAGCAAACTCAAATTAGTGATACCTCTCAGTTCCTAACCAGGTGGCAAGCTTAATTCAGTAGTTCTATAATTGTTTTCCTGCCAGACAAGACAGTCCTTTAACCTCAAAGAAAAAAAAATCAGCTCATGTACATAATTTGCAGGAGATGGATAAAAAGAAACTGCCCGTGCAAATCTCAAAAGGAATCCAAAGAAAAAATCTTTCTGTTTGGCAGATTTATCCTAATAAAGGATTTTTCTCTCACTGTGGTGACCTGGGATCCAACTGTGAATGTGAAGGGCAAGACACACACCACAAAAAGCAGGATCTCCTAATACAGAGACTTGTGCTCACCCTTCAACATGAAACACTACAAAAACCCGAATGGCCAGGCCACATCTCTGAATCTTCTGTTGAATTCAGTTGTCAAAAGTTATACCACTTTGGAAGTATTTATCAGGGCAGGCCCATTTCTCATCAGAGCTTTTCACACAGTTTGGACTTATTCAGATTTCCTGCCCAGGAATTTGTTTATTTATCACATTTAAGCCCCACCTTTCCTGCAGGAACTGAAGAAAAGGTTGGGCTGCTGCCAAATTTGAACTTGGTTCTCCCCAATCCCAACATATGAAGCACGATGGCAGGTGGGGCTTTTTTTCTGCCAGAAAACCATGGGGGGGGGGGAAACCTGCTTTATTTTTGCTGTCAATCCTAGGCACAGAACTAGAAAGGATTTGAAAGTCCTATTTTATATGCTGTCTATTTAGCCCAGGACTAGCCTAACCTGACAATCTGGGATAATCCCGTACAGAATCAAATGAGAAGTTGGTAGCTTTTGAATATATTGCTATTAGCTGAATAATAGTAATAACAATGCTCAAAGGTTGAGATGACAGCTTCTAATAGGTGCAAATTTAAGAGTTGGTGGTTTTTATAAATATTACTATTAGCTGAATAATAAAGCTGAGGGGAAAATCCCTCCCAGATCCAAATTAGGAATTGGTGGCTTTTTGTAAACATTGCTATTATTTGAAGAACACTCAAGAGCTGAGGGGGCAACCCCCCCCCACATCCACATTGGGGAGTTGACGGCTTTCATAAATAACGAACAATAATAATGACGATGATTATGTTAATGATATTACAGAAATCAAACCTGAGGGGACACCCCCTCAGAGTCTGGAGGCTTCACCTGCACAGTCCCACGGCTGAGGGGATTCCCCCCCCCCCAAAAAAAGACCCAACTGAGGCCGCGGCGCCCCTCACGCACCACCAGGCCGGACGAAGCCTGAGAGGTCGACTAGACGAGGCCGCCGGGCCGGGCCGGAGATCCACCTCGCGGGGCCGTTGTGCCGGGCCGGCCTGGCGCCGCCTCCCGCTCGCCCCGGGCCCGCCCCGCCAGGCGTCCGGGTGGCGGAGAGCGAGAGCGAGAGCGAGCGAGCGAGCGGGCTGGCAGGCCCGGCGGCGGCGGCGGCGGCGGCTGCGCGCTGCGGTTCTGCGCTCTCATCATGGCGGCGGGAGCGGCGGCGGGTGCGCGAGGCCATGTGCAGGACCCGAACGACCGGCGCCTGCGGCCCATTTACGGTAGGCCCCGCGCGCGCTTCCCGCCTTTTGCCCTCGCACGCCTCGCCTGGAGGGGCCGGGGCTGCTCGGAGGGAGGGAGGGAAGACCGGGCCCCGTGGCCGCCTCCTCGGGGGTCTTCGCGCCCGAAGCCCCCGGGAGGACGGGGGACCCCCGTCTTCGTGGGGGGGACGAGGGGTTAGGCCGCTTTCGGGGGTCTTTTCCTGAGGGAGAAGGGGGCCCTGGTTGTGTGGGGGGCGCGCGCTGTGGGGATGTTGGGGTGCCATCTAAAGGGGTGCCATCTCTCTTGGGAGGACGGGACCCCCCTTGAGGCTTTGTTTTGGACAAGGAGGGACGGGGGGGCTTTTGGGGAGTAATCTTCCCCTCAGTGGTCTTAAATTGGGGCTGGGCAGACCCCTAATTTGGGATGAGGGAGGAAGGCCCCTCCTTCCCCCCTTCCCAGGTCCCCAGTGTCTTTATTGAGAAAGCTTTTGGGTGGAAGAGGGAACCTTGTAAAGTTTTACACGGTGTAATCATGGAGACCCCCCCCCCCAAAAAAGGAGGGGGTTGAAGATCCAGCAATGTTATTCGGTAACTATAATTGTACTATATCCAAGCCTTTGGGGAGCAGACCCCCCCCCACACACACTTTTTGTGATGGACCCCCTGTCCTCATGAAACAGTTTTTCATAAAATACAGTTCCAGGGGATGCAAAGGATTCGTTCACCTGGGCTCTCTTTCTGAGTGTAAGGCCCAGGCTCCCCAAAGTGCTGATTATAGTACTATTTATATGCAGTATGCTTCAAGTATTTTTGCTTTTTCATAGTTCTGTGGTGGGTCTCCAAAGAATGTGGTTTTTTTATTGTATCTTTTCAGCCACCTATGATTTAGAAAGAACCGGTACTGTAAAATGTTAGACTTTTTCTTACAAGCATCTTTGTGTATATACATAGACACACACATACACACACACACACACACACACACACATACACATCCTTCCCACATTTTTCAGGAGTTGCTGACCAAGTACAGAGTTTGGAGTTGTGGTAGGGAGGGAAAAGGCACCATCCAGAAATCATCTGAACGGCTGTTATAGGATTCATACAGGAATGGGAATAGGGACCTCTTGAGCTGATTAAATCTGCAGAAACAGGAATGGTATGAAGTTTAGCTTGCTATAGGACTTCCTTTCTGATTGTGAGACCCACGCGCTGGAGCCCAGGGTTTTAGATAGCTTTAAAACTTAATTTTAAAACTTAGGTGGTGAAGTTCTGAGGGTTCCACCTGTGTTCTTTTTGCTCCATCTGATGAACTAAAAACAAGGTCAAAAATGTATTTTAACAATGTGTTTATTTTGGTCCACAAGGAACAAAAAACTCTGTAGCTTGGGCATCGTTCACAGTGCCTCTCAAGTGTGAAAATAATTCAGGTTCTCTAGAAGACAAGGTGGTTTGGTGCCTGGTTCTCCTAGGTGGCTTTTCTAAAGACTTTTAAAAATTGACCCATAAACATAAGATTTCTGATATATCTCTTGATCAAGATAGTTTGGTGAGATGCTTGAGCTGTTCTGTCAGCATGCCTCCTGAAGGCCTCTTTCTTACAAGCATGATCTTCCAACAGAGTCCAAGTATTAATTATTACTTTGCTTTAGGTTATGCATATCCCATACTCTTGTTTGACTCGATTGCTTCATATTTGACTTCTGTTGTGTGAGCCTCCTTCACTGCTTCTCCCAATAAGCCGAAAAGCTCTTGAGGAATGGTATTCGGAGGCAGCAATCAAGTTAATTTGTCTCTCCCCTGGCTTCAAATAAATGACTCCTGCTGCTTAAGAAAATTGCTTTGTACAGTATTGCATAATGCCACTTTTCTATCTTTGTATTGACTAAAAATGGACAAGGTGATTTACAGTTTTGCATTGATCAATGAATGAGATAAAAGGCAGTATTGGTAGGAGAGCTTCAAAGAAGAAAAAGCCCAGCCTAAAATCAAAGTATTTCCTAACTTGTCAGTTGAACAAAATCTAGTCGGGAGAGGTAAGAAGTATTGCTTTAGGGCAGATTTGGATAATGCAAATTTTCAAGGTACATCTTTATAGGCCCAGCTATCCTGGCTGTTTCTGCACTCCTCATGAAAGTCAACAACTGCATTTTCAGGGTTTTGTCTGTACTTGGTTCTTTTCACAAGAATTAGGTCAGAACTGCTTAATGTTACATTTGACAAACTGCCTGTGCCTCCTAAAAATAATCTTTGAGCAGTCAGTCTCTTTAATGGGAAAGTAGGTTTCTCAACCATTTTTTTAAAATAAGTAACATTGTATGTACATATCAGATATGTTTCTAAGTTGGAGAAATGAACAGTACATTGTTGAACAAATTCTGTATTGAAAGGCCATGCTGGAAAAGATTGGAAGCATTTTACTATTATTTGAATAATAGTTCAAAATAATGTGTTTGTTAGTATTAATTGGTGAGTGTCATGAAAAAACGTTTTTGTTTTTTTGGATATAACTACATTTACAAATAATATAATGTCCAGGCAAGCTGATTTCATCTCATTTTAATAACATCTTTTTTAATAAGAGTCTTTCCCTTGGCATTTGCTTTTTGTTTTATGGTGTGTTGTATAGGAGTTTAATTAAATTTTGTTAACTTTCTCAGATCTAGCCTGGGAATGATGCTTAATATTCAAGGAGTTGAATTAATAGTTTTGAAGCAATTTGTTGTGGCTGACTGTTACATCCTTTTAATTTTCTTCTCCTTTCCTATAGTGGCAAATCCTGCCATTGGGGAAAACCCGATCCTCATCCTCGGCTTTGTAGTTTGTAATAATTTCTCTCTCTCTCTCTCTCTCTCTCTCTCTCTCTCTCTCTCTCCTTTTCTTTAGATTATCTTGATAATGGCAATAATAAAATGGCAATCCAGCAAGCAGACAAGCTGCTAAAAAAACACAAAGATCTTCACTGTGCTAAGGTGAGCTCACAGTTAAGTTTATTTTGTTAAATTGTCTTTGTCTTAAATCTTGAACAAGCAAGGGCCAGAGTCTGCTTTTCATCTTGTCGCCTCCCTAGAAAGGGTTGGACTGGGTTGGACAACAAGAACTGCGACTTTAAAGCTAAGCTTTGAAGACATCCGTTGTGTGGCAGTTTTTTCCCTCTGCAATATTGCCTTTGTTTCTTCTGGTTTTCCCTCTGCTCGGTAAGATCACCTTTGCCACATTGATCATAAGCTCCAGTTTGTTGAAGTAATTCTTCAACTTATTGGTCCAACTCAACATGGCTCAGCATCCTAAGATGTAGTTAAATGTTACCAAAATGATGGGCAACAGTGCTTTTAAATATGTGTTAACGATAGTAGCTGAGAGAATTATAAAACAGCAATCACAGTCCAAACTTTTGAGATGAGGGAACAAATTGGGTGCATTAGCAAACTATTATGGAAACTGTAATTCAATAGTCTGGGGATTGGACCACTGGTTGAAGAAGGCTGATTTTTGTTCTTCTTGAAGGACTGTCTCTCTAGAGGCAGGCAGAGCAGGGTGGGCAACTGACAGCGATCTGACCGCTGCTTCATAGATGGACATACAATGCTGAACCAGAGCAGTGTTTCTCAACCTTGGCAACTTGGATAATGTGGATACATGTGGACACCCCTACCAGTTCCTAGCAGCCATTCAGTTTAAGCTGTATCCTTTCTCCCTCTTGTCCTGGATATCTGTCCTGTGACTCAACCTGTCACCCATTGTTTGCCACGTAGGTGTTCAACTTCTGAGATTTAATGTTTGACCCACTAAACATTTCTTTGTTGATTATTCTCGGAATGGGATTTTCATGACTATCCTTCCTATTGACAGCTACTGCAAAACCTCTTAAAATATTCTTTGATCTGTTTGCAGGTTTTGAAAGCAATCGGCTTGCAAAGAACTGGGAGACAAGATGAAGCATTTACTTTGGCCCAAGAAGTAGCAGCCCTTGAACCCACAGATGACAATTCTTTGCAGGCGCTGACTATCCTGTATCGAGAAATGCATCGGCGTACGTTTCCCAGCTATCCTTACCCCTTTATGGCTTTTATTTTCAATTTAAAGAAGTCTCTCTCTCTCTCCTTCCAATCCACGTGCATCTCATCAGCCCTTCTTCAATATATTGAAGAAAGGATTTTCTCAAAAACGACCACCACACAGCCTGTTTAGCCAAGATTTTAGTTATAACTCTTAATTCAAAGGCAGAAGAATGATATTTAACTACTTTAATGAAGATTAAGGAAATATTTCTTTTTTTTCTTGTTGGAATTTAGAGGGGGAGCAGAAACACTTTCTGAATTAATGGTTTTTGAGGTTTTTTTTTTTAACTCAATCATAGCAGGATTTCCTAATATTAATATAATGCCAAACTTCTAGGCCAGGGAACCATTTTCACACAC
Source organism: Crotalus tigris (assembly GCF_016545835.1). Taxonomy (NCBI): domain Eukaryota; kingdom Metazoa; phylum Chordata; class Lepidosauria; order Squamata; family Viperidae; genus Crotalus; species Crotalus tigris. The sequence continues at coordinate 1,124,262 of NW_024097560.1, read as the reverse complement.
CTCCCATTTTACGGCTCCAAAACATTCTGGGGGATTAAAGTTTGATTAAACCTGATCCCTCAAACAGCCAGCTGAGCCTATATATTACAGTTATCTGGGGGTGGTTGGGTGGATGCCAAGTGCTAGTGCCATCCTAAAGAGGAGAAGACGCGTCTTGAGAAAATAAAGGGTGCCGAATTGTTCAGTCGGTAATGAAAGGGCTCTGAGTCTTCACCTGCATACTTTTAACGCTTAGAATATCTGCTTTCAGCGGAGCTAGTCACGAAACTCTATGAGGCAGCCGTGAAGAAAGTTCCCAACAGTGAGGAATATCACTCTCATCTCTTCATGGCTTATGCGAGAGTCGGAGAATATAAGAAGATGCAGCAGGTACTTGCCTGATTCTTTCTCGGGGAAGGAGCAGCCTTCCGTCTTCCAAGGAGACCCAGGGAAGGCAGGCTTCCACATAGATCACCGATGAAATGCAGAATTTCACTTCTTTTAGCCTGAGGAATTGCTGAGGCTCCTGAGCAGACTTTCTTCTTTGGAAGGAAATTCATATGACATTAGAAAGTTTCAGGTTACAGTTTTGATTGCTGTTTCCTGTTTCCTCTTAAAGCAAATGCCTCAAGTGGCAGTTAGAGTCAGGCCAGAGAAGACAGAAGAAGGGAGGGGGCAGTTCCTGCCCACCTAGGTTGTCCAAAATGTAACAGAAGTGAGCTTCCGGGAATGCCTCCATCGTTCTGTTTCCTTCCTCTTAGCGAACACTTTGAAATAGCGTAAAGACTTTCCTTTGAGGTCACCGTTGGCTAGAATGTTATAGCTTTTGACTAGCGGGTCGTTTTCTGTGAAGTCCTTTGTCATCTTGATTTATGCTTCTTTTCCAGGCTGGAATGGCACTTTACAAGATTGTCCCTAAAAACCCATACTATTTTTGGTCCGTGATGAGTTTAATAATGCAGGTAGGTCCAACATTTCAGAGGAGAGTCAAAGTGTCTTTGGAATTGGTTTCCTTTCCAGTTAAAATATGTGAAAATGCTAAGTAGACGTTAGAGATAGATTATATATGTTTCAAGCACGGGTTGTAATGCAGTGGCACAGCCTGTCTTTACTTGGTGTCTTCCAGAGCTACAGGGAGCCTGGGGTGGGGGTTATAGTTCCCGGAATGAGGTTGAGAGTGGGCTACATTAAACTTGCTTGCTTTGGCTCCTCTAGGGAAAAACTAGAAACCAAGAGTGCTGTGTTAGCCAGACGGCGGGCTGATTCTCTATATGGCAGTCCTATGTGTTTTTTTCTTGCAGTCAATATCTGCGCAGGATGAAAAGCTCTCAAAAACCATGTTTTTACCCCTAGCTGAAAGGATGGTAGAAAAAATGGTGAAAGAAGATAAAATCGAGGCTGAAGCAGAAGTAAGACTTTTTTTCCAATTCGATTTAAGTTCATCAGTTCCAATAAAACGATTTCAGTTTGTGATACTATTTATTGGGCCAAGAAATATATCTCCCCTTCTTAAAAGGTAGTACTGAAGATAAATTAGTGGAGCTAATTATGGCAAGTCTCTCTCTTCTTGACTTCTCTCTTCCTCTTGCTATCCACTTCTACTAGGTGGAACTTTACTACATGATTCTAGAACGCTTGGAAAAATACCAAGAAGCTCTGGATGTTGTGAGAGGAAAATTGGGAGGTAAAATTTTCCAGTGCATTTGTTAAAGAGATGTCATCTGTTACACAGAGGGTTGTCTGCAGTTTAATGTTGCATCAATTTGCAAAACTACGTGCTTTTATCACAGCCTCATCTACAAATGTGTGTTCATCCCAGATAGTTTGCATCTTGGGTTATATAAGGCAATTTTGAAATTAAATCCCAGAAAACTTTCCCTGGCTCCCTGCAGTCTAATTTTTGCTGGATGATAGGGAATTTTGTTTCTGAAATTGACTTGTTCATTATGTGAATTTACATTTTGTGTGTGTGTGTGTGTGTGTTAGACAAGTTAACCAGCGCTCTCCAGAGCAGAGAAAACAAATGCATGGAGATGTACAGGAAGCTGAGCAAATGGCCAGAATGCAACGCTCTCTCGAGAAAACTTCTGCTTAAAAAGTAAGAAAATGTAGACAGGGCCTCTGGGCCGCCCCTTGCACAGCCCTTTTGCATCCTGGGGGTTGCCCTGATGTTTCCCCTGGCCAATAAATACATTAGACGGCCCCCAAGAAGACTCTTTTCTTTTTGTTCTTGTCTTGGAATCTTTTTTTTTCTTTTCAGTTATTACATTTAGAGGCACCCATCTTCTATTAAATAGAACTGCTTAGCCAAACCTTTCTTGTTCTTTGACCCATCACCCAATCCAGGGCCTGGTCAGCAACCCTTTCCCTAACCTACCGTTGCCGTTTCAAAGGCTCCCTAATCTGCACGCATCATTAATCCACATGGTTTATTTTTGTGACATTCAGAGGAGCCTTAGCGGGGAGAACTTTCCTCTTCCTTTCAGGAAACGGTCTTGACTTCCTGCCCTGCTAGGTCCACCCTGTGACTGCTCACAAAAGAGACAGCAAGAGAGAAGGCGTTCTCCATTGCTCTTCAGCTTTTTTTTCTTTCCCTCGTTTTTCTGTTTTAGCCCAGATGATTGGCAGTTCTACATGATCTACTTTGACTCCCTCTTTCAACTGATTGACATGGCTTGGACTCCTCCAGCTGAAGGAGAGCAGTGAGTATTCTCTTGGAGGGCTCTGAGAGGCTCGGAATCTTTATAAAGAGAAAGGAGGAAGGCAATTCAAGTCCTGGAGCTGAACAAATGGCTGCAGAGAGAGAGAGAGAGAGAGAGATGGAATGGAGGGACTGGACCTCACTGCCTTTCTTGTGCTCAGTTCTCTGGAAGGAGACGTGCATCACAGCACAGAGCAAGCCGTCGCCTTCATAGAGCAGAGGCTAATCCATGAGTCCAACAGTGCCCGTCCACTTCGGGGTCCATACCTGGCCCAGCTGGAGCTGATCAGCCGCTTGCGGCACAGGGGCTACCCTGAAGAGCAGAAATTGGGTAAGAGCCGCTGCAGGGATGCCGGAAGGAGCCTCTTGGGGGGTGGGGGCGCAAGGGGAGACCGTGTCGGGATTGCAGCGGCTGATGTAAACTCTGCAGAAGAATTGCAGACATCCACCGGTCACTGGGGAGACAATTTGTCTTTTATTATAAATCTTGGCAGTTTTCCTGGAGGTGGATAAATGTGTAAATGCTGAGGCTCCCTTGAGCTGCAGCAGTGCAAGGTGTGCTCAGATCTCTCTGCAGATCCTCAGTGCTCAAACAAGAAGAAAACCCTTATGAATCGTTCCTTTCGTTTGTAGCTTGATTTTTTAAGGAGGGGAATCATTGGCCCAGGCTGAGAGAGTTCCTGGGCTGTATTTTTAATGCCACATTGTGAAGATACTTGCTTTGTCCTTCCTCACCTCCCATTTTTGTTTTTGTTTTTTAGATGGATGGTTGGTTTTGCAAGGGAAGTGTTTGTTAATTAAGCAAATCCTAAACCAGCGTTCTTCAAACTTGGCAATGTTAAGATGGGTGGGGTTCAAGTCCCAGAATTCTCTATCCAGTTTGGTGAATTAACTGGGAAGCTGCTTTGCTGCAGATTCTCTTGAGCAGTTTTCTAGGCCTTTCCTGGCTATTTACTGTAGCAAGAGACCTCGTGAATATTAGAAGACAGTTTTACAATCCAAAAACTGACTACGCCGCTTTTCAGCTGCTGATTCTTTATTTATTAGGCAATCCAGAAGAACTCATGTTCCAGTATTTCAAGATGTTTGGGGACAAACCTTGCTGCTTTACGGATCTCAAGGTGTTTGTCGACCTTCTTCCATCAACGCAATACACAAAGGTAACCTCACTGGCCACTCCTGCCCCCTGCCTCCTGGACTCCAGAGGTCTTACTTAACAGAGTCCTCTCCTTTTGTTTGCAGTTCATCAACCAGTTGTTGGGGGTCATCCCCCTTTCCGTCCCACCAGAAGGCAGGCTTGCGCTCCCAGCTAATATCAAAGCTTTACAACAGCACCTATGTGTGATGCAGTTGACACGGTTGCTTGGACTCTTCCACACCATGGACACAGCTCAAAAACTGGCAGCAGTCCAGGACATGATGTTGCGTTATCGGCACGGATTGGATTTTGGTGAGGAGACTGTCGGGCCTCTTGGCCCTTCTTGGACTCTGTCCTGGCCATCTGCCTTTGCGGTTGGATTTAAGCCTTTGTCCAAGGAGCTCTAGAGCAGGGGTCCTCAAACGTGGCCACTTTAAGACTTGTGGACTTCAACTCCCAGAATTCCCCAGCCAGCATGTCTTAAAGTGGCCAAGTTTGAGGACCCCTGCTCTAGAGCATGATTGACCAACTTGCAAGTTGTTTAGCCCAGCTGGTTAAATCTGGTCACTGTTACATTTTGATTTTGGAGAATTGGAAATTTAGCATTTTAAGTAAACCTGTAAGGAATGTTAAATAGCTTTTTCATTGAGCTAGCTCACGTTTGAAGGCATAAAATGTTCTATTTTGAAACTTTGTTTTTATTCCCCAGGAAAATCCTGTTTGAAAACAGAGTTACATCTTTCAGATTACTACTGCCTGCTTGCTGTTCATTTGCTCCTTGACATCTGGCTGGAGGCAGGTATGTTCTTGTTCAGCTGTCTGTGATCAGAAATGACTTTGAGATTGACACAATCCCCTGGAAGGAAAGATTATAACCTGCTTAGTTTATTAATGACAATAAAGGTTAGTGGGTGAGGCTCAGAGATTTATACAGTTATGTGGGGCATGGAAAAATTGGAGAGAAAGCGTTCTGTTCTTCAGGTAAGACTAGTGTTGTGGTTCCGATAGATGAAACCCATTAAAGAACTTCAAGGCAAGAATTCTTCCTTAAAGAACATTTTTGTGGGCACTACATAGTTGAACCCAAAACTAGATTCCCTTCCCCCAGATACAAAGTAACAAGTTGCAATTCCCACCCCCATGAAGCAGTCATAAATCACATTCTCCAATTAGGCTGAAGCTCCCTCTCCAGCTCCTCAGCCAGCCAAAACATTATTGGAATCCTTGAGTTCCCATGAAGCTGCATTATTGTTATGGCTAGTTGAGCTCAAGCATTCACCCCACCCCACCCTTCTACATCTGATTTCTAAACAGCAGAAAAAGCAAGCTGTTCGGGGAGTGGAAATGGCTGCAGTTTCCCTCAGTTGTCAGAGCAGGAACATCCATTGTCACAGCGTTGACAATTAGATTGAATCTGAAATCTGCTAAAGCAGCTGAAGAATTGGAGTTTGGGGACATAATAAAAGTGTTCTTTACACATTGAATCTTGGAATTTCTTCCCCCGTTATGAATACAATGCAGCTTTAAAGAAGAACTAAACAAATTAATCTCACGGACAAGTGGGCTTCACGTACTTCCTGTGCCTTGCTCACAGTTTGAGAACTGTTTTTGCCCTCTCCCCCCTCCAGGCGAGGGACCAGCCGTCTGGCAGTGCTTGACTCTGCTAGAGGAAGGGTTGACCTGCAGCCCTTCCAATGCCCAGTTCAAGTTGCTGCTCATCCGAATCTACTGCATGCTGGGGGCCTTCGAGCCAGTGGTGGAGCTGTACTCCAGCCTCGATGCCAAGCACATACAGCACGATACCATCGGGTGGGTGACTCGGCTCTCTCCTGGGCCAGGGGCTTCGTGGAGCTGCTGTCTTGGGCAGGGAAGGTGGTCCTCTGCCTGGTCTCTCCTCCATTCGCCAGAGGTTGGGAAAGGGTCCTGTGGGGGGTCTTTGGGCGAGGAGAGGTGCCGCTGTGCCCCTTTGAGGGAAGGACTTTAAACAGTGGTCTAACAGCTGGGAAAACTGAGCCAGCTTTCATGGTTTGTGAGTATTGTTAGTTTATTTGTTGGTTTGTGCGTTCTGCATTACAGATACCTGCTGACCCGCTATGCCACAGCTTTTGGCCATTATGCTGCTGCGTCCCAATCTTGCAACTTTGCACTCAGGTTTTTCCACTCCAACCAGAAAGATGTAAGTGTGGGAACAGGAGGAAGAATCAGTTTCTCCCCTTGAGAGAGCATGTGCAAAGTCCTCTGAAGCAGAGCCAGCCCTTCCTGCCGTTCCTCTCCCTTTGCCTGGCCTCACGGTGATACCCACAGTCTGGTAGGAGAGGCAGAAGGGAGGCAAGGATGGATGGACTTGTGCTTTGGTCAATAATCAGCTCGAGTAAAGAAATAATTTCTAAACCTTGAAGCACTTGGTCCTACTTCCTCACTGAGGTTCCACTTCCTGCTTCCTCCTCCCTAAAACCACGCTCACAAAAGTTTGTGCAAGTCTCAAGAGTGACGGCTGCACAAGGGCTGGGGCCCCTCAGGATTGGAACATGCCTCTGGAGCATCTTTTGGGACTCCCACCAGGCAAGCATTACACAGGAGTCCGTCTCTCTTGACTGTCTCAAGCCTTCTGTGTTTTCTTTGCAGACCTCAGAATACATCATTCAGGCCTATAAATACGGGGCATTTGAGAAGATCCCAGAATTCATCGCTTTCAGGAACAGGCTGAACTCCTCACTTCATTTTGCACAAGTCCGCACGGAACGAATGTTGCTGGATCTTCTCCTGGAAGCCAATATGTGAGTCCAGAGAAATGTCTGTAACCCTGTGAGGGCTTTTCCTGGAAAGGCAGCGAAGTTGATCAGGGTTTGAGTAGCAGCGATACTGTGTAAAAATAAAGGACAGATCCTAGCAACTCTTGAAATATCTGGGCCTGTTTGGCTTATTTTCATAGAGAGAGGAGCTTTGGATGAAAACACAATCCGTCACCTGGCGTGTTTTCCCTTGCAGTCGGGAGACCTCCGATGGCCCTATTGAAAAGAGAAAAAAAAACCTTAAGCAAATATCAGCAAACACTTTTGAGTGCCTAACCCAGCATTTCTGTTTGGTTCCTCATGAACCAGATCAACAAGTTTGGAAGAAAGTATTAAATCCATGAGCCTAAGTCCGGAAGAGGACGACATTCCCTGGAAGGACCTGCGGGATAATAGAGACCTCACCGTCTTATTTAATTGGGACCCGAAAGACAAGTAAGCCCCAAAGGTTATGATGCACAGTAGAAGCTTTATATGATCTGAAGGGAAACGGGAATATATCCAGGGACAGTGTAGGTTTTACACTGGGCATTTATACAGCCATCTGAAATAAATAGATCATCCCGAATTATAATAGATGCAGTGAAGTATAAGCACCATTTAGAAGGAATTCTTTACTTCAGTTTTCACCCCAAGCTAGGAACCTATTTGGGGGTTTCCAGATAAACCCTGTGGTCTGTATCATTTGCATAATGACCCAAAAGAAATAACATACAAACACAAGTGTGCAGATGGGTATACATTACATCCACTTGGATTTAATCAACCCCTCCTTCCCCCAGACTTGCAAAAAATGTGTTAGAATAAGGTTTTACTGTACCTTTGTGGATGGAAGGAATGACGCATCCCTTCACAAACGTGAAGACTTCCAAGTTTCAGGAATACAGGGATAACAAAATAGGCGGCTTGCGTATAGGTTTCTGGACCTGAATTCTTCCTCTTTCCGTTTCTCTCTCAGGAGTATTTCTGAAGAGCACAGAAAATACTCCTTGGAGGAAGAGACCACCTGGTTGCAGATTCGGTCCCTGACATTACGGTTAATAGGTGGGCTGCCAGCTCTTAGCCACAGCAGCCAGCCGAAGAACTCAGAAAAAAGCACCGAGAATGGAGTCTCCTCCAAGATAGACACCGTCCGGACTCTCCTGCGGCAGCTGGACGATGCAGTGAGGTCGGGGAAGTGGTTCCTACAGAAAAATATTCAGGTACAGGTCAGGGAAAGAATGCTATTTTTTTAAATAGACGGTTACAATAGTAAACGGGGCTCTTGGAAAGCAGCTTGGGTTAGATCTCAAATAATGTCTTTTTTCCTTGGAAATTATGTGATAGGCTGTGTTTCTCCTCCTTCCACAGTATCCGGCCCTCGGGCCTCCTTCTTCACGGATGGCCAGCTTCTTTGACAGTGGGAGCTGCCAGTCCCAAACCAGCTTGTTTTACCTAGTTAGTGAAATTTATGAATTAGATACCAATGGCTTAGGTAAGCCCTCCGACTTCCTTCAATTTGGGGCTGAAGGGAGAGCGCGGGAAACGGGGATAAGTCCAGGAGTGTCCAACCTTGGCAACTTTAACCTTGCTGGCTGGGGAATTCTGGGCGTTGAGGTCCACAACTTTCATATCTGAGTTGTGCCACTGTTGCTTTTTCCTTTTGCTTCTTCTCACCCCCCCCCCTCCTTATTTGTGTATTTACGATAGCCCACTTCTAATTGGATAAACAAGTGGCTCCCTTATTTATTTGCAGAAGATTCCATGGCAATTCAAGAGCGAATAGGAAATTGTTTGAAATCATTACTGGAGCAACTAACAGGTATGCAAATAAGTCCCCAAGAATTCTGACCTGCTTCAGGCCTGACAAACCTTCCCCTTTCCTAAAAGAGCCAGCTTTCACAGACCACCTCTGCAGAACTGCTAAAGATTATTTTTACCCACAGTGTGTAAATACAAGGCAGGCCCCAATTATTCACTTAGGCCAACGTTATGAAAGTATGCAGCATTCATAGGAAAGACATCTTAAGTCACCAGTACTGCATAGATTTGAGGGAAAGCCTTGAAAGGCCATATGAATTAGTTATTCAGGTATTTTTCTTTCAGTTACGTTTTAATTGCCCCGGCCTTCTTAGCCTATTTTCTTTAAGCAAGTAGTTCGCACTTCTGGCATGTTGGTTTTGCTTCCTGCAAGAGTTGGAGAGGAAAGTAACAAAGATGCTGAGTGAGAAAAAGGAGAAGTCAGAAAGAGCTTGACCCTTTATGGGTTACAGGAATGTGGCCATTTTACAGACGGGAAGGAAGTGCTCTACTTCGGAGCATCAGGCTCTGAGAATCAGCATCATGGAGAGGATGGATCATTACAGCTTTGTCTATTTCCGGGAGGAATATCCGTTATATCTTCCATAATTCAGCCAAAGGGAGCAGAGTCTGTATGGCTGCAAAGAGGGCAGATGGGTATCTGTGTGGCTTTGCAAAAAACTCAAAGATTCACAAACTTTTTTTCTCCCCTCTTCCTCTCTCTCCTTCTTTTCTTAAGATCAGGTCAATAAATGCAAAGGCGATTTGTTGGAAGTCAGAGAGGGCAACTTCAAAACTCATCCAAATATTTTAGAAAACCTGGTCTTCTTTGTGGAGGTGAGTCTGGGCGATCTGAGCCACCCAGCCTGCTTTGCTGCAAAAGGCAGCAGCACCCCTAAAGCGCCTCCCCCCTCACTTCTCATCCTCGCAGACCACCTCCCTCGTCTCGTGGGTCTGCAGTTACTCGGACGCCATCCTTCGGCCCTGGAAATCAACCCTGCAGAAGAAGAAGAAGAAGAAGAAAGACAGCAGTGGAGCCCTGGTATGCTAGGCCAGGTTGCCTTCTTCCTCTTCCTGTCCCCCACCCCCCACCCCAAGCCACAGCTTGGCCTCTAATTCCTGATGGTTGAGAGCAAATTCTTCATTTGGTTCATGTAACAAATTAAACAATTGAGGACAGACCACGGAAGGCCTTTTAAAGCTTCCCCTCTCGCACGTCTTTGTAGCCTCCTGTGTTCACCAGCTTCCAAGATTATGTTTCTGGACTCCAGACGCTCATTTCCAACGTGATAGATCACCTCAGAGGGCTTGAAATTAACTTAACTGCACTTAAACTTGAAGAGCTGTACATAGACAATAATTCACTTTTGCAGGTAAGAAATAGTAGCTTTTAAAGGAATGCTCTCCGATCTCCTGTGGTCAGAATTTGTCTTACTCTTTCTGTTCATTTTTAACCCTGCCTTTTTGCTCAAAATATTTCTTGCGCGTGGAAAACCTCACAGCTGGTTTGCCAGTCTGAAGTTCCTGGCAGATGGCTAGCTCAAATACTTTGGCTGGTCCAATACTGTGCATCCTTAAGCTGTTTTTTTCCTTTAAAAATTGTAATTTGCCAGTATCTCTTCTTAGAAATTCAAGGACAGTTGTAATGTAAATGTATCGTTATTTGGAGATTTTTATGGGAATATTTCAAGAGTCGGTCTGGTTGGTTTTGATTATCTTGTGTGCACGCCCTCTTCTCTTATGCAGGAAGAAAAGAAGTTTACAAAGACTGCGCTAGGGAAAGTCCAGAGTAGTTACCAGCACGCGGTTCAAGAAATTGGAGAGCTGCTGAAAAAGAGACTCGATACAATAAAAAATCTAAAGGTTTGATGAAATGCCTCCTTGTGGAGAAAGTCAGACTGAAGCATTGGCATCAGATAAGCAAGATCTACCATCCCTTCTGTGTTAAAATCTGGAACTTCCTCATAAATGCATGAAGGACTTTGATCACAAACTTTTTTTATGTATTAAAATATATATTCAAGTCGATTAAATTATTGTACATTAAAAGAATGGACACAGGGACCCTCCACGGTCAGGGTTAGACCACTTTTTATACATGTTCATAAGCAGATCACAACAGATTCTAGATCCCCGGCCTAACTCATTGCCTCTCCCTTGGCTCTGGGGGAGGGGAGGTTCTTCAGAAACTGTGGAGAGTCTCCAACTCTTTAGAAGCAGCAGTAGGAATCCAGTGTAAAGCATATTTCAAAGGAATTTGTACTTTCTCCTCTCCCATAGGCAAGGCAGCGTTTATTTTGTGTGCACGTTTTTGCCCTACAGAAGCAAATGACCAGGCCGGAGGTCATCTGTGGACACCCTAAGCATCTCTTGGGCTCTCCTGCTTCTGCTATAGCCAAGTAAATCTGACCATTGAACGATCTGGTTTACAACAGGGTCTTTTATTCTCCTTTATGTATGCAACTTCCCTTACAGCCGTTCGAATTGGTTGGAAAGAGGGCCAGCGTCAGTTATCGCATCAAACCTCCTTTTCCATACCCTGTAAATGCCGCAGAACAGCGCTGTCAGTTAAAGCCACTCCAGTGGTTTCCAAGAAAATGGAAAAACTTGGTTTAGAAATGCGACTGGACCTAGAATTCCATAGGAATCAGGTAAACGGTTATCAATGTAAGTGGTGGCAAAAAAACCCCACAACAGAGCTGTTGTTATTTTAAAGAAAATAGTCTGCCGTCTAAAGCTGTGCGGTGGTGCCTTGATGTTTCTTCCACTTTCAGAGTTGGCATGTTGAGGCAGGCTGGCTGAGTTGAGCTGAGCCGCAGTTTTTTCATATTTCTAATTTCAAAGCGCTCCCGAATATGTATTTATAAGGTGGATTTTGGATGGGACCCAAGAATGGAGAACAAGAAGCTCCAACTGCTTTCAAATCCTCCCACCCTTTTCGCATTCAGAACTCCCAAAATACCTGTTGAGCCACGGAGTATTTCAAGTGCTCTGCATTTTGACATTCAAGCTGTTGGGTGAAAAAAGGGTTGCGTTCCTGCGTAGCCAGTTGCGGTTACTGATGGCAAGTTGGCCTTTCGTTGTGCACATTCGTAGCAGGTTTCACTTTTCTGTGATATCACTAAGCTCGTGTTTTCCGAGTTGACTTGAGAGAATTGATTGGTTACCATTGTATTTTTTTTTAATCAGTGGGTACTAAAAACCACAGGATGTGGTCCTGTTTTTTTCCTAAGCAATGGCCAGATTGAAAGGAAGTCTCGTGAACGTAAGACTTTACGGCCGGGAAGATAACCAGGTAGCATCAGAGTCAGGTAAGCTAAGGTAACCCCAACTATATGGGTTACTTTCTCGTTAGCCAGGATCCAGACATTGAAGCAGTGGCCTTGGTTCAGCCGAAGGGGTGTTCAGCCCGATTTATTGCTGTCTGCCAGCATATCCAGCATGTTGATGGGCTGTTTTTTCCCTTTTGCACAAACATGTGAAATTCTGAATTGTGATATAATTATTTTGTCCAAGTCTTCTGGAAGTGGGTCAGCGTACTTGGGGGTATTTAAAAAGAGCTAAAAGCTTGAGAATAAGTAATCCTTTGATTCAGGGTCCTTCCGAGGCAACTTCTAGGAATGAAAACCTTTGGGTTATATTTTCTGTCAGGCTGCAAACTCAGTTTCCTTTTGAGGAAGAAGAACATCTGTGCAACTGTGTTTCCTTTCCAATGTTGGAAGTTTAGGGTTTATCATTTTTTAAATCATTTTCTTACATTTAGAAATTGAATTTATATTTGAAATTCCGATAATTGAATCATGGGGTTTGTTTTGCCTCTTATTTGAGCTGTAAAAGGAGAGGTATTTGGCTACCTGTTCTGTTCTAACACTGTGGAGCTTCTTTGCTTTGCTTTGCTGTTTTTAATTTGTGACTATGTTAAACACCTCAACCACCAACAGAAATTTAAAAGGATAAAACTGCTAACAATCTGCTGTAAACTGAATGGGTTTATAATTTATAAAAAAAACTCGGTTTCTTTATAACCAACTTTTTCTGTGCCTTTTTGTTTCTTTCAAGTTGGGAAACGTTCACCTCTCTCTGAAGTGAGGTCTTTGCTTTTCAATGCTAAGAAGTTAGCTGTGATCCAAAATTGCACCGTTTAAGGGGTCTTTTAAGCGTTGTGGGGACAGACAGAGGTTAGAGAGGTCTACAGGCCTCAGGCTGGCAGAAGTCACGGCTGGCTTGGTGCATTTTAAGGCCCTTTTTCTGCAGCGTAAAGGCAGCATTAGAAGGGTTGTGGGGTTCAGCGCTTGCACCATTTAAACTGACATTTGCAAAGCTGCCTAGAGAAATCTCAAAAGCCAGGAGAGGAGAAAGAGCAGCCCCGGGGAGATGCTGTTAGGCAGCCCGGCGTTTCTAAAACTGCAGCCTTTATGGCCTGGGGGGGGTGGGCAGCTGCCCACCAGCCAGAGGTCGGAGCAGGGCGGGGAGAAGCGTGGGGGGGGGGAACCCGGCTGGCTCTCCCCGGCTTGGCCTGCGGGGGGCGCCGGTGAGTGCAGCGGAACCGCCCCCGCAAGCCCCGCCCCCGCCGGGGAAGTTCGTCGCCCGCTCGCCCAGCAGCCACTTGGTCGCCATGGCGAGTCCCGGGCGCCGCGCCTGCTGCTGCTGCTCCTGCCTCCTCCTGCTGCTCCTGCTCTGCGCGGCCCCCGAGAGGTGCGGCGCGCTGCACACCAAGGGCGCGCTCCCGCTGGACGCCGTCACCTTCTATAAGGTAAGCCCGCGCCCCGCCCCGGGGTCCAGACGGGGCTAGCGCTGCCGCAGAGCGAAGCGGCTGGCGGGGCGCATCCCGGGCCTGGCGCCTTCGCCCGTAGAGTGGAAGCAGGCCGCGCCGGGGTGGCCTGGCAGAAGGAGGCGTCTGGGGAGCCGAAAGCGCGCCCCTCTCAGTTCCCCTTCCCCAGCGCTCCTCCCCGGAAAGCCCGAGAGGGCGGGGAGACAGCGGGGCGATTCCCACGACTCGCCAATCCGGGGAGGCCAAGTGGACGGCAAGGGCGATACGGACCTCCTCTTCCCTGGGACCGCCGTGCTTTTAGAGCAGGGCAGCCGTGCCTCTGATCCCGCGCAAAGTGCATTTTTCCCTTCTAAGCAAGTGCGGGAAGGGGGAGCCCAGCGAGGCTTTCGGGATGATGGGAATCCCAGGCTCTCCTCCCCGCACCTTTTACTCAGGAAGGGCTGCAAGGCTTTGCCTTTGTTATTATCAAAATGACATGCTGCCCATCTCGGCTCTTTGTGCTCTGGATCTGGGGAGGTAGTCGGTCGCCAGGGAGGCGTGGGAACCATGGCCGGAAGGCCGCAGGCAGCCCCACCTGGGTGCTGCCTCGGTTTCCCCAAGCCTAGAATGAGGCAGTGAGGCATCAAAGCAACTCCTTCCTGGAGACGCTGCAGAATAACCTGTTCTCCATTCTTGGAAGGGATCCATTGTGGCAGATTCTGCAGGGTGATCATGAGCGTTTAGGCAGGGAGGGGCCTTAGTAAGCACCTCCTCTTCCAGCTGGTCCTTCTGCAGGGGGGCTCCAGCCCCTCAGACCCTGCTCCTCAAGCCCAGCGCTCACCTCTGGGGTTTGCTTGTTTGGCCCTTCTGGCCTCTATGGACCTCCAGCTCTTTGGCCTCTCAGAGCCCCCCTGCCCTTCAGTCTGTCGATCAGCTCAGTGGCTTGATGTGTGGTGTGTTTCCCTCCCAGTTGTGGTTTATTCAGGAAACCCTGCTTGAAAAAAAAAAAACATAATTTGCTGCAATGTGTGGGTCTAGGAGGACCCAAGAAAAATGGCTTGAAATACCAGGGAACATAACAGGTTTTCAACTCATTGCTAGAAAAAGTGATGGAGAAAACACTGTACGGGACAATCCTTGTGGGTTTTCACAGGCTAAGCCATTTCCTCAAAGCCTTGCTTGTGTTGCTCTTTCCACAGGTGATCCCAAAGCACAAGTACGTCCTGGTGAAATTCGACACCCAGTACCCTTACGGGGAGAAGCAGGATGAGTTCAAAAAGGTGGCTGAGAGTTCAGAGTCCAGCAGTGACCTGCTGGTGGCTGAGGTGGGGATCTCAGGTGAGATGGGGCTCTGTCTAGGTGGTCCCTACCTGAGGTCCAGAGGTTGGTTTTGAGATGATGAGGAAGATCTATTTATTTCTTAAAATGGTCGTGCAATTTTAAGAAATAAGATTCATGCTGTATTTTGGTATTGTACTGGGTATGTTAGCTGTCTTGAGTTATTTATCAAAATAATAAAGGCAGGATTTATATATATATATTTGTATCTCGCTTTTATTATTTTGAGATATAAGTCAAGGTGGCAAACATGTCCAACATACTTTCCTCCTCCTCATATTCCGCACAACGACAACCCTGTGAGGTGGGCTGGGCTGAAAGGGGGGGGGGACTGGCTTAAGGTCACCCAGCTGCCTTTCATGGCTAAGGCAGCACTAGAACTTACAATTTCCCGCTTTTTAGCCTGGTGCCGTAGCCACTAGACCATACTGTCTCTCATAAACAAAACTCTCTGGATTTACTTAATTGTCATGTGCTCAGTCTGTACTTTCCAGATGTAGCCTCTGTATCGGCTCTAACCACTGAGCCTTCAGCCATTACAAGGTTTTGGGTGCAGGGTTGCAAATACCCTCACAGATCTAACACCGTTTTTCCTCCTGGCCCATAATGAGACCTGGGTCATCTCGGTGGAAACACAAGAGTTTCCAAAAGTTCAACTTTCGATCTTCATTTCTAAAATGGGCCTCTCTCTGTTACCATTTTAGAAAGGGAAATTCCCCCCCCCCCCCGGTCCCTCTTTTAAAAGGACACCTGCTGTTTCTTTCCACCCCAGGACAGTCAAAATAATAGCACAAAGAGTTTGAATTCTCTTGCAGGGCTGCACTTTTTGGTCTTGTGCTTTAGCTAGGATGTGCTTTGCAAGGAACAAGCTGCTAGACCTCAAGGCTTTAAAATTTTGGGGTTCTACCAGCTGCATATTTTCATCCTTCAAATGATTGAATGTTTCTTTATATGAAGAAAGTTAGGTAATAGTTTAATCAACCCACTCAAACAGAACTTAACATTTCCGTTTAGAAATTTCTTCAGTTTGGACTTGTGAAAGTCACTTAAGCACTCTTATTTATTGATTGATTTATTAAATTTATATGCTACCCCTTTCTCCGATAAAGTGACTCCTGGTTAATCACATCTGAGGTGAACAATGACCAGCAAACCCACTAACTTGTTATTCTCCCAATCCAAGTCTCCTACCTGAATTTATATGGCTTTTTTTTACAGATTATGGTGACAAGCAGAATGTGGAGTTGGGGGAAAAATACAAACTGGATAAAGACTCCTATCCAGTCTTCTACTTGTTCCAAGACGGTGACCTGGAGAACCCCTTGCCTTACGATGGGCAGGTTAAGGCCAGCGCTCTCCAGCGTTGGCTGAAACTCCGAGGGATCTACATGGGAATGCCAGGTTGCCTGAAAATATTCGATGCCTTGGCCAGCAAATTTGTAAGTGCCGCCCAAGAACCTGAGCATCGCCAAGCTCTCCTGGAAGAGGGCCGAGAGCATTTGGCCAAGGCCAAAGAGAGCGAACGCAAATCTGCTGAGCAATACATCAAAATCATGGGCAAAATCCTTGCCCAGGGGGACCAGTTCATCCCCAACGAGATCTCCCGGATCACCAAGCTGATAGATGAGACCAAGATGAGCGATGGGAAGAAAGAGGAACTCTCAAAGCGCTTAAACATCCTGTCTTCCTTCCAAAAGAAGTCGAACAATGAGAAGGAAGAACTTTAACAGGGCAGGTGAAGAGGGTATCTAGCGTGGGATGAGGTCCCAACTGGTGCTCCTTTAAGCAGGCAAAAACTTCCCCTTGCTGTTTCAAAGAGGTTGCAAAGCCTTTTTAAAAGCCCCCTACCCACCCCAACTTCAGCAGGGGGAAATTTCTGAGACAACCATGAAGTCTAATAACCCCACTCCATTGAGAGGAATTTGAGCATGCAAGAAACGGGGTTAGCACTCTGGGTGGTTTTTGTGTGTGTGTGTGTGTGGAGCACCATTTGGTCCAAGGGAAATTTATTAGAGAAAGTGAAGTCAAAGCTATCCCTGTCTCTTACTGACCAGTATTCACCGAAATCAGTTTTATGGAAAAGGTACTTAATTTGATAATAAAAGTTACTGGGGAAACAAACGCGTAAAGGCATTTTTCTCTTTTATCACAACTTTCTTAATCAAATGAACTCTCGTGGTTGAGCTAAGAAATGAAATTGTGTTTGACATTTAAAGTTGCATTTGAGATTGCCAATAAGGGGATTTACTATATCTTTCAACACTTTATTTAGCAACTCTGTCTTGAATCACATACAAGCCCACATGCACACAAACACAACTGTATGAGAAAAACCACAAGGTTTTTTTGATCAGGAAAATGTAAATGTCCAGCTTGCCTCCCTTCTGACATCTGAGACAAGCGGTTGGGACAAGTCATAATGTAACTAACCTTGCTTTATTGAATACTTTGCAATAGTTTGAATTCACACAACATGCTAAGCCAAATCTAAGCAAATCAAACTCTCAGACTTCATTCTTCAAAGGACACCTAGTTCTACCAAGCTTTGCTAAATAAAACATTTGCAATCCTTCCTTCATCACAAAATTTAGGAACTTATATCACAGCTCAGATTCTTAAAAACCTAATGTCTGTGACCAGTTCCATTCTGTGCTACCTCTAATAACCTGAAGTCTTCCAGAACGTTTCCATCTACAACTCAACTTCTTGGGGTCTTGAAGCTGGAAGGAAAGAATTGTCAATACCAGTTGGAACTGGGAGCAGGGAAATGTTTTAAGCACTACCATTTTATTTTTCTTCTACCTCTGCTTTATTAAATAAGGCAGTGCCTGATCTAGGGAGCATCATTCCTCCCTCAGGTTCAAAGAGCCCAATATATTCCAAAAAGTAAGCTATTTTCCAGCGTCAGTCTGGGATATTAGGTGAACCTGCTTGTGCAATGGGTAGATGAACGTTGGCTTTGTATTAACCCTCTTACAACAGTGTTCAGTTAAAAAAATAGGGCAGGGCAGGTGTTTAAATTTATTGCCCAATGTCAGAAACATTTTACCCATCAAACAATTTTTGGACCATTTTTAATTAAAGTTAATTTTAAAAACTTCCTGCTCTTCCCTTTAGCATTTAGAGTGTGCTGGGTTAGGGAAAGCTGGTCTGTAGCACCCTTCATCGGGAGTTTTCAAATAAATGCCGTAGTGAAATAGAACACCACAGTTAAGAAGGCGCAACTGTCGCAGATCTCTGATAATTGCACCCTTGGTGTGCGTTTTTCTGGAGTGGGACAAAGGATGCCCTTTTCTGTGCATCCCTCTCTTCCCACTTCAAAGCAGTCAAGTGGCAGCCAAAGGCTGCTCTTAAGAGCAGCCCCCTCCTTGACTGACAGCCTAAATTCCTCCCTGGGCCCCAAAGCAGCCCACGTGGCCGGAGTTCCCCCAACGGGCTTGGTTTTCTCCTGAGGGAAGCCTCAACTCCTTTCAGAGGCTGCGTTTCAGTGGTTAACCACCGTTTGTTCCTCAGGCACCAACACAGGTGGCGATGGGGCGCTCGCAAGCTGCCTTAGCCGGTGCCCTTCTGTCTCCCCCTGCAAAGCGGCCGTCTTAACCAAGCATTTCCTCACCTTTGCCTTCCAGGTGCCTTGGACGGCAACTCCCATGCTGGCTGGGAATGATTGGTCTGGTTCTCCAACTCAGCACCTCCTCGGTAAAGCTCGCAAAGGAGGTCGTTAAGGTAATCCTTCCACCATAGGCTCAAGCCAGCCAGCCAGTTCAAGACTCTGGGACTGTGTGGCCACCAAGGGAAACGTGGTTCATCTGAAGCTAGGTGGTTTTTCCATGGTTTGGACCAGGGGTGTCCAACCTTGGCTATTTTAAGGTTGGTGGACTTCAACTCCCAGAATTCCCCAGCCAGAAACCTCATCCCACACCTAATTTGAAAGGAGTTGCGTGTTTTGTTTTGGGTGGTCTTCTGTGGGTTCAGATTAGTAGAGGGGAAGAGATACAGCTTTTCCATTCGCTCTCACAAACAGTCCCTGACCCACAAGCTGTCTCTTTGTGGGGCATTCAAAGTGGTTGTGAGTTTCCGTTCCCCATCAGTAGATGGAGCTGCTGTTTTACTCTCTAGTGGAAACTGCAGGACCGCCGAGTTACACTGGAGTAGCCCCAGATCGAGAATTTGGTAGCAGCTCTTCAGACTCTCAGATTTTATTAAAAGGCATCTGCTTCATGAGAGCTGCAGTTCCCTGTGCTGGTTGCCTGGAGGGGCTAGCTTAAAGCAGGATTTAAATTGGGGTGGGGAAACCCCTCCCCTAGACACGCCTTTGGAGCTTACTCTTCTAGAGGAAAGTACCGTAATTAAAAGGGGGGGGGGACGGGAAGCCTCTTTCCTGGCTAATTCTGTCAAAATAATTGGAGTGTCTTGAGCAAGAAGCCTGGAGCTGCTGGGACCTAGACCAGCTGGAAAAGGGGTCCCTTTCCCCCCCCCCCATATCTTCTGTTTTATTTCTTTTTGCATCCCTGCTCTGGTTTTGGTTCTCTCTCTCCCTCCCTTATCTCCAGCCTTCCAATTTTATCTTTTTCCTTCTTTCCTCTCCTCTTTCCCTCTTGGCAACAGACCAGCTGCTGGACCATTCAGCCCAGCCTGCTCTGCCTCCCACCAACCGCTGCTGGCAACCGGGGCGGGACCAACGAGGTGGAGCGAAGAGGAAGGTGGGCAGGCAGGCAGCCGGATGGCCAGTCGGCTAGCTGCCTGCCCACGGCTGGTCCCTTCGCTGCTGCCTGCAGCTCCGGGGCTGGCCAGCATGGGCTCCTTTGCTGCTGGGGCTGCTGTTCAGGAGTTCCTGCAGCCCCAGGATTTGGACAGGGCTCAGGTGAGTCAAAGAAGAACCCGTAGAGATGCTCTAGCAGATAGGTTTCCTTCCCTCCCTCCCTCCCTTTCTTAGCAGATAGATTTTCTTCCTTTCTGGGAGTTGAAGTACACACATCGCAGACCGCCTGAGGTTGAGAAACACGGGGGTAGAGACTTCACAGAATCCTGAGGTCAATTTCCTTACTTTGTATAGTACCCCAGCTTGCTATAAGTTGGCTGCAGTCTTTCCTGAGAAGAGATGGTCAGTTCCAGGTCTGGGGTGCAAAGAATACTAGGGTCACAGGTTGGGTAAAAGATGGGCAGTATAGAAAGATGCTGAATAAAAGAATAAAAAGAGATGGAAAATACTTTCTCATGCTCCAAAGAGCTCTTGCTGAGCAGAGGGAAAGAAAGATGCATAGAGGGGACTAAGGCCTGCCCATGGCAACTTCAAGTGTGGGCTGCATCCATCCAGAGGATCTCAGGTAAACAACCTGCAACCTGCCTTGTTTGCAAGGATATGCCTTATCTAATTTCGCTCTTTTCCCCACCTAGTTTTTCGCCATCATCCACTGGATCCAAGCTGTCGTGGCTACTTTGAGGTATTTCGTGCAGCCTTCTCTCTTAAGGCATCCTGGGACTAAAAGAGAATCTCCCAGGAGATCAGCCAGGAAATAACCTGGTTGGGGGTTTTAGGAGGGTTTACCAGGTATATGTCTCCCTTTTCTGGGATTGCTAAATGCCATGGATTTATATGGTTTATTTGCTTTTGTTGGTCCTTCTTGTCTTTATTTCCAGTCATTCTTGGACTAAATTGACTTTGCATTTGTTACAATAAAATGTGTATGTTGTGTTTATTAAGCGGGAATTTGCTGGGCTCATATGAGCTCTAAAAACATATCAAAGCTAGCAACTTTTAAGTCCGCCAATCTGCCCCTTCTTTCCACAGCATCATGGGGTCGAGTTCAATTATCGGCTACACCATATTCCAGAACACCGCCAGATCCCCCGAGGTAAGGCAAATTCTTTTGCTGATGAAAGGCCTAAGCAAGATGGTGCCTTCTGAACTAAGCGGGGAGGAGCAGTGAGCTTCATAAGGAATGTTTGCAGTGTTCAAAAGCCTTTCCACTTTGTTACTAAACAAATATTAACATTAGAAGCTGGGTGGCTGAACCATAATCTACTTTAATTTCACCAAACATCTACAGTTGCCCTACAGCCCAGCTAGCATAATCACTAATTTGCAGCACCAAATAAATCTATCATCTCAGTATTTTTGAATCCTGACAACTTTAGGATAGCAAAGTAGCAGTTTTATTGATTCCCTGTCACTCTCTTCTACTAATACACACTTTGAACTGAGACAGTATATTTGGATATGAGACAGCTGAGGAAGAAATGCCATTCTAGAGTTGACAGCATGTGGTCAATTCTCTTTGCCGTGAGAAAGAGAAACTCAAGACGGTCAGCTCATCGTTTCCATCCATCCTTAGAGCTCCAATTTTTGTCCGAATGCAAGGCTACGGCTCACCAGAGTGACTGTTGCTTTCATCCTTCCACAGGTGCGGCCTCTTGTCTACCTGAGCCTCTCTGATCTCTTTCTGGGGTTGTGCTGGCTCACGGGGGCCCTTCTGTATAGCAGAGGAACATCCCACCCAGCTGGAGAAGGCAACACTTGCTACAACTTGCAAGCCACCGGACAGGTGAAACCTAAGTTGATCTCCGGCTCCTTGGTGGGGTGGAAAGTGTGTAATTTGGAAGTGGGCTCCAAAGGGGGTCTCTGTGCGATACGGTGTGGGCTGGTGGGCTAGCCGCATAGGGAAGAGGCAATCCAGTTGCTTCCAATTGCTCAGTCTTTGTGCTGGATGAGCTTGGGTTGGGGTTGACGTGCCATGTTGACAGGGTAAAAGCTTTAGAGAAGCTAACGTTAAAGGCATCGAGAACATACAGTAGCAGAGAGGCAGAATTTTCTCTGGAAGTTTCTCGATAACTTTCCTGAGTTGGAATAAGACTCCAGAATTCTCAGCCAGCATACCTAAGGTCTGGAAATTCTGGGGTTTGCAGCCCAAACAGAACGGGAGCCTATTAGAGAAAGTTGTGTGTTTCCCTTTTAATTTCACTATTGGGATATATAAAAATCCTGTATTATTAGTAACCTTTTTTTCTTTGCTTTGTTATGACAATGCCAGCTTCTTACAAAGCTACCAACTCTTTTTTGTATCCCTCTCCTCACGGTTGTGCATTTTTCTTTGCTCGTGAGGCACGTTTGGGCCCAGGATTATCCTCTGGAGGCCAGGTTACCATTTAATGGTCCTGTTCTTAGAAAGGCAATTCCAAACCACTACGAATCTTGTTTATTTAGTGCTGTTTGGTTGCTTTTCCTCCTTCTGTTTGTTAAATGGCTTTATAATCTGTCCCGTAATCTACCCATAATGTTGATTATTGTGCCAATTAGCAGTGTAATAAACAGCAAAGTTCCTCTCGATTATTGATCCCTTTGAATATTTACCTTTGGCTGCCTCTCAAGGAAAGTTGGTGTTTGCCTGTTTCACAACATGTGTGTCTTGGCAGGTGTATTGGAGAACTTGAAAAAGCCCAGCCAGCTCTCAAGATACAAAATCCATTTGCAAACATTAATGATCAGGCAATGAGGCAGTCATTTGGGTTAGCAAAGACCTGCTTAACCCCTAAATCTACTGGACAGATCAGAGCAGCAAAAAGATTTAACTCAGTTTGATCGACCTCACTCTCTTCCAATATGTTTTGTGTGCTATCTGGGGACACAAACCACAAAACAAGGTTGGGGAAGATAAAGTATACTATTGTGATGTTTTTATGGGGTATTTTAAGCATACTTATTTATAAAATGTCCCAGTATTATTGCAGATAACGTTTGCTTTCCTGGATTAGATTGTGTTTCATCAATCTTGTAGAATATGATTTATGTAACAAACTAACCTTGATAGA
This sequence comes from Crotalus tigris, assembly GCF_016545835.1. Taxonomy (NCBI): domain Eukaryota; kingdom Metazoa; phylum Chordata; class Lepidosauria; order Squamata; family Viperidae; genus Crotalus; species Crotalus tigris. The sequence goes on along the minus strand of NW_024097560.1, from coordinate 1,101,979 downwards.
ACAAACAAATCCAACATTTTCCACATTTAGTGGATGAAAAACAGAGTGGAAACTGGAAGGGGGGGGCTGCAATGATGTCTTAGGACTTTGTTCATTCTGGGATCCTTTTAAGCACAGAAAAACTACATATGCATTGGGATAGCTTTCCTGAATTAGGCTTCCTTTAAAAAACAAAATAATACCAGCAACTGTCTTCCACGGGAGAATGAATGTGCAAAAGTTGTGATTTTGTTTTGTTATTTTGGACCGCTATTTCACGTTCCATCAGCCCTGCCAGGAAACTACATCTTTCTGTTTCTGTGAGTCTTCCCATCTAAAATGGAAAAACCAACTTCATGTATGCCTTTAGTGGGGGGGGGGGGATTGGCTCCTTCTGGAACTGTTTATCCTTGGTGACAAAGTCAGAAAATCACAGCCCTACATACAAATTGTGTGCAAATATATAAAAGGACAGAACCACACCCAGAAGTGGAGGCACATCCTAAATTGCTCTCTTTGTACAGTGATAGTTGCTGTTTTTGGATTTTAATTCAGTGACAAAATCAAAGCTGCAAAAGGTTACTTTCAACAGCGGAAATATAGAGGAGGTTGGAGAGTAAGCTGGGGGGGGGGTACAGGCACAGGGGCCACCCCCGGCCATCCCATCCTTACCTTCTCCCCCTTCAACCAACAGCCGTGTTCAGTTCTCAAATTATTCCAGATTTCCAAAGGCAAATTCGGAGGACCAACAGCCTTTGTTCTTGTTTGTTTTGCTTCTCCAGATCTTCTATGTTGCCTCTTTTCTATACACAATTAATTACACCTGGCAGCTTTACATGGATTTGAAAGAGAAATACAACCAGCACTTACACGGCCAGAGGCCGCAGGTAAATGGCACTTTCGTGGTAACTTGAGTATCTCTAAGCCGGCTCCTGTCTCTGCTTAAAAACCCAAGCATGGTTTGGACCCCAAGTGCCTTGCAAATGAAGCCAAAATATATTTATATGCTGTCTGAAGAACAGCAAGATATCCAGATGGGTTGAATTACAAACCTGGTTGCACTTTTGCATACTTAGAAATATAATTGAGGGACAGATAGCCATAACAGGTAGCCAGAGGCACCGTGCTATAATTGTCTTTAGAAAATCATTGCCTTGGCCTCTGAGTGAGAGCTAAAGGCCATGGACCATTGAACAGGGCAGAACTTGGGGTTTTCCACCTGTGAGCCTCACAGCCATATGTTGGTGGTTCAATCTGGAAAATAAGGACTCAGGGACCTAGTTAACCCCCCCCCCTCGGTTCAAGTTCTGTTGCTCCCCAATAAACACTTAAAATCCCGTGGGTCACAGGGGACGTGAATTAGGTGGATGTCGGGTATTTCTCACCCAACCTGTGTTTTCCAGCTCAATAGATAGCTATTGAGCATCTTTTCAGCATGGGCTTTATTGCTGAGTTTGGAAAGTCCGAAGGCTAGGGTAGAAGAACACGGCTGACTCCAGAAGATGGAAGAAGATCTTAACAAGGTTTAAGAAAGGAAGATGCCTGGTAGAGTGAGAATAAGAGGAGCACAAAAGCATGTTTGTGATGGTGGGAAGGAAGGGCTTGAGATCTGCTCACCTTGTACCTGTGGACGTCACAGCGTGTGCTGGAGGCCAAACTCCAACAATTAGGCTGAGCCAGGCAGAAGCCAACAAGGGCAGGACCAAAGCTGACTGAATTGCATGGAAGTCCAAGCAATTGAATCCAGTTGAAATGATGACTTTGGTGTGGAGGCCTTTGAGATTTGGAGGGCCTTGGATTTACTCCAGAGAAGGCCACACCCTTCCTGCTTCCACTTTGGCTCCTACCTGAACAGGATCAGCAGGTTTTGCGGGTTGCACAAGGCCTTTGTCAATGTCTGCTTGATCAAGAGGACAGCAGAACCAAGGAAAAATGTATGAGTCCTAGACAGAATGGACTCTCAATCACTTTTTAAAAATCCTTTCAAAAACATTTTGAAATCTCATCTTCAGTGGAAACCTATTCAAGCACCACAGACCTTCTCAACCGTCAGGGCCAGCCTCTAGGCAGAGCCTCAAAGAAAGAGCTTGCCACACCCTTTGAAAACCCTGGCTGATGGCTGATGTTTATTTGGAATAATGCTTGTTCCAGGAAGCCCTTATGAATTTGAAGAGAAAGCGTGGCGGGGGGGGGGGCAGATGTGTTAGTCTAGTCTACATTGCCACCCACTTCATCAGAAGGACAGAACTCTTTGTAGACTAGCACATCCTGTCCCCAGACAATCCTTGTGAGGTCACTTCAACCATCTAGTCAATTCCAGCATTATTTCAAAACTCCACCCTTTAAGGCAGGGGTGTCAAACTGCAGCCAGATGCGTCATACCGAAACCGTGCCCACCCCATTGCTGGCAATGGGAAAAAAGTCGCAGTACGTCACGACACATCACGTGACGTTGCGAGTTTGACAACCCTGCTTTAAGGGCTTGAAGAAATAAGATTAGAATATGCTGTTTGCAGGAAAGAAGGATATTTCTCCCTCTGTGTGTGGATGCATGCGCACATGCCAGTGAAATAAATTATACATCAATATGTGCAGGACATACCAGGTAGAGAATTAAACCTTGATTGGTCCAACCCTGGTTCACCTTCAAGTTTTTAAAATTCATTGTTGTAAGCACAGTTTCATTTGAAACTAACACACCAACAATCCCCCATGCTTAAATGCTAAATTTTTAAGAGTTCCCCTCCTCCCCAAACAATTTCATGGAAGTATCTGCACACATTTTATTTCCCTTTTCCCGCATCCGCTTTTTTTAAAAAAAGATCCATTCCAAGTTGTAACTCCTGAATCTTCAGCACAAACTTCAAATTGTGGAGCTAAGTCCTGGTGTCTCCTCTTTCCTCCTTTCGTAGATGTTGAGCTATTCAAACCACCTGGGCCGAATAGCCATCATTTCCTCTAGGTAAGATTAATCTCCCCGATGCCGCTCGATTCGGAGGAATTGGGGTCGGCAGGGAGGGAGGGGAGGCAGTGGAGCTTGCTACCTCACTTGGAGAAACCGGGGTGAGCTCCCCAGTTTGATAGGGCCAGACCCTTGCTGTTTGGGCCAGGGATTGCAGCTCCCTGGAAGGTGAGCCGGACTCTTCTCTGGGGGTTCTTGACCTTTCTTTTCCCTTCCAGTCTCATCCCGGTCCTCCTGATGGTGCCCGTTTTGGGACTCGGCAACTACTTTCAGTGTTCTCAGAACTTCACCTCAGAAGATGGGTAGGACAACCTGAATACAGTACCCTTTGCCGAGCATGGAAAGCCAGGGCTGAGCTGAGCTGAGAGTTTGTCCTACGGTGGCCAGGAGCTCCCAGACGCCTCTTAGCGGAACCAGCCTTTCATTTCAGAAGAGGTTTGGACACAGCCTGACCCTTCAGTGACGCACCTCACCTCCCAGGCTCACTCTTTTGTTTCCCTTTGGCCCACAGGTGCCTCCTGTTGCACATGGGAAACGTGCTCAGCACCAGCTCTCAGCAGGTCACCTGCACCGCGTTGTGTTTGTACAGCACTGGAGTTTTCCTGGTCTCGTTTGTAGTCAGCTTCCTTGCAATTCTGGTAAGAAGCACCCCAAGGGGTGCATCTCCTCCTCTTGCTGAAAGCCCTTCAGCACTTAAGGAAGGGGGAGCTCAGGAGAGGCGTGCCTGCTTTCACTTGAGAAGCCCACAGATCATACTTCTTTTTTCCAACCCTGATGCTTAACCTTTGCTGTCTTCCAGCTGCTGCTGCATTCCTTGTAAGTTCAAGCAAACAGTTTCATAACACTTTAATGCATCACACTCTGACCACATGTGGAACTGAGTTTCCACACCCCGGAGTCTGTCTTCTTGAATAAATCTGAGCTTCCTTTTGTTCCCTAATGGTAAACAGATGAACTTCAAAATAAGCACAGATCCTCTGGAGGGAAAATGCAAGGCAAAACAATAGAAACACTTGAATTGCTGGCCAGGCACCTCTTAGATTGGCTGGTTGCTGATGTTAGTTATGCAAGGACTTTGGGATCAATTAGAGCTAGAGAGGCTGTCAGTGGCCTGATTCACGCAAGCCATTATAATACACGACTTAGTTTTGGCTTAAAGCGATGTGGAAACTAACTCCGCTGGTTTGGAAGCCATGGTTTAGGCTTTGTTATCTTGTGCAAGCTCAGTCAGGTGTACTTTAACCAAAAAAACCATGGTTAAGTTACCCATGGCCTGGAGGAATGAATAAACCTAGATTTAGTTCCTCCCAAGGGTTCAAAGTGAAGCAGGAATCCCATCTCAGCTTCCTCCCTTCCACACTCTCCTTCAAGCACGAGCTCATTGCTCAGGCCTTGTTTCGACCTTGCTCCTTCTTTAGAGCTTGCTCATCCAAGCCAGGACCTTGTATAAGCGGTTTGTGAACTCGATGGGTTACGTCGGTGATCAGCAGTGGGCGATGCTGAAGGTGGTCGAGCAAGCCGTGATTCTGTACCCCGTGGTATTTTTCTGCTGCTGGGGGCCAGGTAAGGAAAGACCAAGGAACGTTGCTTCCTGGGAAAGAGACAGCTCTCCACCTGTCTGTTTGGAAGTGGGTTCCTCCAGATAGCCACTTATTGGAGGCCAGGACCCATCAAAAGTGAATTATTAAAAAAAATAATATATGCAGAGATGTAGCTGCTAGTCATACCATCCGTGCTATATTTATTGTTACTGATCTTCTCCTGTTTCTTCCACCTACAGCCTTTATCCTTGCTATAGTCAAGCTGGCACGTATGGACAACGCCAGTGTTTACATGGCCCTTTATATTCTAGAGGTAAGCATCTCTTCAGCCGCGCACATCCACGGGGCACCTTCTCTTCGTGTGCAGAACTCATTGCTCAGTGCTGGTTGGGTGACTAACTTTTAGTGGGAATTTTGGTCTCTTTGTTGCTTCTTCCTGATAGCCCCAGACAACTCCTGATTGCAGCCCCCTCACTTGAGCATCTTCCCTTCTCCACTCAGGCCCTGACCGCATCTTCCCAGGGGTTCCTGAACTGTGTGGTTTACGGCTGGACTCAGCACATGTTGCACTGTGTGAAACGCAAGGCTTGCCGTGATGTCAACACCCAGACGCCCCTCCTGCGTTCCCAGAAGAGGTTCTATGCCAGCACACTCCCAGCCCGTATCCAGACAGTGGCTGAGCCCTCCTCTCCTTCAACAATGACGGTGTTATGAATGGGAAACGGACCATTTGGTCTCGCCTTCCACCCCTGTCGTGCCAAGAGGCTCTTTTCTCAGCAATGCCAGCTAGACTTTTTAGATCCTGCACAGAGGGAGTTGAACCCATGGCTCTGAAGCTAGCTCATTCACAGCCTCTCTGAGAAAATATGGCTGTCAAAACGAGTCAGTGGCAGATGGGTGAACTTAAAGAGAGAGCTTGGAAGAACTTTGAGAGCATTAAAGTGCAATTGGGCAAGAAGAAACCGAAAGACTCTTTAAATTTAAATAATCACTATTTATTTGAGGGAAATGAAAATTGGATAGGGTGGACTGACTTTTTAGATTGTATCCTATTTTCCCCACGAGACAGTTTTCCCAGGATTTCCCAAAGAACAGGATACAGCATCACTGAGATCTGGAATGGCTGCAGTGTGGTGTGACCACCCTGGAAATTATCTTTTTATTTCAGTGCTGCTGGTGGAATATTTTACAGCTTCCTGCCAAACAGTAAAACGTAAAAGCAAGCGTATGGATAGATTTCTGTTCCTTTAGATTCCAGGATTGCTAAAAAGCACACTTCCCTTATCTTACTACTGTTTTAACACCTACAAAAGATTCTACACAGAAATAATGTCCCCTGTCGATCACAACTGACACCAATGTCATGGCTTCCAAAAATCCCCCCACCCTAAAACCCCCGTCAAAACTGAAAAAGCTCAGCTGCACAATTTTATTTTCCTTTTTCAAGGTGTCCCAGGAATCCTTTTCAATCCACCCTAAGATCCCTTCACCCTCAATGCAGAGATGACTACGCTGAATAGATGATCTTAGCCAGCATGATTAGCGGCACCTGAGGAATGGGAATTTTGCTGGAGCCCGTCTTATTCCTTTCCTAACCAAGAACAGACAATCTGTTCTTCACAAAACTCTGGAATCGTAGGGAATAAATTCCTGCCTCCTGCACTTCCTGACATTCTGAGACGTTTAAGAAGAGACATTGTTTAGCTGGCAAATTCACAAGTTTGAATTTTAATCCTTGCCCTCACCCCCTTTCCCTTTCCCAATAGTGGAGAGTATGGCATTCGATTTGATGTTTTGCAGCGACCCAGACTATCTTAGCACAGCCATTCAGTTTTTGCTCTCAGTGCTCTTTTCCATCTTGGAAAGTTCTGAGTATTATTTGAACAATGACCCACTGCTGACTTTATGATTATTAGATGTTGCAAGAAATTACAGAAGATAGTTTTTGGAGCGAATTTCCGTGGGCCTTCTAGGGAGCCCCAACTGGCAGCCTTACCTGGGTGTCTGTTTTTGGGGGGTGATTCAGTGCTTTCTTCGTGGAAGTTTTCCACCACCTGAAAACCGGTCCCAGGAGTTCCCGCACTTTCGGAAGGACCACAAGAATAGCAGCGATAATTAACATGGAAAAAGGAATAACAGTTCCCAGAACGTACTTGGCCAAGGAGTTGCCCCAGGAGACCACAGGAAACCCCCCATCAATGCTCCCTCCAGCACCCCAATGATTGCAGTTCGGAGGGGCCCATCCACTGTTACAGTGGCATTTGTGAAGGTTGTTGCAAACACCTCTGCTTTGGCAGGTTTTCCGTGGGTCGCAGCTCAAATTAAGTAGGGCTTTGGAGGTGCAGGTGCGATTGATGCACACTTTGTATGGGTCACACACGATGCCATTAGGAACAGTCCCAATGTCCTGGTGATGGATTTCGCCAGGATGCGAAACGCTCCAGCAGAGCGTTCCCCGCACTAAATTCTTATGGACCACCATATCGTTCAGGTCAGGCACAGATTTCACATTTACACAGTGTATTCTCCCACACATACTGTCCTTGGGATGGCATTTCAAATATTCCTTCCTGGAAGGATCATTGCCACAGTTGCCATAGGGAGTTCCGAGGGTGTTCAGACCGAGGTAGCAACTCTCCGGAGCCGTTTTAGATTGTCCTTTAAAGATTCTGTGGCACAAGAAATCGTGATTCCAGCACCTCTTTTTGTAACAGTAAGAAGAATATTTGCCACAGGGTGTTCCGTCCTGCACATACAAGTCCTTGGGGCACTGTGCAGATTTACCATTGCAGTATTCAGGGAGATCACATTCGCTGACTTTAGCCCGGCAGACTTCTCCTTTGGGAACAAACATACATTTTCGGCAACACTGTCCTGCCCCACAAAAGACATTTTTCTTCAAACGACAATCAGAACTGCAGCAAGGATCATGTGTGCACGTGGCTGCTCCCCCACAATCACACTCTTCGTCCATATCCAGAACCCCGTTCCCACAATGCTGAAATCTGGAATGTATCTTAGGAACATTTAGCAAGCAATCCAAGAGGCCCTGTTGGTGAAGTTCTAAGAAATTCAGAATGCTGCAGTTACTGAACCGGTTAACAGAGGCGTGGTACGTGTGCATAATGCAGCTTTCAGACGTGCCACAGACACACTGGGAGCCGTCGTGATCCAATCCAATATGAGAGGCCAACTCATGAGAAAATCCCCTTGCGAAGCGGGCCGACTCGTTCTGGAAGTAGACTTGGACTCCTGCTGAAAAAGGGGGCTCACAAATAGCAGAGTGATAGGACTTTCCGAAGACATTTTTAAAAGTCTGTTGAAGGAACAAGAAGGCTGTGTCATACACTGTCCTGTTGACCATGCTGGTTATTCTCCACTTATTGAATCTTTGAAGAACATCTGTGATATCTGTAGAAATATCTATTAAGTTCTTTTCAGTCCAGATCTCAAGTCCAACTAGAACAATGTTTGTCTTGAGAGCCTCAAAGGTGGCATCTGCAATGTTCACCAGATCCAACACTACAGTTTGCACTCTGCTAACATTATTTGCTTCTTGGGCAAATACGTTTTTGTCCACTACAATATACAGTTCAATATATTTGGGGAAATCTTCATACTGGAGATAATTGTACATCGCTCTGGTTTGTCTGTTCTGCAGATTTTTTGCCTGGTGCTTTGTTCTTCCCATTCCCATTTTGTACGATGAGAAAATAGGCTGTGATTCTTCGGAGGGGTAGAGAAGGTGTTGAAAGGCAGGGGAATTCTGCAGAGGCTCAATACCGTACACTCTTGCCCCAATTTTCAACAAACCAGTGAGACCAAGGCAGGTCCTAAGAACCGCAAGTGAATCAACAATACCTTCAATGTAACCTTGATAGTAGCATTCAGTTGGCATGTTGGGATGGCTCTCAACGCGTTCCCCCTTCGAATTATATGTGAAGATTGGGAAGTTTTTAGCTAGCAAATGATTTGAGGGTTTGAGCCGGATGATGTAATTCCTTGCTGCTGCCTTGATGATGTAAGATATTTCATCCTTCTTTGTCTTCACTCCTTGGGCTGCTAACCGTTTTGGGATTATCACCTCATAGGAGGGATACGCTGGAGGAAGCAATGAGCTGCAATGGACGGTGGAAAGGGTAAAGACCACCAACACAATGCAGGTTGCCAATGGGAGGAAAAAACAGCACCCAAGACATCTACCTGCACTTCTCATGATTCAGTTGTATTGTGTTTCACACATGCTTAGCTTGGAGCTGAGATTGATGTGGACGTTCAATGGAAAAAAGTCAAGGGTTTGTTTGTTTTCTGTGAGTCTGTTAATTTTGTGAGAGCTTACTTCAGTTCATCGATGCCCCAAAAAACAATGGCTGTTACCATCACTTGCTTGAGCCATCAAGATTCTTTAGGTAAGTCCGCTTTCTGGCTCTGTGGCCATCTTTATTTAACGAAGAGAGCTAAAACAGAGAGGACACCAGGAAAAGAGGGGACATCTCAAGAGCTTTGGACCCTTCCTCTTCTCAGTTGTTCTGGATGAACCTTGTGAAGGGCACAATAGCCAAGACGCAAGCCAGGGATGAACTCACCACCGATCAACCACCATTTCCCTCCTACGGGTCTTCTCCATTGGAAGATTCCAGAGGGCAACTGTTTCTCCAGCCTCTTTAAATGTGAACATTCCATTTAACCTCCTCCAACAAGAGGCTTCCCAGTGTTACTGAACAGCTAATTTCAGCACTGAATCATGGAGCAGCTATCCCTGGATTTTCTCTTTTTATTTAAAATTGGATAGTATGCTTGTTATTTTTCTAATTTCCAGTTCTGTCTTTAAGGATCTAGTCAACCCCTTCTAGCTATTTCATGGCCTTATGAGATGAAATAATCAGAGGGGCTGGTTCATTGTTATTCATGTGGCTCAGGAAATCTATTTCATACCTTCCATAATTGGCACAGAATTTACACTGAAAGACAGGCGCCACCGGGCGAGAGAATCCACTGCACTCACCCGGGAAGAAATAGCTACCATGTCCAGTCTTTTGACTTAGAGTAGACCAAGGAGCCAGCCAACATAGCTCAAAGGGGAGAAATTTTATGCAGACAAGCAATGCAAAATCAATTTGAGCTTGCAATTTGAAAGAATTGATGGTGTAAGACAGCAAAGAAAAAAATGGGTTACCTGCCAACCGTTGTTTAAAAAAACAATACCCCAAACTAGTTGAAAAAGACATTAAAAAAACCTTGAGACAGAAACTTTGATAAATTTTACTAAAATTATTTTATGTACACCAATGCATAATATTTACATTCATATAATACTGATTTGAAAAACAAAACGGTGATACAGCAAAACGCTTAAAAGTGGGGAAAGCCAAAGGAGGGTGAGGAAGGCATGACAGAAGGTTGGCTACGGTGTGGCTGAAAACATACATGCACAACACCATTTCCGGTCTCAAAACATTTTCTCCTGGATTCTGTCTCTAAGGATCAACGTTACTAGGGGTTTCGCCCATCATAAGCAAGAGTGCTGATTTTTCCTTCCACAGGTACAAGAAAGAAATCAAGACGGAGATGAATATGAAAAGCTTTACAAGGGAAGCCCAGTAAAATCCATTTCCAGGACCATCAAGGTACACCGTCGTGTTTTTTATAAAAGATGCCCTTTTTTCCCTCACAAAGGAAAAGTGGTTTCTGACAACCACAGCTATTCTCTACACCAACCTTCCCAAAGCAGAGGCTCCCCAAAACCACTGGACTACAATACCCAACCCCCAATGATGAGAGCTGTAGCCCCAACACATCTGGAGGCATCCAAGTCGGGGAAAGCTAATGTATTTACAGCATCATGCAGAACTCACGCAAGGGTGGAAAGTCAGAACCGAATCATCATTCGGGGGGACACGACTTCCATCCTTTCGCCTCCTGTCGTATTCCACCAAGTAGCCACCCTGGCAGATAATTCCTATCCTCTTTAGCCCACTCAGCAGAGACAGCAAAAACTGAGACAGGCACTTCTCGGAAGCCCATTGCAGAGCTGTCAATGTTGTTGACCCACCTCGTTTCTTCCAAGGTGGCAATCCAGGGCCTACTCTTGTGTAGAATTAGTAGTACATACAAGAGATGCAAAGAATAATTGATCAAAAGAGCCCAGCCCGAGCCACATTCAAACGAGTAATGGTAGCAGGCAAAGAGAAAAGTAAAAAAATAATCTCAAAAAATTCCCCAGAATAGTCAAAGAAAAATTAAATAAAACTAAATAAAGTATTTCATCCTCAGTCTCATTTTTTGACCACATCCAAAAAATGAAACTGGTTTGGGGGGGGGCGTCTTCTGGGAGCAGCTATTTGTGGATCCAGCCCCTTCCCATAGAAAGTATAGACCACCAGGGAATTCTTGGGATCTCTGATCCTTCCTCAGCTGGTGGCTGGGGAAATTGAGGCAAGGACAAGTATGTTTTGATACAGTACTTCTACAAAAAGGAGTCAGACTCCAACCCTTTAAAATTTCCCACAAGCCAGAGGAAACAGAGAAACAGAAGCCTCAAGGAAAATATTATGAAATATTTTCCAAGCCATGAATGTAATTTGCTGCACAAAAGCCAAATGCCACCTCATGGGCATCCTTGGTGGGAAAACACTGTGTGTGCAGAAGAATCGGAGTGTTCTGCTTCGCTGACTGAAAAAATTAATCACAGCAGAAAATTATTGACAAACGGGTGCTAAATGTGAGCTCACTTTGGCCTTCTGCAGAGGGTGAAAAATATCTTCCTACTTCTGCAGGGTTTTTTTTCTGGCTGAGGACTTTGTTTCTCCAGATTAAAAGGCTCCTTCTCTGGTGTGGCTTCATTTATCCCTGTGGGCATCTCCAAAGAAAATTTCCCCGTCCCGTTTCATAATGCATTCTCTTTGTACAGTATGTCTGTAGACCAGATGTAAAGTCTTGAGATTATCAACTGCACTAGCACTAGACAGAGATTCCAGCTTTCCAGATGTAGTTTAGCCCTAACAGCCCTCCTGTGCTTCCTGTTAAAAACTAAAGGGACTAAAACCAAACCTAAAGCCAGACACTTGCAGGCCTCCCCATCAAATGGTTCTCAATAAAAACTGCAGGGACGCAACCAGCAGCCGTAATATGGAAAGTCCACAAGGCAGCATTTGAGGGATGAGCCCAAGAGCAGAAACAGAAGCCAGGCAAGGAAGGATAAAAAAAAAACCCACATTACCCCAGAGATAGCAAACCACAGAATCGTGGTGGCCAATGAGAAGCCCACATAGAACCTTGGATTGGCATTTCAGCGGCCCCAGGACACAGGGAATGGCACCAGAGTAGTTCTGTAGGGCTGCCTCCAGGCTTCAAAAGCAAATAGGTTGTCAGAACACTAGAAACAGGCTGAACTGGTGAAAAGCCACAAGCCACCATTTCTGTCTTCCTTCACTTTGCGGTAAAAAGCAATAGGAAAAGGCAACCCTGGGCTCAAGAAAGAGTCTCAAGATCCAGAAACACAGGGCTATTTTGTAGTAATCACAACTTTTTATAGGGCTGCCTTGAATCAGCAGGCAGCCGAGTAGCCCATACGCCTCTGGCTGGTTTCTTCAAGTAAGTTATTGAGATGAAAGCCGAGAGAGACCCCCAGAACTGAGCTGGTATACCCCCCTACGACAGGCAGCTGGAGAGATATTGCCTCAATCTGGACATTCAGGTGAACACAGTTAACCATTTGCCCCATTTAAAACCATGAATGAAGGGGTACGTAAAAATCATGTAATATATAATATATATATATATATATATATATAATTTTGAGGAACTGAGTTTCTTAAAAAAATATTACAGTACCAATGATTCTCATTATCTACATCTATACAGCATTTCTCAAGCTGTGTGGAAATTTAATGAAATAATTATGACTCATTAATTTACATAAAAATACTTTTTACAGTTTACAGCAGCCTTGCCCAGCCGGGTGCCTTCCACCGTTATCATCCCAAACCAGAACATCTGGGAAGGCGCCCGGTTGGGCAAGCCTGCTTTAACAGATAATTCACAAAATGGTCTTTAAAAAAAAAACGGGCGAGAGTGTGGGTGACTGGATAAGAACAAGCAGCTCCAGCTACTGCGACTCGTGAGAAGTCGTCTGCTCTTCAATAACTTGCTTCACTATTTCTGCCAGTTTTAGCCGGTCCACTTTGTCTGTGAACCCCCTGCCTAAAAACAGAAACCGTTGTTAAGTGGAGGGCTACATGTAACAATCACAACCAGAGGGGAAACTAGATTTCCTAAAAAAAAAAAAAACCCTCTTAATTGCTATCAGTTTTCATAAGCGCCCTTTTCAGGGTAAGGGGAGATGAGAGACTTAATCCACCTGAACAGACTTGTGATACTCACCATTCCAGCTAAAAGTCTGCAGGGTGTCTCTGAGTAATTTACATTCCCGGTTATACTTCCAAGCTTCCTGCATAACTTCATTCAGTTTCTCATCTTCGTTTTCTCCTGGTCCAGAACAGGAAAAAAGAAAAACCTCTCCTGAGCATTCTAAGACTTTTTATTGTCAACCTGGAGTTATTTCGAAATAATTAAAGTTGAATTTTAGTTTGTGGGATCAGCTGTCAAAATCAATACTGGAGGAAGGTTGAAGACAGAAAGACAAAGTATTTAGACTTATGCAATTGTTTTCCTACCATTTTTTCCAATATTCTGAGAGACTGTGGAGAGCAGGAAGACAAAGCGAACAACAGTAAGTGGTCAGAAGAGGGCAGGATAAGGGACTGAACAGAAACCATGCCGTAAATGGAAAAGGAAGATTCCATGACTTAAAGTCCCATGCAATCAAGAAAAAGAGTTGGTTGTTTTCAACGGGGACTACTATCCTCTCTCTGAGAGCTCTACCTGGTTCCTATAATACTGTGTTTCCATATCTAGACAAATGTTTTTCCTCTCAGGCAACTTAAAATTCTTCAAACCAAAGAACTGGGCACTAAACGTCAAACTAGGCATTAAAAAAAGACTTTGCTGTTACTCAGGTTGGTTGCAAGATATCATCTCATACCTTTCCTTGACCCCTGGGAACCACCTCAAAATCTAGCTAGCAGGTACAAAAAGCAGGAGTTCATTATTTTAAGTAAAGGACAGAGTAGGGCATCTTGGTCTGTTAATCAAGAGGAAGAGTAGGAGTTTTGACTTCCAGATCCTTCCGGCTCTTTTGCTGGAGAAAAGGCGAAAAGGACGGCCAGTGCAGCATCCCACCTACCCACCCAGCCACCCACCCTGCCCCTAGAAACATTTCGTCTTAGAATCTGCCACCTTTACCAGCCTGTGGCAGGATGCATTGAGCAATCACATCCCGTAGCTTCTCCAGAGCAACGTTGCTGTTCTCAGGATCATGGATGTACACGTTTTCCTTTGGTTTTGTTCTGCAAGGACAGAGAGAAACGTCAATCGTACTTCAGCAACTAACACAGCAGGTTCAGGGACAACCTCCTCCCAGCTAGTCTTCTGAACAACATTAGCCTGTGCTAAAAGAGAAGCAGGGAAGGGTCGGGGCGTATCCTGGCCAGGCTAAATATTTTCTCCACCCACCATTATTTTTCATTCTTCCCAGCCACCACCAGAAGAAGCTCCTCAAACGCTCACCCCAGCAGTTTCCTTTTCCGTAGGATCGGGTTGTTGACCGAATGCAGGGGCTTGAGGCTGACTTTGAGATCCTGTATTCTCATGTTTGCCAGTTGCTCTGCGTGTGCCTGCTGGATGCCGGCAACCATGGCCTGTTACAATTGGAGAGGAGTAGTTAATAACTGAGGTTTTCAATCTGTGATGCAGGAGGCGGGATGGGCCTGAGCACAAGACATGGACCACCTCGGGCCAAGAACATCTTGAGAAGGGAAGATCCCCAAAGAAAAACCAGCTTGAGAGCATCAGCAGAAAAGCCAGAGGATGGGAGTAACATTTCCAAAGTCTCTGACTGCAACAGTTCCCATTCCCGAGGCTCTACTTAAAAAAGCACCACGTGAGGTTTGAGGAGGGAGGACCTCTAGACCACCCCCAGGAAGGGAAGCTTGACTAGACGATCAGCTCCCCTGCATACTAAACAAACCATTTCTTTGCAAATAAGCCATTTCACAAGAACCTTGTCCATCATTAGTTGGGCAGAAGGCAGAATGTTATCGAGCGCCTCGGTCGAGTTGAGCCATGGGTGATCCAGAACGCCTTCTGTCGTCAGTCTCTCTTCTGGCTTCACCTTCAGCAACCTGAGTGTTTTTAAGAAACGAACCCATCACTCCGTTGACCCTTTAAGGCGGGCGGGTCCAACCTTGGCCTCTTTAAGACCTGTGGACTTCAACTCCCAGAATTCCCCAATCAGCCAAGCTGGGAATTGAAACCCACAGGTCTTAAAGTGGCCACGGATGGACATGCCTGCTTTAGGCTTCCACTTGGTGGACAGCAACTGGACCCTCCTAAAACCAGCCAATGGAGGCTGAAAGCCCTGCTAGCCATTGGCTCAGCTGCTTGCAGAAGAAGACAGAGCAAAGAGGCAAAGGCTCCCAAGGACCTACTTGCGCACGATGTCTTTCGCCATTTCTGAGATCTGGCTCCACTCTTCCTCCGGGAACTCAAAGCTCCCCGTCATGATCTTTTTCCTCATGTCCTTCGGAATCGTCCGACTGTGATGCTTCGAGTAGAAGGGTGGATACCCACACAGCATCACGTAAATGATGACCCCCAGGGACCATAAGTCACAGCTCTGATAGGAAGGGGGAAAAAGGAACATTGATGTCTAATAGACGCCGTTTCCCACTCAGGAGAAAAATCCACTCTGCGTAACCGAGGCAGAGTCAGCCAAGCATATCGGGGTGCCAGAGGTCTACCTTGTTATAAGTGTATGGGGTTGGTGAGGTAGGGATAATACCACACTTTTCTTTCTGGTGCCGTCTTTGTGCCTCCAGGACCTGTTGGGCGAAGAGGAAACAGCCAGCAATCTTAGACCTAACTGCACAGGGGCTCCTGAGGCATGAAAAGACGCCGGCCAGCCCCAGGAAGAAGGCCCTTACCTGAGGTGCTACGTAATAAGGAGTGAACTGTGGTGTCATCAAGTCGCCTTGGTCGATCTTGGCAAACCCAAAGTCACAGAGCTTCACGGGAGCATCCTAGAGCAAGCGACAAGCTGCTTAGGTGAAATGTGTCAGCGTCAGAACACGGAGCACACACCCTCTCAGAAATATCTCTGGGGCTGCTGAAGGAAGGGAAAGAGATACCAGAGCAAAAGAATCAAAACAGGAGGAGGCCAGGGGGATCAATGGCACAGGACCAGAGAGTTGGGGAAGGAGAGGATCCTGGCCTGAAGCAGCAAGGAAAGAGCCTCCAATGGGCTGGAGGGAAGAAGCCAGCCTTTCCTGCAGGCCAACGGCTGGGAGAAAACCAGAGAGGAAAGGAGACTGTGATGCTAGCACTGATCAAATAGTGAAAAGAAAAAAAACAACCCAGCATCCAGGCCAATCAACATCCACCTTACCAAAGAATTATCTTTGAAAAGAAGATTTTCAGGTTTAAGGTCTCGATGGGCAATGTTTAAAGAATGACAGTGCTGCAAAGCCAAAGCGATCTGGAAAAAATAAAAAAGCACAAGGGATCAGAAGATGGTCACAGAACTTCTCTCTCGAGACGCTGATGGGCCCCTCTGGGCCGGCTGCTTCTGTGTGGTCTGGCTCAACCCAAATCCAATCCACGATGAGCCTGCTCAGGATATTTTCTTCCTTTCTGGCTCTACAATAGTTCTCGTGGAGGTGTGTTCTTTCGTTGAGCAGGAGCAGGTAGGAAGTGAGCTTAAACTGTACAAAGCTCAACTTAAGTCACCGTGAGGAAAATTCAGCTGGGGTTTTAAGCAGGTGAGTTTTAGCAATCCTGGAGTGGGGAGGAAACACATTAAAATAGCTGGCTTGCACAAGGAGGGAACTGGTTGTGCTTGACAGCTCCTCGCCTTGGGCTAAACCTACCACCCAGAGTCACATGATCATCAGAAGAGCTGAACGGTGACGCCAGTAACTATGGAATGTGCCCGGATGCAGCTTGAGGGCAGGAAAGACGGGCATGTAGAGAACCGAACAAGAAACAACAGACACCCCACAATCTCAGCTAATGCCCATCTCTTTTTCATTCTCAAGAGCAAAGAAGTTGCACACCTGGACAAATGTGGACAAACCGTAACGTGGTTTTCCTGGGCAATTCAATCAATACCTCCTGAGCCAGCATAGCAGCACCCTCCAGTTCCCCCCGCCCACTTTTATATTAAAAAGGAAAAGATGATGCTCCTCAGCTGTCAAAACCTGGGAAACGAATGTTGAGATTATAACAAATCTGATAATCTTTTGGGAGGGCCAAACATTACTTTTTTTATTTTAAAGTGTGCCTTTTCCCAATCCATCTCCTGGAATTTATTTATTTATTGTTTTACAGTTCTTTTCTCCCATATTGTTTGCTTATACAGGGGCAGAATAGGGAGGCCTGTGGGAGGGTTAAAACTTGCCTGCTTTGTTACTTCGCTTGCTTGTTTCTCAGTAAAGTGCCGATGTTGGCTGATTCTGTGAAACAGCTCACCTCCTTCCATCATCTCCATTACAATTAGCAGTCGAGACCTGGATAAAAAAAATATCAAGATGTTAAGAAAAACCTCTGCCCCGTAGCCCTATTCTTGTAATTAAATAGACCCGGGAAAATGTTCTGCACAAGCTGTACTGCTCAGGACAGCTTAAAGAAAAAGCAACCCAATGGATTCGCAATTTAAAACTAAGGGCCACAAATATGTCACTGAAACAATACCATTTTCAAAAAAAAGAAAGCCACCATTCTCCCCCTCCTAGGAAAAACAGTGGCTTGTTGAACTCTCTGTGGTCAAGCCTACAGCCAAAGCCAAAACCACAGTCTAACCCCATATTTATTTCTGTGTCTTCTCATTTTAACTTCCAGGCATTCTGCAGTAACCTTTTTTGTGCAACAGCTTTTTGAGGTAGCCTGGGGGAAGAGATGTCTTACATGTAAAACAGAAATCCTATTTTGTGATGAAGTGCAAAAAGAATGCCGTGGCACCAGAAGGAACTTGCACCATCTTACCTTGGACTGGACTCATGGGGGAACTGTACACTGTTCGCGTAGACTTCAATAATCTGGACAATGTTGGGGTGTGCCGCACACATCATGTGAAGTCGGACCTGGTGTAAAATGGGAGAAAACCCACTGAATCCCCATGGCCTTTGGTCTCAGCTCTCAAAATACTCCTGTCTCTTACTCCAACGTGACAGAAATCAAAAGCATTTCTAGATAGCCATTCATAAGAAGCAAAGGAAAACAGAATTAAGGTCAACTTGGGATTTTTTTCCCAGAACTAACTGCCTGGAAGAGATACCATTTCAGATATGTGGCAACCAAGAGCGTTTTCTGAGCCAGAAAGGAATTCAATCTTCCCAGATGCTCATGTGGTTGAACGCTAACTGGCTTCTAACCCCGTGAGACCTGAGATCTTGTCTTTTTAAACTGGATTGTAAAGCAAAACCCGGAGTTTAAAACTCACAGCCTGGGCAAACGTTCAGGCAAGAAACAAGTTGCAATGGGAGAAGAAATTCAGAGGAAGAGGGCTTGGCTGCAGGGGAAAGCACAGAGAGATTTAAGTTAAGCAAAAGGTCAACATCAAGCACCACCCCCAGGAAAGTGGAGTGGAGTTGATTGAGTGCTTTGGGCACAAAGCTAACCGGTTTGCCAGGGGCCTCTCCTGTTTCCTTTGGACAAGTCAGATTCAGCAGAACTGGAAAAGGCCAGATTTTTCCAGCTCTGCTACACTGAAGACTAACAAGGCAAAATGGAATTTTCTAATAATGCAAAATTGACCCATCAAGAGCTACTCTGGATGGCATTATCAAAACAAGCCCCAAACTCATCCATATGCCAGCAGCAGCTGACAAATGTAACAGGAGCAGACCCGACTTCCTGATTCGGTTCTTATGTTCACTCTGTCCCATCCTGTGTGGAATCTCGCTGACATTAAGGGGACTCTCAGGATGCTTCTGGCATTGACTGAAAGCGCCTGCCCTGGACTGGAAGATGTGTAGGCTCAAGCAAAGCCCTTCTTGCCAGGAAATCAATATTCTTATCCAAGCAAGATCACAAGTCGCTGGGTGTTAAACCAATATCTTCAATAAATAAATACCACGCTATCAGCGTCTTTCTGGGCTCAATTTTACAGTGAGGCTTTCCTAAGCAAATTCTTCCAAAGATGCTCCTGCAAGTACTTAGACTTGTTTATCTTTTCCAACTTAGCTTAATAGCTATGTGCAATGCCAGATATCAGGCTTTTGTCAGACATTCACCGAGACTTCTTTTATGCTTTGCAACAATATTTCAGTATTTGGAATATTGTGTTTCATTGGTTTAAAATGGACGACCACTTTGTCTAGTTCAGGGGTGTCCAACCATGCACCTTTAAGACCTGTGGACTTCAACTCCCAGAATTCCAGAGCCAGCCAAAGTTCCAAAACTTTTCCATAAATAGAGTACTCATTTATGTACCTCATTTCTCGCTTTTGGGCGATCAAGAAGGATTTTCAGTGCAAACCGTTCTTGAGATGATTTTTTGATGCAGACTCTGTACAGGCAGGAGTAAAAACTTGATTAGTGGGAGTCTATGGAAGACTTTGATATATGACTGCATTTATTGCCTGATAACAAACATCAAGGAAAGTGTGTCCCAATCCAACCTTTGATTTTTATTCACAGTTTAATTCAAGAATCTTATATTTCAAGCTCTCGCCAGAGTTTAAACCCAAACCAATATATAAAGGTTTTTATACCTTACTGGGCCGCTGATTCCAGCTCCCAGCTTCTGAGTCCAGTTAATGTGGTAGTCTTCCAAAATAGAAGTTTCCTGTTTGTTTTTCAAAGAAGAGGAAAAAAGTGAAAGGCTGATGGTCCCAGATAAGAAGTCCCACCTGTAGTAGTTAACAATCCCTAACAATAACTGAGAGGCTGGCAGCAATATGGAGTTCTGCGGATCACAGTCTGGGCTCCTGGATTACAAAGCTCATCATCCTCAGCTCCAGGGGGTCATACATTCGGACAAGAATAGCAGCCTCCCAAATCATTTGATCCCTCAGCTGGTCTTACAGGAATTGGGGTCTCGGTGCCATCTGAGGATGAGAGGAACTGTAGTCCAAGACAAGGGCACTACCTGGGGATGATGGGAGCTGTACTTCAACTATCCTAGAGGCCACCAACCAGGGCCAGGACCATTCCTTGAACTGGGGATGACGGTAGCGGTAGTCCAACTCAAGAGAGGCAAGGCTGGGGATGATGGGGGGTGCAATTCACCCCCCCCCCAGCGGCCACCAGCCCCAGGGTTCGGGATGTCCTCTCAGGCGAGGCAGCCAGAGAACCCCGGGGTGCTTCTGCACGTGCTCAGAGGGCCCCCTCGCCTACCTTGATCATCCTCTCCGCGTCGGGCTCCTCCGACATCCTCCTCCTCCTCCTCCTCCGCCGCCGCCTCAGGCCCGGCTCGGGGGGCTCGGGGGGCGCGCAGGGGGGGCTAGGCGGGGGGCCGCCCCTCCAAGTCGGAGTCGTCGGCGTCGTTGTCCCCGCTGCCTCCACTACCGTCGCCGCTGCCGCCTCCCCCTTCGCCGCCGCCGCTGCCACCGCCACCGCCACCACCGCCTCCACCGGGCTGCCGCCTCATCCCCGCCCAGCAGCCGAGGAAGGGGAGCGGGACGGCGGGGAAGCGGAGGCCCGGGAGCACTCTTCTCGCGGCCGGGAAGAAAGAGGCCGCGGGCGGCGGGAGGAACGGGCCGCAGCCGCCTCAGCCCGGCCGCCGGGGCTCGACTGATGCGGGGCAGCCGCCAGCCATGGCCACCGCTTCGCCCCCACCGCGGGCAGCCCCGCCTGATTCGGGAAGGGCGGCCACCGCGCTCCCCGCAGCCGTGGCCTGTCCGGATCCTCTAGTCTCCGCGCGGCTTTGACGGGCAATCCGCGCGGGGTCGATCCCGACGGGAGCTTCGCCGCTGCCGAGGCTCTCGGGGAAGAAAGCAGTCAGGCGGCTGTCCGGGGCAGCCCAGTGCCTACACGCGACGCCCTGCCTCGGAGGCCCCTCCCTCTTTTCTTCTCTTTCTCCAGTTAAGGCTCTCTCGGGGCCCCCGGGGCTTTCTTCGCCGGAGCCGCGCCTCCTGATGACGTCACGAACGGGGTTATCTAAGGGAAGGAGACAGCCCTTGGCTCGTCCGAGGGAAGGGCGGGGCTTTCACGGGGCAGGGAAACCCTCGCTCTGTTCCGGACGCGCCCCTTCGCTGTCGTGGTTGGAGGGGCGGATCTCCTTTCTCCACGCCTGCGTCTCTCCACCTCTCGCGAGACGCCTGGCTGGACGTCTCGCGAGATCCCGAGCGTGGCAGGACGAAGGAGAGCTGCTGTGAGGTTGGTCGCCGTTTTGGGAAAAGGGCATTTGACTGACAGGGGAACCTTTAATTTCAGGTGGAATATTTTTCAGGTAGGATTAATTAACATCCTTCCTCCAATAACCAATAAAGCCGCCAAATGTCGCCGAGAAGTGTGTCAAAAGCAGGGCCCTACTTTCCCCTCGGAATTTGGCTGTCTTCGGAACATCTGGAAGGTTTATAGTTCTGTTCATCTTTTTTCTTTTCTATACTTGCACATTTTTTTAAACCCCGTGCCAGTTTCTGAGGGGAGTGAGTGAGAATCGTAACTTTCTGGCCCTTAAGACTTTGGTGCTTGGATATAGTAGACTCCCTACTCGTGTGCATTTTTGTATTTTTTTAAATAGCATATATCGAGGAAGCAAACGATTAAAACTTGATTTAGATAGATAAGGGCATAGGGCAGTTTTTCCTACCCTTGTGGAGCTTAAGCTGTGTGGACTTCGCACTCCCAGAATCCTTAGCAGGCTGGGGGACTCTGGGAGCCGAAATCCAGACATCTTAAAAAAGCGACAAGGTTGGCAAAAAGAGCCTTCCTGTGAGTTTTATTTGTCACAAAAGATGGGGTGCTTAGGGATCCACATTCACCCCCAGAGTCTTCCCCAAATCCTGGTTCTTGGCCCCACCTCACCGTCCAAAGGGAAGCAAATGTATTTATTCTCAAAGCGGCTCTGGACAGATGCAATACAAAGACACGTTAAGCATAAAATCTTGTATTAGAAAAAGTACAAAAAGAACATATGAAGAGGTGCCTCAAGACATTCGGATACTCAAAAGTAGCCTGCTTCTACAGATTTTCTATTCAGGTTACTTTGCAGTGAAGAATATTCGATTTTCCTTGCTCTTAATTGTTACAAATGTTTGATCTTGGTGAGGGAAAAAGAACCAAGGACAGTTTAAGCAGAGAAATAAAGTCTTAATCATTGGTGAGGGAAAAAGAACCAAGGACAGTTTAAGCAGAGAAATAAAGTCTTAATCATTGGTTACATGTACATTCTGTGAGGTGCCCATAGAAGCCAGATTTTCTTTCTTAATGTAGAATTCTTCAGTTCCTGATTAAGCTTTTCTACCAAGTGTGGGGTGACATATATGGACGGTTCCACGGATTTCTTCTTCAAGAATTCTTTTGTGGGACTTTGATGGTGACCTAGCAGGAAGATAGAGTGAAAAACATGGAATCTCATCTAGAGGTAGTCCTCTACTTACAACAGTTCATTTAGTAACCGCTACAACAGGACGGAAAAATCTGACTTATGACCGTTTTTCAGAGTTAAAGACCATGGGGAGCTGCAGCATCCCTATGGTCATGTGATCAAAATTCCAACTCTTGGCAACTCATATTTATGACAGTTGCAGTGTCTCAAGGTCACGTGATCCCCTGGGAAAGCCAGATTCATTTAACAACTGTTTTATTAACAATAATAATGGCAAGGAAGGTCGTAAAATGGGGCAAAATTCACTTAACTATCCTATTTGTAACAAATTTTGGGCTCAATTGCCGTCATAAGTCGAGGACTGCCCTGTGTTTATCAACCACTGTCTGTCCCAACCTCCTATTATAGAGGCAAATAAGCTGTACAAGCTTGGTTTAATGGTTCAGCCTTCTTAACAGTTCAAAAAATAATATCCATTATGCTCTGTTAGAATTGCCAGTATGTATCTAGTGAAGCATAGGGAGCTGATTGAAAGTTGCCATCCTTGGGCGAAACAAAGTTAGGGCTTTCAAAAGACAGGAATACATTATTATTTAAGGAACAAGATGTTCTGTTACTCAGGTTGAGGTATAGGAGGACATTGGCTTCTCCGTTTATCTGCGCACAAATGGGCACTAATTCCTTAAGATCAAGATCGCCTAACTTAAAATAAATGCTTTCTTGTATTTGAGCTAAGCCGATCTGAAGATGTGAACTATAGTTGAAAGGAACAAGTAATGACAATACTTACTGTTTTTATTTCCATGTATGAGTTCAGGCCATATTCTCCCCCCTCACGCCCTTGGCCAGATTCTTTGAACCCTCCAAATGGAGCCTGTGCCCCAAACACATTGTAGCAATTAATCCTGCAAAATAAACATTGCATTAGAAATGTTTTTGATTACATTTCCTCTGTTATACAAAGATTTAACAAATTAACATTAGCACTGTACATTTAAAAGTTGCATTGAATGTATACAAGGCCAATCGAGGGCAAGTACTCATTTGTGATGCGGGAAATCTTGAATATAACCTTCCAGTTTTCATTAATTTGAAACTGGGCTGGGGTCTGTAGCATGGACAGCATGTGCCCCACCGGTTTTTCCTTCCGAGTTCCATTCTTAAGGGCTTACCAAACAGTTCCAGCTCGCAAACCCTGAGAAATGTAGTTGGCTTTATCAATATCTTTTGTGAAAACAGCGGCCGCCAGCCCGTATTTGGTTTCATTTGCCCTTTGGATGACTTCCTCAATGGTTTTGAATTTGAAGATCTGCATAACAGGCCCAAAAATCTGTAAAAGAAAAACATCTGCAAGATTAAAATGTATTTGCGTCACAGGATTGTCTCCAATATTACTATTGCCTAACCTCACGTATAAGAGTATATATTTAAGAAAGTGGGATCCATTCATACAGACTGAAAAATTCTGGAATTCAGCAACCTGATTATATAATGTGAATGGACTATGCATATATGATCCTCCTCACCTCTTCTTTGGCTATTTTCATATTGTCCTGCACATCTCCAAAGATAGTTGGCTGGATAAAGTAGCCCTTATCTGCTGCGGGGCTCCCACCACAAAGTAATTTTGCTCCCTCCTTTTTTCCACTGTCAATGTATCCAAGGATCTTCTTATATTGTGTTTCATCCACCTAAAGAAAGAACAAAAAGTCAGCGCATCAGTTCAGTCAAGATGCTGTTGCCATAAAGGAGCAAATCTGCTTGTATGAACAAAAAATCACCAAGCATTTAATACTGAAGTTTGCAACAATGACACTTTTTAAACCAGTTATCCTTTATTTCTATCTTGAGTTTTTACTTTATTTTTTAATCACAAGTACATCTGCAATTTACTGATTAGATTTTAAGAAAAGTTAGCATTTTAAGTTAATGAAAAGATTGTTTTGTACAATGTACAGTGGCTGAGATGTTTTTTTTTCCCCTATCTAGAACAATTGCCTGTGTTTTTCTAATTTGAGATACTATTTTAAAGGAGCTCCCCAAAGAGTGGATGGTGGCAGACTGGAACTAGGTTGTTTGTTTTCCCACCTGAGGCCCCTGTTCAGTTTGGAAGTCAAATGGGTTTCCAACTACTCTGGATTTGGCTCTCTCCACGCTCCTTTCCACAAACTCATGATATATATCTTCTTGGACAAAAGTCCGAGATCCAGCACAACAGCACTGGCCTTGATTGAAGAACAGTGCAGAATGAGATTGTTCAACAGCCCAGTCCACTGAAGAAGGAAAAAGAAAGAAAACATCCAGATGAGGCAATTGGAAACAAAACAAAAAAAACCCTCCATACGATCTCTTTAATTACTGTACTGAGATTCACTGATTACCATAATCAGTGAATTTAATCAGGAAATTAGATACTAATTTTAATTCTTGTCTTAGCGGATCAGTGGACTGGTTATCTGGACTGGTTTAAATTCTAACGTGTTACAACTCCTGTTTTCCTCACCAGTCCAACATAGCCAGGATTAAGAATAGTTGATCAAGGCTAAAAAGGAGACCAATCTGAAATGCCTCTGCCCTTTCTAAACTGGGTAAATGGATTGGAATATTGTCATCTTCATTTATGGGGTACATGAAATACATTTCAGTGAAGGTCTTATCCAAATCACTAGGCTGACTGTGAAGCTGCCAATCCCCCTTCCAGATGCAACTCAATCCGCTTTCTGTCCCCAAAGAAGAAGAATGTCTTACTTTCAGCATCAGACATGATAATATTTGGGCTCTTCCCACCAAGCTCCAGAGTCACTCTCTTCATATTACTGTCTGCTGCAGCCTTCTGGATCAGGTGCCCAACCTGTACAGTTAAGAAACAGACATTTCTTATCGGTCAAGATAACAAGCTATATTTGAGGAAAAGACCAGCAAGGGAATCAGTTTTTTTGTGTGTTTTCAAGTGCAACAAGCCATCACTCTACCCTTTTAAAGACTGACATCTAATGCTTGGTTAGGAGAATCAAGATAATTCTTGAAACCTGAAATTCCAGCCTGTGATTTTGTTCCCAGGGCAAAAAACCTAAGCTGAAGGTGACTCTATTGGACCAAGGTAGATCAAACATTCCTGTACTTATTTGAGGCCATCACTGACACCTTGATCTGGGCAACCAAGAACCCACTTTGAGAATCACTGCAAAATCTTAGTATTCTGATTTATCGTATTAATTTCAGTCCCAAAGGCCGAAGAAGGACGAGAGGCTCTAAATATTTAGTTCCTCACCGAGGTGGAACCAGTGAATGCAACTTTATCCACTTCCATGTGAGAAGATATAGCAGCCCCAGCCGTAGGGCCATAACCAGGAATAATGTTCACCACGCCTGGTGGGAATCCAGCCTGTTAAGACACATAAGAAGAACATTTTCTAAGTGGACAGATCAAGATTTACTGACAGGTCACCTGGCCAAATACAAAATGTGGAGGCCTCAGTGATAGCTAGAAATCTGCCCCCCCCCCACAATCCAAGTGGGGAAAGCAGGTGAGTGCAGAAGCCCCTGGATGGCTCTCTCACCTCTTTGATCAGGCTGGCAATGTACAAGCCAGTCAAGGGAGTCTGTTCGGCCAGTTTCATCACCACCACATTCCCTGTGGCCAGAGCGGGACCGAGCTTCCACGCCTGCATCAGCAACGGGAAGTTCCACTACAAGGAAAAGAAATGCGCAGATAATCAAAAATCTTAAGTCTGGTACATTCTTTGTTAACATTGTGTTGGATTGCAGAATTCATTTCTGACAGAACTGGGCTTCCCTTCTCTTCCCTCCCTGGAAATCAGAAGTTCTGTAAGACTATAATCCCAAAAGGAACGCAGCTGTCAATTGGCAATCAAATAATAGCACGGGCCAGTGGAAATACTTCAGTGTAAAGTAGGCATCTGTTAATTAGAGTTCTAGAGAAAATCTAGAGCATTTGTCTCTAATTGAGAGTTGTCTTGTGGGTTAAATGCCTCCATCCTCCAATGTAGCATATCTTGTTTCAGGCTGATGGCGATTACAGTTGGGAAGCCAACGTATTTGGGAGAAATATTAGGAAAAGAAACAGCCCACAATTCTTTTTTAAATCTGGGTTACCTAAACAAGGCTTGTATAGGTCAGAGAAGAGGACGATACTAACAACACGTCTTCTTTACTTCTATTCCATCCAATGATGACGTTTCTACCATCATAGCACAGAGGACTAGTGGATCAGCTTGACTTACCGGAATGATCTGTCCACAAATGCCCACAGGCTCATGTCTTGTGTAAGTGAAAAAATCTCCATCCAGAGGAATGGTTTTTCCGTGCAACTTGTCAGCCCAGCCTGCATAATACCTGTAGCAAAGGCATTAAACATTACAGGTGTCCCTGGAATCACAGGAGTTCCAATACAAATTTGCAGAAACTGTTGATGAAAATTTACTCCTGGCAATATTTTGAAACAGAATTGGAAGCGAGGATACAAGGCAGTTGTGACTTTGTTTGATTTGCAACTGGAGTTTATAAATTTAGTACTTATCACCCAACCCATTTCAGTTCTAATTCACAGGACAACATAAATATGTAAAAGAGCAGTTTGCAGAAGGATCATTGCAAAGGTGTTATTATCCAATTCTTGCTCATTCTTTATGCTGAGTTTTTGAAGAGGAAAGGAAGCAGCTGCCTCTACCAAATTCAGGAAAGCCTTCAAGTTTTATTTTAATCCTTTCAGATACTCTTGTCCAAATAGGCTAAAGGATTTGTGCACAGGGCTGAACAACTCATGTGATTAGTTTCCCAGTTCTAATTCTGCAGGAAAGAAAGATTCCTTCCTGATTTAATTGAGCGAAAAAACATCTTGCATTATTAACTGCTGGAAAATAACAACAGAATGTTTGCATTTCATAAAATAACAATTCCTGCCAAAAACAAAAACCCCAACCTGCAACAGTTGCAACTGCAAAAGATCCATCCTAAGTTGTGCTTGGCAACAGTTGAGAATCTATTTATTAATTCTTACCGGAATTGCTTGACAACCATGTCTAAGTCTACAAGGTAGGAGATGGCATACGGCTTGCCATTGTCCAACGTTTCCAAAGCCTAGGAAGAAAAATGAAGCCAGATTCTGATAAATCCAGATTCTGCAGGAGGATTCTGGGAAGAGAGCAGAGCTTGCCCAAAGCAACTCCTCTCCCCAACCGCCCCATACATACGGCCAAATAGGTCCGGTCTCTTTCAATCAGGTCAGCCAGTCGGTTCAGCAGCCTGCCCCTCTGAGAGGCATCCATCCTTCTCCAAGGAGACCCAAACCTGAAGGCGTCTTTGGCTGCCTTGACTGCCTTGTCCACATCGGCCTGGAAAGAACCCAGGGAGGCTAGCGTCAGCGGAGAAACATGGCAGCCAGGAGTAGCTGCACTGCGTGCAGGTCAGAGGGTCAAAAAAGACACCAAAGCTGCAGACCAAACCCAGAATGGTCTAACCCGGGGGTCTCCAACCTTGGCCACTTTAAAATTTGTGGACCTCAACTCCCAGTGCTGGCTGGGGAATTCTGGGAGTTGAGGTCCACAGGTCTTAAAGTGGCCAAGGTTGAGGACCCCCGGTCTAATCAAACAAATCTTGCCCCAAAACATCTGATCACGGAACGGAAGAGATGCTTTAATCTGGGCCACATTTTGCTGACTGCTTGTCTGCATTTGCAATACTGTTCTATACGGCCAGTACTGAATACACGGATCAACATTACAGCTGGCTGGTGGAGTACAGAAAGTTAAATATCCACCTGCTTACTTTTTTTTCTACACATTTCTTCTAAGACTGCACTTTCCACCATTTCATATTTCTAATCTCCACTAATGAATTATTCCTCGCTCCTCTCAGAGCCTGCAGCGAATTACTTCTGATGTTCTGTGCAATTTCTGCTGTGTCATTCCTGTTGGCTATTGAAGTATTGCTGCCTCAGCTTCCCCTATCGTAGCTTACGAAACAACAAAACCGGGCCTGCCAAACTGTAGCCTTGTAAAGCCTGCCACTTGGCTGGCTGGACTGAGGAATGTTTACATGCTTTGGGCTGCCTGCCTTAAGGCAAACTGGGGATGGGTTGCTCCACAGTCTTTGGCAAGATCAAATTGCCAGGCACGTTTTATGTCGCAACACCTCCTCAGACACAGCCTGGACACTTTCTTAAAAACTAAGTAGCCTTTTTGGAGAAAACTAAAAATGATTTAGAAATTTATTGTCGTGTGACTCTCACCGCAGCTTAATAGGTTATGCCTGTCAAACTAGCAAAGAATTTAAGCAGAGGAAGATGTGATTAACTGCCTATTTAAGTTTTGAAAAATAAAACCTGCAGATGGCACCGAGTTCTGTCGCGAAGGAATTGTACCTTGTCGCCCTCCGCAACCTGGCATATGACCTCCCCAGTGGACGGGTTGACGGTGGGGAAGGTTTTCTTGCTGACCGCATCCTGCCACTCGTTGTTGATGAAAATCTGCAATTCAGAACAAAGACCTATCAGAGGAATTGTAATCAGTTATTGTTTGTGGAACAATGGGCAACATCTTGCTTTGACAATCAATAAACGCAAGATTGTACAAAACCTGCACACCCAGTGGACACAGCACACCTTTGAAATTCATGATCTCCGGGGAGCTATAACTGAGAAATGTTTTTGATGGTGAACCTAGAGATGCTGGACTGTCTCCCAGTTCCTCCCGCAGGGCAAATTTAGGGAAGGTTAACGGAGAGAGCCAATAATAGCACCGGGAGGCTTCTGTTAGGAATAAGGGCGATAAAGGACGGAAGAAGGCAAAGTCAGAGGAGAGACCCAACTGTGTAAAGCCAATTCGAATTTCACGGTAACCACACAAGTCGTTGCCCGACCCAGAGACCGAATTGTGGCCTTTGCCACAGCGACTTTGCGTTGCAACAGGCTAACACGGGGCGCCACGCTGGTGAAGGATCGTAGGGTAACGTCTGCATCGGTTCGGCTCGCCCGACTCAATCGCGGGCCGGGCGAGACCCCCGCGAAGAGGAAGCTCCGGGTGCAGGCAAGGGGCCGTGGGAGGCGGCGGGCCCCGGCGCCCCTTCTCGAGGGGGGCGAGGCCGGCTGGCCCTCGGGGCCGCCCCCTCGCCCCAGCTTCCCGGGAGCATCCCAGGGCGAGCCCCTTCCCGGGCCGCCGCGCCCACTCCTGCCCCCGATGGCCGGGGGGCGTGGGAGGAGGAGAGCGGGGGGGGGGCTGGCAAGCGGGGCTTTCTGCACATGCTCGCCTCTTGCGGGTCCCCCTGCGGGAGGCCGGGCCGGGCTCCCCGGCGCCCCCTCACCTTGTTGTAGGCGATCTCCGGCTGCGGGTTGGGCGCGGGCACGGCGGCGGTGGCCAGGGGCTGGCAGGCGAGGCGGAGCAGCGCCCCGGGGCGCAGCCGGGCAGGGCTCCACAGGGCCAGGCGCAGCATTTTCTCGGGCTGAGGGAGGG
The DNA here is from genome assembly GCF_016545835.1 of Crotalus tigris. Lineage (NCBI taxonomy): Eukaryota > Metazoa > Chordata > Lepidosauria > Squamata > Viperidae > Crotalus > Crotalus tigris. The sequence continues at coordinate 1,072,420 of NW_024097560.1, read as the reverse complement.
AGGGAGGGAGGCCCTCCGCCGCTGCCTTTTCACCCCTTTTTTTTGGCCGGGGAGGGGCCCGGTTCAGGCCCGGCCCCCCGCCTCCCGCCAGCCAATACCAGCCGGGCCAGGCGGGCCAAGAGCCTCTCGCCCGGCCCGCCCCCCCCCCGCGTTGCTGTTCTGCTCCGTTCACACGTTATGCCGAGAAGAGGCGCTTGCCCATGAATTCCGCCGTCTCCAAAGAGCTGCCGCCTTCTGGGATTCCCTTCCGTGCCAGGCCTGAAAGGGAAGAGTGGGGGGCTTAAGCCCCATCCCCAGGCCTCGATTGCTCTCCTCTGGGGCTTCTTGGCTTAATTAATCCCCAATCAAAGGAGGTTTTCTTTGCCTTTTTCCACTTTCCTTCGATGAAAGCTGAATATACACGCAGAGGAGGAAACCCAAAATCTGGTTCCCCCAAATAAATCGTGTAGCTTCTCTTCATTTCAGATTCTTGGAGGACTAGGGTTTTAAATCCACCATTTGGATTAACAAATGCAGTGCGTATCTAGCTCCATTGTGAACTAACTAGGCAACATGTCAAAGAGACCTTGAAGTAGCTTTCAGTTCTTTTCTGCATAGAACAAGAAAAATCTTTTGTGTCCCAATCATGAGTGGCTGCCCCTCCGTTTGCCCCTTTTATCAGTTTCCAGATAAAACAAAGCAAGCTTGCCAAAGAAAAGCAAACAGTACATTTATTGCTGATGTTTCTAATGTTACATCTGTAGAATCTTTCACAGTGGTTTCCCCCCCATGATTCCCCCCCCCGCATTATGAAAAATATCAGATCACCCCCAAATCGCAGTCCTTAATGCACTACGAAGGCATCTCTTTGTAAGAAACCATTGGAAGATTGTGCCCGTCTTCTCTCTCCTCACCATCTTCCCAAAGAGAAGGCAAAACCAGCCAAGGGCCTGAGATCAACCAAGCACTTCTGGTGCTCAAAATCTGGAGTAGCAGCCAGCAAAATCAAGAAATAGTCCAGGGGAGCAATTACATAATTCTTCCATGCTCTTCTAGAGGATTTCTGCAAATAAACTCCAGAAGCCAATAGGTCTTGGTGGAAAGCGTGGCCTTTGCCCCTTAACAACGTGGCCTGCACGTCCATTCAGACTCCACTCAGGCCCAGTTAGCCTTTCAGTTCCATTTTCGCAATGGCCGCTTTGTGGACTTCATCGGGGCCGTCAGCCAAGCGCAGGACTCGTGCCCAAGCAAAGGCCTGGGCCAGGGGCAGGTCGCTGCAGAGGCCTGCTGCGCCAAAGGCCTGTGGGAAAGGGAGAAAGCCAAAAGAAAGCGTTAAAGTATTTGCAGGGTGGGTGAAATCCCCAAGAGGGAATCCCTAAATCGGGGGGTGTCAAAGAGCTGTCCTGGCTCTTACCTGGATAGCCCGGTCAATGACCCGGAGCGCCATCCTCGGAGCCACGACTTTGATCAAGGCAATCTCCAGAGCAGCTTCCTAGATGCATGGAGACAGAACAACGCAGTGGCAAGAAGCCCCTTCTGGAGGCTTTCCACATGGGCCAGGAGAAGACGTCCCACTGGCCACCGTGCCTCTCAGCAGAACCTCCTCCCCTTCCCAGTGCATGAACAGCAGCACCTTCACTTGAGGGGAGGGGAGGAGCCGAAAGGAGAGCTTGGGGTTCACGGCATTCCCACCTGCGGAAGTCTCCCCTGCTCACCTTATTTCCCACAGTGTCCATGAGAAAGGCCGCCTTGAGGACAAGGAGCCGGGCCTGCTCGATCTCAAGGCGGGACTCGGCCAGATCTGCCCTGATGGTGCCCTGCTCCACTAGTGGCTTGCCAAAGGCCACGCGGGTGGTCACCTGCCAATCAAGGCACCAGGAGGAAGGGGTTGCCCCAAATAAGTGACTCCACAAAGCCTTTTATCCCCTTCCCGAGACCCGCTGAATGAGAGCTAGCAAACAGGCAGAGGGAATAGCTGGTCCAAGGGATGCCAAGCTGCCTTTGTAGAGCTGCTCACCCGCTCCTTCATGAGGGCTAGCGCTCTTTCTGCCAGGCCGATCAGCCTCATGCAGTGGTGGATCCTTCCAGGGCCCAGCCGCCCCTGAGCAATTTCAAACCCACGGCCAGGACCGAGTAAGAGGTTCTCTTGGGGAACGCAGACATTTTCAAAGGTCATCTGCCCGTGCCCAGCTGGAAAGGAGACAGATGTGAGAAAGGTCCATTTTATGCCCAGGCTGCTAGACGACACACTCACAACAACTCGGAGCCTCCCCAGGAGGTTTTGTCTGAACTAACCGCAGAGGGGTTAAGGGCTAACGGAAACCCATCCCACAAAATCACTGGACAGCTCGGAGTGAAGCTTCCCCGGCTAAACCAGAGAGGACCCTCGGCTTCACCTGGGGCGTCTTCCAAGCCGAACACGCTGAGCGGCCGAGTGACGGTGAGGCCAGGGGAGTCCATGGGGACCAGCAGCATAGAGTGTTGCTTGTGCCTCTGGGCTTCAGGGTTGGTCTTGCCCATAAAGATGCAGAGCTGGCAACGAGGGTCCAGGGAACCTGGTGGAATGAGAGGCTTTCTATGCTGGGAAAAGATACTCCTGAATCCACCTGTCTTTTCTTCTCCGCTGTTGAACAGTGAATGTTTACTGGTGATTGAACAGGCTGTTGATTTGGACCAGGATCAAATGTGCACAAAGCTTTGATCCCCAGGGAAGATCCTCCCCTTTGCTTTCTGCAGACTCCAGGAGATCCTCCATGACTGCCCATCACAGACACAAGGAAGCTCTCCTTCCACAACACAATTATTTTTTATTCATTCTGCACTTCGTAGCGTTGAAACTCTGGAAAGAATACCGAAACCCAGGGGCGCATCAGAACATACCTGAAATCCACCATTTGTGCCCGTTCAGAACGTAGGTGTCTTGTTCTTTGGTGACAGAAGCCTCAATGTTGGTGGCATCGGAGGAAGCAACCTAAGAAAAGTCAGACTTCCTTGGAGAGGGAAGTACACCAGCCCCTCTGTGTCTGTTCTGGGCCAGACCAGAGATTCCTCCTCATATCCAGAAAGGAAGACAACATCGGGGGAGGGAGATGGACACCAACCTGGGGTTCGGTCATAGCAAAGCAGGAGCGGATCTTGCCTTCCAGCAAAGGCACCAGCCAGCGTTCCTTCTGGGCATCTGTGCCGTAGTGTACCAACACTTCCATGTTGCCAGTGTCTGGGGCAGAGCAATTGAAGACCTGGAGAAGGCAACCATGATTATCTGAAGTGGGGTGGTCAAAGAGTGTGTGAACTATTCCCTGGATCTGGGAAGACAGGCTACGTAATGCTTCAGTGGGAGCAGAGACAACCCTTAACCGTTTTCAGGAAGGAAGATGACCAAGAGGGGGATGGAGAGGAACAGAGCGGCAGCAGACCAAGCGTGGCTGCACCAGGGAGGCCGGCAGTGCTTTGGGGTCTGATCTGTGGCTTTTTGGGTCTGGAGGGATGGACGGGATAGAGGAGGCACAAGGAGAATGTGGCCTTCTGCCCGAGCTTGTCCCCATCGGGGCTTTTTTCCTGGGTACCTCAGGGGCATAGACTGAAGTCCCCATCAGTTCACATAAGTGGGCAAATTCCACATTGGTCAAGCCTGCTCCGTATTTCGCCTCTGGATCTCTCTCCAAGGGCAAGAAAAGATTCCAGAGCCCCTCGGATTTTGCCTTCTCCTGCAGGATGAGAAGAAAGAGAGAAGGAAGGAAGGCAATTAGCCTGGGGGGATTCTGGGAGTTGAGTCCTAACGTCTTAAAGTTGCTGAGGTTGAGAAACTCTGCCTTGACTCCTTGCCTTCACCCTTCCAACCAAAATCAGATTATTTGAGATCTGCTCCCCTTTTCTCGCATCCCCTCTTATCCCTCCTCCTCTGACTGATAAAACTTTAGCTTGCAAACCTCTTGGAGCAGGAGGGCATTTCCCTCCCCCCCCTCGTTTAGTCAAGTGATTTTGCAAAACGCCACATCCCTTTATAAGGCCATCTCACTGCGGCCACCAGCCAAGAGGTTGGCCCTGTTTCTCAAGGACCAGGACTTGCCTTCAGCTCTTCTACCAGAGAATGGGGAGTCCACCTACTCGGGGAAGACTGGTGATCTCGCAGGAGCTGCTCAGACGGGTAAATGTGGGAGTCCATGAATTTCTTCAGCTTGTGGTACAGTTCCTGGACACGGCTCGGCAGGCCGTCCGGAGAGAGGATCAGGTGGGACTTGGATGCAGGACTCAGCGTGGCGCAGCCTCTCTTTAGGAGCAGCCTCGGGCCAGCCCAAGTCCTGAACGCCCTGCTGGGTGGTGTAGAACTGGGAAGCTCCCTGAAGATCCGGAAGCCTTCCTTGGTGGCAAAGTCCCAGGCAAGGTCCGCCATGAACTCCGGGAGCTTCTCAAAGTTTTCGGCTGTGGCTGAACTGGCCTGGCCTGCGTGAGGGAAAATGCGAGCGGCTCACTTGGTCTGCCTTCTGGGGTTGCAATCTCCCCATCCTGCACCCACAAACCTACAGAGCAGCCTCACCTGAGAGGAAGCGCTTGTAGACTCCCTGCAGGATGGCAGCCATTCTGAAAAAGGAGAAGGCCATGTAGAAGTTCCAGTTCTCGATTGGAGGCCGGCCGTGGTGACGGCAGTACATCTGCAAGTAGGCCTCTGCCGTGGGAATGGCCAGCTGGCCGAGATCGCAGTCACTCAAACCTGAAAGAGGCAAGCCGTAGTTAGGCCCGGCCCAGGCTCGGAGGGGAATGGCGACATCTTGTTAGCCTTCTTCTTTGCCCGTGAATGCAAAGAAGAAAAGTAAAGGTAGAAGGAAAAGGCGGAGCCTCTGTAAATATCTGTGGCAGGATATCCACAGCTGCCCACCTGGGCCTTATAAGCCAGCTTGTATAGGAGTCTCCAGCATCCCATCAACTTACTGGGCAAAGGCCTTTATGGCCCCTCTGTGCTCCAGAGATCTGACAGCCCTTGAGCAGGAGGTTGGACTGGAAGACCTCTGAGGTCCCTTCCAGCTCTGTGAATCCCCACTGCTGTGGAATTGGGACTCCTCCCTTTACCCCCAGCCCTTGGGAACAGCCGGGCACCTTTTATGACGCTGCAATCCGAGGGCAGGTAATATGGCAGGCAGTTATAGGCCACATCACAGAGAGGGTTCCCCAGGGTGGAGAGCTCCCAGTCCAGAACAGCGACCACTTCCATTTTCTCGGGGTGGAAGATAAGATTGTCCAGCCTGCAAAGGGAAAAGCAGCAGCTGCAGGGAAGGTCAGTCGCTCAAGGGCATCTTTGGCCACCTGGCACTGTAACTCCAACACGGCAGAGCAGGGAAGACAACTGCAAAGCCAGGTGGAGGCTCTTCTGATGACCAGAGGTCACACGAGTTGGGGAAGGATCCCAAAACGTCAGGCTTTGGAGGAAGTTTCCTTCTTTTTTTTTTAGGAAACCAAATTAAGTCTGTTCTTCTGGTTTGGAGGTTTCTAGGAGCTGCTGTGGTTGAAGTCCAGGTTCTCTTCCCTAGCTTTAATGAACTGCAAAGCCAGTTGTTTGGGGGGGAGGGGACTGAGAATGAGGACAAAGGGTGCCCCCCCCCTTTCCAATTGGTTCACATTCTGCAGAGAAAATCAAAGATCCTGCATCAGCTGAGAACCAAAGGCGGGTTAGTTTCATGGGTTGGAAAGGATACATTCTCAAATATTTCAGGACTGGCAGCATAGAGAGAATTGGTGCCAAGTCTCCATTCCCTTATTTTAAAAAGTATTTCCTACTTTACTGCTTTTGAAAAGACTTCTGTAAAGCCAGTAGAAACACGACAGGTGAGCCCATACCTGAAATCTCCATGAACAATCGAGAGCTGCTCGCTGGCTGGAAGGTGGGAGGGGAACCACTTGAGGAGCCTCTCCATGGCTGGGATCGTGTGGGTCTCCGTGGCTCGATATTGCTTGCTCCATGTCTGGATTTGCCGCTGGGCATAATTTCCTGGAACATTATTATCTCCGTTAAGTAATGTGCTTATCCCGTTCTTTGAGAAGATCCTACAAAAATTAATTTTCAGTTTTCTTTCCATCAGAGGACCCAATTTTATTTTAAGATAACCCCAAATACGAGAGTTCCTGCAAGGGAGCAGCAGAGAGGGGCTTTACATACCATGTTTTCCATAATCCTCCAAACCAACAGTTTTGATGTCCACACTGTGGATTTTACAGAGGACGCTGCTCATGGCACTATAAACCTCCATCCGCTGGTGGGGCTCAAGCTCTGGAAGAGAATAGTCCTTGAAGATCCGGCCGGGGCTGTACTCCATCAGGAAGAAGGGGGTGCCGATGACACTAGAGCAACACCAGGACATTAGCAGAGGACCTTGACGTTTTCAGCCCCCGAAAACTCCAGCACATGCAAAGACCCAGAACTCACCTTGAATCTTCACATAAGGCCAGGACTTTTGGAACAGGGACGCCGGTCTCCCTGAGGGCCTTCAGAACCCTACCCAACAGAAGGAGAGGCGAATTAAGATGGGGAAGAAGTGCTGTGTGAGGAGGAGGAGGAGAAGAAAAAGAAGAAGAAGAAGAAGAAGAAGAAGAAGAAGAAGAAGAAGAAGAAGAAGAAGAAGAAGAAGAAGAAGAAGAAGAAGAAGAAGAAGAAGAAGAAGAAGAAGAAGAAGAAGAAGAAGAAGAAGAAGAAGAAGAAGAAGAAATAAAATAATAATCATAGATATGCATGGCGAGGTCTTGGCTTATGATGCCTCTTACTGCCAACTAACAACGAACACGGCAATCCACAAGGCTGGGAGCTTTCCTTGTTAGCATTTCCACATAGTGGGGAACCCGGGTGTCTATTTGTTGCTATCATTGCTGAGCTTTTCACCTGTACTCTCTCTCCACCGCATGAGCAGAAGGCAAGAGCGTGCCCGGCGGCTTCTTCCTTAGAACCAGCTGATGGTCCCCAAATCCAACGTAGTAAGTCGGATTGGACTGCCCGTGACTGAACTGGCGCAGCTCCAAAGAACCTGCAAAGTCACAGCGAAGAGGACAGCAACAGCCCACGTGAATGAGAGAGCCCCAGGAGACCCTCCCTCCATTTGATCTTTGCAACTCTGCAAGCTGAGAGAGCCTGGAGAAGGGGACTGGCCCCTCGTCTCCCACAGATGACGAGCTGAGATGGGGCTTCAGCCCAGATAAGCCTGGCCCTAATCTGCACCCTTCTGCCATTAATGCTCACGGGGTTTTTATATGAGCTGCTGACGGGAGCACCACTGAGTATTCCAAGCAAAGACTCCCCACGCAAAATGGGAATATCAGCGCTGTACCTTTCGCTTGGGCCCCCAAGAGGTTTTCAAGATACTTTTGCAGAGGTGCTGTGGGGATTTCCATGGCTGGCCTCACAGAAGACGTGTAAGGAATTGCACCACGCAAAGGAAAAGCAAGGCAGGTCTCCAATTCTTGAACTGCAGAATTCACGTCCTCGACCTGAGCAGAGGAAGGAACTGAGGAGCTGAAGCAGTAAAGATGCTTAGAAGAACTTGGTGTTTAAAGCACAGTTTCCAAGCATAAAGCAAGCATAAATATCTCTGCTGGGAACAAATGACAAAAACGCAGAGCTAGATATTTACATCTAGAGAATAGTTTCAAGAAAAACTCTAACTGAAGGCGGTTGGGTCAGCTCTGGGAAGACTAGTTTTAAACCTTCACTTTTTCACCTTTAGGGTCTTAATGCCAAGTTGGCTGGCAGCTTTCAGATTCTCTCCAATGTCATCCAGAAAGACGGACTCCTTGGCCAGGACACCCAGGCGCTGCAAGCACAGCTGGTAAATGCGAGGGTCGGGTTTACACACCCCTTCCCGACAAGATTCCACGATCTGGGAGACAAAAGCCAAACAGCCAGGTGATCAGGCAGGAGGGAGTGGGCAAGGGGTTCTGAAATAAAGTAAATGGTACCGAAAAAGCAAATGGCTTCTTATATTTCATCTGAGGGTTCAGAGTTATGTTCTTCCTTCAAAGTTTGGCTTATGGTCTTAAAGATATAAACCAAGCAATAACAGAATGTACTCCTTAATCCAGTTGATTAATGGAGTAAGAACTTTGGCTAACCAGAAGCTCCCGATTAATTTTTTTTTAAATATTACTTTTAGTAAAGGCAGTTAGGTAATCATCGGTTGAACAAGGAGATCTGAGGGGCCCAAACAGCTAAGATACTGCATCTTTCTAAGATATTCCATTATATGAGCAATGTAGAGAAAAATAAATTTTCCTTCATGAATACTGCGTACTTCTATGCAAGTTTAGGCAAGCACAATTACTAAACTATAACTATCGTAATAAAGTAATGGCCCCAAGGAGTGGGATGTTTTGTGGAGCACAAAAACTTACCAAATCAAATTGCTTTCTGTCTATAGGCAGAAAACTCTCTCCACTCTCTAGATAAAAGTTATTGGTCAAAACGGCCGTCTTGAGACCTCTGGCTCTGATGCCCTTCACGGCCTCGGTCATAACAGGGAGCTGATCTGACATCTGTTGCCTGGTTAATTCAAAAAGGAAAGAGTCTGCTGGAACAGAAGCTTTTGCCTGGGGAGGGAAAGAGACATGTTGGATAGGTTGTTTTTTTCAGTGAACAAGTAAACAGCAATTATCTTACGTAGTTTATAAATTCAATTGTACAGTTTTGTTTTTTTTCTTCTTCTTCTAGTTAGAAGAAAACTAGCATAGTTTCTGGGATCGCATGGTAGCCATGAACTGTTTTAAATTCCCAACATAGGGATGGATCTTTTCTGGTTGAGCTCATCCACTCTAACTCGTGGCATTATGGAAAAACAAAATGGGCTTGTTGAGAAAAAGGACGTTAACACGGAGACTGTTCATCCATGGGACTGTCCTTTCCAGATATGTTCAGCTCGAGACCTCCCTTACTCAACCCACAGGGATCAAAGGGAAAAACTGGCTTACAATCCTGGAACACTGTTGTCTGAACTCGTGCAGAAATTCTGCCCACTTCAGCTGCCCTCTGATATATCTCATCCAGGGCCTGTCCTCACCCCCGGATCTTAAGGCCTCTTTGATGGTGCCGATGGGGACACGATTCCGAATCTCCCAATCTAAATAAAGGCAGGAAGCCATAGGTATCTCACAGGACACAAAAAATTTAAGAATAATGTACTGTGTAGTGCGATTCAGCAGCACAGGAGCAAAACCAACACCGAGGAAGGTTCAGGAATTACGGTTTGAGCTGGTGCTCAACCACTGAAACCATTTTTAGTTTCAAAATGATTCTCTCTGTTGCTCGAGGGTGGGAGAAATTCAACAGCTGAAAGCAGAGAAATTTCAAACAGAACCAGCAGAGGGAAGAGAAGGTGATGGTATAAACTCTGGGAAAATCACCTACCCATTGCCAGTTTGAATGGGGAAGGAAGGAGAACGCCACCCATGTCAAAGATCACCGCTTTGTAGGGACAGGATGCGTAATTCCTCCACCGGGCCACGTCTGGGTGTTTGTGCCAGGAAGACCGAAGGATTTGTAATTTCCACGCAGGGCAGCCGTAAAAGGCTTGGAAAAGTCTTCCGAAACCCATGCTCTGGCACTGTGCATGTCAAGGGAGAGAGAAGGGCTTCAGAGACTTGTGCAAAGCCGAACATTGGAGCATATATTGACACGGAATATATTACCTTAGTAATACTGGGTATATTTTTTTAATTGTCTGGATTTGTTAAAAAATCCCATCGCTTCTTATGGGCCACTTGAAGATGTGGACGTCAACCCCCAGAGGTCCCTTGCCAGTGGTGGCTGATCGGGGAATTTTGGAAGTTGAAGTCCACTCACCTCTAAGTGGCCAAGGCCGAGAAATACTGTTATAGTAGCATCTCAAAACAGCGTCAGAAAATCAGGGGTCACCCCAGAACACAGGGGGAACCTGGAGGCAGATCCCGATTGGCATCTCCGGCCTGTCGACCCCCAGGAAGGGCTTCCCCGCCCGACCTCAGCCTTCCTAGCCCCCGACCGAGGCGCTGGACTCCAACTCCCATTGTCCCCAGCCAGCCACCTCTTCTACCTCTCCCCTGGGAGGTTCCTCCTCCTCCTCCTCCTCCTCCAGAGTCAATCAGGGCTCTTTAAAGCAAAGGACATCGTGTTTGGGGCGACTACACCGCCCATCATCCACAGCCAAGACGTCCCATGCTCCACTCCCACCCACTCCCCGTCCGGGAAAACCTTTGACCCGAAGCGCGTCCACGGCGGACGAGAGGAGCCCTTCCGGGTTCGGAAGAGGAGGCGTCGTCAGCCACGACCACGCCCCCCTCGCGTGACCTCACGGCCGCGCCTCCTGCGGCCCACGGCGCCTGCGCGCCGCCCTCCGGCCCCGTATCAAAGGTCACGAGAGAGGAGAGGCGGAAGCGCTCGGCAGTCCGAGGTGGCGGAGGGGTCGCTTGCCCCGTTTCCCTCCCGCCCGAGCTGCGGCCCCGCAGGCCCGGCACCCTCCGCGGGGCGGCCCTATGAGCGTCTCCCTGGTGGTCCTTCGCTTGGAGCTGGCCGAGTCTTCGCCCGTGCCGGGCGGCTTCTCCTACTGCGGTGCCAGTGAGGGCCGGGGGGCCTCGGGGCGGCCGAAGGGAGGCTGGGGGGGGGAGGTGGGGACAGGGAAGGGGGCTAAAGGGGGCAGGAGAGCGGACGGGGGGACTGCCAGAGGGTCTGGGCCGGGTAAATCAGCGTTTTTCAAGCTGGGGAACTTTAAGAGGGGTGGACTTCAGTTCCCAGAATCCCCCAGCCAGCACAACTGGGAATTGGAGTCCACCCGCCTTAACGTTCCCAAGCTGGCTGGGAAATTCTTGGAGTTGAAGTCCACCCCCTTAACAACTTAGACTCTAAATCGTTAAGGTGGGCGGATTTCAACTCAGAAATTTTAGAGCAAGGTTTGTCTGGCCCTCTTTATGTATGCGTGTGTGTCTATACACACACAGAGACACAGACAGACATACACATATCTGGCAAACTCGGCTCTCAGCCCTTTTATAGGCCAAAGGACGAAGGTGGAAGTGGGGGAGGAAGGGAGGTGTCCAAACAGCCTGTGGCCTAACTAGCTCGGCTTTAGCTGGTCTGGTTTGGCCAGGTTGTGTTGTGCGGAAACTCTTTTAATAGCCACATCAATCCTGCTTCTCAGCTACTGAGATGTCTAATGAGGCCATTCAGGAGACGTCGCTGGCGGCCGCTTCGGTGAGCTTGGAGGGCAAGGCGCCCATGGAGAGGGCGGCCATAATCCACCAACACATCGGCCGGCGGGAGATGACAGACGTGATCATTGAGACGATAAAGCCGGATCCAGGTACCTGTGACGTGTTGCTTTGTGCCCCGATGCCAAGCGGAACGATGCATTTCTCTAGAGTGTAGAGGGTGGTTGGCATAAGTACTATTTGATTGGAATTATGTTTATTTCATGGTGTATATTTATATATGTGTGTGTATGTCTGTCCACCCACCCATCCATCCTCCCTGCTTAATAAGCAGCAGCTGAAGGGCTGACATAACCTGCCTTCTGAGGCCAGCTTGGCATCCAGCTGTTTAAGCAAGAAATGTGAGGATCGTTTTTTTTCCAGAACCAAGTGGGCAGTCAGGTGGTTGAACAGATTCAGTCTCAAGCAACTTTTTGTGAGCTTGTTTGCAAGACACCATTTCAAGCGGTTCTTGAAGTCTGCTTATTAATTTTGTATGACCATAGGAATCAATGATCAGAAATTATACCTCACTCTGTATTGTTACTGGCAAGGTTTGGTCTTCTCATACAGCATCACTCAGAAATCGGAGCTGATCTTCCGAGCAGCTGTTTTGGATTCAAAATGTTAAGGGGCTGTTTATATACTGATAAAACATTTCTAAGAATTTTTCTGCCATTCTTCTACCCATTGCCCCAAGGTAGTGCCTTACCCCTTAATGAGAAAAGATTTTAAATTAAATATGGATTGCAGTTTGGAAAGTGTCAGATTTCTAACTTGCCTGTTTTTGGATTTATGAAAAAGGTGAGGTGAAATCGATGATGGAAAAAGCTGGTGCAGCGGAAGCTTCCTCCCCTGAGGATCCCAATAATCAGGACGGCCAGAGTGGAAGCATTGGGACTACACCGGATTCTCCGTCAAAGCAGCTCCCTGACCAGATTTCCTTTTTCAGTGGAAATCCTTCTGTTGAAATAGCTCATGGCATTATGCACCTCTACAAGACAAAGTAAGAAAGCAGGACTCACACTAAATGCTTTAAGGCAGGAGTCTTCAAAGTTGGCAACTTTAAGACTTGTGAACTTTAACTCTGGGGAATTCTGGGAGTTGAAGTTCACAAGTCTTAAAAGTTGCCAACTTTGGAGAGCCCTGCTTTAAAGGATCTGGAAAGCTGCCCTTACTATGAAATTCCTTTTCCTTTGAGAAGGAAGGGCTGTGGCTGAAGGGGAACTCTGGGAGTTGAAGTCCAGACATCCTAAATTAGTTAAAATTGGCAAACACTGCATTAGAGAGTCGAAACAAAAAGGATGGACTTGCTGACTGGTCTAATTCTTCCCTTGGGCAGCAAAATGACCTCATTAAAAGAAGAAGTGCGGCGTAGCGCCATGCTGTGTATTCTCACGGTCCCTGCCACAATGACCAGCCACGACCTCATGAAGTTTGTGGCTCCTTTTTATGATGTCATTGAACACATGAAAATCATCCGAGATTCCACCCCGAACCAGTACATGGTCCTCATCAAGTTCCGGACCCAGGTAAGAACAAAGAGTGATTCCAGCTTTGGGCTGAAGGCTCCTTCCACGCCTCCTATCTGGTTCTGATCCAGAAACATGTATGCTGCGTATCTGCTCTTGCAACTTGGGGGAAATTGGAAGTTATTGGCAGCAGGACTAGAAAGTCCAGAATCTGAGAGAGGCGGGGGCTTTGTGAGTGAGTGCCAGTGGCCTGGGAACTGCTCTTCTTACATGGTTTATTTTTTGAGGAGGGGGTGGATGGTTGGGGGAAGCGGGCCTCTGATGCATTGCAACAATTGGTGCCCCTCCAAACTGCTCTCCTCTGGCTTCTATGCAGGCAGATGCGGATAGCTTTTATATGGCTTGCAACGGTCGGCAGTTTAACTCCATAGAAGAGGACGTTTGCCAGCTCGTCTATGTGGAAAGGGCAGAGGTCTTCAAGTCAGAAGATGTGAGTGGTCTCTTGTTCTCCCTTTCCTTTCTAGGGGGTGGGGTCTCTCCCCGGCTAGCAGTCTTCCAGTGCAAGATGCAGCCCTGCAGATTGGGGGAGTGATGGTGGGGATAATGCAATGATAAGGCCCCGCAGCCCTTTCTGGTACTCCGGAGGAAGCCTGGTGGTGTCCTAGGCTGCCTGGCAGATCAGCTTGCAGAAGATTCCAGTCGCTGTTCATTGCTGGCTGGGGAATTCTGGGAGTTGAAGTCCATATACCTTCAAATGGCCAGGGAAACACTGAGGTCAGGTGTCTCCTCCTCTTGCAGGGGGCCAGCCTCCCCGTCATGGATCTGACCGAGCTCCCCAAATGCACCGTCTGCTTGGAGAGGATGGATGAATCGGTCAACGGGATCCTGACCACGGTCTGCAACCACAGCTTCCATAGTCAGTGTCTGCAGCGGTGGGAGGACACCACGTAAGAGCCTGACGGGGGAGGAAAGGTGGCTCCGAGCAGGGGCAATAGGGATCCAGAAGGTCAGAGCCGGGTGACCTGGTTTGGAATCCTCAGGGCCTTCTCTTGTCTCCCTTCTCCAGCTGCCCCGTCTGCAGGTACTGCCAGACTCCAGAGCCTGTGGAAGAAAACAAGTGTTTTGAATGTGGAGTCCAAGAAGTGAGTGAGTCTGGGTCCATGTCTGTTCAGAAATCAGCAGTGTTGCTTCTTCAGAAATGGGATCTGGGTGTTTCTTCTTTTCTGCCCTGGACATCAGTTGTGTTGCTCCTTCTGTTGTGCAGAACCTTTGGATATGTCTCATCTGTGGGCACATTGGATGCGGGCGTTACGTGAGCCGGCACGCGTACAAGCACTTTGAGGAGACACAACACACCTACGCCATGCAGCTGACCAATCACAGGGTCTGGGACTACGCCGGTGGTAAGCCCTATTCCATAGACCGCTGAGCCACACCTCAGAACGGACCACCTCCTTAACAAGAGAGGGAGACAGTTGGTCCTTCTGGTTTGCTATAAACAAAGTTGGCTCCATTTTTGGGAGAGAGCAAATCTTGCAGTCTTTGGGTGGGGAGAAGTTAAAGGTGACCAAGACCGTCTCTTTACCTCACGGATCTGGAAAGGAGCTATGAGCGCCCTTTCCAAGTTCTCAGCCAGGTGAATCTTCTCCCTTAACACACACCTGAAGGCGGGTGTAGTTGGAGGTAGCACCTGAGCGGCTTTGACTTGGACCTTGATTTGGAACTTTGCCTCAGGATGACCAGTTGGTGGTTTTTCTTTTCCCTAGACAATTACGTCCACCGTCTGGTGGCCAGCAAAACAGACGGGAAGCTGGTTCAGTACGAATGTGAGGGGGATGTGTGTCAAGAAGAGAAAATCGATGCCTTACAGTTAGAAGTAAGTGTACCTATTGCTCTTCCTAGGTTTGTGGAGATTTTCATAGCTAACTTGATGGAGGCTCCATCGAACCTTTTTCATAGTCTAGGGATGTCTGTCTTGAATGTAACTTGGAGATTGGAGAGCTCTGGCATGAGATTCCAGCTCTCCTCTAGAGAAAGTAAGGACGGCTTGTCCATTTTTTCTCTTTCTCTGAACTCAGTATTCCTACTTGCTAACCAGCCAGTTGGAGTCCCAGCGCATCTACTGGGAGAACAAGATCGTCCGAATAGAAAAGGACACAGCCGAAGAAGTAAGTTCCTTCTGAATGCTTTAATTCCTGTGGACAGCAGGAACCAGGTTTGGCTCCTTCCGTTTTTGAATGCATCCCAGATTCCAGTCTCCCCCTTTGCTCCTGGGGTCTCTGTCCAGCCAAGAAGCCCCTTGTGAAGGGCCCAAGAGCTTGGAGGTAGCTGTGCTGGGCTAAGGAAGCCACTTCCTGGGCGGGCCTCTTCTCTCTGTTCAGTCTGAGTTTCCTCTTCCAAAGCAGAGTCCATCCTTTTCAAAGGGAGCTCCAGGAATATTTTTCCAAGGAATCAGCAAACAAGATGTTTGTTTCCCAACCCAAAGTATAACATTTCCCTTGGCAATGACTGCTAACCCAGAAAACCTCCAGAGAAGAATGGCGAGCAGTCGCCCTGGTGACCCTGAATCAGATTCTGAGCCATGCAAGAGTGCCCATCTGGACCTTAAAATACCTTTTTTTAAAATTATTTACAGATCAACAACATGAAGACAAAATTTAAAGAGACCATTGAGAAATGCGACTCGCTTGAACACAAACTGAATGACTTACTGAAGGAGAAGCAGTCGCTCGAGAGGAAGTGGGTAACTTTCAGAACTTAGTAGTGGATCTGGGTGCAAAATGCATCTTGTCTGTGATTTTGACTCTAATCCACCCGTGGATCAGCAGGTTTTCCTCTTAGTCAGGAATTAGCTTCCTTAGGAGCAACATACAGTAGTCCTCAACTATAACGAAGCCTGCCCATTAACGTCACAAAACAGGCCAATGACGTGACCCGGGGTTTGTTTTTGCAACAGCCAGTAAGCAAATGCCGCAGTTGTGGAAGTGCCAGCTTTGGGCAAAACCCTCGTGAAATGCCCTCACTTCATCGCAGAAGGCTTCAAACCGCCGTAAATGAAACCAGATTGCCTTGCGCTTGACTTCTGGTCATATGAATTTTAGGGAGGGGGGTGCAACTATCAGAATTCAGAGTCATAATTCAGCTTTTTGGGATCAGCTGCAACTTCTAACCTGTCAAAAATTGAGGGTTACCACCATTAAGCCCTGGAGGGTGGAAAAGTTCCCAGTGCACGGGGTGGCTAGACTTTAGAGAGGCTGTGTATTGGCAAGACAGACGGAAATTCCTGCTCCTCTTATATCTCAGTAAAAGCTTTTCGCTGCCGCCGCCTCAGTTTCCCTTTTCCCCGCCCCTTCCAGATGCACCCAGCTAAATACCAAGCTGTCCAAGCTGACCAGCGAGCTGAAGGAAGAGCAGGAGATGAACAAATGCCTGCGGGCCAACCAGCTCCTGCTCCAGAACAAGCTGCGGGACGAGGAGAAGCTCCTGAAGGAGACCTGTGAGCAGAAGGACCTCCAGATCACCGAGATCCAGGAGCAGCTCCGGGACGTCATGTTCTACCTGGAGGCCCAGCAGAAGATCAACCACCTGCCGGCGGAGGCCAGACAGGAGATCCAGGACGGGCAGATCAACATCCCCATGGCCTCTTCGGCGGGTTCCTCCGCGGGGGGCAGCGGGAAGCCCCCCTCCCGCAAGGGAAGAAGCAAAAGGGGCAAGTGACCGAACGACGCTGGAGCAACGGAGGTGACTGCTCTTGGGCACAGGAAGGGTGTCCGGAGGGCAAAACGAGAGTTGTCTGTTTTGGCAAAAATGGGCTGGAAAACCTAGCCAGGGATGAGTGTCCAGTTTCTGGGTCCTTTGCGCTAAACCCTTGGCCAGCGATGGCCGTGAAGGCGTCTTTTCCTCTGCTAGCTAGCTTGCCGTAGGCTCTCCGTAGTGATCTCCAAACCAGCTGCCGGGCTTCCCTTCCCTCCCCCCCCCTTCT
Organism: Crotalus tigris; assembly: GCF_016545835.1. Lineage (NCBI taxonomy): Eukaryota > Metazoa > Chordata > Lepidosauria > Squamata > Viperidae > Crotalus > Crotalus tigris. The sequence goes on along the minus strand of NW_024097560.1, from coordinate 1,055,794 downwards.
GCTTCCTTGGGAACGCCCTCTTTGAAAACGAGCGTGGAAACCAAAATACTGGCCGAGCCGTAGGTTTTATTTTGGAAGCAGCAGGCAAGGCTGCTGCTGCTGCTGCTGCTGCCACTTGACATCCAATGGAGGCTGAAAGTTATACCTGAATGTAGGCTTCCCTCCCCAGGATGAGGAGGGGGGGCAGTTAGTGGCCTTGGGGAGAGGCAGGCTCAGCTCAGATGGAAACCTGAAAAGGTGCTGGAGAATATCAGGGCAAAAGTCCTTTGATTGGGGAAATGTGCCCCCCTTTCTTGATACGCTGTTTGTCCTTATGGGGTCTCTCACCCTCCCTCCCTGCCTTCCTGCCTCCCCTTTTCCTCCCCTTTCCTTGCAGCTAACTCTTTCCTCCTGCCATGGTGGATCCCTGGCCGTGCATTTTGTGGGGTCCTGTCCCATCTCCTTTTGCCATTTAGGGGGCAGATTTATAGTGAAGTGTGTTTGTGCACATTTGCCTTGCTCCTACTTCGGAGTTTCCACTCAGTCCCATGCATGTCCATGGCAGGACTCCAGGCGTGGCATTCTGCTGCAGTCGGGCCCTTGGAAAGCTGCTCTCCTCCTCCTGCCCCACCCCCAAGTCTCTGCCCCAAGCTCCCTTTTCTGAAAAGGAGGAAATGGGCACTGGGGTGTTGGTTCTGCCCCCTTCCGTGCAGGCATCCCGCATTCTGCGTAACCCGTTAAACTTCGCAGCAAGCATTAGATACAGAACCAGCTAAACACCTGCAGAGTTTTAAGAAAGCTTAGTTTGCACAGTAGCTCGCAAGGCACGTTGGTCCTTCAGCGCAAAGAGCCGGTAGTCACACTTTTCGTGGAAGTGGGGTTTGTTTCTTTAGTGTGTAAGAGAGGTAGTAAGTTATTGATTAGTTTGGAGGCCCCCAAGTGACGTGGCGCCTCCGTAAGGAATCTTGCTTACTTTCTGCAGTCGGGGCCTAGCAGACACCTGGGTTTGGCGGCCGAAGATTCTGGCAGCGATCAAGCCAGCTTCACAAGGCTCTGGGTTCAAGGTTTGCCTTCATCCCAGCCTCTACATAGAGGGAAATGGTTTGCTTGGCATCTGGTCAAAGGCCAAGATCCTGGGTGGTGGTTTTCCTTTTATAAGCCAGAGGCAAAATCCAGGGCTTGTTCTTGGCTTATAAGAACCTCGGCTGCTTTGCCAGCAGCCAGTCGGGATCCTGAGTTTTGGCCACAGTAAGCCAACCAAGTTGCTTGCAACAAAGCACCCTGAGCCTTCACAAAAGTGCAGGGTCTGCACACCCCTAATTCTGAGCTATTGTGGCCCCAGCAGTCTTTCCCTGAAGTCAGGTGGGGGGGGGGAGAGGCTATGCCATGAGGAGGAACTGTGTGTGTGTGTACGTGCGCGCACGCGCGACACCAACATGCAGCTCATTGATCTTCCCACTCCCTAGTTTCTGAGCCTCTTTAGGTCATGTTTTTCCTAAAATGAAAGCATGGAACAAGTGCATTTTAAAATTCAAACTGCACAGGGCTATCTCAGAGAATATAAGAGCCATGACTTCCGCCACACAGCACTTACTGAGGTTATTTTTTTTTAAAGGATCCTGGGATTTTTTTTCTTCTTTTGCATTGCCTTGATTATTGCTGTGTACGGTTTTGCTTCCTCATCCATGAGAAGGAAGTGAGCGCGTGGCCACGCCGTCGGGCACGGGGAAGCGGATTCTGACAGAGAACAAGAAAGGAAGAGGGGATGAGTTCAGAATTAACAGGAGCTGGTTGCAAAGAACAGAGTAACTTCAAAAGTACATTTTTATTAGCAAATTTGTCATTAGTCAAGCATTGGGGGGGGGGCTGAGAGGCTGCTCTCCTAACTGATCAAGCAGTTTTTAGAGGCGTTTTCGGTCCTGTTTGTAACTGGAAAACGCCACTTATGTATCAAGGTAGAGCAATGAAAAACCCTCCGACGGGCTTAGCTGAGAACAGCCTGTCTTATTCAGGGGTAGCATGCAGCTTGACTGGCATGCAAAACACCCATCAATGTCTACTTTCAAAAAAAAAAATATCTGGATTGTAACATCAGCAATGAGAGTATATTAAACCGGATAAAAATCAACCTGTGATATTTGTGCAAAATATGCGTATTTAGTTGTGAGGATGCAGCAGTCAATCACAAAGTTGACGAGTACACGAAACTATGATTGGCCCAATTATAGTTTATGGCTGAGTCTGCGTAACAAGCTACAGAACTACAGAAACTGTAGTTTATATACAGTACTGAGACCTACAGCTAATCGGTTCTTCACTTTACCTGTCTCTCCTTAACACAATTCCTTTCTAAGTCTGGCTTCTGAAGAAAAGGACCTTTTTTTTTCTCAAAAGCAAAACCAGAAAAGAAGAATTTCTGGTAAGAAAAAGCTCTCCTTTTAACTATTAACCCCAGAAAAGAGTCCAAGAAGAGAGTAGGGTTCAATGGTGTGTTTGCAGCTGCTATCTTATAGGATCCCTTCTCATTTGTAAGGGGTTCCTGAATCATCGGATCTCCCCCCCCCCCCCGTGCACAGGGATCAGTTAAGCTCCTCTGACGGATTCTCCTTGCTGACTCTACTGATAAAGCGACTTTTGTGAGGGAAGAGGGCCCGTCTGCAGACAATGGATGCCAAAGAGGCCATCGGACAAAGGGCATATTGAAGCCCAGCAGCTGTTCCATCCATGGCCCAGGTCTTTGTGGTGGTGGAGAGGAAGTAGCAGGGCCAGCTTTCCCTGTTGGGCACCCCGGGCACTCTTCGCCAGTTGATCAAGTGGGCACAGGGTGCAATGGTCCATCGCCTCTTCTGCTGGGGTCAGAAGATCCTCAGGTCCCATTCTGCTCTTGAAGGAAATAGAACAGGGGTCCTCAAACTTGCCCACTTTTAAGACATGCTGGCTGGGGGATTCTGGGAGTTGAAGTCCACAAGTCTTAAAAGTTGCCACGCTCGGAGACCCCTCTAGACCAATCAAGATACCAAGGAGTTGCAAAATAGTCCTTTCATTCTTCAAAGGGCCATAAATAATGGGGGGGGGGCTGTGGCTCTCTACAGGTGGGTCAAGCCCATCCTCTGTATGCCCCCCCCCAGATGAATCTGTCTTCTTTGCTCCATTGGGCGACTAATGGGCAGAGCCCCCTTGCAACCCTCTTCTCCTATCGATCAATTTGATTTTTTTTTTCAAGAAAGCTTTATCTTTGAACAGCAGGGTATAAATTGTAATTTGTTTCATGCCAATCTGTTCGGCCACCGGACTGATGGTCTTTCCTTGCCGGGGTTCCTTCAAAATCTTCATCTTAATCCAGTTGAGTTTGCAGCCCCTCTTTTGCTGAGCTGCAGGTTTGGGAATGAATTCTGGAGAATCACAAGATTGCTCTTCTCTTTTTGTGTGTGTCACAACAAAGATGTCACCTCTCTGGGTATTTAATCAGTTCCTCCCTTTCTCCAGCTAGCTTCCAACTAAACAGGAAGCAAACTCAGCTTTCTTACAACTAATTAAGCAAACATCTATTAATACATAGTATTCTTACTGTATACATTATTATATACGTAATTCACACATTTGGTTTTTCGATTTGCAACATCCATTTCCCAAGGATCTTTGCAGATTTGAGGGGTAAGAGATTTGTCCCTCCAATCTCTGAGAAAAAAAAATACATATTCTTGGCATCGCTAAACCATTTGTGTCTTCTGAACCCAATTTTCAGTTGGTTGCTTCGCATCCCCGTGTGTGGAATTGGGCGATCTGCATCTCGCCTTCTATTGCTGCCACCAATCCGGTTTTATTAAACAGTCTAATTCATTAATAAAGTCCCCCCCCCAGTATGAAAACCGCAGATCCAGAGGTCGGCCGAGTTCAGAACAGGGCTGGGTTGAACCCGCTCGCAAAGGGAAGCCAGCCCGCCGCTGAGATTTCACGTGTAGGGTTTGCGGCTTAATCTGTTGTGTGAACGGTGGCTGGTTTCGGCCGATGGAATTAAACCGGGGTCTGTTGCTTCCACCCTGAAGCGAGCCGCCCTGAGGAACGAACGCCCCCCCCCGGTCAAACTGGAGCGGACCGGGAGGGACCCGGGCTGCCGCCGCCCTCCGAGACCCTCCGGAGAGCAAAGGAGCAGCGCCGGCGTTGCAACCGGGCGCCCGCCGCGCTTCGCCCCATCGCCCCGCGGGCGCCTTCCCGGCTCCTGGAAGGGGAAGCAGCCGGGCAGGTGGGGGGGCTTTGCCTACATTTCTCCAAATGGGGGGGTCGTTGCAGAAAGGGGGGGCTTCTCCAGGCTCCACTCTGCACGTGCTCAGGGGCCGTCCGCTCCGCCTGGGCTGGGGTGCGCGCGCAAAGAGGTTGGCGGATCGGGAGCGCGCGCGCGTGCCCGGGCCCGGCGGCGGCGGCGGAGGAGGAGGAGGAGGGAAGCGGTTCCGGGGCCGGGCGAGCCGAGCCGAGCCGAGCCGAGCGAGAGAGCCAGGCGGGCGGGCGGGCAGGCAGCCGTCCCGCCCGGGGGAGCCGCCGCCGCCACCTCCGCTCCGCCCCGCGGCCGGATCCCTCCGCGGGCCTCGCCATGGCGCTGAAGCCGTCGCCGCAGCCCTCGCCGCCCCCGGCCCCGCCGCAGCCCCCGGCCGCCGCCACGCCGCCGCAGACGCCCCCCGCCCCGGCCCCGAGCCCGGCGGCCGCCCCGGCCCCTCCGGCCGCGGGGGGGGGCCCGTCGGGCGGGCGCAGGGCGGGCGGGGCGGGCCCCGGAGCGCGGCCCCCGCTGGGCAGGTGGGTGCGGGAGGGGGGAGGGGGAGGGGGGTCGCAGGGCGGGCGGGGGTCTCCGGGCTGCGCTGCGTAGCCGGCCGGAGAGGCCGCTGCCCTTCAAGGCCGGCCGGGAGGAGCCTGGCCGGGCAGAGGGCGCCGCCGCGGCCTGCTCTGCCGCAGGGGCCGCGGGGAAGCGGGGACGGCTCGGCCCAGACCCCGGGGACCCCTCCCCGAAAGGCCGCGGCCAGCAGGACGGCGGGGTCCCCGTGGGCTGAGGGGGCGGCCTCAACCCCGTTTCCCGCCTCAGGAATGCCCCGGCCGGGAGAGGCGCAGCGCGCAGAGCCTGGCCGAGGCCGGGAGCGTCCCCGGGGTCTGCCCGGCGCCCAGCCTCACAAAAGGAGGGCCTGCCACGGAGGAGGACCGCCGACGGAGGCCGGAGGGGGGGTGGAAGCGGCGTCTCCCTTATCGTCCCCCTGCAAGGCCGGGCGGGATAATCGGGGGATTCTTGTGGTTTTGCAAGGCTGGAGAAAGAACTGGATTTTTCTCGCTTTGACCTCCCAAATTTCAGCCTTTCAGCTAAGCTGCTGAGGCGGCTGCTGAGGCGGTGGGGGAGGGGAGGGGGTGTCCCTGCCTGCCTCCTTTGTGGGCTTCTGAGGGGAAGAATAAAAGTGGTTGCAAGATCCAATCTGGGTGGGTCACCAGGACCAGAAGAGGCCACCCTGCCTGGTACCTGGTGACCGACCCAGATTGGATCTTGCGACATTAGCCCGGCCGGGACACGTGTCCTCGATGAGAAAAAAGTTCTCCCTCCTGAGGCTGCAAATGCTGCAGATGGAGAGAGGTTCAAGCTTGTGTTTTTCAGCTGGTTGGGGTCTCTCCAAAAAGCCTGTTGTGCACCTGGGATTGATGGAATATCGGAATATCGATCCCTGGGGTGGCCGGTTGGCTCTCCCAGGTAGAGCAGCTGTTGCCGCTACCCCCCACCCTCAAATACCTTTTCTGGTTATGCAATGCTGTAGTATTAATTTATGGTGTACTGTTACCTCAGCAAAGGGAAACACTTGCTATTCCAAGGCCGGTTTTCATATTTTGAACGTGATTAAATTCACCTTCTTTAGACTTCCAGAGTAAAATCTGAAGGAAATAGAGGTAAGCTTATTCCACTGTCCTGAATGGGAAACGCTGCTCGATTTGCACGTTCCCAAGTTCCTCTCTTACAGGAAAGATTTCTGTAGCAGGTTGATTTGCAAGGATTCACTTTTTACCTATTAGCAGAGACAGACCCAGGAGCACCTCCTTGCAAATCGGCCTGCTGGGCTCGTTCTGTCCATGACCCTTATAGTGACCCGGGGAGTCCGTTAATCCCCTGTGCAGGTCAGCCCTGGGACAGAGAGGAAAGACCACCTGGGTGTAAATGGGCAGAGGGCTGAAAAGGGACAGTATGAATTGACAAGGTCTCCAAGCATTTCTGAACGGAGCACAGATTCTCTCTCCTCTGAAGGTGGGACTTTGCACTCTGAAGACATTGCCAAATGCTTCCGATCCTCTGCCTTCCAATTTCAAACTCAGTTTGACATTGGTTTCCTGGTACTGAAAGCCACCAGCCATTTCTTTGCTGGAAGACAGGGTGCCTATATGTTAAGGAAGACGGTGACCCTGCTCAGGGTCTTGCTCCTGGTTCCGACATCTCTGGGGACAGCTTGGAAACACTCCAAACCCCAGTAATTTTGGCTTTGTGTAAGACCGTTTTCTTAAGGGGAGAGTGGACATCAAACTAAATGTGTGGCCTGAATTGAAATATGCCTGTAAAGCAAATTCTTCCCATCTTCTAATTGATTCCCCAGTTCAGGGTTTGCATTGTTGACTTTTAAAATGTAAATTGGTGCCTAACAACAGAGCTTCAGTTTTGGCAGGTATTATTTTGGTTAGAAGAACATGTGTGTATTATTGTACCTGTGCCTATCTGATCATGTTTGGAAAACTTCTGAGAGTTTTTATCCCAGGCCATTTAGCTATATTTCTTTTATCCCTCTCTGGAGCATGGAAATCTGGCATGCTCAGTCTTGATTGCATGAGAGATAAATAGTCAAACTATTTTCAATCCTCTAAGAAATTGCAGCAATTCTGACTGTCCAGCTCTTAGGCTGCTTAGGGCTGGATAAATCCATCCATGTTTTATTATCAGAAGCATTTCTGTCCTGTCCTGTTCCTCCAATCTAGCATTTCTCAACCTTGTAACAACTTTAAGATGTGTGGACTTCAACTCCCAGAATTCCTGGTTGGGGAACTCTGGGAGTTGAAGTCCACACTTAGTTGGGAAACTGCTCTAATCTACAACCCTTTTAAGTAAAGCAAGGGTAGAAAACAACAACAACAATAAAGGAGTCATGTAATTATGAATTTGAGGTAGTATTTCAGACCGTATAAATTGTAAGAAAGGATTTAGATATACAAGAGTTCATTTAGCAACCAGGCACTGAAAAAAGGGACTTATGGCCGTTTTTCACCCATATGACTGTTGCAGCGTCCCTGCAGTCACGTGATCAAAATCCAGCTGCTTGGCAGCTGACTCATACTTACGGCCATCGTTGTGTCCCAGGGTCACATGATCACCTTTTGACAAGCAAAGTCAGTGGGGAAGCCAGATTCACATAACGGTGGCAAGAAAGGTCGTAAAATGGGGCAAAACTCACTTGACAAATGTCTCACTTAACAACAGAAGTTTTGGGCTCAACTGTGGTCGTAAGTCAAGGGTTACCTGTAGTTAACTTGCTGAGAAAGACTTAAATGGGTAACCTTGGTGTCCTTACTGTTTGGGGCCTGAGAGTCCTAAAGAGAGGGAATTTGCCACCTGGGGCCAGCCCAAAGAGCTTAGTCTAATAAACTCAGTTCAAATTATACAGCGATGCTGGGACAGAACAGGAAAATACCTAAGGGAGCTGAATTTGAAGGCAATCCCAATGTTGGATGAAACAAACACTTCCGTTGTGCACCTAACGCTTAAAAGAGAAGCGGCCCAACTTCCTTGGAAAGAGATTCTGTAAATATTTACAGTACTCCGAAGAGGTTTGGTAGTGCCTGATCCAACAGACCCATTTGATTAAAAGGCAGGCGCTTAAGTGAGCTTGCAGCTCATAAAAACGTAGTGCCTTTTAATAACATTTCGCGGGAAAAGGTGCTGCCAGGATCCTGGGCCGGCCTGGCCCTCCTCCTGCAGTTTGGCTGCTGTTTTAACCAGGTCGACCTCGGCCTTTCTTTCCCACCCCTGCTAGGAACTTCAGGGTGCAAATTCCCAGCTTCTGCTTGCACAGAAATAGCTTTACAACATTTATTGCTCCGGTAAGGCCACCTTAGATAGCCTGAGCATTGCCCACCTACAAGCAGCCTTGGGTTTGACTTCAGGTTCAGATCCTTGGTACATTGTGGAGACGAATCTTTTTCAGCACAAGAGACAGATGGAGTTGATCCTCAGCGAGAGTTCGTTTAGGGACTGTTCAAACTCACAACGCCTCTGAACAAAAGGACTTAGGGATGTTTTTCACAGTTACGACCTTTGCAGCGTCCCCAGGGTCACGTGATCAAAATTTGGACGCTTGGCAACTGACTCATATTTATGACCGTTTCTGTGTCCCACGATCACGTGATCCCCTTTTGCAAACTTCTGACAAGCAAAGTCCAGGGGGAAGCTGGATTCGCCGTGTTACTAATTGCGGCAAATTTGGCTTCTCCCATTGCGGCAAAAAAGGTCATAAAATGGGGGCAAAACTCACTTAACAAACGTCTCATTTAGCAACATAAATCTTGGACTCAATTGTGGTCATAAGTCGAGGACTATCTGTGCCAGCGATGGAAGGTAATTGACGAAATGATCCATACTTACCCATTTTGTCCCATTAGCCAAATGGCCCAGAAGCGACAAGACGCTTTGCAAGCAAAACCATTGATAGATTTAAAAGAGAGAGAGAGAAAGAGAAGGAAACCCTCCCCCCGCATCCTGGGACTTCTCTCGGATGACTTTCTGAGTTTGGTCAAGAGCGTGAGAAGTTAGCAGCCCAACCGGTTGGCTTCCCAGCACGTGAGTCTGGCTGTTGTGAGGGAAAGGAGCCCACAAGAAAGTTTTGTGGGTGCTGCCTCCTCTGGTGTTTTGGTTACAGGAGTTCAGAACACGCCACAGAGTTGAGGTCCTCTCGCCAAGGACCACCTGTGGCTGCTCCAGCTTCTCTGGTGGCCAAGAAGCGTCTGCTGAAGTGGGAGCAGGCTGGCATTTCGGGGGCTTCGCTTAGCCTCCTTCCAGAATCAGAGAGAGGACGTGGCAGCTGGTCCAGGAACATCACCTTGTTCTTTTTCCTCTGGGTTGTGATTTGCTCGGAGGGAAGAAGAAGGGGCTTGTAAGGCCGTGGCAGTGAGCAGCTTGCCTTTGACAGCCATCTTACGGAGAGCCCATCCGAGTCCTTGTTGGGCCTAGGCTAAATTACACACCGGGGCAAGTCTTGAAGGCCCTTGTGGATTCACTCAGAGAGCTGCTGGCGTTCCCTTTCAAGAAATATTTTCTGGGGCTTTCCCTGATAGGAGAAATCGCTGGTCTCTTTGGTGGGAGGAGATCCGTGGGTCCCAGCTGGCGACTCCTTTTTCCAAGCCCTGATTTGCTTCGTCCAAAGCCCAGGCTGGTGGCTCTTCAAACTTGCAGAGTTGTTGCAGAGGAAGCCCCCTTGAAAATTCTGGGGTTCCATTGAGAGCCACCATTAAGACGGTGAAGCTCCCAGGACCTCAACTGGTTCCTCCATGGAAGTTGCCACCAGCATCTCGGCTGATCTACCGGCCCTCGGAGAGAGAAGAAGTATCCCTCGGAAGTAGAGATTTCGAGAACCCCCATTTGGTTGGGACCTCCCCCCCCCCGCCAGTTTGGGTCATGGGCGAGAGGTTGAGGCCTCTGGGAGGGAAGACACCACTGTGCCCCCCCTTCCAAGGCTGAACCAGGGCTCCCAGTCACATGATTGAAATTTGAGTGTTTTGCGCCTGGTGGTAATGCAAGAGGAGGACCTGGGTGGGGAAGTTACGCGGAGTAGTTTGTCTTCTAACATTTACTTAGCAATTCTTGTTAATGCTTTTAATCGAAGCTCAGTTGACTTTTTGGTAAGCATTCCCCTCTTAAAAACCGGGATGGACATGGAGGGGTTTTTACTGAAAATTGGGGAACTTTCTAGGCAGTGCAATCCTAAAGGAAACGAGTTTTGGAGCTTGCCTGGCAGAGGGGCTCCCTAAGGAAGGGAGCGGGACAGCTTCTGAGCCCAAAGCGAATGCATTGAGTTAATTAACAAGCTTTAAGTATTATATCGGTTGTCAAATGGGCGAGAGACTTTTATACAGGGAGACATAAACATAAGCATTTAATTATTTGGGAAAAACAACCCAGAAATGTCTATTCTCAGTGCTCAAACCCATAGATTGGGAGGGGGGAAAAAAATCACGATAGGAAAGCAGCCAAAGGTTTTACACAGAGCTCCTCCTGTTGCATCTTCCAACCAAAGGGAGTTGATCAGCATGTTGTGGCTGCCACATTCCTGGGCTTACTGGACTACACTTCCCAGCATTCCTAGGAAACCTGGCCGGTGGTGATGAATACCGAGCATTGTTGTCCGGCAAATTGGGAGTGTCAACGGTGGCTTGTTCCTGGTGCATCGAGAGCTGCAGGGCACCGGAGGGTGCTGGAGGAAGGAGGAGCGGTGGGTTCTCTGCAGCCTCGGCTGGGCTTGCAAAGCATTCAGGCTTCCCTTCTGCAGGGAAACACTGGAAGGGTGTATTTGAATATTTTTAGCTCGCCAAACGCTCCGGAGGTTTGTTGTGCTGTGTGTGCAGCCTGTCGGCTCATCATGACCCCCATGAGCTGGATGGTTGCTGGTTTGGGTCCTCACATTCCAGCGAGGAAACCTTTGTTTTATTGTGTTGAAATGGGACCACGTTGTGCCTCTTTAGACGGGCGTTTTATGTGGTGGCTGTGCGTTTGAATTCTGGTTAATCGCTTCTTCCTTGTGGGTTGCGCTGAAAATTGCGAGGAGGCAGATCAACTTGGAACGATGCTCGTTTGACCTGCTGCTTTTTAAGGGATGTATTTAAAAAATGATTTAAAAAATTGCAAGCAAGCTACCTTGGCAGCGACTTTAGCTTAATCCATACTGAATCTGCACCAGCGTTTGATCTGTAAAAAAATATTCCCGCTAACTAACGGTCCCCATGCCTTGAAAAGTCCTGGATTTTGACGTTTCTTGACCTTTTCATTCCTAGGGTGAAATTACAGTTTCGGCAATGATAACTCTTGCGTTTGCTCTGATCTCATCTCTTTTTTATTATTATTAATTTCAGAGGGCGCAGCAGTGGCAAAGGCCCCCCTCAACCACCGGTAAGTACAACATTTCATTTTTCTGCTTCCTTGACGCTTGTTGGTTGATTCATTCTTTATAAAAGTCAAAACTCAAATATGTTTTATTGTTCAGAGCAATGAAAACTGCCTCATAATGGTAAAAACCTCGTCCCACTTAATGTCACAATGCCCATCGGTGTGTAAGGGCCTATACTGCACCTTCAAATTGTCACATGGAAATATTTCCAGAGAAAAATATTAATTATTATTATTATTGTGGATATTATTTGCCATCTATAGGTTTTTGGTGTTTGCTTCCCACAGCATTTGTTTTTAAGAAGCCCAGTTATATATCGTTACACCTGTAGAGTTTCTGTCTTGACCTTTGCCCCAGGAAGCAGTTGGGTTTAGAGAGTCTCTCCCAACACCCTTAATGGAGGAATATGTTTAGTCCTCTGTCATGCAGTCCTTTCTATTCCCCTGAGGTCACACAAACCGACCCTGCCAGCCCCATGCAGATTTTGGAGGAGTAATAAGACCCAGCAAGCCAAAAGCCATATTTTAGCCAGGCTGCCCCTTCACTGAATAGTTTCTCCACCACATTATTTGGTGATGTCACAAACCCCAGGCTACTTCAGTGTAAAGCAGGGGTAGACCCCCCTCCTCCCCTTTAGCAGAGTAGCCTGGATCACAGCCAGCCAGAGGAGACACTCAGCTGCCCAAAAGGAGCAAAAGATAGGATGGAGTTTTTGTTCTTCTTCTTCTCTGGCACACAAGAGTAAAGTCCGAAAGGGGGGGGGAAATGGAAGACGGTCCCAGTTTAGAACCTCTGACCATACAACAAGGACGGCTGTGCAAGCCCACCAGAAGCAGCTCCATGGGGGACACTTCCTCTTTGCCCAGCCTGGGTGAACGAGGACCAGACGCTTGGAATGTACGTCCATACGGAGTTCCATTGAGTAGCAGACCTCTTCCTACGTTCCTCCCGGGAAGACTGTAGGCACGTTGACGTGGTGAAGTTCTAGGAAGCCTGAGAGTAGGCAGAGACAGGTGGTCGTGTTCCCGTGGTACGCCTGGACTGATGGCAGGGGTGTCCAACCTGGGCAACTTTAAGACCTATGGACATCAACTCCCAGAATTCCCCAGCCAGTTGAAGTCCACAGATCTTAAAGATGCCGAGGTTGCACGTCCCCAACTTCAGTTGTGGCTGCCTAAGAATGGGAGGACGTCCAATAAGCAGGCCTGGAGTTTCTCAGGAATTGCTCTCGATGTGTTCAGGTGGTCTACATTTACAGTCTTCCCAGCCTCCCAAGATTTTCTCCTAGTGTCATCTCAGCCACTCCCAACTCAGAGCTTGCTGCAATCCTGTGTGTCCGTGTGCTGTGTGTAGTTGTGCTCTCATGCGTACCACACTCTTTCTCTTCTTTCAGATCCCCTTTCAAGGCATATACGCAAACAGGAGAATGGTTCACATACTCACATCCGTTGTCGTAAGTTATGGCTGCCTCTTTCCTTGACGATGCTTCGCTTTTCATTAGAAACGGAAACTTCTAAATTCAGTAATCCAGCAATTACTGGGTTTGTGTGTGTGTGTGTGTGTGTCTGGGGGGGGGGAAATCTTTCTCTTAAGTATGCTGATATCTGCTGCTTCTTTATTTTGAGGCTTACAAAGTTTTTTGTGTTTGCTTTTTGGGAGCAAAATCCACTGTTGCTCCCAATATCCTGCGGAGCAAAAAGCAATTTTATTTTTTCGCCGATTTGCCATTGCAAATAAGGGTGGGGGAAGAGTAGCCAGGCTCCTGGCTTCTGTTTGGTGTCTTTGTTGGAGTGAAGTGAAATTTAGTGGAAGAGAAGGAAGGCTGAGTAGAAGCACTGCTCAACTTAACAAGAGTTCATTTAATGACTGTTCAGAGTTACAAAGTCACTGAAAAAAGGACTTAACGACCATTTTTCACACGTGTGACCAGGGCAGCCTCCTCTTGGTCACATGATCAGAATTTGGATGCTGGGCAGCTGGTTCATACTTACGACGGTTGCCGTGTCCCAGGATCGTGTGATTGATTCCCTTTTTGCCACCTTTGGACCAGTGAAGTCCAGATTTACTTAACAACCAGGTTACCGACTTAACAATCGCAGTGATTCACTTAGAAAAAAAGGTTGTAAAATGGGGAAAAATTCAGTTAACAAGTCTCACTTAGCAGCATAAATTTTGGGCTCACTTGCGGAGGACTTTTTTGAAGCGTCGTTGAACAGATCAACCTGTTGTAGGACTCAGAGCAACGTTGCGTCCAGTGATGAAGATGGCCGAGACCCAGATTCGCTTGTATTGTACATTCTCTTGTTTTTTTTCCTCACGGTTTTGATTCTTGAGAGGTGTTTTTGCCCTTTGCTTTCTGTTGCTTAGATCTTGCTTCCATTATTTTTTGCCTCATTGGATAATAAATTCATAAACTCAAAGCATGGGGAGATCCTGGTAATGTTGGGGGTGTCGTTTTGTATTGCAAGTGGTGTGTGTGGAGGCTGAGTCTTAGGGCTGGGCTCTTTAGGGAAGCATGAAAAAAAAAATTAAAGTCAGAGGCTAGAGAAAGAAGTCCAGTTTAGATCTTGCCTACAAATGGATGTAATTTTTATTTATTTGTAAAATGTATTAGCCGCCCCTCTTACCGCATGGTAATCTTAACCCTAGTCTTAAAATGAGATTTTCTGATCATGATTCTTCTCTTTCCCCTCCTTTTTCCACACAGGGATCAAAATGTGAAGTACAGGTGAAAAATGGAAGTATATATGAAGGAGTTTTTAAAACATACAGCTCTAAGGTAAATACATTTCCCTCCTTTGTCTCCCTTCTTGCCCGACCCAATCAAACGGATCTTCTGGTTGGGGATCATGGGGCCTGATGGGTCTCAGGGTTGCGCAAGGTTGGGCTAGTACTGGAAAGAGCCAGGATTGGATCCTTCTCAGCCACGGAAACTCAGAATTTTCAGGCCGTCATTCTCTCTCAAATGTCGTGGCACGAAGCATGAGAAAGTTGGAGGGTCTGTTTCGCCATCTCGGTTCTTGGAGAAAGTAGAAATCACGTGAAACAAAATTAAGATAAATGGCTGGACCTTGAACTCCTCGGATTTTCTTGCTTTAGAATAGAGTTTCTCAACCTTGGGCACTTTTAAGACATGTGGACTTCAAGTCCTTGGCTGGGGAATTCTGGGAGTTGAAGTCCACATGTCATAAAAGTGCCCAAGGTTGAAGAGCCCTGAGTTAGTGCCTAAGGGAGGGGGGAGCAGAGAATTCTTTATTCTTGAACTGGACCTCAAATGTCCAGCCACAGCTACTCTTCATCATGCACCTTGATATGTCCAGTTGCTGACCGTTTAGGGGGCCAGTCAGTCAGTTGACATTTTGCTCGGGGGGTGGGGGAATGTTGCTTGTTATGGTGTTGCTCCGTGACGCTGCTGGCCAGGGAGCTGGGCCTGATCCTGTTCGCCCCCGTCTCTTCTAGTGTGACTTAGTGCTGGACGCCGCTCATCAGAAAACGGCAGAATCCAGTCTGGGGCCCAAACAAGAAGACATAATTGAGAGCATCTTGTTCAAGTCTTCAGATTTCGTTATGGTGCACTTTAAGGACATGGACTCCAGCTACGCCCAGAGAGGTAATGGAATGAGGGGTTTTAATATATTTGAACCTTTTGGAAAATTGGATCCACTTTTAAAATAGCAGCTTTTGCTCTGCTGGCTTCCATTGGCCAGCATACTTTTATCGCTTAAAGAAAGGCCGAAGCCAACGTCACCTACTTGGACTTTGGCTAGTTTAGAGAAAAGAAGGAGTGGGGGAGGGATTGTATTTCAGTATTTGAGGGGCTGCCACAAAGCCGAGGAGGGGTGAGTTTATTTTCCATAGCCCCAGAAGGGAAGACAAGAGACAACCAATGGAAACTAATCAAGGAGAGAAGCAACCTGGAATTAAGGGGAAACTTCCTGACAGTGAACAACAATTAACCGGTGGAAGGGCTTGCCTCCAGAAGTTGTGGGCGCTCCATCACTGGAGGCTTTTAAGGAGAGACTGGACAGCCACTTGTCTCCAATTGTATAAGGTCTCCTGGTTGGGATTGGACTAGAAGACCTCCAAGGTCCCAGCTCTCTTCTGATTGAGTTAAAACAGTTGAGAGTGCACAAGAATTAAGTACAAGGTCGTGAGTGCTTCCTCTCCTGCTTTGCTCATTTCAGCAATAATGCCTAGGAGAGGAACGAGGGCTGCTCGGTGTCCTCTGAACTTGCTTGTTTCAGCCTGAGCTTCAAATATTCTCCTTTATTGGAATTCCCTTTCTCCCCCCTCTGGAAGAACTGCAAGTCGGGAAGCCTTGTCCAGGTGTTGCTGAACACCTGCAGCCCTTTTCTGGCCCAGGGAGCCTGGCCTGTCTGGCAGAAAGAGATCAGTTTCCCCGCTTGGTGCCCAAATACAGTAGCTGAGTGTCTCTTCCTCCGGAGGAATGAAGTTGGTTGAGCCTGAGCGTCTGCTAAGTAACCGCAAAGACTTTTCTTGGACTGGTTGAACAGGAAGTTCCTTTGAATAACAAAGGGATTCCTGAGGATCCAGGATATTTGTGGGGGTGGAGAGGTAGCTGCCTGCCAGCCCTGTCAAGAGTTGCTCTCATACAGGAAGAAATCACAGGTTTTGGGGTCATATGCATGGACCTCTGACACCTTCTGATCTTTCATGATTGATTGAGGGCCAATCAAATTCTGAGATAGGAACGGGGGGGAGACACGGGGGGGGCGTTTCATCAAAGAGTGAAGCTCAGAACTTCTGCTGTGGTGTCAGGAATAGGTCCTTCTTGACTCTAAATTCCTTCTTTCTGAAAAAAGAAAGATTAATCTGAAGAGGTTCCTGAAGTTATGCAGGGATAGCAATGACCATCTCAGATGATAGGATTCTGACTCTTGTTTTATCATGGGTTACTATGCGTCCCGTAAACTCTGGGAGTCCTCAGGGGTCCTGATTATGGACTGGTTGGCTAGAACTCTGTTCTAGGTGGTAGGGTCCTTCGTGCTCTCTGAGCTGGGTTGCTTTCTTGCAGACGTTTCCTTACCCAGCTAGGTCACGTCATCAGTGCTAACCTCTGTGTTAGGTGGTTGTCCCTTAAAGTCTACGAGATTTTAGGAGGATTCACAGGGCTTCACTTTAGCCGTCACTTGCCAAAAGGTAGAAGATGCTCCAGGAGATGCTATTTTCTGATGCTGTTTCCTTCAATCACAGATGCTTTTACCGATTCTGCCATCAGCGCGAAAGTTAATGGCGAACACAAGGAGAAGGATCTGGAGCCCTGGGACGGAGGAGAAGGCGCGACGGCGGAAGACCTTGAAGCTTTAGAAACGGACGTTGTAAGCCCCCCTTGACTTGAGTTCCAGAGGGCGTGGGGGGTCTTTGAGGGGTTTACACCCGTGGCCTCAGAGAGAGAATTGCCTCTGATGACTCTCCCCTTCCCTCCCGCTTCTTAATTTCATCCAAGTCAGGGACGTATTCAAGGGATGAATGTTGACCTGGGTTTTCGGCGACAGCTTTGGTTAAAAGGTTTAGGAAGATGTAGGGAGCTTTTAAATGCGAGAAATTTTTGTACCCGTGTGCCATTTTAACCCTTGGACCTCTTTCCTTTTTTTGCCTTCTAGTCCAATGGATGGGATCCCAATGACATGTTTCGCTACAACGAAGAAAACTACGGGGTGGTTTCCACGTACGACAGCAGTTTGGCTTCCTACACGTACGTTGCCATCAGTTGCCTGGTCCTTACAGGGCTGCATCAAGGTTTTGGCCTAGACTAGCTGTTGTAAGAGGGGTGGGCTTCAGTCCCCAGAATTCCCCAGCCACCACATCTGACTGGGGAATTCTGGAAGTTGACGTCCACCCTCTTAAAATGGCTTGAAGTTGAGAAATGTTGACCTAAACCCTTGTGTTTCTTGTGCTGTATATCTCATCATCCACAAATTCCTCCGAATTTTATCCTAATGGATCCCCTTGTCTCTCTCCCTGGTTTTAGGGTACCCCTAGAAAGAGATAATTCAGAAGATTATTTAAAACGGGAAGCGAGAGCAGCCCAATTAGCAGAAGAAATCGAATCCAGCGCTCAGTACAAGGCTCGGGCGGCTTTGGAGAACGATGACCGCTCCGAAGAAGAAAAATACACAGCAGTTCAGCGGAATGCCACCGAGCGAGAAGGAGCCCTGGCAGCCCCCAGGTAGAGCCAGGGAAAGGGGGTGGGGTGGGGAACCAGGGACTTTTCTTTCTTTTCCTTCCTTCCTTCCTTCCTTCCTTCCTTCCTTCCTTCCTTCCTTTCTTTCTTTCTTTCTTTCTTTTCCATCCATCCCTCTTTCTGTCTGTTTGTCTGTCTGTCTATCTAAAATGGCACCTCTGTCCTTCCCTCCACTCTTCCCAGGGAGAACAAGTACATCCCTCCCAGCCAGCGCAGCCGAGACGTCCTTCCTTGGGGTGCCGGAAGGCAGAACTCACCGAGGGCCGGCCCGTCTGGATCGGGCCCCTCCGTGTCCAGACCTGGATCTCACTCGTCAGACTACAGCCTCCACTCGGGGACCGACCAGAGGATCGTTAACGGAGGCAAGTATTCCCGGGGACGTCAAGGCCAGCCTTTGGGAAGACGGCCACCGTGGTGCCCTGGAGGTTGAGGGTGACCTTCTCGAAGACGATACTCTGGGATCAGATGCGAACGGCCTTCCCCAAGTTTAGTGTGAGCTGGCAGAACCCCCCCCCCCAAGGAGGCTCAAAACAATACGATGAGAAGCCATTTTGGTCATCTTTACTTTCCCCCTCACCCCCACCCTGTTCCCCCTCCCATAATTTTTATTTTGCTTTAGTTTTTATGCTTTCCTTCTTCATATCATTTGTTCTGTCAGGTGGTCCCTGGCCATCGCCTTGCCCATCTCCTTCCTCTCGCCCACCTCGCTACCAGTCAGCTCCCACCTCTCTTCCACCACGGGCAGCCACCCCTACACGGCCGCCCACCAGGCCCCCCTCGCGCTCCTCCAGGGCCCCGTCTCACCCCTCTGACTATGGCTCTCCAGCTCCCGTCTCTACTCTGCCTAAACGCATGTCTTCAGAAGGTACCAAGAGCACAAAACGTTTTGTTTGTTCACGCGTTTGCGTTTTTCTCTTTGTGTTGCATTTGCCCCCTCCCCTTTTTCTGCGAGTGGCGGGTCAGAGGGGAGCCGGGGCTCTCGGAGAAGAGCGGAGGGCGCTGGGCTGGCCTCCTCCTCAGTTGGCCTGGAGTGAGCCGGAAGAGGCGAAGAAGCACCATTCAGGGTGTAGCAAAGCCCATGTAGGTGCAAGAGCTCTGGCTGTGTGATGGTGGCCCCCAGATCTCGTGGCTTCCCCAGTCCCTTGTTAACCGTAAGAAGGTTCAGGTGTCACGTGGCCCCTTGCCACGAGCCGTCTTCAGGACTCCGTGTTGCTTCCAGCCAGGGTGGATGGTCCATTCAGATGTGAGGTTCAACTAGTGTTTCTCAACCTTGGCCACTTCACCTGCTGGCTGGGGAATTCTGTTCAGTTGAAGCCCACTCGTCTTAAAGCGGCCAAGGTTGAGAAACTGGGTTAAATTGGAAACCCAGTTTATTTTCTCTTTAGGATGAATCATGAATTTTGTTCCAGAAAGTACCCTAGAACAGGGGTCCAAGAGCCTGGTTTTCTGGGAAAATAGATGAAAGTTCGGTAGAATTTCATGGGGTCTCTGTGTTCCCTTTAAAGTTGTGGTGATTTCTAAAAAGTCTGTTTGGCCGAGTGGAATAATTTGCAGTGTGTCTTTGGAGAAGGGAGGCCTGTTCAGCAGGGGAGCCTCACAAGCATCGCAAATTTAGAGAATCTGCATGCAGCTAAATTTACGTCTTGGAGTCGGTTCACCTGAAGGATAGGATCAGGCTCTGAAATGGTCGTGCTGAAATCCTGTGGGGAAAATATTGGAGATCCCTTTCATGCCGGGCATCATAAAATAAGAAAAACATAAATCGAAACTGGGCTTTTTCGGAAAAGACGTCCCAGTTCATAACTGTATTTTGCCAATTCTTGGAGAGCTGAAGGCAGGAAGAGGCTTTAAATCCAGTGAAACCTCATGCAGATAGTCCTTGGTTTACGACCACAATTGGGCACTAGAATTTCGGTCACTAAGCCACAAGGACATTAAGTGAACCGTGCCCAATTTTAAGACCTTTATAGCTTTGATGGTAAGTGAATCCAGCTTCCCCCATTGAATTTCCTTATCAAAAGCTGGCTGGGACGGTTGCAAATGGCAATCCCAGGACACACACACACACACGGGAAGCTGCAGCGGATCCCCAGGTGGGGAAAATCAGTCATCAGCCACTTTTTCCAGTGCTGTCCTACTGTTGTAAATTGAGGATTACCTGCATGGCCCCTTGGCTAAAATGCTGTTGCCCTGGTGAGATGTGGCCGAGGGTCGAGGGGTTTTTTTGTGTGGTATACACACTTTGGGGGTTGTGTTGCTTTCTCTAGGACCCCCCCGGATGTCTCCCAAGGCGCAGCGGCACCCGCGAGGCCACCGAGTCCCTGCAGGGAGAGGCATCATCTCGAGCGGCTTAGAGTTTGTCTCCCACAATGTGCCGGGCGAAGCCAGCTCCTCCTCCTCCTCCTCCTCCTCTTCCTCCTCAGCCCGAAGCAGCTCTTCAGGTGGGACGTGGTCCTCGGTGGTCATGGGGGGTAAGTGAAGTTTTACTCGGCGATAGGAATGTCCTACTCCAAACATTTGGACTTAAAACACCGGCCTCCTTGCACCCGGCGGCTGTCGGAGGTGGGCCGTTTTGGGGACTTAACAATGTGTACACCAAGAGAGAGAGACACACACACACACACACACACACACACACCTTGTAACCAGGAGTCCTTTGGGCAGGTTGGCAGGTGCCTCGCCACCGAAAGGGCCACGTCAGCAAACGTGTGACCAGAAATGCTGCATCACGCGTGTCTTAGGAAGTTAGGAAGCTCCTGGTCAGACGGTGGTGGCATTGATGCCCTTTGCTGCCAGTTTAATATCTCTGTCTAGATCAGGGTTGGCCAGCTTAGCAGCATTAAGACTGGTGGACTTCAACTCTCAGAATTCCCCAACCAGCAACGCTGGCTGGGGAATTCTGGGAGTTGAAGTCCACCAGCCTTAAAATTGCAAGGTTGGCCATTTTGTGCCCAGATCATAGTGGTAAGTTTGCCTGTGAAGAGCTGGGGAGCCTCGTAACAAACTGTCCTGTCCTCTCTTTCTAGTGACCAGGTCGTCCCCCAAGGCGCACAGACCCCGGTCTCCGAGGCAGAGCAGCGGGGGAGGGATCCCTTCCGGCCCAGCCTTGTCTTCCCCCCAAGCTGGCTCAACCCCGGCCGAATTTGCAGCCACCCCGGTGCCAGCAGCCTCGCCCACCCCCACCAGTCCTGCCGCCAACAGAGCAGGCACCCCATCTGCGGAAGGTAAAGGACCCCCTTGCTGGCTTCTCAGCCTTTCCCAGGGCTGAGCCAGGCTCAGGAGGCACAGCCAGAGGTTGATCTAACGCCAAAGGAAACGGGGAACAAGGGCTTCCCCCAGTTTGGGCCTTAGATGTGAAGTGGGTTTACTGGTTTTCTGGATGAGGATCAGCCATTTAGGCCGACATTTAATCTCTGGACTTAGAGTGCCATCTTTTCCTCTAGGAAAAAGATGGAGCAAAATTTTGTTGGTGGGGTCCTTGGTGCTCTCTGAGCTTGGCGGTTTTCTTGCAGACGTTTCATTACCCAACTAGGTAACAGCATCAGTGCTAGAAGGGGGGTGATTTGGGGAGAAGAAGAAGAGAGGGAGGAGGAGGAGGACTGGGGGCTTCTTGGTCTCTCTTGGCCTTCTTGCAGATGATTCATGACCCAATTCCATAGCAGTGTGAGGGAGTGTGGGGTTTTCCACATTCCCTTGTACTGATGATGTTCCCTAGTTGGGTCGTGAAACGTCTGCAAGAAATCAGCCAAGCTCAGAGACCCCCCAAGGACCCCTCATTTCAACCCTAAGCTGCAAATATTTTCTTCTATCGGTCAAACTTTCGTTCGGTAGACTTTTAAGTTGCACGATAATCTTCTAGTTTCCTGCCTGCATGCTGCCACTTGGGTTGTCAGAATGCCGTGCGTGGAAAACCCAGCCGGGTGTTTGACTCACACCGCTGAGGTGACCCTGGTTTTCCTTCCTAGCGAAAGACTCCCGGCTTAACGAGCAGAGGCAGAGCTCTTCCCCTGCGGCAGCCAAGGAACATCTCAAGCCCAGCGAAGTGTCTCCCAATTTTAGCAAGCCGGAAGGCAAAGGTGAGGTCTGGCTAAAGCTTGTCTGATTCTCTTCATTTCTGGACCTTAAAAAAGGCCCATTGGTGGGTGAACAGGCTGTGGAGGCGACAACATGTGAATAAGGGACACCTCCGAGATGGGAAGAGAGGAAACGCATCTGTCGGTGTTTGGGGAAAGTCTGAGTATGGGAGAATAATTTGGGGGAAGGTTAGTACAGAGAGTCCTCTCCCCTTATCACCGTTGGTTTAGTGACCATTTGGAATCGCAATGGCACTGAAAAAGGTGACTTATAACTGGTCCTCCCCCTTATGACCGTTGCAATGTCCCCACGGTCATGTGATCAAAACTGAGGCGCCTGGCCACTGGCATTGGTGCACCAGGTGATCGGTTGCGTGTTTGCTCAAACAGGAGTTTCTCCGGCTGTTCTAGAACACAGAAAACAGATTGATGATTTGAAGAAATTCAAGAATGACTTTAGGGTAAGGGCCCAGGTGGCACCCCCATTCCGGATGGTCTCTTCCCTCTGTAAGTCCCAGATTAGGAAATAATTCCATTTCCCCCCCCCCCCTTTCTCTCTTTCTTCCAGTTACAATCCAGTTCTACCCCTGAAACGGTGGAGCAGCTGCTGAGTAAAAACCGAGAGGGTGAAAAGCCCCGGGAGGCCCCCAAGGAGAAGATGGAGCCCAGCCCTAAGGACTCGGCGGCCGAACCGGTCAGCAGCGTGGCCCCCTTGGCCGGCGGGAGCAGCTCCCCAAACAGCCCCAGCGCTTCTCCCGCCAGCAGTCTATCCGAGCAGAAGGCCGGGCCGGAGGTGACCTCTCAGGGCGTGCAGACGTCGGCCCCCGGAGCGAAGCAGGAGAGGGAGGACAAGGAGGAGAAAAAGGAGGCCAGCGAGTGAGTGAGGCGGCCTCGGGCTGGACGGTCAGGCCTGGGGGTGGGCGGGACCCCGAGGGGCATTGAGTTCTCTGCCAAGCCTTGCTCGGTTCAGGCTGGGGGGGAGGAGGGGGGTCTTTTATTCCTCTATTTGGAGGAGCATTTTTGTGTGGGTGGGATTCCATGCACACACACACACACACACACACACATACACACAGTGGGATAGGTTGATTGAAGGCTGGGTGAGTGGGCAGTTGCTTGGTTTGTCCACTAGGGGGCACCCTGCTCTGTCTCATTTGTGGACCACAGAGTCCTCCCAGCCCCTCTAGTGATTGATTCAATTTCTCCTTTCTCTTCGCTATATTAAATTCTATTTATTTTATACCATGCCTGTTTAGGCCAAGGCCCTTCCTTCCTTCCTCCCTCCCATCCATCCATCCACTCCTATCCCTCCCTCCCTCAGATATTTACTTTCAGTGGGGAAAGGGGACACTCCCTGTTGCCGTGTGCAGCCTCAGGTCTCCTAAAACAAGACCAAGGTGTGTTTCCCTTGCCTTTTTGTGCATGTGTGTTTGTGTCTTTTGTCCCCTCCTCAGACAAGTCAGAAAATCCACACTGAACCCGCACGCGAAAGAGTTCAACCCTCGGTCTTTCGCCCAGGTGAGCCTGAGGGGGTCTGAGGGGAGGCTGAGCCCCCCAAAAGCAGAGCTGCTGCTTTTGGGCTGAGGCCAAATGGGGCAAAACTCACTTAACCCCTGCCTCGCTTAACAACGGATATTTGAAGCAGAATTGTGGTCCTAAGTCCAGGACTGCCAGAACGAGAGCTTGGAGCTTTCTGTGTCCGCACAGGGTGTGTTGGGCCCCACCTGAGTTGCTCCTGGAGGGGTCATCTTGCCCGTGTTTCCCCCCCCCCCCGTCCTGTCTTTGGCAGCCCAAGCCTTCCACCACGCCCACCTCGCCCCGTCCACCAGCCCAGCCCAGCCCTTCGATGGTGGGACACCAGCAGCCGGCCCCGGTCTACACCCAGCCTGTTTGTTTTGCTCCCAGTATGATGTACCCGGTTCCTGTCAGCCCGGGCGTCCAGGTAAGGGGGGGCCACGGGGGCTCCTGTCTTGGAGCCAAGTGGCCCATTAGAGGGCAAGGGAAGGACCGTCTAGAGCCCAGGGGCCCAGCCTCGGCCACTTGAAGGCTTGTGGGCTTCAACTCCCAGAACTCCTCAGCCTTCTGCTGGCTGGGGAATTCTGGGGGTTGGTCCACAAGCCTTCAAGTGGCCACGGTCCGGCTTGATCTCTCAGTGGCCGCCTGCTTTCTCTTCCAGCCTTTGTACCCCATCCCCATGACCCCGATGCCAGTCAACCAGGCCAAGACCTACAGAACAGGTAAAGGTGAGGAGATCACGGTGGGGGGCGTGTTTTGGGGCTGCATGCAGAGGGTTAAGGCTCAGCTGGGCAGCAGCGGGAGGGGGACAGGGCACGGAGGGGAGGGGGACAGCCAAAGACGTTGCCCTCCTGGAAGTGCCCTTCTCTCTCTCTCTCCACAGTGGCCAACATGCCTCAGCAGCGGCAAGACCCCCACCCCCAGAATCCCCTGATGCACCCAGCCTCGGCTGCAGGGGCCCCTATGGTCGCCACGCCGCCCGCCTACTCGGCCCAGTACGTCACCTACAGCCCCCAGCAGGTCCCCAGCCAGCCTCTGGTGCAGCACGTCCCCCACTACCAGTCTCAGGTACGGCCTGGGCCCCCCGCAGCAGCCGAGCCCCAACCTCTGATCTCCCCACCTGCAGAGTGCCCCCTCCAGCATGGCTACAACTGGCCCGAGACTTTTCTAGTGGGCCCCTCCCTCATTGCAGGGGGGGTGCCTGGAGGGAGGTCTTGGGGCAGCTTCTGGGTCCTGTGGGGAGGAGTGGGGGGGCAGGTCCTAGGCTGCCTCACAGGCACCTTCATGAGGGGCCAGAGCCCAGCCAGCAGCCTCCTCCTCTGTGCTTCCAGCCCTCACGGTCTGTCTGTCTGTCTGTCTCCCTCTCCTTTTCTCTTTCTCTCCTTTTCTCTTTCTTTTGTCTCCTCTCTCTCTCTCTCTCTCTCTGATTTTCTCCTCCTCCTTCTCCTCCACAGCACCCCCACGTCTATAGCCCTGTCATTCCGGGCAACGCTCGGATGATGGCGCCTCCGGCCCACCCACAGCCCGGCCTGGTTTCTTCTCCTGCCACCCAGTACGGGGCCCACGAGCAGACGCATGCGATGTATGGTAGGATGACCTGATTTGCATTCTTTTTTAAAACAAACAAACAAAAAAACTTTTAACGCCCCCACCCACCCACCACGCAGGGCAGCGCGTTTGCGGAGCCGAGGAGAGGAAAGCGGCACTTTGTCTTTTGAGTTTGTTCAGGAAAACAAAACCACTGTTAAACAATGTTGGTTTGAAGAATAAAGAACAATTCTAAAGCCCCTCGTGGCCCCCGTTTCAGTCTCTGATCCGTCTCCGGAATAGTCAGAATATTTGCCCCCCAGATGGCGGATGGTCCCAGCCGGCCTGTGTGAACGTGCCAGTGCAGACCCCAGACCCTCCTGGCCGAAATGGCCTTGCTGGTGGACCCCAGGGCTCCCCACCTCTCCAGCCACAGGTACCTCTCACTGTGCTCCTCTCCTGGCGCCAGGCGGGCGGTGGGTCTCCCTCGATGCTCGGCCCCTCTCCATCCTCCTGCTCCCCCCCCCCCCGCCAACAATCCCTGCCTCTCGGCAGCTTCAGCTGGGCTGCTCACACACACACACACAGACACACACACACACACACACACAGAGTGCCCGCAGGCCCTCTCCCCAGGCAGGAAGTGCTCAGCCGATTCTTCAGCCATGAATAGGCCTGTGTTTGCCTCCAGCGGCCACGGGCAGAGGCTCTCCTGTGCTCAGCCATCCCCAAGGCTGCCTGTCAGCATCAGCTCCCCGGAAGGGGGGGACACCGTCATTCCGGCTCTTAGGACAGGAGGAAGGCCTGGGGGGGGAGGGGGACCGTACATTCCGACATCTCTCTGCCTAACTAAATTCTCTATTTTGATTGAGGAAGTTACTCGGATGAGTAACAAAACGTCTCAGATTAACAAACTTTGGTTTAGTTGCCATGATTTTAACCTTTCTTAGGTGCTCCTCCTCCTCCTCCTCCTCCTGGGAGTGGGGTGGGGGCTCTGGGGCTGTTTCTAGACCGTTCCTCTCCCAGGCTTATGCCCCCTTTGTCTATGGAGAGGATGTTTGCCCCCTCAGCTTGTGAAATTCCTGTGACCCCCCCCCAGCAGGGCCATTTCAAGCACGTAGCCCACTTGCAGGGAGGGTCCAAGCTGCGGATGCTCCCAGTTAGGGGAATCCCGAGACCCTTCTCTGCCTGAGTCCCCCCTACCCAATTCAGTCATCCTCGTCTCTAGGCAAGGTGCCTTATTTTTCTATTTACCTAATTGGCCGCCATCTTCTCTGCACAGTTTCTCCCCACTGAAAACTCAGCCGTCTTGTCGACTGGGTCCTGAACACAGCCTGCCTGTCGGGAGAACAGAAACATCTGAACACCCCCCCCCCCAATTGTCCATAGGTGGTGAAACTACTTTGAGCCAGGTTCCCCCACAGGCTAGCGAGAGGACCAGCTTTGAGGTGGGGGGGGGCAGCTCAGCCAGCTTTCCCTTGACAAAAGGGTCTGTGGGGGAGATGATCCAGCCCTTGAGATAAGAAATTGGTGGGGGGTATTCTTGGGGCTTCAGTTTCAGATCTTGGCAGGGTACCATCCTGGCAGTGACAGGGTGCTCTTTAGCTTGTTGGAAACAGAGAAAACGGGTTAAAATCTCAAAGTCATCCTAAGTTTTGGAGTAGAACAGGACTCAAATGAGCGTTTCCTCAACCTTGGCCACTTGAAGACGGGTGGACTTCCAGCTCCCAGAATTCCCCAGCCAGCGGCCAAGCTTGAAAAACTCTGCTTTAATGTGTCCCTGATCTCCGTTCCAAAACGTTTGCCGTCTTCTGAACGTGTTGAAGCGCCGAAGAAACGTTAAGTACCCCGGTTCCTCCTTTCTCTGGAGGAAGAGCTGAGAGACAGTGCTTCTGTGGCTCCATCAAAGTCACATCTAACAAAAAGAACTGAGGCCTTTGGCTCAGATTTACTCCAAGTCACCATTTAGATAAATCTGTGAACAACAGCAGGTTTTACAGTCCTAAGAACCGAGCAGTTGGTTCCAAAGAGCATGCAGACCCTGAGTTGTATTTTGATTTTTCTTTTGACTTTAGTGCTTTCCTGTATCTGATTTTTCTCTCTCTGCTGACCGGTTTTCTCTCTGCTGGGAATCCAGTATGATCAACCGACCAGGGGCTGAGTTTCCCAGGGGGAAACAAGGGCTGGGTTTCCTGGATCATAATCAGTGTTATAATCTCGGTTGCAAATTGCTCGAAGTACATTTGAATCCTGTTTATTTTTCCTGTTGTGTCTTAATCGTATGCAAAATGATTTTAATGATAAACATGTTAATAGTAACGAATTCCGACTGACAATTATAACCTGTTGGAAACTTCTTAACTTTTTTTTAAAAAATAATGCAAATTGGTTTGTGCATGAAAAAAAAACAAACACCCACGATAATTGATTGTTAAACCTTTTCCAGAAGCCTGAAAGTGGTGCTTTAATCTTGTGGCATGTGGCTAATTTCCCTTTTTATTTCTCAAATCCAGCATGTCCCAAAATACCCTACAGCAAGGAGACAGGCCCTTCTTTCTACTTTGCCAGTGAGTTGGGTTTTTTTTTTTTTGTACTAACTTTGATGTTACACATTGCACGAATCTTGTTGGTAAAAGGGGGATCAGAGGCCCTCTCCTCTCTTTGCACCAAACTTTTCCTCAAAGGCACAAGGAATTTTATTTTCCCTCTGGTTGGTGAGGGGTAGTGAACTGGTAGGATATCCCGAGATGCCGAAGGAAGGAAGCTGTCGGAGGAACCTTTAGCAGAGAAGCGCAGGTAAAAATGACTCGGGGATTCTGGGAGTTGAAGTCCGCAGGTCATAAAGCGGCTGTCGTTGCCCACTTTATTTGGGAAAGAAAAACAGCCTTTCTACCCTTCAGGCAAAGATCTTGACTACCATCTAACCGGGTTTGGCAGTCTCCTGCCTGAATTGTGGTCAAGAGTTCCTCCCAGCTCATTTATGGAATCCCAGTTGAACTGGGCTGCTTCCTCCTCTCCCCCTGTTCTTAAACCCCGGTTTCTGTTCCACAATTAGCCTTCCTCCGTCTCCACACACACACACACCCCCACTTCAGAGTAGCTACTTTCCGACTTTTCCTTCCGTTTCTTCTCCCTTTTTGCTGACTTTCAGTTTTTCACTTCTCGTGCAGAATTAAGCCTCCAGCTCCTTCCTTGAGAAGTCATCTTTGGGGAGGGCAGGTGCAGAGAGCTGCCTTCCTACCCCCCAATCACATTTCTGCCCCCTGTAAAGCAGAAGCATTGGCAGGCGCAGCTTGGAGATGCCAGGGGCCTCTCGATGCCTGGACTCTGCCCCTCTGCCGCCCCCACCTCCCCTTTTTTTTTCAGGGGCGTCTAGCAGACCAGAAAGTTAACTCCAAATGTGTTTCTAGTTGGCCTCTTGTGCACTGCGGGCTGGCAGTTTGTCGACCTTGGCAGGTGGAAGATGGGTGGCTTTGGCAGTTGGTGCACCCATCTTCAAGCTGCCGAGGCAGAGAAATGCTGGGCTGTTAGGGACCCCTGCCCAAGAAAAGCAGGAGGGTCTTTCAGGGAAGAGCATTAGCTCAGAGGACGAGGAATTGGGGCATTGTGCCCCCTTTTTGGGGCTGCGAAGGGATGGCCTCCCCCTTCCATTGAAGTCCCCCTCTGCACAAAGGGGTGAGACCCCAGGGAAGCCCCCTCCCCTGTGTTTTAGATGAAGCAGGAGGCCAAACTGGCAAGTGGGAGGGGGGAGAAGCGGTTCCTTAAAAGCGGCATCCGAGACTTCCATCAGCCGCCTGAAAAGAGTGGGGGGGCCTTTTCCCATCCCTCCTGCCTTTTGTCTCCCCTCCCCAGTTTCCACGGGTTCCCTCGCTCAGCAGTATGCCCACCCCAGCGCCGGCCTGCACCCGCACAGCCCCCACCCGCAGCCCTCGGCCACCCCCACGGGGCAGCAGCAGTCGCAGCACGGGGGGAGCCACCCGGCCCCCAGCCCGGTGCAGGTAAGTGCCGCCCCCGAGCAGCAGGTGGGGTGGAAGGGAAGCCCCCCCTTTGGGCTGCAGCCCCCCAGAGGGACGGGCAGGGGCTCCCCTGGGAGAGGGGAGGGTGGCCGAAGACTCAAAGGAGGAATGCCTGCCCAGTGTTTAGTGGCTGTTCATTTTTACAAGGTGTGGAAAACAAGTGTATTTATGACGGTTGCACATCCTGGAGGGGGTGGGGGGGGTCACGTGACCCCCATTTGTGGCCACCTGGCGAGTAAAATCAACAGGGGAAGCCAGATTCATTTAATGACCGTGTGATTCACTTAAGCGGCAGAATAAAAGGTCGTAAAATAGGGTGTGGCTCAATTCACCACCATCTTGCTTAGCAGCGGAGATGTCCTGTTGGTCGTAAGCTGAGGACCAGCTTAGTCTGGCTACCACCGTGCTGCTGTGTGATGTGTCCCCCCCGCCCCTCTCTCCGCAGCCCCACCAGCACCAGGCGGCCCAGGCCCTCCATCTGACCAGCGCCCAGCAGCAGTCGGCCATCTACCACGCCGGCCTGGCCCCCACGCCGCCCTCCATGACCCCCGGCTCCAGCGCCCAGTCCCCGCAGAGCAGCTTCCCGACCGCCCAGCCGACCGTCTTCGCCATCCATCCGTCCCACGTCCAGCCGGCCTACACCAACCCGCCCCACATGGCCCACATGCCCCAGGTAGCCCCGCCCCTCCCAGCCCTTGCCCGAGACCCTCCCCGTCTGGGCTGCTCTTGGGAGAGGGGCTTCCACCCACCTTGCTCTGAGCCGGCCGGCCCCACAGTCCCTTCTGGGGGACCTGCCTGGCATGTCTGTCGTAGGGCTTTGGCCCACGCAAGCCGTTCTGCCCTGTGCCGAGGGTCCTGGCACAAACGGGGGTCCGACAGGAGGGAGGGAAACGGAGGAGACCCTCCGGCCTTCGCACAATCCAGATCGGCAGGCAGCAGCCCTTTGCGAGTCTCGACCGAGATTCCTCTTTAACCCGGGACAGGTAGCAGGAGCCCTGGGAGGCGATGGTGGCCTTTGGGGGTCCCCAGAGGAGGGGTCTCCTGACGGCCTTGCTCTTTGTCCCAGGCCCATGTGCAGTCAGGCATGGCTCCTTCCCACCCCCCTACCCATGCTCCAGTGATGCTCATGACGACGCAGCCGCCGCCCGGCGGACCCCAGGCCGCCCTTGCGCAGAGTGCACTGCAGCACATTCCAGTGTCCACAGCCACACACTTCCCCTATATGACGCACCCTTCAGGTGAGCCCTGCGCCGTCCACACACCTGGCCAGGAGCAAAAAGGAGGAGGTTGCGGGAGTTGTGCGCCCGAGGGAGGGAAGGAGGCAAGGAGGTCGGCTCTCGCTTGGCCAATGCCTGAATCGCTGCTTTGGAAGCGGGTCCAGAATGCGGCTCTTGCAGGAGGGGCCTGGCTCCCTCTGTTGGCACCTGTTGGGTTTGGGAAGGTGGATTTCCATCAGGCTCGTGATTGTAGACCAAGAGTTGGGTACAGGAGGGGGATTGGACTGGGAGAGGGTCCGGAGACGCAAGCTGTTGACCAAGGGAGGCCCAAGTCCGTGTTTCTCAACCTTGGCCTCTTGAAGATGAATTCCCCAGCTAGCCTGCTTTAAAATAGGGGGGGGGGGTACTTCAACTCCCAGAATTTTTGGGAGTTGAAGCCCACCCAACTCCAGGAGGCCAAGGTAGAGAAACACTGGGTTAAACAGATGGGCTTTGGCTTGTTCCTCCCATTTATATCTCAACATTTTTTGTTATTTTTATTTTATTGTTTTTCTCTCTTGCAGTTCCCACTCACCATCAACAGCAGTTGTAAAGCTGACCTGGCAGAGTAACTGAGGCTGGATCCCTCTTTTCTTTTTTCCTTTTCTTTTTTGTTTTTTTAAAAAGGCCAAATACCTTTCTTTTTTCTCTCCTGCTTCATCCAACTTGGAAGCACAGAAACAAAACAAAAGCAAATGAAACAAACAAACAAAAAAAAACCCTTAGTATTTCACTTATTTTTAAGGCGAGAGCGAAAAACAAAAAAACCAAGGTGTCACATCTGGTAGGAATGCTAATGGTTTCCAGCCTTCCGATGAGAGAATTTTTGGACCACTGAGTCAAAGGCATGTCGATCCCTCCGGGGGACGATTCCACAATTCCATGCGTTGGGTCAAAGAAACTAAAACGGCCCCAATTCGCTTGCAGAAAAAGAGAAAAACAAAACTGGAAAAGCTATTTATTTTTTAAAACAGCCCTTCAGAGTTACGAATTCATGAGCTTAGAGAACCCGAAGTAACAAGAGGTGAGTCTTGTTGCTGTTCTCACTAAAAATAATAATAGCAAATAGTAATTATGTAAATCAAGACTCTAAACAACAACAAAAAATCCCTTCTACCACTAACTAAACTTAAAAGAGGCTTTGTGGGGGAAAGAAATCTAATGGTCAAATGGATATGGATTTATTATTTATAAAACGAAAATCATGTCTGAAGGGGAAAGAGAACTGCTGTCCCAAGGCAGCGGTCTAACTTTTAAGTTAAGAGGAAAACTTACTTTGTAGATAATATAAAATAAAAACTAAAAAAATAATCATAAAAATAAAAAAAAAAGTTTTAAAAACTGACCTTTCCTGCTAGCATCTGTGTGGTATATTTGGTTCCCTTTTCTCTTTTTCTCTTTCCTTTTTTCTTTCCACCTTTCTCTTTTCTTTCTCCAAACACTTTGGCACCTGGTTGAGTGGCTCAGCCTTCAGCCTCACAAGGAAGATGTGCTAAGCAACCTGGGTCAAATTTATACTGATTTTTCACCCTAGCTAGTAATGCTAGAAGCCCCAGGTCTTCCTATCCTAAGAGTTGTGACTGCCTTGATCTTTTATCTTTAGTAGAAAGCATCTTTTGTTAAGATTTGGCTAACAGGAGCACCTGGGAGTAGGGAGGAGAATTAAAGAGAGCCTAGAACTAGCTGTGAACATCTCTGAACAGTTTATTTTAAGGAAGGAGCACATCAGAATATCTTAGCAGGATTTGACCCGTTACACGTAGGAATGAGAACTGAATATAGAACTTCTGTAAGTGAATGGAGAGGCTGGGAAAAAAAACACCACTTTCTTCCTCAAAAGAGCAATTTGAATTTCTTTATTATTTCCAAATTTATTATTTGAAAGAACCAAGCTGTGGAACCCACCCCACCTCGGGCGGGCTGCTGTCTCTGCGGAGGCCAACCTGTTGGATTGCAAGGTTCAAACCTGCAGGAGGCAGCTCCGGGACCCATCTGCCCATCCCTTCTTGTGTGGAATACAACTGGACAGGCCCCCTTGTGTGCAAAGGTCATTCTCTTTCATCAGGGGTCTCCAAACTTGGCCCCTTGTGGACTTCAACTTCCAGAATTCCTCAGCCAGCATGTGGTGGCTGGGGAATTCTGGGAGTTGAA
Organism: Crotalus tigris; assembly: GCF_016545835.1. NCBI lineage: Eukaryota > Metazoa > Chordata > Lepidosauria > Squamata > Viperidae > Crotalus > Crotalus tigris. The sequence goes on along the minus strand of NW_024097560.1, from coordinate 1,023,913 downwards.
GTCCACAAGTCTTAAAAATGGTCCCAAGTTAGACACTCACATTAAATCCTGGGTTCAATTCTCTCCAAGGACCCTGTTTGTTTCCCTCCCCCCCCCCCATGTAAGTGACTTTAGAGGTTTTATTGCAATAGTCCAGAAAGCTTTGGAGCTCCGTGTATTCTCCTAAACACAAACTCTGAAAGATGATCTCTCGTGAGCCAGGAAAGGGACGAAATTTGAAACCCTGTAAGGTGGCACAAGGTAATTTGAAGGCAGGGCGGCTGTGGCCCAGATCTCAAGCTGGCTTGGTTCACCTCTGTTTGAGGCTCTGCTGGATATCATCCTTTAGAGAGGCAACAAGGCACCAGATAGGAAAAAAATCAAATATTGCTGTAAAACTTGTGTTTCTCAAGTGTTAAGTCGTTTCACGATAGGTGGACTTCAACTCCCAGAATTCCGGGAATTGAAGTCCACGTGTCTTTACGTGGCTAACACTGAAAAAAGGCCACTGCTGTGAAATTTAGTTTCAGGCTTAATTCAATCTATCGCCCTACCGGGTACCCTCCAGCCTTGGGCTACAGTGTCTAAACGCTCCAAGGAGCTTCTCCACTCGATGTTCGGCGGACATCACAGGCCAAAGGTGGGTCTAGAAACTTCCCCCTTGGGAGTTCCTGGGACTTTCCAGCCCAAAGTCCTTCAGGGTTGAGCCACTAATTCGATAAAGGCACTTCCAGTGAAAGGCACGTGCGAATTGGCTAAAAAGGAGCCAGGCCACGTGTTTCTTGGCCTTCCCTGGGCATGGCTAGTTTGAACTTGCCTCGAATGCTGGAGGAAAAAAGCCCAACCTCTTGCAGAAAAGAGCAAATTCAACTTCCTCTGTTTGGTTAAGGGATGGCAACCCTAACAGGCTTATCACTTCCCCTTTTTCCTTCCAGCTTCCTGCTGACAGCTAGATTACGATGATTTGCGGTGGCTGCTTTGCAGCCTAGTTCCTCCTCGAGGTACATTCGGTCCCACGGTGGGAACTGGGAACTTCCCCCTCCTATAACAGCCCTGGGGCACATAGACCGAGGGCCCACATCACCTCCTTTGGCCAGGCTGCCACAGCCCACCCCAACCCTCCCCCCCCGTGGCAGGGGGCTGCCTTTGCATCCCAAGAAGGGAAACAAAAATTCAAACCCATAATGCACCAAAATAAAGTCCTTTAAAAAATTGGCACTTGATTCCGAGCACATCCCCTGTAGGCGTTGTACGTTTTCCCAAGTTAGAGTTTCGGCTTCTGTCGTAGGCCAATGCATGGCTGACTGACCAGCTAGCTTTTTGCAAAAAGGGGCAGAATTGGGTGGTTCCTGAGTTTCTAAGATGCTGGTTTTTAAGGCAGCCTTGGTGGTGGTTTAAAGTTATTTTAAAGCAGCCGAAGAGGAGCAGCTTCTGAAACACCTTCCCAGCCAGAGCAGGACAATTTGACCGAGGGAGGGAAAGGGGAGAGAAGGAAGGAAAGAAACAAAGCACGGAGAGGAAGGAGGCCTTGTTTTGTTCTGGAACTGAACACTTTGGCTTTGGCTTTGGGTCGCCACAGCCAAACGAGGAATTTGCCTTTAATTACGGTTCTTATTCAAGGCCGTCTGGGGTAGTAAAGACCCCCCAACGGGCCACTGCAAGCATTGAGGGTACCACCCAAAAAAAAAAAAGCCAAATGCAAAGGAAGATGTGCAAACCGATGAGAGATGGGGAGACACGCAGGCCAAGAGGATCCTGGTGAAAAAGTCACATCCCCCCCAAAGGGAACCAGTGCCCAGCCTTGCCATCCAAATACTAAATGCAGCTGGAAGAGGACAGTTCCCAGCGGGGCCGTCCAGCGTCCTGGGTGAGAGCCATGGAGGGAGGGCTCCGCCAGCTGTGTCAGAGGGAGGTGTACTGGTTGCTGACTGCCCGGAGGTGCCCCCGGCTCTGCACCTCCACCTCGTAGTCACTGTCCCACCGGCGGCCGGCGGGTGAAGGGGCCGGACCGGGGGAGGCGCTGCTGGGGCCAGGCCGGAGGCCACCAGCCAGATCTTCGGGTGGGGGCACCAGGTGGAAGATCTGCTCCACGGAGTGGCGGCGAAGGCTGTCGGCCAGGCGGGTCCGGGGACAGCCGGCGGGACTCGGCTGGAGGAAGCTGACCTCTGGCATGCAGGTGTGGGTGGACGGGGGGAAGGCGGCTGGGTGTCCGGAGGCTGCAGGGGAGACAGAAGGGAGGAAAGAAGGGGGAAAGGGAGGTCACCCGGGGCCCTTGCTTCAGAATCAGAAAACGGTTGTAAAACGGGGTAACACTTAACAAATGTCTCACTTAGCAACAGAATTGTTGGACTCAGCTGGGGTCATTAACTCGGGGACTGCCTGTATTTACTTCCAGCTTTTGGCCAACTGACCCAAAGCAAGAATTGGTTTGCTTGATCACCTCCACAAAAAAGACCCTGCAATCAGGTCTGATCTGCTTCGTGACTGTCAACGATCACGCTGAGCGGGGCTCTGTTGCAGTCGTAAATGGAGGACTGGCCCCTTAACCTTCATAACGAGGCTTTGGCCTCAGACAACCTGGACACTGCCCAGGCCAGCCCGAGCGGCCCCTGAAGTGCAAGGTGCCCCTGCGGAGGGAGAGCCCAGCCCGGGCGTCCAGAGGCCCCCGGGGGGGGGGAGGAAATTCAGCAGGGGAGCCTCCTACCTTGCAGGGGGGGGACGACCACCACGTGCCGGGAGAGCTGGACGCTGCAGGCCGTGCCGCACTCGAGGGGGATGGGGCAGTGCTGGAAGTGGTGCAGCATGTCCAGGACGGAGGAGAAGTGGAGGTGTTGAACTCGGCACTGGCCCCGTTCCGTCAGGGAAAGCCGCAGATGCTGCCGGAGGAGCCACAAGAGACATTACCCTTTGACACCCTTTCCTTCCCCCCCCCAGTTCCCCCTCCCCCAGCACGGCCCACTGAAGGAACAAGCCCTTTGCCCTCTCTACTTCCTGCTTCCCTGGCTTTGAGACCTCCATGAAGACTAGAAGCTTTATCTCAGCAACTCTACATCCGGCTTCCCTTTTGGCCCGAAGCATAAAAGTCCTTACAGGCAGTCCTCGACTTATAAGTGAAATGTCGGTCAAGGGAGTTTTCTCCCGCTTTATCCCCTTTCTTGCCACAGTGGTGAACTGAATTTAGTTTCCCCGTTGACTTTGTTTGTCAAAAGGTCGCAAAAGTGGATTGCACGAACCCGGGACACGGTGACCGTCATAAATACGAGTCAGTTGCCAAGGGTCTGAATTTGGACGACGTGCCTGCGGGGATCCTGCAGTGGTCGTAAGTGTGAAAAACGGTCCTAAGTCCCTTTTTTCAGTGCTGTTGTAACTCTGGTCACTAAATGAGCTGTTGCTAAGTCAAGGACTACCTGTGTTTCTAAAAAAAAACCGGTTCTGTTTTCGCGTCTTCTAACGAGGACCGGTTAGAAGGCGCGAAGGCCAACCAGGGCTGCACCACCCAGGGCCAGCTTGTCTGAGTCTGAGCTACCTCCCTCTGGGGGGGGGGGACCCAGGCGTACCTTGGCTTTTCCTTGGAAGTTGAAGGTCAGCACGTACTCCCCCCGGCGGGTTTCACTCTGCCGGATGAGGAAGACGCCATGTCCGTCCAGGCCTTGCAGCTGGACCAGCTGGGCGGCCTTGACCCGGGAGATGGGGCCGTGGAACCAGGGGAAGGCGGACAAGTAGTGCTCCATCCTCTGGGCCGGCTGCTCAGTGGGCCTGGAGAGCAAGGCCCCTGGGGTGGAGGAAAGGAGGATTTTAGCTGGGGCCGAATATCTTTAACCGATTACATATCTGGGTTTCTCGGCCAGAATTCTCCAGCCGACATGAGACAGAAAGAAGCCAGGCAGAAACATGAGATTTTTGCATTTTGTATTTCAGGCAATAGGCAAAGCCTTGCTCAGGATCGAAAGAGGTCCTACCAGCTGGCGGGGCAAGAGACCCCCAGCTTAATCCTCACCATTTTATTCTCAGTCGTCTGAACAAACAGAATGAAACTCAGCTAAGGAAGGCTTCAGATCCATCAAGGTCTCTTTCCTAGGCCGCTCCCCCCCTGCTCCCCCCACTCCATGATCATCACGGATAGCAGGCCCCTTGCATGCTACCCCCTACTCCCCCACCCCACCCACCCATCCATGCCATGCCCCACGGCCAGGCACCTTGGTGCAGGGAGTCGGTGCTGCTGTTGGCAGGGCTGGGGGTGCCGGTCTCCAAACGAGGGTCTGCGGTGCCCTCAAAGTGGCCTCCTTCCGATCTGAAAAAGAGGGACAGTGACGGTTCGGCAGGCCGAGAGCAGGAAGGATGGGTGGAAGGGGACGTTTCACAGCAGTTGAGAATGCTAGACCTCACCCGGGCAAAAGCAGGTTTAAAGGTGCTCCCATCCCCCAGGGCTTGGCTTGGAGGCACGGTTGCACCACAGCAGAAATGCTGACGCTCTCCTGGGGAACCCCCAAAGCCAGGTGAGCAAAGTCCTTAAGCCAGGGGAATTCTGGATGCCCTCTGGCCTTGGCGCTTTCCTTGCAGACATTTCATGGCCAAACTAGGGAACGTCATCAGTGCTAGGAGGGAGAGGGGTTTGCAGAGGGGAGGAGGAGGAGGACTATGGGGTCCTTGGTGCTGTCTGAGCTTGGTGGTTTTCTTGCAGACGTTTCATGACCCAGCTAGGTAACACTATCAGTGCTGACCAAAAACCACCCAGCTCAGAGAGCACAAGGACCCCACAGTTCAGCCCTGAGCTACAATTGTTCTCAGTCCTTCAGCCAGGGTTTCCCAACCTCAGCCACTTGCAGATGCCTGGACTTCAAGTCCCAGAATTCCCCAGGCACAAAGCAAAGTCCCGGCACCCCAAACACCTTACTTGAACAAAAATATAAATGGATGTGGTTTATTCTGACAGTAGTCAAGTTCTAAAAGCCCCCCCCCCCCGAAACTTTTCTTCCTGCACGACTCACCTGGGGAGGCCCTGCTGAATCTCTACTATCCAGGCGGCCAGCTGCTGCTCGTCTCCAGCCTCGAATATTATCTCGGTGGAGGCGTTTACCTGTTTGGGGGAGAAGTGAGGCATTAATCCCACTGCAGAGGCAAAACCAGACACGCCCCCTCTCCAGATAAAATGGGGGTGGGATGACCTCTTGGGGGGGGTGTCCTCTAATTGCAGGAGAAAGTTTCCGCTCTCTTAAATGAAAAATCTGCTCCAAGATCCTTTGGGAATCACGCCAGATGAGGGCTGTTTTCAGCCAGGCAGGTGAGGGCCACTTGATTTGGGAAAAGCATCTCTGGGGTGGTTGCAGACAGACCCCCCCCCCGGCCCATCTCATGACGACTGCTATTTCTGGAGCTCATGCCCCCCCCCGTGCACGGCAGCAGCCCCCTCTGCTTTCTGGAGAGGAATTCTGCCTCTGGGCACAGCCATCCAGGAAGGTCCCAGAGCCCCAGGTGGGGAGAAGACCAGCCCTCCCTGCTTGGGGCTGATGCAGCCGTGGGGGAAGGAAGCTGCTCACCTTGACCACAAAGGTGTGGAGGTGGTCGGGCATCTCCAGCCGAGTGCACGCCCGAGTCTCTTGGATCGCCAAGCAAGGGGACTGGAGTTTGGGCCTGGAGCTCTGCCAAAACAGAAGAACAAGCCAGAATTAAACATGGTGGTTTTTTTAAAGATTTGTGGGCTTCAACTCCCTGAATTGCCCAGCACCGAAGAAGCGGCGGGTCCAGAGGGAATTCACGGGGAGCAGGAATCCAGCCACGCCATGGATTTTCCAGGCAGGACATCTGCAGGCCCAGCCCCATGGCTGGCTGGCCTGGGGGGGTGTCCCACAACGGAGAGCCCTGGCCTGCTGTTCTTGGCTCCAAGGAGCAGCATGATTCACGGGCGTTAAACCAACTTCCGGGAGAGGCTCTGGAGCAAGCGTGGGCCAGGGCTGCTGGCAGCGGTGCAGGAGACGCAAGCAGCCCCCCTCCTGCCCCCAGGCTGCATCCTGGCAGCGCCTCTCCCTCCTCGGGGCAGGGGCAAGTCCGACTCCCTGTCAAAGCTGCAGGAAACCTTTTGGATTCCAACATCTGTGAAATCCCTAAAGGAACGGAGGCCAAATCCCTGCTTCCCTCCCCCCCAAAAGAGGAGGGGGATTTGTGTCTTGCTCCCCAAAAGGCCAGCGAAGGAAGGGAAAGGGCCGAGGGGAAGCCCGGATTAAAACCAGGGCTGGAAAAATCGCTCTTGAGCAACAACGTCCGGCATCAAATACCTTCCTAAGCTTTCCTGTCAACGCAACGTTCTCTCGGGGGGGGGGGAACACACTGCAGATGGTTAAAAGCCGTTTTTACACTCTTTTTTCTCCCAAGGTATTCAGTGCTCTGGGTGCAGGTCCGGCTTTTACTGACTTTTCACCTTTCGCCTCTGCGTAGGACAAGCTTAAGAACTGGCCAGGCAAGCCTGAACTGGTAAAACTGGGCAGGCTGGGAATCTGAGCAATAAAGCCGCCTGAGCGTATCAGGGAGGTTCTCAGGGCATCCGGCCGAGAAGGCATCTAAGGCCAAATCCCAAATTCCAGTCTTCCAACAGCCCCTCAACCTGCCTCGATTTCCCCTTTGGGAATTCAGCCCCTGCATTGGGTGTCCATCATGCAGCAAAACAAATCTATTAATAACCTGTGGAATCCGAGACACTCAGCCATGCAGGGCTGAAGGGGAGGGGGTGCAGTCAAGTTCCTTCGAGCCATAAGGGGGGGGGGCTCCTCAAATATCCTATTCCACCCTCATCTGTCTTGGGTCTCAGCCACTTCTGCTCCCTGTCTGGGTCAGGCAACGTCCGTTCCGGGTTTTGCCTCCTCCTGGGCTTTGTGGGCCCATGAGTCACAGCCGGTCTGCAGTTTGGAGCCAACTGTGAGAACAGCTGGGGGAAAATGGATGGGGGGGGTCCAGATTGCTAATGCATTGGGAGGGGAAACAGCCTCAGAGTGGAAGGCAAGGGAAGCCTCTTCCATTTTGCAAGTTATATACACTCCCGAGTTTGTTTCTCTTTGTTGGCTTCCAACATGTTTGGCAAATTTTCTTGCTGGAAAATCTGGTCTGAAAAATGTCTTTTATCCTGAAGGAAAAAAAGACATGAAATCCAGACAGGATGGGGCCCTATTTAGGGGTCCTGTGTGCTCTGTGCCTGCAGGGGAAGTTAACGGGGAATCCCAGCAGACAAACCAAGCATTTCTTCCCAGGGACCCCGCGAACATTTTTTTCACAAGTGCAGGGTCCGCCTGAATACAGATACCGCCCAAATGTTTTGATTCGGCTTTAATCCCTGCAAGTAGAAAGCTAATGCCTCAGGGAAGAGAGAAGTCTCCTGGTGCTCTTTTCCCTGTGCACTTTTTTCTATTTGCAAGTAAACAGCTGGGCTCATTCAGAGGTATAAAATGCCCCCTCCTCGACCCTCACCCGTAAAAATTTGGGAGTGGGTGTATTGACCAAAAATAGGGAAAGGAGCCCTCAAATAGTAGAGAAGAAAAGAAGGAAGGAAGGAAAGAAATTTTCACTGGGCCCAAGAAGAACCATCCGCTTTTGCAGACGCTCCTCAAAAGGGAATCCGGAGCAACAAAGCCTCTGAAAAGATGTTTGGTTGGGGGAGATAAAGAGTCCAGCGTGCAGCCTTAACAGATGCCCTGCAAAACAGAACAGAGCGTCCTTTGGGTGCACAAACAGCCCAAAACACCCCAATGGCCTGAAAAGAAAAAAGAAGAAAAGAACAGGCAAGGGAAGAACCGGCTCCTTCGCTGTTTGCAAAGAGGAAAAAGCACCGCAACTGAAGGAAACCCCATGAAAGTGTTGCAATGAGTACAAATGCACAGAAGGCATACGTTATTTTCTTTCCAGTCCGGGCTTTCGAACAAGCGGGCAGAGAGCGAAGGAGGAGCTAAAGTTAACCATTTTCAGTTTACTTGGGGATCTCACTAGTCCGCCTCATTCTTAGGCAGACGCTCCTTGCAATATTTACCCCGCCAGAGCTGAAAAATAAAACCACCTCCAGCCCCCGATGCGTGAGACTCCCTCGCCCCTCATCCCACCCGCCACCCCACAGCCAGAAGGCTTGCAGCCCAAGGGAAAGCCGAGGGACGGGGGAGCCCTGTGCTCCCCAATGAAAGGGGGATCCTCAGAGAGCCCGTCTGAAGACCCCCCCACACACACTGAGACCACCTCCAACGGACTCCAGCAGAAGTCCAAAAGCCTGGAGGAATAAACCTTCAGCCTGCTGACCAACTCAGGTGGGATCCTGCAAGACGTAGATTTGCCTCCGTTCGTGAAGATTGTGGCCACACTCTGAGGGAACTTTGGCCAGAAGCAGAGAAAATCTCCACAGCTGTCGGCTGAGGAGAAACAGCCATGGCTGACCAGGGAGAGATGCTCTGTGGGCCAGCAGCCAAATTCAACTTCCGGGACCAACAGAAAGATTTGTCTGGAAGTTGTGGGAAAAGCTCAGAGGCCTCCCTGGTCAAACAGCTCGGTTCAGAAGCCAGCCTCCTCATCCCAGGGTTGACCAGGACAGTAAGAGAACCAGGGGACAAACCGAAGCGAAGAAGAGACTTTAATCAGGCTCACTTATGGGCCCCGCTTCCCCAAGGAAAGGCGGTTTCCAGCAATCCTAGTTTGAACCACAACCTAGCATTGGAAGGGACCCTAAAGGGCAGCAGCTGAACAAAGTTAGAGCCAGCCTTTTCTCTGGGAGCAACCAGTACCCCACCGGCATCCTGGGGGTCTGGTCCAGCAGCACCTGGAGATTCATGCTTCTACGGAGACTTTCTCCTGGGTTTTCCTGGCCTGCGTCCAACCCACAACCCTGGACAGGCTCCGACATTCAGCTGGAACCGAGGAAGGCAGCCCCAGTGTTCCCACAGTCCTGCCTTCTGCCTCCTTTCAAAGTCCTGCACGCCGGCTGCCGAGCAAGGGGACCCACGGGTGAGGACTACAAGCTCCCTGCACTCTGCCCGTTCACAGGAGCCGCCCTGGGGCCAAATCAGTGCTGCTTACGGAGTTACTGATGTGTGCCCAGCCCTGCCCTGAGCATGCCCAAGGAGCAGACAAGTGAACCATCTCGGTCTAGCTCTGCCCTGGCTTCTGGGTTCTTGGTCCGGCACTGTGTGTCACCTCAAAAACCACTTTCGGCCACATGTTTTCTTGGGAGGGGAGAAAAGGAACTGATTCAAAGAAACAGCAATTCAGAGAAAGAAGAACCTCACACCCTTAGAACTGGAAACGGGGCAGAGAGAAAGGGGGGGGCAGGCTCACAAAACGAGCACAAACACACAAGGTTTGCAAAGAATGAAAGAGGCCTCCGCCTGCTAAGAAGCTTGTGGCACGCTGTGACACGCCAGGACACCGTTTCTCCAGAAATCTGAAGGAAACCATCAGCTTCGGAGGCTCTGAGTGGCACAGGGGACCTTCCCAAGCGACGGGTAGCTCATATTCAAGGTTTCCTACAAGATACCTAGAGCATACCCACAGTTTCTCCCTTAGGAGTAGTACATCAAGTTTCTAGTCCTCTCGGCTTGGTCCTGGAAACTCTGAAGCCAACACAAAGATGGTAGCAGCTGAGCTAATGCTATTTGTTTGACCCAGGTCAATCCAAAGCATCGGAATTTTATTTGCACAATGAGGCATGCTTGCTGGGTGTTAACCATGGTTAGATTTTTAAAAAAAATACTTATTCAGCCCATTTGGCTACTTTAGAGTTCAAGGCATTGACAGGTGCAGAAAATAGCCGAGATAAAACATCAGATGACACGTGATATGAACGTACAGGACCCACCTCTGACTACGCCATGTCATTTATGTTTTGGAAGAAGATCCCAAAAGGAATCCAGTGACTTTCTGTAATTCATTCCATGCGCCTTAAATAACAGAATAACCTGAGTTGGAAGGGACCTTGGAGGTCTTCTAGTCCAACCCCCTGCTCAGGCAGGAAACCTTATGCCATTTCAGACAAGTGGCCATCCAGTCTCTTCTTTAAGCACCCAATAGCTTCTGAAGGCAAACTGTTCCGCTGGTTAATTGGAAGAAGACAATGTTTTTCTTGAAATCACAAAAAGGAAAGACGAGTGAAAACCGCACACTTTCATTCTGCTCAAGAGCGAAACATCACTTTTTTTTAGCCAGTGTCTCATGCTCAATTCTCTGTCAAAACAAAACTGTTTTCAGGGAGAAAATTTCATTGTGAAAAAAAAAAAGAAAGGGAAGGAAAGGAAAGGGAAAGGATTGATTTATAGATCGATTGCTTTATCGATAAAAACACAAGAGAAAGAATAGATAACATTTTTATAGATAATAGCAATAAAAAATTCAGCGATTGGGACCTTGCAAGTCAGGAGCCATTGCTGGACCTTGCCCCAAGGGACAAAGGCCCCTGGGCGGATTAAAAATCAGATTAAAGCAGATTTGAAAACGAAAGCTGTGTGGGGGATGGGGAGGCTGCATGTTTTCGCCTTTTTTTGGCAAACGGGGTGTCCCCAGCCGCCTCCCCCCCCCCGCCTGCTCTCCCTGATTTCCGCCGATGCCCACCGAGCACATGACGGCCTTCAGCACGAGAACACAGGAAACAGATGGAGGAGCTGGGGTGTGCATCCCGGCCCGAAGGAAGCCAGATATCCAGCCATGCAGGAAATCAGAAAAAAAAGAAAGAAAAAGAAAAACACAGCCTGATCTGGAGAAAATATGTCCCCCCCCCTTGCTGATCGCCCTCCCCAAATTGGGCCAGGCCCCGGAATCCACCACCGGATGAAGAAAACTGCTGAAACAGCAAAAAAAGATTTGTGTGTGGGGGGGGGTTGGGTAGGAAGACAAGAGTGGTGTGTGGTTGGGGGGGGGAAGAAATCAGCCATTTGGGAGCAAACATCCAAATATGTGACAGGGAAGGCACAGATTCCATGTCTTTGGTGGTGGTGGGGGCTCTCCAAGAATCAGACCCTGGATTATGGGCCACGGAGTCCCTAAAAGGAAGAGGTAGCATGTGCAAAAAGGCTTTTGAAGGGTGGGGGCACTTTCTGGGGGGAGGAACCCTAAAAGTCTGAAACCTTGCAGAGGTCAGGGATGATCTGGGAAGAAGCAACCCCCCTCAACCTCTGCTGCCTACCCTGCTTGGCTGGCGTGCAATGGGGTCCAGCCGAGAGGAGGGGGTGGAGGCCCTGCTTCAGTTGTGCAAAAAAGCACTAGGGAAGGAAAGAACGAAGGAGGGAGGGAGGGAGGGAGGGAGGGAGGGGAGGGAAGGAAGGAAGGAAGGAAGGAAGGAAGGAAGGAAGGAAGGAAGGAAGGAAGGAAGGAAGGAAGGAAGGCCTTGCTTATGAAAAGCCAAGGTCCCACCACCCTCCCTAACGTGACGGGAAGCAGCAGCGTCGCTTCTTGAAATTTTCCTGGAAGGCCTCAATTGCAGCACTCGATATTTTTGAAAACACGCAAAGGCTGAGCTCTGTTTCCGATACCTGCAGGAAGTGCTTCCTCCGTCACACGGGGTGGGGGCTACTTAGTCTGTGCACATTAGGACATCCCGTGCTCAAAAATCTGTTTCAAATTAAGTTTATTGTCAAGGTTTTACGGGGTGAGAGCAGAAAGCTTCGCCGTGATAATCTGTTGAGAAAAGGGAAGGCAAGATGACACCCCAAGTATCTAAGGCAGGGATCTCCAAACTTGGCCATTTTAAGACTTGTGGACTTCAACTCCCAAAATTCCCCAGTTGCTGGCTGGGGAATTCTGGGAATTAAAGTCCACATGTTTTAAAGTGGCCAAGTTGGGAGATCCCTAATCTAAGTTAGACCAGGCAAGATACCGAAGAGTTGCAAACTTTGCAAATTGGAGAGAAGCCAGAAGAAAAACAAGGGAAATGAAGATATTCCCACATCTGGTGCTTTGTGAAGTGGCACCATTTCTTTGAAACTATTCTGAATCCCTTTGCATTCAAGCCAGGCAAGCAAAAGTGAGCAGAGGCAGGATTACACCTTATCAAATTCCAGTGGCTAAATTTACTAGCCATCACTCTGGACAACAAGACAGGCAGCATATAAATTTAATAAATGAATAAAAATGCAGTCATAAAAAGTGCTCCAGGTTAGATGGCATTTAGCAAACTTGCAGAGAGAGAGAGAGAGAAAGTAAGAGAAAGAAAAAGAGAGAGAGAAAGGAAAGAAAGAAAGAGAAAGAAAGAAGAGAGAAAAGGAGAGGAAGAGCATGAAAGAAAGAGTGAGAAAGACAAAGAGAAAAAGAAAAAAGAAAGACAAGAGAAAAAGGGAGAGGAATAGTGTGAAAGAAAGTGAGAGAGAAAAAAGAGAGAGAGAGAGAATGAAGGGGGGGCATCACTTTGCCTAATTTCACAGGGTACCCAGGTTCCAGCCACCAGTGCCCCTTGCAGGGGGCTAAGGGTATGTGCCCTGCCTGGCACGCTGCCCCTCTGAAGCCCCCCACGTTACAAACCCTAGCCTTTTCCTCTCCTCTCTTGCAAGCAGGGCTAAAAAAGCCCTTATGCAAACTTTCCATAACTTCATGATGTTAGAACAACAAATTGAACCGTAATATCCACTTTGCACCTCGGGATACTGGAATTTTTTTGTCAATAACCCATGCATCCAAACACGCCAGGGAAAGCATTTGGGGGGGGGTGAAGCCTGGAAAACTGGCCCCCCACCCCATCCCCCCCACCCAAAAGAGCAGGAGTTAACAATTGTCTCTCTCTCTTTTTCTACTGCCCCTCGGAAAACAACCAACCAGCCAACCAAAAAAACACCCAATTCACACACACCCTCGGGGTAACCGAGTTTCCAAAATAAGCAGCCGGAAAACACACACACACACACACACACACACACACACACACGCACGCACATTTCTTCGGCAATGAACGGCAGGCCGTGTGGTTAGAGAGCTCGGTCCGACCTTCCCCGTTCCCCGCCAGCCGCCCTCTCCCTGCCCCAAACGTCCTCATCCGGAAATGACCAAGGATGGAAAAAAGTTGTGGTTTAATAAATGACAAAGCTTTTGACACATCTTGCCTTGCTTGGGCTGCTTGCAAAGCATTGAAAGGAACAGGCCCGCAGATGACACAAGGCCCTGGAGCCCGGCGGGCGGCGTCTGCTTTCCTGACGGCCTTCGAAGAAAGAGGAGGGACCTCCGCCCGCCCGGAGGTGGCCCAGGAAGGAGAGCGGCAGGTGAGGGCAGCCCCAGGACATGCCCTTCCCAAGATACCCTCTTCCCCAGGATCCTAGCCCGGCTTTTTTTCTCCAAACTCCAAGAAGACTGACTTTTTTGAGAATCAAGGTGGATTTAAAATGCAAAGCCCCCCCCCCCGCCCAGACTTCATTTCCTCAGATCCAAGACAATGTGGCTATGAACACTAAGAGCACACACAGAAATGGCAAGCAAAGGGATTTCGGGGGGGGGCTTTGAAAACTGCAGCCTAAAATAAGGGGTGTCACTTGGGGCACAGTCCAAGAGGAACCTCACCGTCTGGCCCTTTGCAAGCAGATGGCCTCACTCCCTCCTGCCAGGAGTCAACCTTGCAAGAAGGAAAGTTGCTCCAGGATCTCCGATGTGGTTTGAGGGCCTCCAGGATGCTGGGAAACAGTGCAAGAAAGGATGACAGCCGTGTTTTGAAGAAGACAATCCATTTGCTAGGGAAAAAAGAAGGAATTTGGAGCCTGGGATGGGGGTCACCAAGAGTTGGGGGGGAAAGAGGAAGAGTGATTCCTGTCTGACCCCCAGGCTGAAAAAATCTTAAGACAAGGCCTCCTCCTCCTCCTCCTCCTCCTCCTCCTCCTCCTCAACCTGCCTCTAACCATAACATCTGGATGACATAAACAACTGCAAATATTTCCATCGGAAACGCAGATGTTCCTGGGACTTTCAGCTTGGCCGTAAATACTACCTTGGAAGCTAGCAAAAATGGACAAGCCAGACCTTGAATTGGCTGGGGGGAGGGGGGAGGGGGGGAGAGGCCTGGCTGATTCCAGCCTCTTCTGCTCCTCCATCAGCTGCATTTGGGGCTGGGCTGGGGGCTCCAGAGATGCTGAGGGCAGCCCAAGCAGCCCATGCAAAGCCCCCAGGCCTGTCCTGCTCCAGACCTTAAACTTTTATCTCTAATCCTGGAGAACCTCAAGGCGACCCCTGGAAGAAACAACAAAAACAGAAAACTGGCTTTGCAAACTTGGCTAGACACGAGTTGTGCAATCAAGTCATATCGAAAGTCTCCATGTGCTGAAGAAAATGCCTTCAACGAATTTTGGACAGGATGCTTTTGATACATTTCCTCTTTTTTTCTTGTCTCTCAAAGAAAAAGTGCTAACTCAGATTCGGTGGCCAGGGTGAAATTCCCAGGCTCTGCTATAAAACTTGACCAAGTCCCCCCCCCAAAAGAGCCCATGGAAGCACTTCCATCCACATACAAAAATCTGGCGAGACCCCGTTTGTTCCACTCTTTACAAGGCATTTCCAGAGAAATGTAGATGCACTCTTTCAAAATGAGCGAGGGGGTCTTTCCAAGGAAAGATGATGTCCAAATTCCCCAGCTAAAATATTCAATATAATGAAAAGGGTTGTTTTTTTTTTTAAATTATCTTAGGAATGGGGGGGGGAGAGTAACATCTGGGGCAAGATCTTGAGGGTAAGGAAAGCATCATTTGGGATAACCCAACTGTAATAAAGGCGGGATAAAAAGAAAATAAATAAATACAACAAAACGCTGGATAAAATCTAATAATAAACAAACTGCCCTTTGAGGAATTGTGGATAAACTCAACCAGCTTTCCCCCCCTGCTGGCTTTCAAATTAATCAGACTGGATGCTCGGTGCCCCCCTTCTCCCCCCTTGTGAGCAGCTGCCTGACCGTGGCATGGAGTCCCAGGTTTGCCCATACATGTGATGCCATGCGTTCATGCAACACCTGGGCACAAACTCAAAGATCTTGACTGAACAGGCAAGCAAACCAGGACAGCTACCCAAGCACCTTCTCCTCCTTAAGAGCCAGACAAAAAGAGGGAACAGACACACACACACACATACACACAAACCAAGGGAAAGCCACCCTGCTTTTGGAAAAGAGACAACCCAGGGCGCCATGTTTAGCATCTGGGAAGGGGGACAGCCAGGAGAAGAGGGGTGGGCACCCCCCAAACCCGGAGCGCTGTTTTCTGCCAAGCCTACGCCAGCTTCAGCTGAATCCCCCATTCACTGCCTGCCTTGAGGGATGAATGGATTTCTGTTCCCATCGCAGCTTTGGAAGAGATGGGGCAAGAGGACGCCTTAAAAAAAATATTCCATTTTCACCATCCATTTTCTCTCTTAACTGGTTTTGACCTTCCTTGGCCAATCAAAATAAGAAGGCAAGAGGGGGACAATTCCATATTTTTATTATTTGCTTTGGAAAATCCAGACTTTTCAGCTTTTCGGCTTATTTCCTAGAGGCCGGTCTTGATGGAGGAGGCATCTAAGAAGCATCTAAGAAGCTTTAGTAAGGCTTCTGGCCTCGGGCCCTTGGCTTATGGGGACAGGACAGGGAAGGACCTTTTGCAGTCACACCAAGTCTGCAGTCTCGCTTAGTAGCTAAAGCAGGGATGGAAACCTGCAGGAATCCTTTGAAAATCCTGCCCACCATCAGTGGCACCAACCAAACTACAATCACCCAGGCAACTGATGGAGGCTTTGGACTTCCCACCAATCTGGGTGCCCGCCCAGGCAAACGGGGCTAAGAAAACCGAGACAATAAATGTAACAAATAAAATAAAGTATACATATCCGCCCATGATATGCAACTAAGTATACATATCCGCCCATGATATTCAAGTAATATCTCAAAACACGGAACAGACGAAAGAAAAAACAAGTTGAAAAAAGTTCTAAAAGCCAGGAGCTTTGAAAAGATCTCAGATGAGTTAAAGCAAGCCTTTTAAAGCAGCTGTGTCAATTTGTTCCATGTAGATATCCTGAATGGTTGGGGCCATCCAGAAGATCAGTTCCCCTCCCCAAAAAAGAATTAAATCTCCAAAGAGCAAAGCCTCTGAGATAAAACAGACAGCGCTGAACAAACATTAATAAGGGAAAAAATAGTCTGTACTAAGCACAAAGACCCCGATCATCCCAGTATTCGTTTCTGAGATCTGTTACCCAAAGAATCATTCTTCAGCATTCAGCTGAAAGCCTCTGGCTACCCATATGACTTCGCTCGATTTCTCCAAACTGCTTTTAAAAGAATTTAAGCATAGTTCCTTGCCTACTTTTGGGGTCAGCAAGATCCCAGAAATTGAATGATCTGCTGAATGAAGAGGTTCTTTCTTCTGTGTGTCCACACCACAGATGTTTAGAAAAGAAAGGAGGGGGAGCGAGGAGGGGGGTTTGCAAGAATAGAGACCACTTACCTTGGGGGGATCAAACAGCGCCAAGACATAACTCTGGCAGTCCGGAGGCCCTTCTTTGTATAAAACTAGCCGGCATTTCTGCCAGCGAGTCCCACTGTCCTCCGTCACCATCATGTATTTCAGGTTCCCTTCTTTCTGGATCTGTAAGGAGCAGTCCCTGGAGATGGTCCACGGGAAGATCTTTCGGGCAAGGCCAGATCTCAAAACCAAGTCCGCCATCTCCCCTTCGCCAGGGCCCGACTCCAAGGATCTCCGGCGGAACAAGCTACGCCAGCTCCTCCGTAGCCGGTCCAGAGAAAAATGTCTCCTGACACCCAATGGAGAAGTGGGCGCTGCCAGTTCTTCAGAACTCCAGGACTTGGGAAGTCCGCCAGAGCGGACCTCAGAGGCCCGGTTGACTTGGTCCGACATTTCCACCTCGACCTTGGTCCCAACCGTGCCCGAAGATCCCTCACCATGTTTCTGGCCTGTGTCCCGATAGTCTCGCACTCTGCTAAAGGGCAGGATGTGAAGCTGGTCTGTAGCATTCGTATCCTTCACCTCGTTGCAGAAATATTGCTGGAAGAGGTCTGCAAACTGAAGGGAGAAGTTCTCAGCGGCCAAAACTTCATGCTGGGGGTTCTCGCTGACAAAGTGTAGGTACTCCCTGGCCAGCTCCCTGGCGGTGGTGATAGCGTGCTGCTTGCAGAACTCGTTCCACCCGCCGGGGTGTCCGGAGTCACCTGATGGGACAGCGTGTCCATTCATGGCCAAGTCTGGAGATCTTCTGGGATTCTATAAAGGGAACGAGTTCCAGACACAGACAACAGGGAAAAGAAATGGTGTGAGGATCAGACCAATTCAGGACAAATAGCAGAGAAGGCTCGTCCAGGCAACCACGGACCATATTGGAAAAGGATAGCCAATTGAGAAACACAATGTGGAAGATACCATCACTACAGGCCACACAGACGTTCAACGGTAACATATATAAGTGGTAGATCTACAACCAACTCAGTAAACACCAGCTAATCAAGAAACCGCCAAGAACACGCCCATCAGACAGCCAACTCCCCTCCCTTTTAACACTGATGATGTTACCTAGTAGGGTCACGAAACATCTGCAAGAAACTCACCAAGGTCAGAGAGTGCCAAGGACCCCATCGTTCAACCTTGAGCTACAAAGATGCCACTAGTATTATAACTGGTTAGCTCTGCAGACAATTCTTGGATGTGCACCAGGGTCCTAATCTCCTCGGCCCAACTTCATCAAAGTGCATCAGCCATCCTGAGGAACTCTCCCAGGATCTCCCAGGACCGTCTCCCAAAGCCACAAGGAGGGATCGGGGCCTTCAACAAGCCGGCACAGCTCTCCTACAGGCCCTTTTAAAACTGTTTGTGAACTCCTGGAGTAGAATCAAGGTGCTACAACGCTTTTCAAACATGACCTAGCATGTCCTGGACAGAGTGAGCAAGGAGGGGGACTGCTGTCAGCATTCCTAGATAGCAGCCTTCCACCGCTCAGAGGTGGAAGGGAAAGTAGAAAGGCAATACAGAAAGAAACCGGTCCAACCGGCTCAAAATCAGGTCTCTTTTTGCCAATGTGATCTACCCCAGTCTTTGGACCTACGGATGGTTTAAACCCGTGTTTCCCAACCTCGGTCATTTGAGGATCGGAGGACTTCAACTCTGGGAGTTGAAGTCTACATGGCTGGGGAATTCTGGGAGTTGAAGTGGCCAAGGTTGAGAAACACTAACTAAACTGAGAGATCTGTGTTCCCATCTCTCCTTGCCAGGACTGGGCGACCCTCAGCCGATCCTCTCTGCCTCGCTAAACTGTCTGGCTTCCCTAAACAGAACAACAGTTAGAGGAGACCTTGGAGATCTTCTAGTCCAACCCCCTGCTCAAGCCAGAGATCTCTCCTTAAAAACCTCCAGAGATGGAGCACCCAAGCCATCCCACTGATAGTTCTAACTGTCAGACGCAGAATGGAATCCTGTCCTCTTTGCACATGCCAGATTTAAACATTAAATTTGCCTGATCCTTTCTCTGGGAGTCCTCCTGCATGTACGAATGGTGCCCGGCTGGGAAAAGACAGATTCTACACACCCACTTGCAGGATGCTCCACCACTAGCCTTCTTCTCTCTGAGGACCGTCAGGCCCTGCAAAAGAAATCCCCAGCATTGAGGGGTCTTGTGGGTGTGCAAAACACCCAGCCGTAGCTCTACCAAAGTGTGCGAGTGAGAAGTCCACTTTGCTCCAAAGTTTTTGCAAAGCTCCCAGCCCTCAGGCTTTTCTCTCTCCTGCAAAACAGCTCGGTTTTATCCTCCTCAGGCACGGCTGCTGAAACAGGAAGCCGGTTCGTTGTGCGGCCCCACACTGCCGTCTCCTCGTGCAAGCAGGCCCCAGGCCTTCCTCCCCGCAGCGGCGTGGGCCGGCCAGGGATCACCTTGAGGAGGTCTTCCTGAGGGTGAGAGGTTTTTTCCCAAAGCAAAACAAAACCGGGTAACCGTTGTGGGGCAGCGCCGCAGAATGCCTGTTTACTCGCCTGGAGACAGTGAGACTAGAGAACCGAAATGCAGGGAGCTTTTGACTGTGTACGTACACCAACAAGCCCACACCCGCAGACACAGTGCTTCCAGCTTTCAGTTAAGCAACCCGGGCACTTTTTGACGTGCCCAGTGAGATTAAAATCAATAGATTACTTCTCTCCCTTTCTCTGCACTGTATTTATACAGTCCGTGATTGTGTGCGCACCTTCTTGCTTGCTCATACCTGTGCAAAGCCCCCCACCCACCCTGATCAAAGGTGCCTCAATGACCTACTTTACACTAAGCCCTAACCTGAGGTTCACAGACCATAAGCTTGATGTTGTGCACTTCCTATCCAGCCTAAGTAAAATCGAGCATAATAAGGTGTGAACCCATGTCACCCATGTATTGACCTGATACGAATCTTTCACATAATTCGGCAAGCTGATAGGAACACAACTCTGCTAGCTCAGGAAGAGAGCAACTATTAAGTTCCATCGCCCAAAGAACGACGTCCGGACTCTCGCTTCTGGCTCATCCTTCTTCAAAGGGGAGCTGATCAGGCTCCTGAGCCCTGCTGTAACCACTGGATCTTGCCCGGCCAGGTTCCCATTCGGGAGACCACCCTGAATCTGGGTCTTGCCTTTTAGAGACACGGGGGGGGGGGAACAGGCAGTTTCCAATTCAGTGCTGGCATTTGGGACACAAAGTATGAAAAAAGGAACAGAATGCCAGGATCTGGGCATTTCACCGTGAGGGCCCCTGCAGCCCAGCCTGGCAGGGATGAGTGGAACTCACGTCCCCAAAGCTTTGGAAGATACCATGTCTGGTTCTGGACTTTGGCTCTTGTGCATGCCCCCTCTGGCCCAGTCACGTGGCCGTAAAGGGGAGATCTCTGTGGACATCTCATGACTTCTAAGAGGAAGAAAGGGCAGTAGGAAAAAAAACCCAGAGGACCACTAAGAGCTTCAGCCGAAGGGCTGAAGAGTGTCCGGCCCGCAGGCGGCACCTGATGGGCTTAACAAGCAGAGGCTCCAGGAGGATCCCACCTCAGGGCTTCTAAAAGAAAGGGGGGCTTGTAAGCAGCAGCAGTAGAGGGGAAACCAGAATAACAGAACGAGAGAGCTGGAAGGGAACTTGGAGGGCTTCTAGCCCACCCCCCTGCTCAAGCAGGAAGCCCTAGACCATTTCAAACAAAGGTCTGGCCAATCGAAAACCGTCCTTGCAAAAATAAAAACCACACAAGCTTTGCAAACCAACCGGAGAGACGCTGCAAGGAGCCGAGACTGCATGCCGCTGCGTAACGTGCTTCCAGGTGCCCGAGTCTCTTGCCCCCACAGGGCCCCCAGCTCTGGGTCTATCTGTCTGACCAGCCTGCCAATGACTCAGCACCATGCTTCCTCCCAGACGCAACGACAACGTCCTCCTGCCCCGTGGGCCAGGGGTCCCTGGGAAACCGAGGCAGAGGGGTGGGAGTGCCCTCCAGCCCGATCCCTCTAAGGCTTTTGGCTTCTCCAGGACCCGCGGCGCCACCCTAGGCGCCCCTGCCTCCCAGAGAGGGGCCATCTTTGAATGGGCTTTTCCAAAGACGCAAACCGCAGAGAAGAGCAACTAGGAGGATTAAAGGCCCGGAGAGTGAGACGTATGAAGAGCGGTTGCAGGAACTGGGGAAAGAAACGCTGGGGGGGGGGACAGGATAGCAGCAGTCAAATATTTGAAGGGCTACCATAAAGACGAGGGGGCCAAGTTATTGTCCAAAGCACCTGAAGGCAGGACAAGAAACAATGGTTGGAAACTAATCAAGGAGAAAAGCAACCTGGAACTAAGGAGAAACTTCCGAACAGTCAGAACAATTAACCGGTGGAACAGCTTTCCCTCCATAAGGTGTGGGTGCTTCATCCCTGGAGGTTTTTAAGAAGAGACTGGACAGCCACCTGTTTGAAATAACGTAAGACCTCCTGCTTGAGCAGTGGGGTTGGACTAGAAGACCTCCAAGGTCCCTTCCAGTTCCATTCTGATTGAAAACAGGCGCACACGCCTGGCTGGGCCCCATTGCTAGAGAGAATCTGCCTGGCCCCAGATTCTTGCAAAAGTCTTGCTGGCCTTCCCACGCAATGAACACGCCCTCCCCCCAAGGAACGGGAGGCAGAGCCGTGCCCCTGAGACAGCTCTTGCAACCCAAAGTTACATAAGCCAGCTCCCGCGTCCCAGAGCTGAGGATCTCTGTGGAGCCCGGCGGGCAGGCTCTCTCAGGGGCGAGGACCAAAGCAGCCACCTTTGCAAAGCCCACCAAGAGCATGACGCTTTGGGAAAGGTGCTTTGGTGGCTCCGGCTCTGAGTCTCCAGCCGGGTGCAGGCAAGGAGAAATTTCTAGCAGCACACCAAAAATAGAAGGTTCCCCCCCCCTCACTCTCGGTTTTGTGCTTTGAAATGCACAATGGCTTTTAACTTGCACTATGGAAGGAAGGCCCCTCCCAAACTTCCCCTTGTTATGAAAGGCAGCTGGGCCCAGTGGGAAGGGGAGTTGCCGTGTCATCAGGTATGCCATGCGTGGGAAGAAAATCCACACAAACACACTCACGTTTAATTCACACCGGGCACCCTCAAATGCCCAGAAAGGCTGCCCGGAGCAGAAAGGGCAATGGGTGAGCTTTGCAAGGGAGCGATCTGAACGCAGCCCTTGGGTCTCCGGCTTGAGCAGGGGGTTGGATTAGAAGACCCCCAAGATCCAACTCTGATATTTATCTGTCCTACAGCTGGGCCTTCTTCAACAGAGCCCCCCTCTCCATCCTTTCATGGGGGGGGGGAATTAGGAAAAAGCGGAGCAGAAAGAGGAGAAGCCAGGTCTGCAGGGCCAAACTGAAGCCAAATTAAAGAGATTAAGGAAGGGAACAACCGATCCATCGTGTCTTTGTTGAACCCGGGTTTGTCTCAGAAGGGCTTCTGTTGGAGCAGGGAGCCAATGCTGCACAGCAGCACCACTGCTGCATGCGAAGCGAGCATGCAACCCAGACCCAGCACTCCAAGCCCCACCGCCACTGAACATACCCCAAGCGCAATGTTCTGATAAGCTTCTGAGAAACAGCAGCCTTTGCCGCGCAGCAATCTGGTCAAGAGAAGAAGCCAGGATGGTGCGTCTCTTTCAGATCTCAGTTTAATCCAGCGGGAGTCTAACTCTGGCCACTTTTAGACTTGTGGACTTCAGTTCCTAGAATTCAGCAAGGCTGGGACATTCTGGGAATTGAAGTCCAGAAGTCTTAAAGGTTGGACACCCCTGCATCCAAAAAGTATTTCAGCCTCTTTGACAGCCTGTGAGTTTTGGCCCCATCCTGACCAACACACACACACACAAAATTTTCTAAGTCCCAAGCAAGTTCCTTTTATTTCACAGTTATCCCTTCCATTTCTACAGGCCCCCCCCAACTCAACGCAGCAACTCCGCGGCTCATCGTTCTAAACCTTAAAACGATCAAAAGAAGTAAAATAGTAAAACCTCACGGAATTTCGGATTCCCCCTGCGCCCCCCTCCCCCCCCGCCTAAGGGAGCCCGGGCCTCGTTCTCCCATGTTGGAGCGCCCAGATGTGGGGCAGCTGTTTGGAGCCAGCCTGCTCCCCCCACTCCCCAAGTCTTCCTCGGGCAGGCGGTGGCCCGCTTTCCCGGACGGACCCCCGCCTCGATTCGGGCTGCTTCGATCCCCAAAGTGCCGCCCGGGGGGCGATCAGAGGGGGCTCCCGCTGCCCCGAGACCTTCCGCGGACAGGCAGCCGCCTTCGCCAGCCCGGGAAGGGGGGGGTCGCTCCCGAGGCTCCCCCCGCAGGTGCCTCCGCGCAGAAGCCCCTTCCCGGCCAGGAAAGTGGGGGGCTCCCACCCAGGGATGGCGACCCCCCCCCAAAAGAGATGCCTGCGGTCCTCTGCCCCCTTCCCGCGCCCCCTCCCTGCCTCCCCCCTCCCGGGCGAGCGCGGGCACTCTGCACATGCTCCACCAGCCCCGCGCCCCGGCAGCGGAAGCCAGAGCCGCCGCGGAGCCCGCCGACTCACCTGCGCGAGAAGCGGCGCCCCTCGGCCGCCCGGCCCATGCCGCCCGCCCCGGAGCGCCGCGCCGTCGGAGCCGCCAGCAGCCGGTAGGAGCGGGCGAGCGGGCGGGGCGCCTCGACGCCGACCCGGCCTGACGCCTCCCTGGCCGGCGAGGGGCGGAGGCGGAGGCGGCGCCGGGCGGAGGGGGCTGCCGCGGCGGCTGGAAGGAGCGGACGGGCGAGGGAGGCCGGCGGGCCGGGGCGGCAGCGCGGCGCCCGCGGGCGCTTTCGCTTCCGCCAGATGTGCGGCCGGGGCTGGCGGGAGGGCAGGCGGGCCTCGCCCACAGCCCGCGCGGCAGCTGGAGGAGCCGGGCCCGGGCGCGCGTGGGAGCCCGTCGGGGAAAGACGAGCCCAGCCCGGCTGGGAGGCGGCGTGGGGGGCTCTCTTCGTTAGAAGCCCCCGTCCGATTCGAGGGCGCGGACGGCGGCAACTTTTAATAGTTGTGGACTTCAACTCCCAGAATTCCCCAGCTGCTACCTTGGCAACTTTGAGACTTGTGTAACTCCCAGAATTGCTGGCTGGGGAATTCTGGCAGCTGAAGTCCACAAGACTTAAAGGTTGTCAGGGCTACAGACCCTCCGGCACTCAGTTGCAAAGGCCGAGATCTTCCGTTCTTGAAATCACCCATTGAAGCCACCAAGGACACGGCCAACTTCATTTTTGCTATTGGTCCAAGCAGTCAGAAAGTCTTTTTTTTTTTTTTAAAGGGGGGGGGGGTTTGCAGAGCCTTTGGTCTTCCAAAGCTGTTTGCCTTTATTTTATTTTAATGGCGCCAGGATGAAAAATAAGGGCTCTGTCCTTAACTACCCAGCTGTCTCTTCTAAAGGCAGGAGGAGAAGACACTTTTGGGGGGGTCTTCTTGTTAACTTGGGGGCCAGATTGCTGGGCAGGTTAAACAGAAAGGGATCAAGATTCTGGAATGGCCCAATTATTCACAAAATTCAGAGAAGAACTCTCAAAAACTCCGGCCAAGCTGTGTATTTGACCATTGCAGTTTGGTTTAAGAAAAACTGGTTCTGATTGTGTCATGCAACACAGCCCCCACCCCAAAACCCAGCTGTTTGTCTTGTTTTGTTTCCTCTGGCCTTTAAGTGTACAGTGTCTTTTAAGCTGAACTTTCTGAACTTTTAGGCCTGTTTTAAGCATGGGAGGTTGACAATGCTTGGTGAGGCACACTTTGCCGTTTGATAAGCACGCTTTGAAGGATTTGTGTACGCCTTAAAAAAAAAAAGTATTGCAAAACAACTCTGAAGGCCTTTTGCCTCTTTGCTCTAAAAAGTGCCCTTGCAAATGA
This sequence comes from Crotalus tigris, assembly GCF_016545835.1. Lineage (NCBI taxonomy): Eukaryota > Metazoa > Chordata > Lepidosauria > Squamata > Viperidae > Crotalus > Crotalus tigris. Next base: position 999,652 of record NW_024097560.1, on the reverse strand, counting down.
ATGCAATGTGGCTCTAGCGCCATCTAGTGGCCAGATCGATAACTACCTTGAGCCCATCAAAGGGATATATATTCTATATCGGGTCTCCTCCTGGCTGAGGAACTCTGGGAGTTGAAGTCCACAAGCCATAAAGTTGCCACGGTTGAAGGAGCCTATTCTATATTGCCCTGCCTGGAGACTTAGCATAATCCTGGTGTGGCCACGTTCACACATTCAGACTCGATTTTGTATTTGGGGATCTCACATTTCAGACCCAGATTAGCTGTTGAGGCTACCCTTGCAGCTACAGTCTCAGTGATCTGCTTGGAAGCACCGCAATAGAGTAATAATTACAGTAGACAGATATATTGCCAATATACATAATAAGTGGTACAGGCAGTCCTCAATTGTGGCAAGAGAAGTCGTAAAAGGGGGCAAAGCTCACTTAACAAATGTTTCACTTAGCGACGTAAACGTTGGGACTCGATCGTGGTCGTAACTCGAGGACTGACTCCCTGTATTGCAAAAGCAAAAAGGAGTTTTATTGCTTCCTTGCTGGCTGGGAAGTCTGGCAGTTCATTAACGCGGATTGCAACCAACTTTACTCTAAATCCGGCTTAAGCGCGGCTGGCTCACCCCCCCCATCCACCCCCCCCCGCAGTTCCGCAGACGGGAGCCCCTCCTGAGGTTTACCCGGAGGTCATCCGAGGAAAGGCGGCGGGGGCTCGCCAGGGCTGCCCGGAAGGAAGCGGAAGGCCGGGGGCGGCCAGAGGTGAAGCCAGCCCAGCCTCCGCCTTCCCGCCGCTGGAAGAGCCGGAGGAGGAGCGCGGGAGCAGCGCAGGAGGAGACGGAGGCGCCGCCCGGTCATGGCAGCGCGCAGCGCTCCCGCGGACAAAGGCAGGCACCGGGCCGGGAGCTGAAGCCGCCGGGGGAGCCCCCGAGGAGGCGGGCAGGTGAGTGCCAAGCTCCCCGTCGCGTCCCGTCCGCCCTTGGCGGCCTCCCCAGCCTGGCCCAGGCGCTGCGAGCCGAGCAGAGGGCCGGGGGCGCCCGCCGGAGGAGGGTCTGCTCGGCCGAGGTTGCGGGCGAGAAGCCCTCCCCAAAAGGCCAAATGCGCTCCTTGCAAAATAAGGGGGGGCAGCAGGGATAGAAACCCATTAACCGCCCCTCCCCCAAATCTCCAAGCCCAGCGAGCGTTGTTGGTCGGTGGGAGCTGCTGGGAGAGCCCCGTCTGAAGAGCCAGGCTTGGGGGTGGGGGCGGCGTGGTCCCGGGGAGGGGGGGTTTCTGCAGAAAAGCCGCGTCTGGCTTCTTTCTGGGGGGCTCCCAGAATTGAGCTCCTCCAGCTTCAAGCCAGGCGGGGCTTAGAGGGGAAGGGGCTGCCTGGGACGAGAAGGAGCTCCTCTTCTGCCCATCCCCAGTCCAGGAACCTCCGGTCCGTGGGGCGGCTGGTTCTCCAAGGCCCGGCCCCTTGCTGCTGCCTCCTGGAGACCCCTTTGCTCTCCCAACTGATAAATCATCCTTGCGGTGATTTTGTGGAGAGCCCCTGGAGTCAAGCGATGCCAGTTTATAGACAAATGCCACGTGTATGTATAAATAGATCCCCCCCCCCTCCACTGAGCTGGCTTTGGTTTTCTTCCTCCCATTTCCAGCAAGCGGGCCAAAATCAGAACAGGGCTGGTTCTGAGGGCTGCCCCCTTAGCTTGCCTGTGGGACACACGTTCGTGTCTCTTGGGCTTCAGAGGCGGGTGCAAGGCTGGCCTTGTGTGTTTTCTGCCCTGCGGGTGCCTCGGTGCCAGGCTAGGCTGGCACGTGTTGGTCTGCAACTATCAACAAGGTTGCTGCTTCCGAACAATTAAGTCGACATTCAAACTCTTGCCCCGAGTTTGCCTCGGCAGCCGTTACTTTGGAAGAGGATAAATGTGGGTAGCAAGCAGGAGAATTACTCAGTCCCGGGTGGACAGGAATGGTCCGGAGGGGGAAACTGGCTGACCAGCGCTCTGCTTTGCTCCCTTGTGAGGTTTGGTGGAATCACCGCCAGCCACATTTTCCCCTCCTAGTCATGAGGCTGTCACTGCCCTTCGATGGCCTGGGGCCCCCTGAATTTATTTTTTTCCCCTTATTACTTTTAAGTAACTCAAAGCAGTGAACATACTGCCTATAGTTGCCCTTTCTCTTCTTATCCCATAACCCTGTTAGATGGTGAGATGGATTGGCCCAAAGTCCCGCAGCCGGCTTTCATGCCTAAGGTGGAACTAGAATTCACAGTCTCCCAGTGATTCCTCCAAAGTCACCCAGATGATATTTGGACTTCAACTCCCATAATTCTGGAAATTGAAGTCCAGACACCTTAACTGACCGAGGTGGAGAAACGTGCTATAGAGGCAGCCATTTGGGGGCTGCAAGAACCCAAAGGGCCTCTTTCCCATCTGGTGTTGATGGGGGCTGCTGGGACCCACCCCCCTTTCTTGCTTTCCCTTCCCAGGGATGCCCACCATGAAGCTGAACGAGAGGAGCCTCTCTTTCTATGCCACCTGCGCCTCTCCGGCTGACAACGCCGGCTTCCTGCACAAGAAGGGCGAGCGCAACACGGCCTACCACCGGCGCTGGTTCGTGCTGAGGGGGAACATGCTCTTCTACTTCGAGGACCGGGAGAGCCGGGAGCCGGTGGGCGTCATCATTCTGGAGGGCTGCACGGTAGAGCTGTGCGAGGCCACCGAGGAGTTTGCCTTCGCCATCAAGTTCGACTGCCCCAAGTCCCGCACCTATGTGCTGGCGGCCGAGAGCCAGGCCGCCATGGAGCTCTGGGTCAAGGCGCTCTCCAGGGCCAGCTTTGGCTACCTGCGCCTGGTGGTGAGGGAGCTGGAGAAGCAGCTGGAGGAGATGCAGAAGGCCATCCCGGGCGCCCAGCCGGGGCCGAGACGGCGGCTGCTTTATCGGAAAAACAAAACGGCTCCCAATTTGGAACTGGCTGTTCTGCCGCAGGAGAAACCGGCCTTGCCCGTTTGTATCCCCGGGAAAGAGAACGGCTGCGCCTTGTGGAATAACTCGGAAGCCTCGGCCAGCTTGTCTCCTGCCTGCAGAGAGACAGACTCCTCTGGCGGGGCCAAGAGCTATGATGGGGGGCTCAAGCCACCCCCGTTGCCCCCTCGGAGACGGTCTCTGCCGAGCGGGACCAGCGGCCCGAACTCAGACAGCCCCGCGTCTCCAAGTGCGGTGTGTTTTTCCCGACTGCATGACTGGTATGGTCAGGAGATTGCTGAGTTGCAGAAGGCTTGGCTGGAGGGTCAGAAGGACAAGGACAGCAGCCTTTGAACCCCCCCCCCCCGGGGTGGAGAGGCACCTCCTGGAAAAACTGAACTGGCTGAAAGGCAGCCACGCTTGGAAAGCCACCAGCACCGTCTTCTTTGGCTGAGGCAGCTGCTGGGAACTTTGTCTTCGGTCTGCCGATAGCACCCTTCCGTGATTCATGGAAAAGTCATGGCTGGTGCCAGCTCACATCCTCCCCCCCACCTCCAGACACCCCCCTCCTCAGCAGGCAACGCTTCCTAGTTCCTGGAGATCTCCACTGTTAAGGGATCACGATGAGAGGTTGATGGAGACACTCGCAGCCCCAGCGGGCAAACTAACGGAAGTGAGCCGGGAGCCTCTTTCGATCCCTGGACACACAGAGGGTCCTTTCAGGGAGAAGATCATCTGCAGAAGAACTGGAGGACCATGGAAATGGTTGGGCTTGGCTGGATGACTCCTCCAGGAGGACAGGAGAACGTGTGATCCAATTCAGCCAGAGGAGGATATCTCCACAAAAGAAATTGTGGGTGTGTAGTGTGTAGTTCAAGAATGCGGACAAGATCAGGGGAGACCTCAAAACCGCTGCTCAGTCCCGAAGGCCTTTGGGTGGTCGCCATCCTGCAACCCTCACAGGGTTGTTGGGAGGCTGGGAATCGGGGTGAGGTCCATGGATGCCACCTTGGTGATCTTGAAGGACAGGCGGGGTCTATTCTTGCAGTCAAGAAACAGAGGGACGGAAACAGGCGCCCTTTTAGCCTGCTTCCAAACCCGTTGTAAGCATTTCCTTACCTGGAACAGGAATCTCTTCAGCCACAACCTCATGGTTAACAATGGAGAGAGAGAAAAGCTGTTTTCCCTGGAAAATTTGCTTTATTCATTCTGCAGGACAGGAGTGGATAAAAGCAGCTGTTAACTAGGTGGCCCAAACCTTGAATGCAATAAACCAAGACATCGAGCCAAGTTGTTATAGAATGTCTGTATTTTCCTTTTTTAACGGCTGTTTACAGAACGTAATAGGCCTTTTTCAGTATTTAACAAACTTCAGTCAATCTCGTAGAAATTGTTTCAAAGTACAGTACAGGAGCCTAGAAAAAAGTGGGGCTGACGCATCTCGCCAGCTTCAAATGCAGCCGGTCGCTTTCCAGGGTGGAGAACCAACACGTAAGTGCTTAGTTTTTTAAAACAAAAAAATCCTGTTCCACTAAAAGTAATCTCGAGCCTTTGGTGAAGAAGAATTCATGGACCCAACTCCACATTTCATTTGGATAGATAGAAGCTGAGTTTGTTCAGGGGGGGTTCTAAGGTAAGTGGGACGTCCAGGTTTCCTTAGGTGAACTGGATGAAATAAGGAACATTAAACATATAAAATACTTTCAAGTCTGATAAAAATGCTCACAATGGGAGGGCAAAACACATTTTGGGGGCGTGGGGGAGGTGAGCGGCTTGTCTTTCCCTGTTTGTGAATTAGGTTTAAAAAGGTTTCATCCCATCTGGGGGAATAAATCAACAGCAGGCTGAAAAGCTTGCGGAGATCACTCAACTTAGTTAAAAGCTGGAGAAGACCTGGCAGCCGTGGGGGGTCTCTTCAAATTATGAAAACGTCTGGTGGAAAACTGCTAGCGTTCTGGGACAGTCCCATCAGCCCTTATTCTAGTTTTGAGATAAAGTCAAATGGGTGGGAATTATAAATTATAGCTTCCTACCAAACTGGCTATTTGCATCCTTCAGATCCTTCCTTCCTCCTGGCGTGGAAGATGGATCCAGGCAAGGCCATTGGAGCAGGATAAGGAGCTGGGCCTGGATTTAACTTTTGCCTTTTCTCCAAGCTTTGACTAACATTGGTGGGGGAATTGCACAGGATGCTATTATTATTTATTAAATTTATTTGCCACTACTCTAGGGGGCAAACATTTTATAGCCAGCATTTTCTATTCTGGTTTAGTGCTCCCTGTGGCAAATGTGTCAAAATATCTGCTTTCCTCCAAAGCTGAACTGTTGAGCTAAGGGACTATGTTTATGCTTTTAAAAAAGGTGTCGTAATTCTCTTTAAAGTCTTCCCTGGCATAACAGACGGTTTGATTTAGCAAGTGCACCTTTTTGAAACAAAAGATGCTTTTTCCCCCTTTCAGTGGGAAAGAAAAACCCTTTTCTGGATGCTCCTTTGTAAAGGAGAGAAAGTCATTCTCTGGAATTGGGATGCATCTTGTTCAACAAGGCTCTTGAAAACCTATTTCCATACAACAGCATGCAACACCTCTCTTTTTTTCCCCCCGTGTTGCCCCAAAAAGAAAGAAAAAAAATGAAGGGAACATACCACTCGGGCTTAATAGCAGACTCAAGATGGCACCGCGGGTTCCAAATTTAGAGTCTTCGTGGACTATAAGACAAAGTTTCTTGACAGGTTGTCGTGACGCGACGTCTTACAGACAAACACAGAGTCTGCCAATCAAGTTTCGTAACATTTTGGTCAGTCTCATAGTGCTTCTTGATGGCTTGGATCAATGAGCCAAGGTTCATATTTTTTTAAATTTTAATTTTTTTTCTTTAATCTCATCCAGTGGCAAACTACAAGACTTTCAGTGGGCATTTAATGATACAACTGATACAGTTTATAGCTATCTTTTAATATCAAAGCAGCTTGAGCTGTTAATAAATTCCAAAGTTTCCTTTTATTAAAATATCTAAAAGAGGTCTATAAATATTACTTTAATATTTTTTTCCCTTCTAAAAGTGTTCTCAGTTTGTTCCTGTGTGTCTGTTTTCACATTTAAAACCCCCCAAAGTCATTTTTAGGTTACCTTCAGGAGCTAAGAAAGAGCAACAATCTCTCGGGTCTGACAAAATGCAGCTGATTTTTTTTTTTTAGACGATGAAATTAATAAAATATGTGTGTGTGTGTGTTCATATATATATATATATATATATATATTTATAGATTATTTTTTTTCTATACACTCTGCTAGGACTCCCTGCTTTGTCCACACGTTCTGTGGAGTTTAGAACCCGGACAACCTAATTTTGGTGTTCGGTTTTGATTATTTTCTTTTTTTTCCATTTAGCCCTTCAAAATTCCCACTCCAGAGTCTCCTCGCGATTGGCAGCTCTTTCTAGCCGGTGAATTATGCTGTTGAGATTAGCCATTTTCTCGTTCCGCCGTTGGATGTTCGTAGTCAGTTTTGCGCTGGGTGGCGCGGTGCCCATATCTGCGGCCGCACTAGCACTCTGCCCTTTGGTGGCCGCAGTGCTCACCGGCAAGGGGGAGATGGGAGCCGAGGAGGATGGGATGGGGGAGACCGACATCAGGAGTCCCGGCGAGGAGGAGGCGGACAGAGAGGTCAGAGAAACTTCTAGGCTGCAACGGGAGGATTCGGAGGTGGATTTATAACTAACGGGGTCCGAGGGGGACCTCTCCTGGCTGTCGGTCTCCCCGGAGTTATGGAAACTGGAATAATCGTGGCTCCTGGGCAGGTGTGCCTTGCTACGTAGGGTGCTGGCCCAGGTGAGGTTGGGAGCTTCGTGTGGGCTCACACGACTGGGGTCTTCGGGGTCTTCCCCAGGGCTGGATCGGGATACGGGCACTACCTCGCCTTCTGGACTACAGGAGTCTCTGCTGCTGACCCGGTCGTCTTTGTCGCCAGCATCCAGCTGCTCCTCCTTGATTTCAACCAGCGCTTTGACTTCTCCTTGGCACTCAGCATTTCTGAAGGTGGGTTTGTGGTCCTCCCCTTCCGAGTCAGGGCTCTGAGGCTGGGCCACCTTGGGCAAAGAGCCGGCGGGGGCCATGCTCTGCTCTGCGTCTGTGTCGTCCTGGCTTCCTTCCACCAGCATCTCTCGGCGCATCCTAGACCTGTCAAAGAAAAAGGCCATGGGGTTCTTGCATCCACAGGAGATCCCAAAACATCGTCAAGAAAGATAAACACTAGGCCAATGTAGTTCAGGAAGTTGAGTTGCCTCAACTCCTGGACTGGATTTGCACAACACAACTGAGCCCTCCGGGGAAAGACCAGTGGACTGTTTTCTTTTAACATGGCTCAAGCTTGGTTGCTTCGTTGTGGCTTAGAATGTTTTGCTGGGTTGCCCATGATTCTGCATTTGCAGCCAGAAAAATGATTTAATTTACTAGGCATAAGTATGTTATTCAAACAAAGCCATTATATGGATATAGAAAAAAATACGTTTTTTTTTTCCTGAAAGTTACAGGTTTTTATCAAGAGCAGAAAAATCTGAGGGTAAGGCCAAAATTGCAATTGTGAAAGCAATACTCTAGGAGCCTAGAAGATTTTGTGCTTTCCTTCACATCCAACCAGTATGTAACAGTGCTGGGTGTGAACTATCTATCTGTCGTGAACTATCTGACCCAAAGGAAAGTCTGCTGCAAAGCTTAAAGACCCGGGAAGTATGGTGGAAGTAGTCTGGATTCCTAGGAGAGGGGCTGCTTTCCAGAGGGCAAAGAGGCAGCCAAGCATGAAGAATTGACGAGAGTTACAATGGCTCCTCTCTAGCAGTTCCCAGAATATATTTATAGTTCTGCAAATAGTTGCTTTAGTCTGGCAAGATTCTGTCTAAAGGTGAAGAACGATAAAGGAAACTGAAGTAATTCCACGTGCCATTCTTGGTTCTTGGGGTCTGACACAAGAGGTGGCACAAGGCTTTTTACCTGTAATTGTGGAACCAATTAATCACCGTGTTGGTCTTGAGGTTGAGCTGGAAGGAGAGCAACTCGATGGTCTGCTGGGAGGGGTAGGGTTCCAGCTGATAGGCCCTCTTCAGGGTCTCCTTCTCCTCTGGAGCCAAGACCACCCTTGGCTTCTTGATCTGCAGGAGGCTGAGGTCTTGCAGCTGAAGGCTGGGACTGGGGCACTCGGAACGAGGGTTGGGAGACTCGCTGTCCGAGCCAGCACTGATCAGCCCGTAACGACGCTTCAGATACGCTACAGATGGGAGAAAATCAGAGGAAGCCATGCATTTTGGGGGAGGTCACATCTTCACTTTTATAAATCCCAATCCATGTGAATTTTGATCACATGACCAAACACAGGCTACAGTTGTTTTAAGTGCAAAACCCGGTCATAGTTCACTTTTTTCAGTGCCGCTGTAACATTGAACGGTCACTAAATGAACTTGTAAGTCAAGGACTACTACTTGTAATCAATAGCTGCTCACGGAAAGATAAAATCTACTTCACCAAAGGGAGGGAGGGAGAAAGAATACACCATGGCCTCCTCTGCTGGCAAGCAGCTGAGTGCCAGAAGTTATAGGAAATTAATCATGGCAGGATGTGAGCTCACTTGTAGACCAGTCATCACAAAATAATCACAAGGCCAGTCACTGACAGACACCCCACGTAAGCAGCATCCCTTTTTGGCAAGCAAGAAACCCAAGGAAGTTATTGACGCAACCTTGCCCTCTTGACCCGTCCCTTAAACAACTTAAAGGGGATCAACTAAGATTTGTAGGTGGGTGTAGCTCCACCACCTCAGATAGTATCTCCAGAGGAGACGTGACCCACTACAGGCTACCACACCCAACGCATCTCTCTTTACCGCTGCATGCCAGGAATGTGAGAAATGAGGGCGCCTCACCTTTCTTCTCCAACTTTTTCATGTCCCGGAGCTTGTCGACATTGTGGGGGTCATTCAGCCAGAGTTGCATGCGGACAAACGGCTCCCTTCCCTTAAGACTCAGCTTATGCCAAGCTTTGGGCCTTGAAAGGAGATCCGAGACCGACCCCTGCGTCAGGCCCAGGATGCTCTCTCCAAAAAGGCGCTGACCTAAACAAGGAGAGAAATGGGAAACTGAGATTGCAGCTTATGTGCGAAGATAAATTCGTCATTTTAATCAGGGAAGACATTGAAGCCCTTTAAAAGTTGGGGGTTATTTGGTTTCGTTTTATACACAGTCTGGTCTCAGGCTTTTTCATCTGGGGAGTACCGGAAATGCCTTCTGACTCTTCCAAAGGATTGGGGAGAAGCAGACCGAGTTTGTTCTGCAGGAGTTAAAATTTTACTCCGGGCTAATTCCAAAGGATAAGGAGAAGAATTCTACAATCAACACCCAGCCACAATGGTGAGGATCTCAGTTGAAACCTGCAATTATTACCTGTTTCTCTGGAACGATAGAGCCTTCTCAGTCCCTGACCTAATTCCCATCATAATCCCTCAGGGAACATACTACAGAAATACAAATACGATTAGCAGTATCCCTGGAATGGAGAAACCCCTCAAGAGCTTTTAGTACATCCTCAGTGCTGGACCCCAACGTGTATTCTAATTAGATGGCCTCCTCCTGCCTGGCGCTTTTTAATTTAGTTATCTCCACTACACTAAATTGGCAGAGGAGACGCTGCCATTAAGAGACTGCAAAATATGCATCACTCAAATTAAAGCAAATGGCTATGAAGTCCCCGATCCCTGAAATTTCTGGACAGGATAATGTCTGATCAAGTTCCTGATGGAAACATCTTCTTGGCCTCCATCATAGAACAAGGCAATTCTCTTTGCCCCCCCCCCCAAGACTACTGGGAACAGGACCACCCCTTGCTTCATACCAAGATTATTGTCGGTTAAGACCTCCTTGACCTTCTTAGTGATGCAGTAAGTGTCCAACTCGGGGGACATAGCCACAATTTCCTGAATGCCAACCGAGTTGTGATGGTTGGGGCACATTTTGCCACTCAGCAAGGAGCCAGCTTTGCTTTCCGGCTGCTGGTTTTCTTTGCTGCTTTCCAGGGCAAGACTCAGGGGCTCCAGAGGATTTTTTTCTTGCTCAGAAGGACTGGCTGGCGGGGAAGGAGAAGACTGAGACTCTCCAGGGCTGGCTGTGAATGAAAAAAGAAAGGCGGGAGGGAGGAGCAGATGAAATCAAATAAGAATTATTATTTTCCAATAATAATTGGAGAATTGGTTCCAAGATTGGAGAAGACCTCCACAGCCCTTGTGAGGGCATCTTTGCAGCACCATAACTGATTTAACTAGCTAAAAGGCACTGCAGGGGAAAAATAAATAGGGTGGCTAAAGGTTTGGGGGGTTGCGGCTGCCGAGGGCGGAGGTGCCTACCCTGAGGCAGGCTGGCCTGCTGGCTGATGTTTTGGCCCAGCTGGTCGGAGAGCCAAAGTTGCATCCGGATAAACGGTTCCCGTCCCTTCTGGGTGAGCTTGCTCCACGGTTTAGGCCTGGACAACATGTCGCTCACACTGCCTTGTGATAAGCCCAGCACCTGAAGGAGAGGAGAGAATGTTGACCTCCCTTCTCAAGCCAGCTAACCTGGCTTCCTCACGACTGACGATTGAGCTACCTTCTCCCCAAAGATGCGTTGGCAGATCCCGTTCTTGGCCAACTTCTCCTTGACTTGCCGTGTGAGTTCCAAGGTGTCCACTTCCTTGTACATGTACATCTCGTACTGCTCTGGGGTCAAGGGGGGGACGGTGGGCTTGAGAGTCCTCGGCACATAGGAGGGGTAGTAAGACAAGCGCCCGGTTCCTGGGGCGTCTGAGCCCACCCCTTCTGACTTTACTTCTAACACCCGATGGGGTTCATCTTCTGAGGTGGGCAAGTCCTCCTCGTTCAGACCAGGGTCCCCAGGTTCACCTCGTGGACACACTCGACCGTTGGCCATGCTGGAGTAGCTGGACGAGGAAGAGAGGGAGGGGGACACCGAGGTGAGAGGCCGGCTGAGGAGGTTCCTGTCGGAGGCCCAGTGCTGGTCAAAATAGGAGCCGGCGTCCCCAATCTCAGACTTGACCTTGCGGATGATGTTCTGCACAAAGGCTGCAGGGGAGAGCACTGCCAGAGGGGTCTGGGTCACACGGCTGCTGCTGCCACCGCTGATGTTGGGGCCCAGCCCACCCCCTTCTTCCTGCTTGATGTAGGCACGGACAATGCTCTGGCTGAAGGAGGGCGTAGGGGAGGGCTCGGCAGGGGAGGGCGTGGAGATGGGTTGGCCAGGGCTGCCAGATTCTATTTCAAGCAAGGCCTGTTGCTGAGCTTGCATTTCGCGGCGGGCCTGTTCTAGGATGTTCTTGATGGCGTCTTCTGAGTTGCTGGTGCTGACGCCGTTGGTGGCCACCTGGGGCGTGGAGGTGCTCTTCGCCTCTCCTATGGAGCAGGGCAAAAGAGAGAAGAACATGGGATGGAGTTCCACCAAGTCATCATGAACCAAAATCAACAGGAGCTATTTCATGGGACCTTCTCTGTGTCTGTGATGTCTTAGGATGAGACATGCAACCCTGGGGTCAAGCACAGCCCTTTTTTTCTCCAGACAATTCTGTTCCTTTGGATGGACTACTGTGACTCTTACAACCCAACTTCAGATTCTGTGGACGATCTTTTCAAATGGGCAGAATCCACAGTTTCTGAAGCAGTCCAGACCGCTGACTTCATTCATCTAATAATGCAATTGACTTTTCCCCATCATTTCAGTAAATTGAAATCATTTGCGAATTGATGCTGATGACGTAGGGGCAGTCAATTACGCAAATGAAGCTGTCAATTACGTCAATTTGAATTTAAGAGAATTTTGACTGGAAGGGACATACTCCCCCCCCCTGGCCTTTTTTTTGGGGTGTTATGGCCCACCTCTGCTTGTACACAGAATTATTTTCTGTTATTACTAACCCCGGGACAGGTTGCGGAATTCCTATAAAAGGAACCAGCAGAGGGCAGCAGACGACACCTTAATTCCAACTGACTCAAGGAAAGAAAGTTAGTTATTGCAATGCTTAGAATATTTAAAGACTGCCTCTTACTTCACCAAGAGAGAAAAAGTAAGAATTTATTTAAGGAAGAATTTAAAAATGCATCTGATTAAGGGCACAAGACAACGGCCAAAGTTAAGAAGAACTTAAAGTACCCAAGTCTCATCTTCCTATCTGGGCAACGGCCCCTTAATTTTAAATTTCAGAGGGCAAAATGAATCCCCAAAGGCCTCCACCACCCCCATGGGCCCCTTACCTCCTTTCTGGGACTCAATCTCTTTCTTGGCCTGCTCTAAGATACTCTTGATGGCGTCATCTGAACCAGTTTCTGGAGTTCTAATCCTTGGTGTAATGCTCCCTGATCAAAGAGAGAGAATAGCGAAGACTATCATCAGCCCTGGAACAGCTCTGTTCACTTAAAGTCAAGGAATTACGGACATCAGGGATCCTCTTTTTAAACGTGTGCATTTGGTGGGTCTCCAAAATCGAGCTGTATCCTACTTCAAGTCAATTAGTGGTAGCAGTATTATCTTAATTAAAACTCACTTAATTTGCAGAGGAGCCTCTTGTGTAACCATCTTTGAGCCTGGCTCAGTTCTAATCATATTATTGTTCTTGAGCCTGCAGAATGCACACTGCCTTGAAGAGGGCCAGGCCAGGCCACAAGGAGCTGACCCGCGAACATTCGCATGGAGGAGAGAAAAGCCGGGTGCCCCAAGGAGACCAAAACTGAGGCTGACATATCTCAACTGGCTAGTCTTGGCTTAGGAGATCACGGAGAAGTAGGAAGGCAGGGAGAACTTTGGTTTCAAAGGAGGAGGAGGAGGAGGAATTGAACCTGTGCAAAGTGATTCCTGCACCACCCCCCCAAGCAGCACCCATCACCTCCCACCCCAACGGGTTCCCCACCTGGACCACTCACCTCTCTGGCGCACCTGGATCGTTCTGAGCGCCAGGACGTTCTGCTCATCGGAGAGGAACTGCTTCATCTTAATGAAGGGCTCTTTCCCTTTGACGGTCAGCTTGCGCCAAGGCTTGGGCCGGGCCAGGATCTCACTGACCGAGCCCTGTGAGAGGCCCAGGACATAATGTCCAAAGACGCGTTGACCGATGTTGTGCTTCAGCAACTGCTCCTTCACCTGAAAAGCAATCTCTGCTGTGTCCAGTTGCTCCTCATCGGCTGAGCTGGGATTGCTGCCTTCCAACTGGTCACTTGGGGGGCTCCTGTCGTTGGCCAGGCCGGGGTTCGTGGGCAGCACCAGCCCTTTGGCGGCATAGAAGGTGGAGAGGAAGCTGCCTGTGCTGCTGTTCTCACTCTTGTAGCTTGGGGGGCCCATCTGTGGTGGGGAGAGGGGAGTCTCAGGCTTGGGGTTCACCAGCACCTGGCCCCGAAGACACCAATGCACAGGTCCCCAGTACCTCCGGAGCCACCGTGGGGGCCAGCAGGGGCTGGAGGAGTGGAGGGGAGGTGGAGTCTTCCCTGGGGTTGTGCAGGAGCTGCTGGGGAGACGCGTAAGATTGCTCGGGGCCCATGGAGTCCTTCACCGATTCATCTTCTGAGGGATCCTCCTCTAGAGACCAAAGAGAGGACACACACACACCAACTATAGCTTCCCTGGACCATGCCAGATGGGGATGATGGGATCTGGAGAGCACTTGTTTACGGGCAGCTAGGAACATTGGACAGCCTGGGAAAGCCGGAGGAAGGAAGTGGTCCCCTCTCAAATGCCCACCCATGGTTTTTATAAGGAAGCTCCCATTTTTACAGCTCTTTCAGCCAATCAGAGTGATTTATAGAAGGGGAATGAGTACTGGACAATCCCCCAGGAGTGATGGGAATTGAAATCCAATGCAAACCTTGGAATTCTCCGAGGGTTCAGAGCAGTGTTTCTCAGTTTTGACAACCGAAGACGTGTGAACTTCAACTGGCTGGGGAATTCTGGGAGCTGAAGTCCACCCATCTCTAGGTTGCCAAACTTGAGAAACACTGCTCTAAAGTACCTGGAAAGGCCCCTGTCCCTGCCTTAAACCCTGCAGCTTCCACAATTTTAATTTATTAAGCCATCTGTGCAAACTACTGCGTGTGCAAACCCAGGCGTGGCTGATTGGGGAATTCTGGGAATGGAGGTCCACCTGTCTGAGAGCTGCTGAGGTTGAAGAAACACAGACAAGGACTCTCTGTATTAACACATCTTTTCCCCCTTCAGTCCGTTTGCCATCCTACCAGGGTTGGTGGTGAGGTTTGGTTTTTCCAAGAGATACTTCTGAGATCGGTAGAAGGAATCTTTTCCCAGAAAGAGCGCGTCGGAGGGTTTTGAGAGACTCTAAATACACAACAAAATAAGAGGGCTAAGGATTAGGATTCCTTCCTTCCTTCCTTCCTTTCATCCATTTTTGGCACCCATCAGCCAAAAATACTCTTATTCATAACGCAAAGATCATCAACAAAAATAACTCCATGAAAGCAGCAACTTGTTCCAGTCAACCCTAAAAATGTGGCAATTAGTTCAGCCATCTGACCGGGCACCACTTTCCTGTTTCTGCATAATGGCTGTGCAGAATTTCTTGTTCTTCCCGGTTTGGAGTACCATCTGGTGGAGTAGCAGGGGGTAAATGCAAGAAATCAACAAAGGCTCCAAATTACCAACCCAAGAATTGGAAGACTGGTGGATCCAAAGAGTTTAAATTAAAAAGATCCACAGAAGGACAGGGATCTTTCCCAGCAAGGATCGGCAAAGCCTCAGGAATTATTTAGTCTGTATCCACTGAAAATACTTCTGAAGTGAGCAGTTTGCAGACAAAAGTCTTCCCAATTCTTAATGACGGGGTCTATCTGAGAAGAAGACCCTAGAAGTCCTAGTCCTAGTGATCTGTCTTTCTTTCTTTCTTTCCTTTCTTTCTTTCTTTCTTTCCTTCCTTTCTCTCTCTCTCTTTTCTTCCTACCTTCTTCCTAGTGCACGCTGCAGAATAACCTGATCGAGGCTGCAGCTAAGGTGTGTGCACCTGTCAGGAAGGTTTCCAACTTACCTGGGACAAATTGCAGTTGGAGGATGCCAGCTTCATTGCTTTCAAAATGCTACAGAAGAAAAGGGGGAAAATTAGGAGTTACAAAGAGCTGATGAGTCCAGGTGATGGGACATCCTTGCCTGGACCACCTCGGATCTCCACTCCCACAGACAGATCCCTGAATCCAGAGAGATCTCCTCTCCTTCTGGGAATAGAGCTGAGAAATGCTTGGCCATTTAGATCTAAGCTTTCTTAGGATGGACTGAGAATCTCGCAAGATCAGCTGATAGCTCCTGCAGAGAGATGGACCTTTGAGAGAACCCAAAGTGAGGGGGATCCCTACCTCAGTTCTGTCTTGATCTCTTCGTAATCAGATTGAGCACGAAGTTTTTCTTCCAACTTCTAAAGAAAATACAAGTGCAAATAGAGAGACACGCAAATAGAAATGTTTAAAAATTCTTATTCAAAGGCAGAAGTTTATGGTCTGAAACAAATCTTAACATGAAAAGAAAGGCACAGCTTTCTTCCACATATTCCAAAATACATTGAACTGCTTACCATATCGTTAACTCAGCTCAAATATTATTCAAATGTTGTGTGTGTGCGCTATAGACAATGACACCTATTCGCCACACCCTGCATTCATCTTTAACCAAGTTATTGGACAAAGTATGTAATTCCTATTTTGGCCTAGATTAAAACAGATGGAAAATCCTTCCATCCCATTTTAATCCTTGGAAAATTAAGATTTTAATTTAAATCACCCCACACCCAATTCTTGGGGAAATAATGCCACAAAAATGATACCCACTTCGATGGCCTCATTTTTGGCTGCCAATTGCCGTTCTAGGTCTGCAATTTGATTGGCTGAAGAATCTTCCATTTCTTGCATGGAATTTTGCAAATGTTGAATTTCCTTGAGAAGTCGGAGAACTTCCCGATCCTTGGCGGCGAGTGCTGCCTCTAGCCGTGGACCCGGACACAAAGAATAATTCACTTTATCCTGCAAAAAGAAGGCATCTCAAGGGGAAAATGTACTAATTCTGAGGATTTCTCTAGCTAGAAATAACAAGGACTACATCCCGGTTTCTATAGGTCAATTCCAGACAGGCTATATCACGCATCCTTATGAAAGACACATATCTGCACACCAAAAAAGATCAGTTGAAGGACCTCACTTCTTGCTAAGCCCTCACTAGAGTCATCTCCAACTTCAGAGGAGGCTTCAGCAGAAGATTCTGCTCTCTCAACAATCAGGAGACCAATCTGGAGGCCTCATGTTATCTGCTCTCTTCTAAAGCTGAAGTAGGTGCTGAAGGTAGACACAAGACTCTAGCAGCAAATAGGGGTCTCAGCTTAAGACTTGGAAGCCAGCACCAAAACTAAATTGTTTCTCAACATTAGATTAGCCTGGTCTGCATCAAGCTGGTTGCAACCAGAATTCGTAGAGTGAGGAATCTGGAAATGGAAGATTTGTGCTTCTGGAAATTCCCGCGGGAGCCTGCTTTCCTCATTTGATTGATCAGGATCCCCTTCTGGTCCTCACCCCACTTGGTCCTTGGGGAGAACAGCAAGCCAAGCGAAGGGAGCTGTTTACAGAGGAAAGCTGTTCCCGCAAGTTCTCTACCTCCCTCTGGGCAGCCTCGGCTCTCTAGAAAAGAGAAGAATCAGAACCATCAGAACTTTGGGCTGAAACATCACACCAACCGTCCATTTCCCAAGTCTTTTAAGTCGTTTTCGTTGGTAAAGCCCTCTCCCCACGACCGCCTGTCACTCACCTGGTTGGCCTTTTCAAGATTTGTCATTATCATGGCCACTTCATCTGTCCTACGGCAAGAAGACAAGAGTTATGGTTGACTTCCAAAGCATCTACAAAGGCAACTAGGAGTAGATGCCATCATTTGTTTCTAAGGGGAAAAGAAACATGAACCAAACAAAAGAGGTCCTCAGATTGTCATGGGAAAAGCCAACATCCAGAGATTCTGATCTGTCCTAGTTTAAGTTTCCAATAAATCTGGTTTCATGGTGACTTAAATGTCAGATAGTGGGGTGGTGGGAACTGCATGAACCTCAAAACGCCTGGGACTTTTTTCTCCTTTCACCTTGAAAAAGGATGGAAACCAGCAGCCAAATGCCTGGCCATCCCAGTTCTCCTTCCATGCCTCCTCATTCAGCACATATGAGCCCCAGTCTTGATCAAAGTCAACATTATTTCACACCATGTGCCAGAAGGGTGCACATGACAGGATCAAAGTCCATCTGTTTTGGTAGGATATGATTAAGTGTTCTTAGCACCGTCACGTAGGAGAGAAGAGACCATTGGGGATCATAGTCATGGTGGAACATCAGTGAGGATGCTGGAAATATTTGGAAGCAAGAAGGAAGAAATCAAGCACACACACACACACACACACATGCGCGCGCGCGCACACACACACACACACACACACACACACACAATGTTACGGACATTTCCCCCCCAGCTTCTACAATTTCTTAAGCCTCTCTATTTGTGAAGCCCTTTTCAAGTGTTCATCAGAACTTTCTCCTACTTAGACACCAGGCAACCCTCACAACCTGACCGGGAGACATCAGTTGTAAGGACAAGCACATCTGACAGAACAGAACAAACAAACCAACTTACTTGGAAGCTGCCTCTTCATCATATTTACATCGCAAGTCAACCAGCTCCGTCTGGGTGGCTTTTAGTGCTGGCCAGCAACGAGGGGGGGGGGACATAAAAACAGAGAGTAAGAAATGTTCTTCTAGTGGACTATGCTCAAAGAATATTACTCAGGGCTAGTAAATATTCAGTCATAAACTGGATAATTAGGGGGAAATGGAAACATTTGTAGACCCATTGTCTCCACCAATTATCTCCAGGTCTTTCTCAACTCACTCGGAGGCTTAGAATTGAGTAGAAGTCCTGCCAATGTGGCTACGGATCCTGGCATTTGCCAGGCACCATCCTAGTTAGCGTTGCTCCCTTTTAGGATCGTGAATTGAGAGAGATTGTGAGCCTTATTCAAGTTAGTTGGGTTCAGTTAAGACCAACATTTCTGGATGAACTCAAAGGATATATTTCATTCATTAGGCAGCAGAGGTTTACATTTCCAGAACTTTTGAATACGAGCACTCTCTTTCTCTCTTCCAGCTGGGCTGACTCAACCAGTCTGAGTCAAATGATAATTTCAGATAAGGGCTGGATATCATAAAAAAGGGAAGGATTTGAGAGACTGGAGGAAAGAGAGGTTGGCCATCACTCCAATGTCTGAGAGAAAATGCCAGACAACAAGAAAAGCAAAGAAAATTGGACTCAGCCCTTCGAGTGAAGACATGATCTTTCAACGTGCAAAAAAAGCAGTTTTTTTCTTAAGAGCTAAATGGAGCAGAGAAAGTGCCATGCTGAGCTTTACAAAGGCACGAACCCACCAAGAATTAACATGGCTCAGGAGAAAGCCGTGGCAAATGCTCCAGCAACTTCAGCTGTGTCTCCATTGATCATTAAAAGTACCTGAATGCAGGACTTTGATCTTCTCTTCTGCTTCCCCCAGCCGGCTGGCCAAAGTGAACTGGGCTTCTTGAAGGCCCCTAAGACAAGAGATGTATCTCCTTGACTTGATGAGGCACCCACCTCCAGCCTGAGGTCCATCGAGGGAACCTCCCATTCTTCCCAACTTGTTTGCATAATTTGGCTGCTTTTGCAGAACATCTAGAGAACTTCCTCGATTTGAAAGAATTAAAAGGAGAGGCCTGTCTAGAGCTATACTTGAATTCTTTAAAAATATAAGTTGGGTTTTGTTCACAAAGAAAACCTGTGAAAAGTACCCAACATTGACAGATTTTGATTCATAGATTTTTTTATGGTGTATGGTCGGGTCTCAATGGCAGCAAAAGAGTTTCATGAATTTGTAGAGGAATGGTTTTCCAAGACCTCTGAATCTCACTGAGGAAGAAGCAGTGCTTCTTATGTAGCATTGGTCCTTCCTTCTCAGGCCGCATAAATGTTGTTGCAAGGTAGACCATGGAGCTGAACTGACCTTTCTAGATCTTGGAAAAGGTAGAAGGTGGGACCTGAAATGCAGGCTGGGATTAACCACCTCCTGCCCTCCTTTCCCCCCCCCCCTCTCTCTCTCTATGTATATATATATATATACATATACATACATACATACATACATACATACATACATACATATTTAAAATATATATATATTATCCTTTGAGGAGGACCCTCCTCTCTACCTCCCCATCCTCCCCTCCCGGCTCATACTCACGTACCTTTGCTTCTCCACCTCATTTCTCTGCAACAACGAGTCGGTCAGCAAGGCTTTGCTCCCGAGCCCAGCAAGCTTGGCCTCTGAAACTGCCAGTCCACAAGGGAGGGCTCCTTCTTTTTGCTCTGGGTGGGGGAGGGGAGAGGAAATCTACATCAGCATCAGGATCGGTCTCAGCTAGCTCTCCTTGCTGTCTGCCTCATTCAGATCATTCCAGCTGTGGGCCACTGGCCCCGGATCTGCCGGGCTTACAGAATGACTTTCAAGCACTGATGGGCCCCGACTAGACTCTGGAGGGTTTTCCCCTGACCTTCTCCCTGCACTGCAGCAACTTGCCTTGGATTGGCTGCTTTATGCCAGCAGTGGAAGAACTAGGACTATTTGGGTACCTTTGGGGAACAGCAGCTCCTTCTTCCAGGGCCTGTTCAGCTCCTTCAAGGGGGGTTTCTCGGGGCCGAGGCAGTGAAGGGGCTGGGGCCGCCCTTCAAGGATGGGCTCAGGGTCCGCTGGAAGGAAGAGGAGAAAGGCAGAGGTGACCTTGGAGGCCCGTCTCCTGCAGAAGGCGCCTTCCATGCACCTTCCCCAAAAAGGGGGGGACAACATTCATGCGGTGTTCCTTCAGAGGAGGAAGCCATTAGCTCAGCCAGACCTCCAGAGCAGCCCTAAATCCCAGAGGTCAAGCTCAAGATTATTTGAGAGGGGGAGAGAGAGAGAGAATACATGATTAGATACGATAAATGGAAGAGATAGATAGATAGATAGATAGATAGATAGATAGATAGATAGATAGATAGATAGATAGATAGATAGATGATTAGATACGAGAGAGAGAGTCCAAAAGGATTTTAAGTCCTCTCGTATAAGACATTTGTGCAATATTCGGTCTCCCTGGTCCTATTAAGGGGGACACAGTGGTGATGGGACTTCAGACTCTCAACAAGCCTGGGCCACTATTTTCTCAAACATTTTTGCCCCCCCCAAACTAGAACATCCCCAACGCCGGGATGTTCTTCGCGTTGAACCAGAGTCGCATGCTTCGTTTCTCTCTTGCAATCCGAGGCCTCAGCCTAGAATAATGGTGGGAAAATTTCCCACGGGAGTCAGAGTTGATAAGCCAGGTCCGAAACCCAATCTTGAGGGGAAGGATGGCTTCCCCCCACCCCATTGACCCTGATCTGAAAAGAAACGGAAAGAGAAGCGAGAAACCAGCCCCATTTTTTCATATTTATTAGAGATAATAGGGCTTGTAAATTAATTTGTTTGTGTCGTACAATGGCAGTGCAGATGGACTCATTAGCATGCACACAACAAATAATTAAGGATGCATTTTTTAGCTGGCCTTCCTAATGGGGTTTGCTGGGTTAATTATGTCAATGCATAATTACCTGGGTCTGGGAGGCGTTAGGGTGCCCCTCCCCAGCCAGGCACACTGGCTAATAATGGTGGGTTGCCCTGGGAGAGGAAGGGGCCTCTTTGAAACACACCTGCTTACTCTGCTCTCTGCCCACCACTGCCTAAGCAACACAGGCATTATCGGCAAAACGTGCCGTTGGATGGAAACCTTGGCACTGAGGGGCCCTGTCAGAGCAGAAGCACGGAAGGAATTTCGGACGGTGGCTCTCTTAGCCATGGACAAACTCTGTCCCTGGTTCTCTCCCTCCAGCTTTTAACCTAAAGCGTGGCAGCGGATGAGAAGGGTTGTGTGAAAAAAAACAAAAAACAGTAAAAAAGATGTCATTTTCCTCACAGCTACGGATTTAATCATATGCACCGCAGATTTAGCAGAATAATCAATCAAATCTGTTTTAAATCAATGCAGAGTTCTTAATGAGAGGAGAGCTTTGCCCAGACCGGGGGGGGGGGGGAATCAACCAAATATACACAAACCCATTTTTGTAAAGCTGAATCTCGGACTTCTGGCTGGGCAGCCACTGTGGACCTCTGCAGCACAAAGACGCCGGATTGTTTGACCATTCAAGGTAACAGGATCTAAATCAGGAGTGTCCAACTTTGGCCACTTTTAAGACTTGTGGACTTCAATCCCAGCATAATCGCCTGGAGAATTCTGGGAGTTGAAGTCCACAAGTCTTAAAGTGGCCAAGGTTGGACACCTCTGATCTAAATACTGCCAAGTTCTCGTAAATATTTCAGCCTTTGTCTGATGCTCGGGGTGCCTGTTCAAACGGCGAGCCACCAACAGAGGGTTCAGGGATCAAAGGTGTGCCGAGAAGTGGAGACCACAAATCCAGAGCGAATAAAAGGGCACTTGTGTCTCTTGCCCAGAGCCCCCTTGTGGACTTCTCAGCCACAGTGGTAGGTCATCAGTAGGGGACATGGAGCGTAGCTGGTCTTAGAGCTGTGCAGAAAATAAAGCCCAGCTCACTTTACAGCTGCTAATAACATCTCAGAGCTAAGATAACGATATGGACCATTAAACCACACACTTCAAGGTGCAACTGATGAGGAGGGATTTCAACCGCCAGGTCTTCCGGAGACGGAAGGAGCAGCTTGGACTTGAGGACAGAGCAAAGGGGCTTGGAGGTCCAGCCTTTCTCAGTTAGGGGGTCGCAAGCAGCCATAGCAGGGCCAACGGTGAGGACGTGAAGAAGAATCTTCCCAGATGAGGTCAACGGCTCCTCACTGGCAGCTGGCTTCTCCCAGTGACCAACTGGATGCCCTTGGAAATTCTAGAATGTCCAGTTCCAGAACTGCAGCAGACCAAGAGATTCGGACTCAAATTCATGTTCAATCCAGAAAGCCCACCTGACGGCTTTGGGCCAGTTCCCATTTTCTAAGATCTCAGCAGTTTATTAGGACGAGAGCAAAATCTTGGAAGGAGGGGAAATGGGAATGGTTCTTTTTATTTCCCCCGAATGTAGCCACAACAGGTTCCCAGTTCAGCCCTCCAAGAGACAAGCTGGACTCCACTGGGAGTCTTAAAATACCCTCTCTACTTTCTGCCTCTGCCTGCAGCCGGCCACAATCTGTAGCTGCCTCCCATTAAGAAATGTCTGCGTACGTTGTCTGTGGTTAAGGCAGCTCCAGCCACCGCCCGCCCTGAGCAACTGTGGTTCCTGAGAGGGTCTCCTCCCAAACACACCCAGGACAGGAACTCAAAGTGTGGGTCACTCTCTGCACCCAGGAGGCAGATCTTCCCACAGGCAACCAGGACACAAACAGACAAAGAATGCAGGGATCCCAAGTGCCCACCCAGGCTCTCTGTGCCTGGCCCAGGAGATGCCCTAATGAAGCCATTTGCATGGGGGCAATTGCTAATGTCTGGACAAGCAAGAACCCATCTCTAGGAGGTCTCAGCTGTCTTCACTGTGATTGTGTTGACAAGAAAGAACACAACCTGCTGGTTCAGATCCAAAGTTGCATCTTCAGTTTGCAATTTTGGGGACTCTTAGAAGCAGGATTGAAGCTACACATCTTGTGGTCATCCTCCAACACCGGCCATTTGGAGGATCCAGCTTCTTCCTTGGACATTTCACTTAACAGCTAAAAAGAGCTCATTTTATCAAGTCACAAGCAACCTAAGGGGTTTATCTAGCCATATGTAGACGCTGGCAACCCCCCCAAATTTCCAACTTGAGATACCAGGAAGCTCCATTCTACCTCCTGCGTAAAGTATTTAGGTTTCCCTCACATGCACAGCCCGATCCTTACTTAGCAAACTATTTCCCCCCCCCCCGCTGTGTTCCCGTAGAGAGGGAGCGATGCATGCCAAAGACAATGAAGAAATCAGTTGTCGCTGCCACATGAGTTAAAATGAGACTTAAATCAATCCATTCTCAACAATGACTTTAATTATGCTTTTAACATGATTTTACTGCTTCCTCTCCACCCTCCCTCTCCTCTCCATGTCCAACAGAAATGCACGCCTTGCCCGCTTCCCCACGCCACATCTGGGTGAACAATATCAGAAAAAATTATGATATTTTCCCCCCTTCCTGTAATTACAGACGCACAATCCTGGGCTCAGTATATCAAAACACTTGCTGAGCATCACACTTTTTCCCGGGTGAGATTTGCACAGACAGAAGCCATTCAAGCTTCGAAAGGAAGACAAAAGGGGGGAGGAGGAAAAAAGAAGGAAGGAAAGAAAGAAGGGCATGTACAAATCACCCAGTAAGCCCAACTGGAATTAAAATACATATCAGATATTGGAACATGCAGGCGTTTTTGCTGACTAAACAGGAACTCCGTCGGAGAATGGCTACGGCTCTTTTGTGGTCTAGAAACCCTGGAAGGTTAGGCGCCCCTCTGCTTTCTACCATTCCATTCCTAAGAGGGTCTTGGGCAACAAGGACCAGGGGGTGCTTTTCTCCTTGGAGATTGAATCCCAGACCAGGAGTCACAAATGTTCAGGGCCACCTTCCTCATATCCCTAAAGTTCTTGACTAGACCAAGAGTGCCTCCGAGGAGCGCAGTGCACATCAAGCCTTTCCCAGCCTGCCAGAAGAAGGAGACCCAGCGTCCCTACCTGGTGCTTTGATTAATTGCTTGTAAACCCTCAGGAACGCTGCCTCGGCTTCCTTGGTCCGTTTGCTGAGAGCAACCACCTGAGGGAAACATAAAAACAGGACCACAGTTGAGAAACCAGGGAGAGAAAGGGCACCAGCAGAATAAAAGCTGCACCTGGTTTGGGGAATCAGCAAGGAAAAGTTCCATAAAATTAGGAGACAGCCAGTTACATTTGCAATTGGACATGTTCCCCTAGGAATCCAACCTCCACCTCAGTAAAGCTCTGGAAGGAAGGAAGGAAGGAAGGAAGGAAGGAAGGAAGGAAGGAAGGAAGGAAGGAAGGAAGGAAGGAAGGAAGGAAGGAAGGAAGGAAGGAAGGAAGGAAGGAAGGAAGGAAGGAAGGGTTCTCCCCCCCCCCAACCCTTTAATCTTAAAAGGAAAAAAAAGAGATTGCAAATCTTTCACCCAAGACTGAATTTAAATTGCTTGTCATTCAGAGGGGACGCATCAGGCATTTACAATTCTCCAGTCACCACAGCAAACTGCCTTTGCTGCCTCCCTCCCCTTCCTGGTGGGCATTGCCTAACCTTAAGCATTCATGCATGTTTCTTTCGTTCTTTACACTTTCAGATGGAACAGAAATGTCAGCAAGCAATTCATGGTCAGTTTCTACAAACCCAGAATTGGCCTAAAGCAGAAGCGTCTATCCTGGTTCGGTTGCAGTTATAAAACAGAGGAAGCAGATCCTCCAATACATTCGTTTTTGGAAGTCCAGAAATTGTGATTCCAAAATTGTGAAGCAAACTTGGAGGAATGATAATTTGATAGCTGGAGAAATGGAAAGATGGCTGGATCAGATATTTAGATGAGGATGGACAGAATCCACCCGTTTTGGTGATGCCAAGAGATCCTAGACTTGCCCGTTGTGGCTCCCAGACACCCCAATTTGAAGATGCCCCTCAACAATCTTGAGGATTCTCATCCCTGCTCTGGAAACAGGCCTAAATCCAAGAATGAGAGGTCTTCCCTCCCCCCTTCTCCTCATTGCCCCTTCTAACTGGCTTAGATTCAGGGCTCTCCAACCTTGGAAACTTCACAACTTGTGGACTCCCAACTCCCAGAATTCCTCCGGCAGAATTCTGGAAGTTGAAGTCCACAAGTTGTAAAGTTGCCAAGGTTGGAGAGCCCTGGCTTAGATGCTGGAAGAACGGCCTGGTGGGACCAAGTAAACCAACGAGACCCCAAAACTCCATCCTGGGTCCAGGTCCAGGTGTTTCATCACCTGTCCAATGAACCCAAAGGCAAAGGAGCTTCTGCAGAGGGAAGCCACACGAGCCCACAAAGTGACACCTCTCCGGCTCCCGCTCAGAGTTTGCTCAAGCCAGTCCTGGAAAAGGCAGCCCAACATCCCAAGAACACCGAGTACAGCCAGCCAGCCAGCCCGCCCGCCCGCCCACCGAGGGATGCTTGGTAGGTCCATCTGTTTCTAGCCCTTGTGCAGAGAAACTCTGAGAGGTTGGCCAAGCGGAGAAGATCAGCAAGGGGGTGGATGTAGCCCACTCCCAAATATTCTGTCCTTGCTTTCCGGAATCTGAACCCCCTCCCTCCCAGCCTCCTCTGACTTTTAAACATCGAGGTATCATTAACTTTTTTCCTTCTCTGCATGTTTCTTTCTCTCTGCCTTGCACACACTCGACTCAAGGTGAGAGAAAACACAACTGCGCACTCCACAACACACAAGATTGATGAATTACATTTCTGCTCCGGGTCTTTTCCATGGCTGGTGATTTTCCAGCAAAGCAATTATCACCATAGAATACATAATGGCCTAATTAATTACTACTGTCAGACTGGCCTCTATGCTATGATTATACCTTATCAAGGCGACTCTCTCTCTCTCTCTCTCTCTCTCTCTCTCTCTCTCTCTCTCTCTTTTAAAGCAACACTGAGAAGCAAAAAATATTATTGCAATGGACAAGTTTTTGTTTTTTTTTAAAGTTGCCTTCTGCCTCTGCCACTCCTTCCTCCTGCCTTCAATCTTTCTGTTGATATTTTGCCTAGGTTTATACACAAACAGCCCAAAAATGCAACACTGCATTTAAATGTAATTGCAACTGATGATATGCTTGAACAATACACTGGCTTTTCTCTTTTCCAAACAACCCAGTTAGATATTTTAATTCAAATGGCCACTTCATAATAGCAGCAGCAGCAACAACAACACAACAGTAACGCTCCCTACATTCTATTTTTGCCCGTGTTTGTTCTTGTAAGGCCTGCTCAGTGGTGGTGCCAACTTTGCAGACCCCTGACGAGGCCCTGATTCAAGAGATTCCCAGCATCACAAATCGACAGATGCCCCACAGCTGGTCATTCCTTCTTTCCCTCCCTCCATGGATGACGTCCTTAACAAAAGAAAAGCAGCAAAATTGCACATGGGAGTCCCATGGAGCCTTCTCTAATTCTGCTGAAGGCACAGGAGGATTGCAAGATAGAAGGCATACCTGGAGAAATAAGGATGCTTCCCCCCCCCAAAAAAAAGCATTTAGTGCAGTGAGAAAGTTGTTGCTTATTACACGTATTTCTTCTAGGCAACGGGTTTATAAGCAACTTCTGATTGTGGAGATGATAAGCCAATTCGTCAAAGAAATAAAAAAAAAAACCTTCCCAGAATTTTGATTCAGCATTACAGTGTTACGCTGGCTTCGAAGCTGTCTTATAAAAAAATAAGTTGAACTAAATAAAGTTGGGGGAAAACACAGGCCCCATCCCTCCTGGTATCAGCAATATCTTGAGAAAGGCAGGAGAGGAATCTCTCTCAGATTAAGCCCTGATGGCGGTGTAAAGTCTGAACGTTCCCCCTCAAAAGAGAGAAATTTAAAAAAAATATAGGGCAAAATACAAGCCGAGCCTCACTCGCCTTAAGAAAGGAAAAATAAACCAAAGTGGAAACACTGAAAAGACCTTTCGAAGGAAGTCTGTGCATGATTCCCATTCAAGCTTTAAAAGCAAAGAGCTTAAGGAGAAATGGAGCAACGGATGATTTAAAGGAGAAGAAAAGGAGGGGAAAAGAGTTTTAATAATTTACACAGCCAAGATGCTGCTGCTGCTGCTGAACGAAAGGAAGCTGCTGCTGGCCATCCATTTTGTCATCCTACTTCCTGACAGACACGATAATGCTGTGGCAAAGACTTTTTCCTCACCCTCCCCAGGGACGTTCATCTCATCGGGACTTTTTCAACAAAACCCTTCTCCCTTGTGCCACGGGGCACCTGGTTCCCCTCTCTTCCACCCCTCGGTGGGAACATCAGCTGGGGCCAAGGAAGATGTCTCCAGCAAGGTCTCCCACCAGTATGAAGGGGGCCTCCTCCAAAAGCTCCTGGCCCCTCCAAATTACTGATCAATTGTGACTCTTGGGGAGCTGCTGGGGAGCATGGGTTTCAAACACTGCCCATTGACACATTTTCTCGCCCCGAGGAGGACTCGGTCCGGGTGCAGCCCTGTGGTTCTATCTAGGGAACAGCTAAAGGGAGAAGAGAACGATGGGAATAAATGGGGGGTCCCTGAGCTCATCTTTCCATAAAGCCCGGCAGGTAGATAGGGGTTGGTTTTTATTTTAAAAGAATGATGTAAAATGCACAGGGATGTCTTCAAAACTAAAGCCATCGGTGGCCCAAATTGTGTTGACTGTCTCACACTCCCTTTTTGTTTAAAAAAACCCAGCCCACTAACTCCCAAAGATGGCCTGGTATTCTGAAACCGGGGATCCTGCTCCTCTGGATCTGTGGCCGGTTTACACGGGGTCCTGTGGGGCCTTTTTCCCCCAAGTTAGCACTTTTGCATTGTTTTAATAATGGTTTTTTAGCATATGGCTTGGTGCTATTTTACGTTTGTAATTACTGCATTATGTAAATTATGCTTTTAATGGTTGTTTTTAATTAAGCTGTTTGTTTTGCATTCTTTTGACCATTCGCCATTCTGTGGTGGAAGAGCAGGGGATAAATCCAAGAAATAAATATGCAAGGAAGCAGTTTTGGAGTCCTGAATTGGGAGAGAAAGCAGATTCTTGAAGCTCAGCTAGCTGAGGATGAAATAGTCCAGTGGCTGAGAATCTGGATATTTGAAACGGTCTCAGGATGTGAGAATGAGAGAAACCGAGAGCTTTTTCCGGGTTATTTGCCTTTTCTCCCTTAATTTATTATTTCAAAACTATTTTTTTCTTAGCAACTGAGAAGCAGGAGAAATTAGCTGACCCAGCCATGGTTCTTTTGACTTCTTGCGCCATTATCAAGTCAATGTTTCACCCACATTTTCACGTAAGGAAACTTTTAATTTAGATATTTTCATCCCTCCAAGAAGAGGAGGAGGAGAAAGAGAGAGAGAGAGAAAAGGAAAAAAAGAAGTTTCAAATAATGACTGTAATAAATGAAGGTAATTAATTGTAGTTTGTTCCTTAACTGTCTAGTCAGCTTAATTTTACCTTTTCATCTAATAATGAGAAAATAATTTTTGTGCTCTGAGGGTTAATGATATGTAACTGCAAGAGCTGCTAATTGCATGTTGCAAACTATTCATCAGAATCCCCATCTGTGCTACTTGATTATGTTTGCTAAATTATTGCTTTGAATTATCTTTCATAAAGCAACTTTTGTAATTAGCAAGGCTCTGGCTCTGCTCTTTTTGCTGTCTGAAAGAAAGAAAAGGAAAAAAAAAAAACCCAAAGAAAAGAAAAGAACTTCGGCCATTTCAATCTGTTGTGGCTCCCCTTCCGTCACCAGCAGCCCTTTGTCTTCCCTGGGATGGAAAAATTAAACTTGGAGCCTTATTTAGCCTTATCCTTCTGGGGTAGGTAAAATGAGGACCCAGATTGTTGGGGGCAATGTAAATATATATATACTTTGCTTACTGGTGTACACCGCTTAGAGAGTGCTTGCACTTAAAGCGGTATATAAGTCTCATAAATAAATCAGGATACGAGAAAAAGGCTGTGTGCCTCTCCTGCCCATCTCCTGGGCAGTGGCCCTTCACACAGTGCAAAGGAGAAGATTTTGGTCCCAAGGGTCCCACAAGCTCTAGCTAGCCAATTCCCAAGGTTAACCTCAGAGATTGAGCACTGATGATGTTATCTGGTTGGGTAATAAACATCTGTAAGAACACAGCAGTTCCCAGGATATGCTCAGATCATTCCCGGTCACTGACTAGGATGAACGGGTCAGGGCTGCATCACAAGATGGTGGCCTACTTCTCTTTCTCCAAGAAAACCATTCTTGGCTCTTGATGGTCATCTAAATCCATTTTCTCTTCTTGTCTACAGACTAAGCTGAATGCCCAATTTAGTCCATTCTTCATAAAAACGAAACCGATTCATCCATTGTTCGGCTGAGCCATCTCTGATTTGCATTATTTCCATACAGAAAGACCGTTTTTCACTGGTGGGTAGCTTCAAACATTCAGCCCAATCTCTCCATCACAGACACTGAGGGTATAATTTCACAATGCAGATTCTGCTGATTATATAAAGTGGCCTTAAGGTTTGAACAGATGAAATGCGGGAGGGGGGGAACCAAATATCTACATCCTGTATATCTAATCTGCTTTAAATCCATATTATAGTCCTTCGGAAAATTGATGCTTGAAATAATGAAAAAAATGCCATGGAAGTTGTAAGACCGCAATACAAAATGTCCTTCAACATGCTTAGGGACAGGTGATCCCTCCTTTTCATTCCCTCAGTAACTTGGTGAGGAAGGTCAGGGTTGAGATAAAGGGAGCCCCCCCCCCGCTCCAAATATCTACAAATACCACAACTTTTGTTCAGATCTACAGCAGACGCAAGCTTTGCATTTTGAACAAGAGCTTCCATTTTTCATTACATTTGCTCTCTTTCTCAATTTGAAGTCCCCAGGTAAGAAAAAAAAAGGTACCTTGTTACTGGTCTCTTCTTACCTCTGCCTGGAAACTTTTTAAGACAGGAGCCACCATATCCCGAACTTCCTGAAGGAAAAGGGGAAAAAAGAAGGGGTGGAAATTCTCTTGTTTAGACGTCTAAGGCAAGGAGATTCAAGGGAATGGCGTTCAAAATGTGGATCTTAACTTAAGTTTTTCAACTTAAACATTTACAGTATTTGTGGCCATATTCAAGCACGGACGAGGAGGAGGAGGAGGAGGAGGAAGAAGGCGAAGAAGATTGACTTAAAAGAAATTTTAAGGAAAAGCAAGACGCCATACCTCAGGTACATTTCTTTTAAATTCCTGGCTGAGTTCAACTAAATGCTTGTGGGAATGTTCGCTTTCCTCCTGACGGGCTGCCAGTTCAGAAGCCACAGAATTCAGTTCCTTCTGGAACAAAAGAAGCAAACAAACAAACAAAAAGGAAACATTATGAAAAATACAGGAACGTGAAATGTCAATATTTTGCTGAGATGTTTTCCAACGCTACCTTGAGCCTTGAAAAGCACAAGGTGGGGATGAGGCATTTGCACCCACAAATGTTGATTTCTGGTGATAAATTTGAAATGCTGACTTAGGATACAGCAAGCAGCCATCAAGTCCTGCCATGAGTTTTGAAAACTCTACCATTTCTTTTGGAGACCCAGTGACCTTAAACCCCTACAACCTCCACACCTGGGCTTTCAAGAGCAGAAAAGGTATGGAATAGAACAAAGCCAATTCTTCGTGAAAAGGATGATATATCTACTGACACCTGTCACTCCATCTTCCCCTAACAATTCCAATATCTTAAAAAGAGAATAAACTGCACATTCAGAAAGGAAGAACAAGCTCAGATCAGATCCATTTGCATGTAAACAGATAAATACAGATGGGGGGGTCAAATTAATGAAACGCTCAAATCAATATTTTTAATAAGCAGATTTATTTGGATTCTTTTTCTTAGCAACTGTAAGGAAAACATAGTAATCATGTCAAAATAATAGGAGCACCATATTGCAGTCCATTGCATCGTACCATAGAAGGAAGATGACCAGATTGTAACTAATTTAGATGTGTGTGTGTGTGTGTGTGTGTGTGTGTGTGTGTAGGGGAGGGTAGCGTTTGCGAATAATCTTTTCAAAGATCTGGATGGCTTTTTAATTTCCTGAGATTCAGAGTGGAGCTTTGGGAGGACAGTGGGTGACAGAAAAAAAGCTGACTTGGGTAGAACTCATTTGACTGGGCAAGGGTAGGCAACCTTGGCTCTTTTATGACACGTAGACTTCAACTCCCAGAATTCCTGAGCCAACATGGCTCAGCCTGGAAACCTCTCCCTTTCCCCTCAGCATGGCTGGCTCAGGAATTCTGGGAGTTGAAGTCCACGAGTCATAAAAGAGCCAAAGTTGCCTACCCCTGGACTGGGGAACCTAGAGGCCACTGGCATCAAGATGATCCCTTGTAGCCCACTAGGCATCCTGTCATTAAACCAATAACCCCATTGATTTGAGGCAAGGGTCCAATTACATCTTAGGTGACAATAGAATCCCGGCCCTTCCTACAGAGGGGACCCACTCCACCCACCGTGCCTCCTTGCCCCAAAGATTCATTGTGGTCTCCAGCTGTGAAAAAGGGCTGAAGAGTGGCTGAGGTCAATCTGAAATAGGTTCCAGGAGTGTTTCTCAACCGTGGGCAGTTTAAGATGGGTGGACTTCAACTCCCAGAATTCCCCTTGCTGGCTGGGGAATTCTGGGAGTTGAAGTCCACCCATCTTAAACTGCCCACGGTTGAGAAACACTCCTTGAGAGCAATTAGATCATCAGCCATGGACTAAATTCAGGGCTCTCATTCCCGGTTCCTTCCTGCGCCTGTGGAGGAAAAGCCAGATGGTTGTTCTCAAAAACAACAGAGCCTGGCCTCTCCCTCAGGGCAGAGAGGCAGGAAAGGTGCTGCCATCTTTGGGAGGCAAAGAAGAGGAAGACAGGCCCGCAAGACAGATAGCCGCACAGCCGCTGCCTCTTGGGTAGACAGGCTGATTTCCAGGAGCCATCAATCATTTTCCTACGGATTATGTAAATTCCAAATGCTAAAGATGTATGGAGTCTGTTACCAGGGGGTGCTGATTGCGTGCCCAAGTCGCCCAATTGAAGCTCCTTTTGGTCTCTGGCAAACCAGAGGGATGGCGAGCTTCTGCCTTTTATTGGATCGTATAAATATTTTGCCATTGGATGTAAAGGAAAGGGGAGCAGACCATATAAAAACATGAACCATGGGGGGAGGATGGAGAGAGAGAGAGAGAGAGAGAGAGAGAGAGAGATAAGAAAGACAATCATTTTGTTAAACAACCTATAGGATCCTGTCCAAATTCTGCCTCCCCCCAATCTCCAAACAAATGACCCCCCCCCCGAACAGACAACAGGTGATGGAGTGGATAAGTGGGCTAAACTGGGGGCCTTCAGTGACCCAACTGGGAAGCTGACTGGGTTGTGGCTTTTCATCAGAAAGCCAAAAGAACAACTAACCGAGAGGAACAGTTAACCTGGATGAATCAACTTCGTCATTAGCACTGCTGAATTGCCAGCAGATCCACCTCCTGATATGAAATGCCCCTATCCACCCTGGCCTGGGTCTCCCGCCTCTCCAGACCGCTATCTTCCCCGAGAACAGACATCTTGCACACCTCTGAAAACCGCTGTCCTTCCGCCTAAGATGCCAGGACAATAATTTCGATCAAGCATCCAAAGCCAGAGATTCCATTTTAGATTAGGGGAGATGAAAGACGAAAAGAGGAGAGTTTCCTATTCCTTTGGTACAACTCCAAAGGAGCCCCTTCCTCACTCCCAGCTCAGACCCACTCCCCAAATGAGTGTCTCCTCTCTGCATTTGGGAGGGCCCCAAATAGTCCCTTGGCCACCGGCAGCGTCTTCTTCCCCACGCCGGGGAGGGTTCCAGCCACAGATGCACAGAGAGGAGATGAGAATACCAAATTTGAGTCCTCAAAAGATATGCAAATCGGCTAATCAAGCGGCTTATTATTGCAGATCCCGGCAGCAACAATCCTACGAGATAACTGATCAACCACTAATATCCAATTGTGCGCCGACATTACTACCCCACAGACCCGAGTGTGTGCCTGTGTGTTAAAAAAAGCATTTCTAATTACAGCAAAATTGTCCTCTCCCCCTGAAAACATTTCATCAAGCTCCCTCCCTCAAGTTGGGCAAAAAATAAACCTGTCAGCAATACGGATGGTGGGTATGTTTTTTTCATCTGGGAAGGGAGGGGGGAAAGAACCATTCCTGGGGAAGGGGCACAAAGGGAAGGCAGGGAACCTAACAGGATGAGAGAAAGGCCTTTGTACATTTCAGAGCTTTGCAACAGAAGCTGGGATTCTAGTCCTCAAGGCTGAGCCTCGAAGGAAGATTAGCAAAGCTGAACGAATTCCAGACTAAGTCTCTCCTTTGCGTTAGGAAAAAGCCAAAAGAGATTACAGAGTGGAGTGGAGTGGAGTGGAGTGGAGTGGAGTGGAGTGGAGTGGAGTAGAGTAGAGTAGAGTAGAGTAGAGTAGAATAGAAGCTGGAAGGGACCTTGGAGGTCTTCTAGTCCAACACCATGCTCAAGACTCTATACCATTTCAGATAGATGGTTGTCCAGTCTCTTCTTGAAAGCCCCCAATGATGGAGCACCCACAACTTCTGGTGGCAAGCTGTTCCACTGGTTAATTGTTCTCATTGTTAAGAAGCTTCTCCTTCATTCCAGGTGGCTTCTCTCCTTGAGTAGTTTCCATTCGTTGCTTCTTGTCCTGCCCTAACACCGACCTAAAGCAGGCTCGAATTCAGAATTATAACCAGAATAACTCTGATACTGGGAAATTGGACAGAATCGGAAATTCCTTGCAAAAGTTTCCACTTCTATCTTCTCCAGAAAAAGCCCAATCAGAGACTGGCAGCTTTCCCAAACCTTAATCTGAGTTGCAGAATCCTCTACTGAAAATAACATATGCTGCCATTCCCCCCCCCCCAAAAAAACGCCATTTGAATGTGTCTCAGGCTCCGGCTGTAACTTTGTCAGCTACAATTTAACTGCCAATTTAGGCAGGAAAGCTCATAATTAGAGTGAAAGAATGACTGCTCTCCGGTTATTGATAGACTGAAAATCCGAGTTCCCCCGAGCCCGCCGACGTTGTTAACCCCTTCTTGCTTTGGCACAGGAAATCGAGGCAGACGCCCAGTCCGTGGGATCCAGCAGGTGGAAGGAAATGCCAGGGGGTGCCAGAAAGAGACATCCGGATCGACTGGATGGAGGGATGATGTCCTCGGGAGCCTTGGAGAAGGAACAGTCTTTGCGGTTGCCTCGGCCCATCTCTTTCCACAGAGCAGAACTCGGGGAGGGAAACTGCTGACGGTGCCCGCTGGATTCTGGGAATGCCAAGGCTGGTCAGACCGGGAGGAGCCGTGCCCGCTGGCGGGTCTCAAGGTAAAAGCTGACATCGGTTTCCTGCCTCTGGTGGGGAGAGGCAGCGTGGGGGCTTTTAAACGGCAGGAGGAAGACGCCACGGGGCCCAGCCATTATACACTTTTATTGATGCTGTTCTGAAGAAAGCTAATCGATATATTAGATTTCCCCCAGAAAGAAAAACAGCAGCCGCTGGAGAGTTTTCCAACCGGAGTTTGCAATGGCACAGACTGCAGCCATCGCCCAGCCCGCCCCTGGCTTTCCCGGCTGCCTGTGGGTGCCAGCAGCCTGATGAAGAAGAAGAGGAGGAGGGGGGCTGCAAATCTTTCTCAGCATAAAATGCTTTGGATCAGTGGCACTACGCCTGATTACCTGGACAGGTTCCTTGGATTTTAAAATAAGAGGGGAATGAAGTCACCACCAAGGTTGGGGAGGCGTCCTGAAGATGCAGATGACAAAAAGCCTCTTAGAATTGCAATGGGGTCCACGCCAGACCCATCTGGGGACACCACAAGACTGCTACCCACCACAAGGGTGGAGAAAGCTGGTTTTTTTAGAGCGCTATTTCCCAACCTGGGCAACTTTAAGACGGGTGGACTTCTTCTGCCAGAATTCTGGGGGTTGAAGTCCAACCATCTTTGAGTTGCCCCGGGTGAGAAACACTGATTTAAAGGCTTGGCTAGACCAACCCGCTGAGCTTCAGAAACCACTGACTCTGTTCTTTAGAGAAGCCAGATCCTGGGAATTCTGGGAAGTCCACCCCTCTTCAAGTGGCCCAGCTGAAAAGCACTGCCTTAAAGAAACATCAGACCTCATCCTAAGGCTTCACAATAGCTTTCCAAGAGCTCTTTGGGAGTCTCACCATTGACCCATCTGAAAAGTTCCCAAAGTGGACAAACCCTGTTTTGGAGGCTGGGGAGGAAGGACGCCAGATTTCCCAAAATTGACGTAAACTACCTCAAATCTAATCCTTAACGCATTTACACAACCACAGAATGAGCAGACTTCTGTTGGGAAGGCAACGTTTATCCAGGGCTGTAAAAGTGGTTTAGAGGAACCCGAGAAACAAAAGAGGAGGCTTAAGAGAAGAACTGGGGGGGGGGATCAGAGGCTTAGTTTTATCTTGGGGGGGGAAACAGGGAGGACTGGGGTGGGGGGGTCTGCATTGGATCTAATTGCAATCAAGAGCAGACATCTAACGTGACGGGCTCAGCAAAAAAAGAAAAAAAAGAAAAATTTGCTGCTGAGAGGGGCAAAATCTTTGTCTAAAAATAATCAGCCATTCCACACGCCACTGGTAGTTGTTGTTGTTGGGCTTTATCCCCCCCCCTCCCTCTATCTCTCCCTTTTTGCTAGAATGGTAATCGATGCTGGAGGCTTTGAATTCCATCAATTTATAGATCTGCCCTAACTCTGTGGCTGCCTGCCTGCCTGGATTGTCTGCCGGGGCTGGTGGAAAGGGAGTGAGCGGGGAGGCAGGAAGGCCACAGCTGCACATGCAATACACACACACACACACACACACACACACACACACACACACACACACACAGTGGGGTTCAGAGAAGCTTGGTACTTTCTACAAATTCCTTGATGCCTTCTCAAGCATCCTCCATCCGCCTAAGGCTCAAACCCACCCATCAATCCTTGGTGTACAGGTACATCTAAAATGCATGCGCGCGCACACACACACACACACTCTGCAGAAGTGCCCTATGCATCCAGGCAGAATTCTCCTGGCATCTTTGCACGCGTGAGAGGATGGACACACAGCATCCCCATGTATGCACACAAACCCGCAGATAGGTAGGTATCTATGTGGAGAGGACGTGGATGTGGGGAAGAGAGAGAGGCAGAGAATGAACGGGGAGAAAGAAGCGGTCCCTGGAGAGATCTGCAGCAGTTAAAGATTAGCCTCAGCTTTCTGAGACGCCAATTTTTTTTGAGGGTTATCGATCAATAAATCAAATCAGCGTCCAATCAATCGCCCAATCAGGAGCGTCTCGCCGATGCATTACTGCTGGCGCCTTCGAACCCGGCCCGGCCTTCGGTGGCTTTCATCAAAACAGTGCTGGGCTGGCACGAGGCCAGCTCCCACCCTCTGCCTCCACAGACTCGGTGGCGCAGCAGCCTGGTGCAAGAACAATAAATTTCTCATCTAACAGCCGATCAAGAAACAAGGTGAACATCTGTTTTGCTGCAATGGAGACGCGCACCGCGCTTCATGGGGAGCTGCAAGCCAGCTTCCAGGGTCCCCCAAGACTGCTTCCCACTGCTAGAGGTCTCCACACAAGCGGGGGTCATTTGCACGCCTGTGTATATGTGTGCATTTGCACTCTATGGGGCAGAGAGTACCCTCTCCCATTAACTGAGGGAGAAAACAGGCCAGCTCTCTCTGCCCCCATCTTCCCACCACACAGCAAAAGGAAAAGAGGGGGAACTGCCCTTTGTCCAGTCAATCATAAAAGCTGCCCAGGGATGGAGGCAGTTTTACGATGCCCATTACACAGCCCTGTAACTCCATTAAAAGCTGTTTATCCCCTCTAACTATTGCCAAGTATTTCTCCCCACCTATAAACAGGGATGAGGTGGGGGGGCTGGATTATCCAGGAGGCTACCCAGCTCACAGCCAGGATGACCAAACTGCGTGAAGGAGGACACTTCGGTCCCACAGCCCCCTCCCCAAAATGGCCTGACGAGCTTCCGCAACCTAGAAAGGAGGAAAGTGGACAACTGTTGGTCCTCAGTAGGTGAGGATGAAGGATAGCCTGCTCCTGCCCCTGGAGGTTCTGCTGGGCTGCTGAGGGTAAGATCCAGTCAGCCAGCTTCTCTCGCACCCTATTTTGGGATCACTGAGTTCCTGGAGCAAAAGGAACCCAGATTCTGATTTTGAGGAGCCATAAAAACCTCACAATGATAGAGGTTTGGCTACTTTGGCTGCAGGGGGAGGGTGGGTCGATCTGGGAGGTGTAAAAGGGGTACGATGGGCCCCCCCTTAAACAGAGAGAGGACTGGCCGATCCCCCTTGATGTAGCCATGCCTGGTCCCTTCCCACCTTTCTCCCTTCTTTACATCCTCCTCGCAGCCCACAATCCTTCCGATTCACAGTGTGTTTTGAGAAACTGTTGCTTCCCCTGGGGGGCAACAAGGGGGGGAGGCATTCATCTCTTTCTGGCAAGGCTGTCGCTTTCAGCCCCGCCATCTGCCCAGGATCAGATCAAAATCTGAGTTGGATTCCATTAAACCCAAGTCTCTCTTTCTTCCTTTCTTGCCTCTCCCTCTCCAGCCCCCTATTACAAAAAAAGAAAAAAGAAATATTCATTTTATCTTCAGTCTGCCCTGAATGGACACTCTCTCTCTCTCTCTCTCTCTCCCTCATCTATTATCTCTCCTATCCATCTCCATCCATCCATCCATCCATCCATCCATCCATCTCTATCTATCCATCCATCCATCCATCTATCTATCTATCTATCTATCTATCTATCTATCTATCTATCTATCTATCTCTCTCTCTCTCTCTCTCTCTTCCATTTATCGTATCTAATCATCTATTCTCTCTCTCTCTCTCTCTCCCTCTCAAATAATCTTGAGCTTGACCTCTGGGATTTAGGGCTGCTCTGGAGGTCTGGGCTGAGCTAATGGCTTCCTCCTCTGAAGGAACACGGCATGAATGTTGTCCCCCCCTTTTTGGGGAAGGTGCATGGAAGGCGCCTTCTGCAGGAGACGGGCCTCCAAGGTCACCTCTGCCTTTCTCCTCTTCCTTCCAGCGGACCCTGAGCCCACCCTTGAAGGGCGGCCCCAGCCCCTTCACTGCCTCGGCCCCGAGAAACCCCCCTTGAAGGAGCTGAACAGGCCCTGGAAGAAGGAGCTGCTGTTCCCCAAAGGTACCCAAATAGTCCTAGTTCTTCCACTGCCGGCATAAAGCAGCCAATCCAAGGCAAGTTGCTGCAGTACAGGGAGAAGATCGGGGAAAAACCCTCCAGAGTCTAGTCGGGGCCCATCAGTGCTTGAAAGTCATTCTGTAAGCCCGGCAGATCCGGGGCCAGTGGCCCACAGCTGGAATGATCTGAAGGAGGCAGACAGCAAGGAGAGCTAGCTGAGACCGATCCTGATGCTGATGTAGATTTCCTCTCCCCCCCCCCACCCAGAGCAAAAAGAAGGAGCCCTCCCTTGTGGACTGGCAGTTTCAGAGGCCAAGCTTGCTGGGCTCGGGAGCAAAGCCTTGCTGACCGACTCGTTGTTGCAGAGAAATGAGGTGGAGAAGCAAAGGTACGTGAGTATGAGCCGGGAGGGGAGGATGGGGAGGTAGAGGGGAATTTTACTTCTAAAATTCCAGGTCAGGACCATTGGTGGTTCTCATCAGCGTTTGTATCTCCCCAGCTGCAGTCTTCCAGATGGGTTGTCCAAGCTGGGGGAAGCAGGCAGGCAGGCTAGGGCATGGAGCGTGGAGCTTAAGGCCTTTGTTTGGGTGAAAGGGGATGACTCTCGTGGGGCTGGGAAGCTTCTCTTCCCCACAAACCAGCTTTCTAACAATGGCTGTGTGTGATGGGGGTCACATCTCAGTGGGTTTTGAAGGTGGCGACTGCTGGCCTAAAAGCCTGATTTAGAGGCTGGGTCCCAATAGTTTGTTTAATCATGGTTTGTTGCCAACGGTTATCATAACATACTACGCTAATCCATACTTTACCTTCATAATCAATAGGTTAAGGTGTTGTGAACAGAAGAAGAGACTGGACGACCATTTGTCTGAAATGGTACAGGTCTCCTGCTTGAGCAGGGGGTTGGACTAGAAGACCTCCGAGGCCCCTTCTGCATTTCTGGGTGTCAGGCTAAGGGTGAGCCCTTGTGCATGTCTGTTTCCCACCCCAGTTCAACTGTTTGGGGAAGGAACAGCAAACCCCCCCCCCCTTGCATTGATTAGGACAGTCCATTGTTCGCCCACAGTGAATAAGTGAATATCTTTTAAATCCAAGGGGAAAGATATTGAAATGAGA
The DNA here is from genome assembly GCF_016545835.1 of Crotalus tigris. Taxonomy (NCBI): domain Eukaryota; kingdom Metazoa; phylum Chordata; class Lepidosauria; order Squamata; family Viperidae; genus Crotalus; species Crotalus tigris. Next base: position 960,565 of record NW_024097560.1, on the reverse strand, counting down.
GTGAATGCTGCCCAGTACCCCATGAGTGGGGGGGGGGCATGAGTAAATATAAAAAGAGACAATTGGATTGCTTTTGCTAAAGGATGGGGTGGAAAGAGACCAGCCCCAAGAGAAGGGAATCTGGAGCGATCCAATTCCCTTTGTGGTACAGTAAATAATTCTTTATTACACTTTGATATATCTTTCCCCTAATGACTTTTAAGGGCAACACAATAAAATTGAAAGAAAAAAAAAAGGGAGCAGGGCTGCAAGGAACAAATACTTAATATTCAATAAATGTGTCAATTTCACATAGAGAGGCAAATGGGCCTCTATTGAGGAATTGGTAAATTTCCTAGGAGAAAAGTAAGTGCATTTTAGCCTTCAAGGGGTCCCCAGCGAAATGGAAATGGAATGTGATTTGTGATAAAACTCAGCTGCTCCATAAAAGACATTAAATAAATGTTACTCTTTCACTTGCGCGATACGGAATTGATTGCATTATAGACCTGCTCAAAGACGGGCAGCTTCTCCCCCTCCCCACAAGGGATCTGGCTGGTCGGGCCACATCTTAGAAGCCGGGAGAGCAGAGGCGATTTAGATGACATCTTAACTCACGGCTAATGGCGGCCACCAATTTGTTTTCCACCTCTGACTTATTATTTCATTTGACACGAGAGATGCTGGCGGAGTCCTAGGTGCCGGGAAAAGGTTCGGCAACCCGCACAGAGGGGATCAGATCTGCCCACCAGGGCCAAAGGATCTCGGCATACAAGGGGCCCTTGGTGCTCTCTGAGCTTGCTCTTTTTCTTGCAGGGGTTCCATGACTCAAACTAGGTAACGTCACAATATTACTTAGTTTGGGTCATGAATCGTCTGCAAGAAAACAAGCAAGCAATTTTGCCTGAGAGGTCTAAAAGCCCGGCATTTTTCCCTGGTTCCAAGTAAAAAAATTCACTTAGACAAAAGGTAAATGCCAGAAAGGATGATCTCACCGTGCTCACCACCAGAACCACAAACTCCCAGGGGTATTTCTATCCAGGTTCATAAGCCCAACTTGGGTGACATCTTGAAATGCAGCTTTCCTGCCTTATGAGGGGGAAAAAAGCTATTTTTCCCAATTCCAGGAAAGCTTGCAAAGCTGTGGCCTGGCAGATGAGATGCTAAGCAGATTGTATTCAATTTCCCCTAATCTCTTTTTGATCAAACTCTACTGATGGGCTGCCCCAGCTTTTGGGCACCATTGGACTTTGGGTGATGCACCTGGGCCCCCTTCCAAATATCGCAGGGAAACAGGGCAGAAACTTTGGCTGCGAGGCTGTGTACACTCAGATTGGCTTAATTCCATAGGATTAGTAGGATTGTTCCGCAGCCACAGATTTTAGCATCGTCTCCTTTATGTCAGAATAACATCTGATCTGCCATTCAGAGCCTTCCGATCATGCTCCTCTTAAAACCAAGGCAGGGCCGTGCGATAGGTTGGATCCCGGCAGATCCCTTCATTGGCTCACTGAGTCCGTGTCCCGTCCCCTCGTCTCGCTCTGAGCTCGGCTAAAGTCGTCCCAAAGGTGCTTTTCCCAAAAGGCAACTGGGCTTTCTTGGTGTTCTGAAAACGTTTCACTTCTCATCCAAAACTGAAGAAGCTTCTGGGATGAGAAGCGAAACATTTTCAAGGAAAAAAATAAAAAAGTCCAGTTGCCTTTTTTTGGGGGGGGGGGAGAAAAAAAAAGCTCCTTTGGAACAACCATAACTTGAATAACTGAGAGTCTCCACAGACGCTTGGCTGAAGTTATTCTTGGCAAAACACAAGGCAGCCAACCACCCAGCTCTCTCTAGGAGACGCATCATATTGCATTAGCAATTTGGACCGTTATTAGCCCTTTCCCCATCCAATCAGATTAATATTTTTCACTGGTACAATGCAGGCAGTCCTCCCGGATTAGCAACTTTCCAATCACATTAGTGCCGACAAATACAAATATGATACAGGACCGATATGACAGGCTGGGATGGAATGCCTCTTAATGCAAGATGACAGCTGGGGTAGCTGGAAGTGGCTGCGGTCCCAGGTGGGCGAAGGACGCCTCTTACTATAAATGCCAACGTGGCATCACCACGAAATGGCAAATGCCCTTCTTGCTGAAGCTTCAGGTGGGAAAAGGAGCCCACTAACCTTCAGAAAGTGGGGTGCTGAGCCCCAGCGCTTCCATTGCCCAATCAGACACTCTTAACCAGGATGGGCTTCTAGGTGAGATTATTAGCAGCAACGTTTCATTTGTGTATTTCATTGAAAAAGCTACTGGCCTCGTTTCTACAGTTTGGGACATAATATTTGCACGGATCCAGTGATTACAGTTTGTTCAATAAACTTCAGTTAAACCAATCACAGTTGAGTGCAGATATGAATTCAGCCTGCTTGCGCCCACTCGCTAAAGGGAGTGAGGACAATTAACTAGTGGGATGACTTTCCTCCAGAAGTTGTGAGTGCTCCATCAATGGAGGTTTTTAAGAAGAGACTGGACAGTCACTTGTCTGAAATGGTCTAGGGGTCTCCTGCTTGAGCAGGGGTGGACTAGAAGACCTCCAAGGTCCCTTCCAACTCTGTTATTTGGTTATCCTATTATTCTGTTACTGGAGTTGAATCCCATAATTTAGGAAAAGCTAGTCTAAATACTGACTTCACATATCATTTTAGATACACTGTGGTTTGTTGGCTTGGCTTAGTATGAGCCACAAGACCTGTTATTGTTTGCAAACTGGCTTATAACTTGGAGCTTTCCAAGCTGTGGTTGAATTAGCGTATTTTATGGTCAGCCACAGCCGGGTAGATTCACACAACCATGGTTGACAAACATAAGCCACGATGTACAAACACCACACAGTGCCAAAATAAATCCACACGAGGGTTCAAGCTGGTGTGAAGCTCAGCTTGAGAACATTTAGCAAAAGGTGTTGTTTTGTCTTTGGTACGCAATGCTCTGCCCACTAAAAGGATATCTTGGCTGCCCGTGAATCAGGCCCAACAGGCTGCCCCAGTCAAACCAGAATAAAATGTTGGCTAGGGAAGGGACGGACAGCAATGGCCGAGAAGACGGTGATGAATGGACTCAAGGAGTGGCAGCTGTCACCACATCAAGGAAAACCTTTGCGAAGCAACTTGCTGGCTGCTTTGCACAAACTATTTCTGAAGGCCACATCAGCACTGGAGAATGTTTGGCAAAGGCCCTGCTCGCAAGTTTTGTTAGGCGGGATTTATAGGCGAGGGCAGCGCGGAGATTGTACAGTCGTTCTTTCAGTGTCATCTTGTTGTGTTGCCCACCTCAATCTGATGACTTAATTGTTCCATCATTGTGCAACTTTCAGGCACATGCAGTCTCTGAACGATGTTATGATTTTTTAAAACAAAATTAAATTTCTAGGAAGTGGGAGGTTGCCTCTCTGTCCCACCCACCCACCCCCACCTCCTAGCCAAGTGCCAAGGTTGAAGGGACAGCCCCCCCCCGGATGTCCATCTTGCTGAAAACAGGCAAGTGGTTGGACAGGCTGGTACCTGGAGGCATCACACAAAGAGATTGCCTTGTGGGGTCCATTCCAGAGGGCTACTGACATCCCCCAATCCCATCCTCCCTCTCAGGTCTCCTGTGGATCAAGGCTGGAGAGCATCTCTTAGAGATGCCCAAGAAACGGAGTTTGCAATGAGCAAAGGGGAGGGAGAATACTTCCAAAGGTCTAAAGGTGGTAAGGGAGAACATTGTCCTACATAAGCTCCGTAGTTATATGTCAGTTCCAGAGTTTAAAACTTAAACCATTTCCCGCTGGCCTTTGCTATTCAATTCCTATCTTTGAAACTGATACGCACCTACCCTGTTACACACTGAGCAAGGCTGCATGTGGCTACTCTGGTTTTAGCTCTTATAGCAGGTGTAATTTATGCATCCACTCCATCCTAGTCAACTTCTGTGACATCTGCTCTTGACCAGAGAGATCCTTTCATCTGTAACAAAATTAGCTTCCAGGGCCAGAATCCTAGGAAATTAGGAATCTGATCCACCACCCCTGTATATATCACTTTGAGATATATACCATATTAGCCAAAAGAACTGAATTATATTGCATTCATGATGCAATTAAACACTTCACCAGGAATCAATGTAAAACCGACGAGGCCTGAAAGTACTGCATATGGTTTAGAACATTATAAAACATTACCTTCACTCAAATCCTTTTCAGTAGCAATTTAAATCTTCTTACGGTTCCTGCTGCCAATGGTAAACCATCTACTGATTCATAACAGCACACAGGAACGGAGGAATTTAAAAAAGAAGGGGGGGGGAGAAAGACAGAGATTTATTCAACTACTAAATTACCCATGAAACCGGAATAGCTGACAGTAGTAATCTGAATTATTATTAGGCCGGGCAAATCATCTGCATTAGCCAATTTAAAACTACAGCTCACGGGTGGAAGCCTGTTAATACAGTCAGTGTTAAAGGACGATAGTTGGTCTCCATTTTATTGCTGAATAGGTTTAAAAGGTCAAGAGATAAAAATTACAGACAGGGGCAAAGACAGTGTTGGGGTTTAGAAATTCTTGGCAGTCACTTTTTTTCCCCAGCTTCTGGAGTTTTAAGGCTACAAAGCTTAAATGACTTGTTTCCAGAAGAGGGGTACTTGCTGATATTTTTTTAGAATTCCATGCCAAAGAGACACAATAATTCCTGCTCTTTGCCCCCCTCCAGGTCAAAATGCGTGTCTCCCCTTGTCTTCTCTGCTCCGTCTTCAATCAACCACCAGTCCAGTCTCCAGTCTCACCATCACTTCTCTAAGCATCTCTTCATTGGCTCTTCAGAGTCAAATTAAGCCCCTTCTTTGTAGCAATTTTCCTTCATCGGGTCTGTTGCCACCAGTATTTGTTGGTGTTGGTAACCCAAAGATGTTTCTTTAGAAGCCAGTGAGACCATTTGAGCACAATGGGCAGATATGGGAAGAACATTCTCCTGCCATAAATTATGGTGAAGAAAGCAGCAGGGAGCCTCATCACATTAATATAATGAACAATAAACCAACAGTCAATCAAGGCATCATAAATCCACAGGTTTTATGAAGCTGTCTGGGGTGGCGGGTGTCTCCCTCCTCCTCACCCCATCAGAGCTTCATTTATTCACATCTAAACGCAGCCATCAAGGGTACATTTCTGCTCCTAGTTAGAAAGGCCCCCGACTAAATTAATCCCAAAGATCTGCCTTAAATCTCACCAGCCAGGATTACCACAAAAAGACATTTGATGGATTCACTGGTCCCAGGACTGGCAAGGAGACGCCTGCCTGCACAAGGGGGAGGGATCCAATTAGATTAAGGATGACTGCAAGATTGCATTCAAGAATGACCACCGTCCAGAGAGTTGTCCTTTGATTAGGGCAGGGCAAAGTTCCCCCCCAGAAGATCCCCTCATTGGTTGGAAGATCTACCTGGCACCAGGAGGTGGGAGATGCCATATTGAGACCCCTGGTGAAGGTGGGCTCCTGCTTGCAAATCAGCTCAAAGACGAGAATTAAAGTGCAGTTTTTACTTGCAGAAGGTGGACGAGAAACAGCAACAGAATAATTTAAAGGACTCCAAAGATCTCCAGTTGGAAGGGGCAGCGACGGGACACAGCAGCTCCACTGCTTCACAAGACTGAACAGATCAGCAAAGAGAGAGCTTTGGACTGGGCAGCATCCAGACCTTGCAGATCTCCCGGCTCTGACTGGCCCATGGCTCCTCCTCTGACCAGGACAAGCCAGGGTCTCCAGCTGATGACGGATGGAGCCGGAGCAGGCCAAAAGCGGCCAGGCCTTGTCTCTTTAACTGAGCCGAGCCCTCTCACCTCTCCTCCTCGGTTTTATTAGCAAAGCAGCCCAATGTTTATACTGCTGGGTATTACATTTGCCACAACAATTACAGTATGACAAATGGCGCAGCGGCGTAATCCATCAAGGGAGCCCAGACAGGAATCCTTTCGGCAGGCCAGCCATTAATTCTAAGGCTCCGCTCTCAGGGGCCCCATGTTTCAGTAACCATGACAACGCCAAAGACGCCCAGTGGAAACGGCACGTCCCGACGTGAAAGATGGGCACCTCGTTGGCGCGCTGGAAGGTAACCTTTTGACACCGGTCTGCCATCTTCGCGGGGAGGAAAGTGCCATCCGGCCCTCCTGGGGCTGGGAGCAGACCGAGGGGCTTGGCCCCTTGGACGGTTCACTGGGAGCCCCACTTTGGCCCCACTTCGAAGGGAAGGGAGGCAGAGCCCGGGGTGGGGTAGGGGCATTGCCACAGCAGTTGTTAAGGGAGTAACATGGCTCTTAAGGAATCTGGCTCCCCCCTTGAAGGTCACAAGGGGATCATGTGACACACACCCCGGGCCATTGCGACTGTCATAAACGTGATTCAGTTGCCCGGTGTCCGAATTTTGATCATATGGGATGCTGCAACAGTTATAAGTGTGAAAAACGATCATAAATCACCCTCCTGCTCCAGGTACCTAGAAAGAGGTGAGCCCTGGCCGAAGTGTGTGCAAGTATATGTGTCATCCAGAAGCCAGTTCTGACCCCTGACCCCAAACCCCACTGCCTTCCACTCATGTGAAGTCATCCAGCCGTCGCCAAGTTCAGGGTTAAGCGGAGATTATTCTCCCATGTGAGAAGTGGGACCCCTGCTCGCTCCTGCTTCAGAACGAGCCCAGGAAAGCAGCAGGCAGAGCCTGAGCTGCCTCACCTGTTTTATTAAGCCATTACGAGAATCATTTTATCCCCATTTATAATGTTCAATACATGCTCCGAAGCCTTTTCTAATGCAGTAATTAGATGGAACACTAGATAGATGGATTAAATTGGAAGCGTGTTTTATGCAGCTGCGCTGTAACTTTATAGCTGGGTTTAAAACTCAGAAAATGAGCTTTCCCAAAAGGGAGAGTTGAGAGGAAGGAAGGAAGGAAGGAAGGAAGGAAGGAAGGAAGGAAGGAAGGAAGGAAGGAAGGAAGGAAGGAAGGAAGGAAGGAAGGAAGGAAGACTTCCCTCCCTCTCTCAGAAGTTCACTTTTTGGAGTATGCAAAAACTTATCTGCCCATCAGGAGCAGGAGGTGCACCGGCTTCCTGAATGAGTCCCTGCACCCAAATCTACCCTGTGCAGGGATTCAAGAGAGCCCGGCTTCCCGAGAAGACACTCCTGTCCCGCTGCTGCCCTGGCCGAGAGTCTCCAATCCAGCCACATTCAGTGGGGCAGAACAAAATGTTCCCTGGCAGAAGCACAAGGGGGGGGGAGGGCAAAGAATGAGGCAAAAGAGAAGGTGGGTGAGGAGGGGCAAAGGACGGCCAGCTAGATTCCTACCCAGAATTAAGAGTTGCCAGTGGGTGATTTTATGCCCACGATGTTTTTATAAAAGTAACCTCCCTAATTGGCCCCAAAGACATGGATTTTTCCCCCTCCCTGTCTGTCCACTTAAATCATAGCAAAACAGCTGCAGGCATTAATTGCTGGGATATTACACACATTATAGGCAATGGCTATGTCAAATTACGCTATGAAAGATTAAGTTTTGTTGGTAAATTATTTTAAGCCATTAAACTGAAAACTAACTAGGATAAAATTAGGATTGTTTAGCCAAAGCAGCTTTTTTTTTTTTTTACATTTCCAGTGGCACAAAGAGGAAAAGATGTATGGTGTTTTAAGAAGTAGAACTGTATAACTTGTCTCTGGGTTTTGATTTGTATAAAAAGAATGGAAGACTAATTTCTTCCATCAGCTTTTTTTTGATGGTCTGACTGTAAGAAGCCGCAGCTAAAAACCTATTTCTAGAAAGCTGGTTCTCTTAGATCAGGGGTCTCCAACCTCGGCAACTTTAAGACTTGTGGGCTTTGACTCCCAGAATTCCCCAGCCAGGGATCCTTATCCTCCAAGAGGAAAGACCAAGCTGTAACGGCTCTGGGTGGATTGAAAGCATCGGCATCTTGCCTGCAATGTTGGGATGAAGGATTCTTCAAAAGGCGCAGAGGGGTCCTGGGTCATGCCCAGCTCCCTCACCTCTCTGTTCCCTCCCCCTGAAAGCCTCACAAAGGCACCAAAGGAAGGAGAAGGTGGAGGAGGAGAAGACCAAAAGCTCTTAAGGACCTTGGAGAGCTCACAGAGAAAGCAGAGGTTGCACCACTTGAGGAAACCTAGCTAGCTGCCCCCTCCCCAGGATGCTGACTGGAGCCCAGTGCCAAAGCATCTGGAGCTCTTCTCATCACCTACTCTACTCTAGCAACAGACTGAGCGTAAGCAGTTGCCCACCCAGTGGTGAGTAGCAAAGTGGCCTCCCGCTTAGAGCAGGCCGAGATTTTCAGGAAATAGCATCAGCAGCCCCGTGTCTGCTGTCACTGAACAAAGTAGGTAATGGAAGAGAATGTGAGGGCAGGAATGGTTCTTGGAGGCTTTGCAGACAAGATCCTGGACCAAGCCAGGTTCGGCCCACTGTGCGATAATAAGGATATTACCTAGTTTGGGTCATGAAATGTCTGCAAGAAAACAAACAAGCTCAAAAAGCAGCAAGGACAGTCCTCCTCCCTCCCTCCTCCCATTCCCTACAAGCACTGATGACATTACCTAGTTGGGTCATGAAACGTCTGCAAGAAAACCACCAAGCTCAGAGACCGTCATTTCAGCCCTGAGCTACAAACATTCTGCTTTATTAATAATAATCTCCAATCTAGGGAAACAGGCAGTAATGGGTGGAGTTTTCCCAACCACGGTCAGAGAGGGGCTCCCCTTCTTCTCCTCCCACCATTCCCCCAATGACCTCTCACCCCAGCCATGAATTCATCCTCCTTTTCAAGCAGGGCTCAGCATCCTGCCCTTCCCCCCTCCCTTCTTGATCCCCGCTGTCTGCAGATTGATAAAAGAGTTTCATAAACAGCCTAGGCACAAGCATACGCCTATCGATCATTCACGCAAGCAAATTTAAGGACGTGCACACCCGGTGACCAGACATCTCCCAACCAGCAGCAGGAGGCCAAGAGCAGAGTAGGGCTGCAGAAGACAGCTCTCCAAAACAGCCTCATTAGAAGCCCAGAGCAGGCTTAATTATTCACATGTATAGCGGTCTCGTCTTGCAGGTGATCAATTCAGAGGAAAAAAAGGTTTGGAAAGTCAGGCATTCTCCACTGGCTGCCAAAAGAGGCTGTGAAAAAACAACAGCAGCCCAGGTATGAATAACAGAATAACAGAAAGGGACCTTGGAGGTCTTCTAGTCCAACCCCCTGCTGAGGCAGGGGACCCTGTAACCATTTCAGACCAAGGTTGTCCATTCTCTTCTTTAAAACCTCCAGTGTTGAAGCACCCACAACCTCTGGAGAGAAACCGTTCCAGTGGTTAATTGTCCTCACTGTCAGGAAATCTCTCCTTCGCTCCAGGTTGCTTCTCTCCTTGATGAGCTTCCATCCATTGCTTCTTGTCCTGCCTTCAGGAGAACAGGTGACCTGCCCCTCTTCTTTGTGGCAGCTCCTTCCTCCTCCTCCTCCTCTGCATACGGCCCAAGCAAGGAAAGAGCCCCTGACCTTTATCCTGCCCCATCACCAGTGAAGAATAGCAACCAACTAACTGAATGAGGTGGGTGCACCCAATAGACTGACAAACGACATCCTAATTGAGTTAGCAGATCTGGACCCAGGGCGGAGAGACCAAGATTCCTCCATACAACTGATGGGGTCATTATTTAGCTGAGCTGGAGAAGGCTGGACCATAAATTTGGATGTGCACATTGCATTAGGACACACCACCCCTGCCCTTGACCACCTTCCTTCCATCCCCTGTTCCAAGCATGGCCCATAACCAACCAACCGGCTTCTGAGGGTCAGAAGAAACCGTGGCTTTCTTAACCAGCTTAGGAAAGTCCAGCTCCTTGCAAGCAGCTATGGGGTGGGAGGTGTGTGGGGGGGTGTCCTATAGCAAGGCTTTGAGGCAGGCATTGCCAGCCAGGGTGGAGGGGTTCAAGGCCTGCAACCGGCTCCTTCACCCTGCCACAATTCCAGCTGTGAACATTGCATGGCTAGGACTAACTTTTTTTTTTTTTTTGCAAATCCTCTTTTATCTCCAGATATTATTTATTGGTCTGCTCCATCGCCACCCACCCTCCCCTTCTCCCCCCGCCTGGCTCTCCCCTCCCCCGACTGTTCCTTTTTCAGAAGAGCGCAGACGCGGGGGCTAGCCTCCCAGACGCCATGGAATCATCCTCTTTCAACAGCATTAATTATCTCCAGCTTTCCATAACAAGCCGGGCTGGGGGTGGGCAAGGAGGGGGGAGCACTCTGACCCCTCTCGCATGTCAGCGGCGCAAGGAGTTTGAAAAGCAAAATGCCTTTTATTCTTTGCAGCCGCAGAGCAGAATTGCCTTTGATCTACCTCTTAATTCGCCCCCCCCACTTTATTGGGGGCAAACCATGTCATTGCTTTTATTATTCATGCTTTTTTTCTGCCTTTCCTGCCAGACCCAGCCTGGAAGGGGAGAAAGTGACAGAAAGTGGGAGCAGAGGGAAAGGGCTGTGGGGGAAGCTAAGCACCCCTTTTTACTTTTTTTTTCTATGGGGGGGGAGGGTGTTGTCTCTGAAGGTTCTGCAGAATATATATATATTCTACAGAATGTATTTTCCAAAGCACCAGAAGGCAAGACAAGAAACAATGGTTGGAAACTAATCAAGGAGAGAAGCAACCTGGAAGTAAGGAGAAACTTCCTAATAGTAGCTAATTAATGAATGAATGAATTAGTGGAACTCCTTGCCACCAGAAGTTGTGGCTGCTCCATCACTGGAGGGTTTTCAGAAGAGACTGAACAGCCACATGTCTCAAATTGTACAAAGTCTCCTGCTTGAGCAGCGGTTGGACTAGAAGACCTCCAAAGTCCCTTCCAGCTCTGTTTTGATTGATTGATTGATTGATTGATTAATTGATTGATTGATTGATTGAATACCGTACTTCTATGGATGAGTCTAATTCCTCCAGGGTCACCCCTTCCTTTCTATTTAACATTTCAAACTTTTGTGGCGCCTCCGTCCCCAAGCTGCCTTGCTCCTATTTCTTTCTCTTCTCCTTAAATAAATATCTTAATGAGAAACGTAAAGATCTGCATGGATCTTTGCCCTGCAAGAAGTAAACCACTTCTTGAAAAAGAAAAGGGCGCGTGTGTTTGTATGCTAAAGGAATACAACAACAAGTTGAAAAGATTTCTTTAATTTTAAATTAGAGTTCAGGATTAAAGGCATCGGGGCCTCCGCTCCTTATGGTGGGAGGCTTTTTAAAAGTCCCCAGAGTTAGCCTGTAATCTTCTTTTGGATGGCTAAAATTAGAATTTAAATATGCCCACACAGACACACACTTCAGGACTAAACTCTAACCTCAAAGTTTACATGCAGTTGGGACTTTTTCTGCCTTTACCCCATTACAAAAGCATCCTTCAGCTTTACGGAAACGATGCACAGTATGAATGAGTGGTAAACTCCTGGTTTTGTTGAATTTATTCTGAACACAGGCTGGGATGTCTGCAGTCATTCTGAACATGAAACCCCCATCAGTTCCTTACTGAAAAGATTTTGGTTAGCCTGACTTCTCAGTGTGTCCTCCTTCATAACCAGTCCTCTGGGCAGCTAGAACATTGTCGCTTCCTTCCTCTGTGGTGCATTGACGGATGATTTACTGCCTAATTAGGAATTCTTTCAATACAGTGATTTAAAGGATAACAATATCAGAATCAGTGAAACCAAAATCAGCAGAACGGCTTCCCTCCAGAAGTTGTGGGTGCTCCATCACTGGAGGTTTCTAAGAAGAGACTGTCCAGAATGGTACAAGCAGGGGGTTGGACTAAAAGACCTCCAAGGTCCCTTCAAATTCTATTTATTCTATGTTCTAACATTAATGTCCACTTTTGGAAGATGTACCGGTAGTTGCAACCAGTCAGGGACCACGTAGGTTGATTCTAATCATCAGCAGTCCTTTCTGCTCTCCCTTCAAATGGGCAATTCTTTCAGCCTCTCCTCTCAAGGCCGGCCCCCCTTTTAGAGAAAGAGAGCGTTTTGGCTCATCAAATATTTTCTTTTGTTGAAGGGAAATAAAAAGGGAAAAGGGGATTCTAATTCAGAGCTGAATAGGGAGGAGCAAATTCAGAGCATGGGTGATTAGCACATGACTCCTTAATTGCCTGGGATTAAGTCACCCAGAAATTATACCTCTGGTTACTATTTTTAATAGTAACAAAACAGCTGCTAATTAGGCAGCAAACAGACAACTAAAGAGACAAGGGAATAGGAAGAGGTTGGGGAAATAGTTGGCTTTGATACTGCTCGTTCTGTACCTAAAGTTAATCCCAAATCAAGTAAGAGGCACACTTGAAAATATTCTGCATTTCTCAGCAGCAGCAGCAGTGAAGATTTGGTGCCAGGATGGGGGAAGGTGCTTTGAACTCATGCTGGCCTAGATGCCACCCAGGGTTACTATTATGGGCTGTTTTCTTGGAGGTTTTGCATAATCTGAGATGTCATACACACACCCTCTCTTTTCAGCTCAAATTCAGTGGGCCCAGGATGACCAAAATTCTATATTTTAACCAGTGCAAAAGAATAGTGCTCATTTTTATTTAATTAAACTGTTGTACCACCTCTGCCACCACAGGCCAGAAACTCCCCCTATAAAAAAATGCCATCTTCCAATACATTTTTTTTTAAAAAAGGAAGTTCATAGCTATCTCGGATGATGAATGCTCGCAGATTTGCAACTATTGTTCATGCAAGTACTATATTAGATATAAATCAATACCGTAAAGAACAATTTGCTAAAAATACCCACACCCAGTTTACTTTCAGATTATATTAATAACTCTTTGAACCTTATAGCCTGTAACCAAAGTCCTTTGGACAGAATAAACCCAACCAATACCGAACTCAGATTAATTAAATATGAAAGAGAGTTAAGGGTGAAAATACGCCCATTTGGAAGCCAGCCTGCCCAGATCCTCGGGTCTCACTTCCCAAGTATGCCAGCTTGCCCAGAAAACCCTGATACGCAAAACTGTGCTGTTGCCCACTAAGTCACCACAGTGTTTTTCACGCATTACACAGCAGCAAACCCAGCTTTATAGCTAGGTTTGCAAACAAACGCATTTCATCCATGCTTTATTTTTTTTAATGTGCACTTAAACCTTCTTCCCTATGAATTTCTCCTAACACTGACCGTCTCCTCCAAAAATGCGTCACCAGAGATCTTGCACCAATAGTCACAAATCATTGTAACGTTAAGGGGAAGCATTTGCAAACTGGAACACAACAACACTCATTCTTCACTGACAACACTCACTCTTCACTGAAGGAAAGACCCACAGTGTCAAGTACATCAGTGGGTTCCAAGGAGGATCCCTTTCACATCAGGCAATCCCTCAATGTAAGGATTACATCAAACCCAATGGGAAACTATCAGATCAAAATCTGGGCTACCATATCAGCTTTTCGGGGGTCTTTCTCTGCAGCTGTTATTCCTCCCTAGATAACAGACCAGGGGACACTAGTTGGGGATAGCTGTTTCTGAAAGAATCTCCTGCTGTAAGTATGCAACTCAAACTTAAAAAACAACACGCCGAACGGTGCCATTAAAGCAGGAGCCATTGATTTCTGCACAGCACTGGTTCGACTCATTAATTCTAGAAACTCCTGCACACAGATTCCTGCGTAGCTTCCTAATTGCAAGGTGGAGCAAACTTAGAGATCCTCCATCCTGAAATTCCCCCTCACAGCCAAGCGAGAAGTGCCATTGCATGCAACCGGTTGATGGGCAAGAACTTTAAACTCCTTATTTTTATCCTGGGTTCGGCCCCCAAAAATCTAAAATCTTAGCTACGTCACTTGCAAAGAGGAACCAACAGAGTCCGATTAACTGCCACTGCACCACCTTATTTTATTTCTCAAATGAAAGCAATTTATCCACAATTTTATGATGGTCCGTGTCCACTTAATTAGTGGGTTAATACATTATACACATTTGTGTGTGTGGAGGTCTCATTTGAGGGCAAAGAAAATGCCCGCCCTTTACGCTGGCAAACAGGGCAACTCTCCGTGCTACACAGTTTCTGCAGCCTTCCCCAATACAATGAGCGAAAATCACGGTCTGCACCGAAGACCAGGTGGCTTCAATTGTCCTGATGGAATTCTGATCAGTTTAGCAAGAGCCAATGCTCCTTTCCCCACTGCAGCCCGGTTTGATAGATTGTGATGTGAGCAACAATCACAGGCCAGGACAGGGAGTGGGAAGAAAATCATTTTGCTTTTCAGCAAAGACTAATAAACAATGACAACACCAAGTCTGTTCTCATTAAGGTTGCTGAAAGGCGTCATTGCCACATGCAAGGTGAAATGGCTCAGAGGGGGCTCCAAGTCAAAACATTAAACACCGGCTTTTATGCCGATAGAAGAGAATATTTGTAGCTCAGGGTTGAACGGTGGGGTCCTCTCTGCGCTTGGCTGTCTGCTTGCAGATCTTTCATTGCCCAACGAGATGACATCCTCAGAGCAGAACACATTCCCTCCAGTGGTCAACATTTAGATAAGCAGGGATTAACCCCAGACAAACAAGGCCCCAGTCAAGGAGACACCAAGGGCAAAACCACCACCACTACCAATACTGACAGGGCAAAATACTGTATATAAACAGGGAGAGAACCTCACACCCAGCAGCACCGGTGATGTTACCTAGTTAGGTAATGAAACATCTGCAAGCAAACAATTAGGGACGGAGTTTAAGACAATACAGTACTCTCCAGTCTCAGGAAGATGGAGCAGCCCAGGGGTGAATACTCTGATTGCCTTAATCCACCCGTTTCTGCCAGTGCAAGACACCGATGGAAAGCTACATCCCTGCTAAATAGAACCACAATAGAGGGCATACAAAATCCTGCCACTAGCAACTTAGCCAGATGTTATTTGGAAAGAGAAACAGTAGATTCTTGCTTCAGCCAAGGGGAAAGCCCCCAAAGCTGTGCCCTTCAGACACAGATGCCAACACAGGACCCAGCCTGGCTCCACTTGCCCATGTGGCACCAAGAGCGAGGCTTTGGCATCCGGCAGCAAAGAGATTAAAGCTGGTATCAGATTCTCTCCGGCTTGCCAGGGCTGTAGATGATGATTTATTAGGTTTGATTTCATGTCCTTTAAACCTATAATGTGTCAAATAAAGTGAAGTGGGCTTACGGTGGCAGATCCATTTCACTGGGGCCCTGTTAATCCACCACTTTTCCTTCCAGCCAGCCTCCACTGTCACCCCAGCCATGATGTCCCCCAAAATCACATGACCATTATTAACATGTCTCTCCCCCCCTCCCGAATTTGGTGAAGTCATCTAGAATGAAAAAAAAGGGGAAGTACATCTTGTGAGCCGGTACAGATCAATAACCTATCGAGGTTCTGTTTAGGAGCCAGAAAGGCCGTGGAGCATCAGGGCATGGTCTGCGGGCCCATCTCTGCCTCCTTCCTCTTAACACCCTCTTGGGGGTCTTGGCATCATTTGTGCCCACCTACCAGCCCCTCCCTCCTTCCGATGGCAGCTGGCTGTAATATGGCTGGCATTCCTCCTGACAACAGTCTCCACATCATGAGTTCAAACTTTTAATTATGTTTCATTATCATTCCTGATGGCTGTCAATCAGCCCTTGACAAATGGGGAGGGGAGGAGGTAAGCTGTCAAGCAGGATTAAAGCAGGCTTTCAAGATGGGGGAGAAAGACAATAGGATGCCTCCAGAATGGTTAAGTCCTAATCGCTTCCCCAAAATACTTTTTGTTTAATAAATAGTTTGGGTTCGTATCAGAAACAGGCTTTCTTCCAATCTGATGGAGGCAGCAACTTTGGCAGCCTCTCCAGGTAACAATCTGCAGGCAGATCCTTCCAGATTGCACCCTGGAATCCTTGACAGAAGTTCTCAGCTTTCCACAAGGATTCCCGGTTGGCTGTTTACACCCAAGAAGGCGCAAAATCAGCAGGAGAAATTCTGTCACTCTGACCCCTCCCCAGCTCTTCTTCCTGTGCAAATTTTCTCTTTCCCTTCTTTATTCCAAAAGCAAAAATCAATAATGATTGTGCTTTTTCAGTACAAATATTAATGCCATAACAGAAGCTAAGTACTAGTGGGGGAGTGGAGCAGGAGGGGGGAGGAAGGAGAAAGAAGAGGGGGAGTAAAAGAAGGAGGAGGAGGAGGAGGAGGGAAAAAATTGCACAGAAAGAGTGATATCTTTTACCCCCTTTCCCTTCAAAATCCACTTTCTTGTTAACTATTCAGTTCTTTGCACATAGGCTTTTAACCCAGGGGAGCTTCCCTTACAGAGGATTGCCTATCTTGGTGAAGCCCAACAGGGCTTCCTAAAAGATCATCATCATCATCATCATCATCATCATCATCATCATCATCATCATCATCATCGTTAGAACAAAATCACCTTTAAACCAATCACCTCCCCCCCCCTTTCCACTTGCACTGCTGCCCCTCGCAGCTCTGGAGCAGTAAAAGTGCCAGAGATGATATAACATGCATATTTAACCTTCCAGAGTCACGAATGTTTTTAATCATGAGCATGCAAAACCACCCACCCTCCCTCCGGTCCACGGAAAAACCTCTTTCCACAGAACTGGTCCCTGGAGTCCCAAAGGTTGGGGACCTCTGTAAATCTAGTCCATCCGTCCTGACTGATTGTCCCTTTGGCCCCAAAGGACCCAATTCACCCTCCCTGGAAGCCCTGCCAGGTTAGCCAAGCGCCCTTCTTGGACCCTCTCTCTCTCCCCCCCTCTCTTCCCCATAAATACGCAGAGTTCATCCATTAATCAGCATTTCCCCACCGGCAAGTCAATAAGGACAGATAACGGCCTCCAACATTTAGCTGGTGCTCTTATCTCTTAAGCAGGACCCATGGATTTTCCAACCGATGGATCAAACACCGGGGAGCTGGGCGAGAGCGGGGAGGGGGGGAGTTGTTTGTTTGTTTTGTTTTTAAAGACGCAACATCGATTTTATTCAGTAGGGCAAGATTCCGCCCTGGCCACGTGTGTGTTTTGCGTCCGATGATGAAGAAACAACAAATAATCCGTTAAATAATCGGCCATCTTCCCCACGCCCTCCACTGTCCCCCCCTCCCCGGCCTTCGGTACAACGCTGCGCTCTTATTGAGTGGGTCAGATGTTCTGCTGATTAAAAATTGATCCATTTCAAAATCTAATCAAGAGAATAGGATTCTTTCATATGTTATCAAGGGGGCTGCTGACAACCACTGAAAGCAAAATAAAAAATAAATAAAAAATAAAAAGCCCATACAAGATCCACACGGACCCAAAAAAGGGGGGCAGCACCCCAATCACCCCATTATTAACTCCTGGACTTCAGTGACCCGGTTCAGCCGGAGATTGACAAGTGGAAATTATGCACCAGCTGAGAACAGGCGCCTTGAGTGCAGCCTTTGCAGGCTAAAACCAGAATCTCAGATGCCTTCGCCCCTCAGAGAATCTGGTACATGATGTGTTACCAGCCTCAGCTCGGCCCACATGGAGCAATATTGCCCAACCTTAGCAAGTTTAAGATGTGTGTACTTCAACTCCCAGAATCCCCCAGCCAGACATGATTGGAAAACACAGGCCTCGGGGCTCCAAAACCCAAGCTCACCTTCTACTTTGGCTCTCAGCTCAGCGCCCAAATAAAACGAGTTAAAAAAAAGGTCAGGGACAGCATCCAAACTTACCCACTTGCGCAACTCTGTGTAAAGCCAAAAGCTCCTGGTGCTTTTTTGGAAGCCGCACAGCCCTGGTTGACCCCCATCTTCCCCCTAGAAGCCCTCGCAACTTCTTAGTCTGGCCTATGAGCCCTTAGGCTTCCTGGGGTCTCCATTCAGAGGTGAGAGGATCTGCTTAGCCCTTTCGGGGATCAGCCAATTGCTGCCTGCGCCTCCAGATAAGAGGAAATCCGAGATCTCAAACCAGAAGCAAATACAAATTAGGTTGGATGGGAACTGAAATAGAGTCTGAACTGGGTTGGAACAGAGCAGAATTATTATTTTTTTCAGTCCCAAAATGATGCCCTCAGTTCTTCTAAGCAAGCATCCATCCTTAGTTCTCTTATCTCCATCCATCTCTCCCACCTCCCCAATTTGATTCATTTCAACAACCTCTTTGAGAAAAGGAAGGCTAGCTTCTTACGGTTGCTAAAACACCAGGAGTCAGAAAGTCTGGCTGATTTAATGCAGAACGCCCAGAAATCTATCAATATCCATCCAATATTCCTTCATTTAGAGTCTGGCGGTTCTTCTCCTTTCCGCTGCCCACCCCACCCCTCCTGCCTTCCCATACCAGCACCCCAACACTTGCCAGCTCCTTTGTAGAAACGGTTGGGCTGCAAATACAGCAAGATGTGCCAGCCACACTCTTTTGCGGGGAGCTCCAGGTTTATTCCTTTCCGTGGAGACAGCCCAGCAGTTCATCCAGGCAAACCAGTCTGGGGAAAAGATGCCCGCCTCATGCCCGCCTCGAGCTTCCACAACCAGAAGACTCTGCTTCAAAGACTGGGGTCAGAGTTCAGCTGGAGGCCTGAAGTGGCGAGAGCAAGGGACCCCAGCATTGCTCCCTTTGGTGAGAACCAAGTCAAATCTTTGGGCCTAAATGCTGCCTTGGAACTGCGCTATCCCGGAGGCCTTCTTTCGTCTTGTCCACTGGAAAGGGAAGAAGGCCAAAGCATGGATTCTAAGTTCCTATCTTTGACCCCAAAGTAATGCTGAGCAGTCTGCTCTCTTTCATAAAAGATCTGAGGTACAAATTGGAAAGCCTGGCTCGCTAAACCCCCCACCATGGGTGGCCTCTTGAGCTGCAAAGAGCAAGGAGCAAGCAAACAAAGGACATTCCTTTACATTAAAGCAAACCCTGGTTTGGTTAGTAGGTCTCCACGAGGCCTGTGCAAAACCTCCCGCTTTTGATGCAAGTCAGGTGCAAAAGGCCCTCCTCCCAGTCTCCTTTCTGCTTGCATAGAGAGCGCTATCATTAGACACTCTCTTTTGAAGCACAACGTCTGTAGCCTCCTGGAGAGGAGCAAGTTCATTACCCAGAAAGCAGTCAGCAAGTCTACCCATTCCAGCACCCCGGTTCCCTTTGCGTCATTCTTCGGCTCCCTGACAAAGGCCTGATCTCTTTTCCCCTAGAACAGGGGTAGGCAACCTTGGCTCTTATATGACTCATGGACTTCATAGCTCCATAGCTGGCTCAGGAATTCTGGGAGTTGAAGTCATAAAAGAGCCAAGGTTGCCTACCCCTGCCCTAGAAGAGCAGAGATGGAAATAAAATTTAAAAGGCATGGGGACCCCGACAATGCCAAAAGTGAAAATAAACTTTCTGATAGTCTTTGCATTGTTAATCTAAGGCAGGGCTTCTCAATCTTGCGGACTTCAACTCCAGAATGATATCCGCCAAGAAAGAATAAATGTAGATTAGGGCCACTTTCATGCCTGTTTAGACGAAGGCAGCTCTGCGGGAGAACCCAGCTTTTGTAACGGAGCAGATCTGAAAGTATGACTGTTGTTATTTCCCCTTTCTAATCTATGGACTTCAGACCAGCCTTGATGTGCCTGGCTTGCTAGCAGTCCTCCATCCAGCTTTATACTGAGCTATCCATGGTCCTGACCAGCCACTTCCTTGTGGGGAGACACATTTCTAAAAATAAATACTCCAACACACCACTGTCTGTATAGAACAAAGGAGCTGAATATTATGTCAGGCCCCACATGCAACACTACTTAAAAACCTGGTTATGCTAGTCATAATTAAGGGCAGCGAGTTCTGTTTGGAAGCCATTTAACATTTCAGTTTTGTTCTTTTTCCAGTTAGGGTGGTCACATTTTCAGAACCCTTCACAGATGGCAAAGAAAGTCAGCTTAATAGAAACCCACAATCCCAGTCCGTATTCCTTCTAGACACTCACCCATCCCCATAACCCGGTCTGCTTGATGGAATCTGTTGAACAGACTTTCTTTTATTCCCCCAACAGCCAACAAAATCTTCCCACTATTGGGGAAATAAAAGAAATTAATCAATTCATTGCAATTAATTCAGGAAAGGCCATAAAACACAACCACGTAGAACTTTGACACCATGAAAAAAAAAGGTGTCTGGGATGAACCATCTCCAAAAGAACAATAAATGTCTACATAAATAGAACTTTCTAGCCTGTAGCTCAGAGTTTTTTCAGCCTTAGGCCGTTCAGTCATATGGACAAATACATAAATAAATCTGCAGCTCTTCTTTATTTTCACACCTGATATATGCATTGATGCCCTTCAAAACAAGCCTACACTCACACAACTGGGTTGCGTATACAAAACCAAGCGGAGACTTAAACAAGCTCTGCTTTCACTGCCCAGCTTGGCTATTCTGCATGGACTGGATGGACTTTGGGGGGAAACTGCTCGACCTGCCAATTTGACAGTTTAATATTGTCCCTAATAAATGTCAACGACCCATTTTTCCTGTCACTGTCTAATGAAAATATCACACCAATTTGGATGCTGAAGAACAGGGTGGGTTTTTGCTCCTGGATGAAAATCAGATATGCTTATATGATAGTGTGAGATGACAAGGAAGACAGCCCTAACTCGATCGAGGGACAAGAACAGCGTCTGAGAAGGAAATTACTGCTAAGCTGGGGGACACAGGCAGGCACAGCCAAGAAAACTTTCTTCGGTGTTACTACGCTGAAGGTTCGCAGTTTCTGAAAAAAAATCTAAGTAACTATGCATCCGTGCAAAAGTTAGCCTGAATTTTAATCCTTAATACTTTTTGAAATGTAGGGAACAGTTGGGATGGCTTTGTTGTGGGTCATGTATGATGGCACTCGGTCACCAAAGATACCAAGCCGGCCTCTAGGCCAACCCTTTCATGCTGATTTCTGAGAAGTTTAACTACAGCTCAGCACACATTCAAAAATCGACACAGAAGCTTGTGAAGAAGGTGTCAGCCTGCCCAGGCCAAGAGAGAGAGAGAGGGATTTCAAGAATGCTGCTGAGGGCTCTTCTTTAACTGATCTCCAGAGGAGAAGCAAATGGGGGCCACTTGTTGGAAAACTGAGTCTGATGGGTGCCATCAGCTGTCAAAACTCCCTGGGTGACTCTAGGACAGCCTACTCAACTCCCAGGTGTGTTGTGGAGCAAAAACAGAGAAAGCATCTTGTACACCAGGAATGTCCAACCTTGGAATTTTATGACTTGTGGACTTCAGCTCCAGAATTCCCCAGCCAGCATAGCACAGCTGGCTGGGGAATTCTGGGAGCTGAAATCCACAGGTCTTCAAGTGGCCAAGGTTGGACACTCCTCTTGTAGACTGCCTTAAAGTCCCAAACGAAAGACAGGAAATAACATCAATATTTATATACTAATTGTGGGCTGCCCAGATTGTTGGTTCGGAGATGGGCAGCCATGAAAAATTTGAAAGAAAAATACGTTAAATGATCTTTTAAAACTGCCAGTCTCGATGATCTGAAATAAAGCTTTGCTGCCTGTCTGACACCGTGGAGCAGGAAGCTGTTCCTAGAATAGCAGCCTTCTCCCATGTCTGCTGCTTTCCAGATGCATTGGGGACTACAATTCCCAGGATTCCTAGGAACATTGGCGATGGAATTCTGGGAGTTGGTTGCCTAACATATCTAGAGGTTGGGGAAGGATTCCACAGAGGCTGTAGTAAAAATGATGAATTCCAGTCTTGCCTGATCCACAAATTTCCTTCCTTACTTCTCCACCTCTCCAAACGATACTTGAAGAAAAGGCAAGTTATCCACAACCACACACACAGAGACCCACAATTTAGAGGGGGGGGAAAAAAAATCACATACCATTTAAAGCCTCTCCTCGAAGGCTTTGCTAATCAAACAGCCAAATCTTTCATAAGCAACCAATCCCGGGTGAGCAATTAAATATTTCCCCTTTTAAAACACTGCTGCAGCATCGGGATGGCCTGTGCTGCCCCCCCATCCTTCTCCACCACCACCACCACCACCGCTGAAAAAACTTTGCAAAATTCACTTGATAAATTAATTGGGGGAGGGAAAAGAAGATGGTGTTTTTTTAAGAACTTTGTTCTTTCTTTTTTTAATTACAGAATCCACAATGCCTGAATAATGTTTAATAAGAACTATGCAAAATTCCTAACAGCATTACAACACCACACAAAAGAATTAACCTGCTTACTGTGAAAAGCTGCATATTTAATTAAGAACAGAGAGTTCAAAACTACCCAGAGACATCCAAAGTACTTTTGCCGGAGGAGGCAAATTACATGCTTCCAGGCTGCTAACAGCATTCTGGCACACGGCCCTCCCCCGATAGACCCCATTAAGTGACAGCGGACGGGAGACATCAGCTGCCTTTCAACAGGCAAGCAGGAAAGGGGGCTCACGCGGAGGGTAGCTGGGAAAGGGGGGAGGGAAACAGCCCCCTTGTTGATAGGAGCAATAATTAAAGAATAATGTTAATTAACTGCTTTTTATAGGAATAAAAAGTACGGCGGCAGGGGAAATGGCGCCAGCCGCTGTGTGCTGCCAAGGAAAATGGCAAGCCCCCCCCCCTTGGTAAAAGCAGCCCCCCTGAACCTGCCCTGTAAAACACAGCGCAGGTTTTGCTAATCAGTTATTTACTGCGGAAGGATCACAAGAGAAGAAATCTAATTATTGGGGGAGGAAGAGGAGGAGGAGGAGGAAGAAGAAGAGCATTGTCTCCCTCTTTGCAGCAATAAGAGACCATGCTTTGACTTCATCAAGGGCCAGGCTCCCAGTAGGTCAGTTGGAGGTGATTTGGGGAGGGGGCAGCAATCAGAAGGAATGTTCACCTAGGACCTAGGTGGTGGGTGAGCCAAGGGCTGTGAAGCAGAAGGCTCTAAGCACAAGTTGTATTTTAACACCGGTTCTGGTTTTGCGCTGCCGTTGTATGGCTCAGGGATATCTGCCTGCTCTGTTTTTCGCTCTGGATAACCAAAGCTAAATGGCCTCAGTTGGCCTTATCTGTGCAATGGACTCATGCACAGAAAGAGAGAAGCCCTCCCCCCAGGGCACAGCTTGCCTAACTGGGGGCTGGAAGTAGAAAGCTTCAAGTCACTCGGCTTCCTCCCAACCCAAAGCAGGAACTATGGTCCCTGCGTTGAGGAATGGGGCACTCGAGCGGATAAAAGAAAGTTCAGGAAGAAAAAAAAAAGTCCCTTTAAGAGCAACGTGTGCCTTTTCCCAAGCAATAAGCCTACTTATCGCTTTTTTAAGACAGTCTTTCTCAATTGCTGGCTGGGGAATTCTGGGAGTTGAAGTCCACCCATCCTCAAGTGGCCAGGCTTGAGAAAGACTGCATTAGGGTAATATTTACGCAGGCGACCGCTCGGCTATTTACTTTTTTTAAGGAATCGGTGTCACAGAAGTGCTGGCAAGCCCCCCCCCCCGCCGTGTCTGGCAATTAATATTAAAGCAGCCCCTGCATTTGCTGTGAGTCAGTTAAACTGCAGCGAAATCGATACGCCAGATTCCTCTTGGTGCTTTGGGGAAATCATTAAATGTTACACCAAACGAGTAAAAACACACAGACAACAAAACCCAATAATTATCCAGCGAAGCAGTATTCAAAACGGTACAGCTTTGTCAACTAAGAAACAAAGAAATGATTATTTAGCTGGGCTCTTTGGCGCAAACACAGAATGCGGTACAGAAAATCTTCTAGCTGAGATATTGGGGGGGGACTTCGTACTGTAGCAAAAAATATATAATAATTTCACTGAAAAGACTTAAGCCAACTTTGGGTTGACGTACCCTCTTTCGGCGAGCTCTTTTCACAGCCTACCTTTTATCAGCCTTGAGGGCTAGCAACTTGAGGATTTCAGCACCAACAGAAAGGAGTGAGTTGAAAGGTTCAGAATGAAATTCTTCACTCAGAATCATACACATGTACATATACATGTAAGAATTCCATTGGTATGATTTAAGCAAACTTTGGGTTGCGGGATCATATTTCTGGAAGTTTTCACAGCCTGCTCTTTATCAGCCTTGAGGACTAGCAACTTGACTGTTTCAATGTTAAGAAAAACGAGCAGGTTGAAATGTTCAGCACAAAACAAAATCCTGCACTGATATATTCTGCGAGTGTGCAGACTACAGAATGCTTTGTAATATCCAGGAAAGGAAAAAAAAATAGAATATGAGTGTTGGTGACAAAAAAGAGAAATAGATTTGATTGGCATATAGTCACAAATCTCTGCTGAAGAAGACAAGCATTCTCTTACCTTAGATTCATTTTGCAACAAGTAACCATCCGAGGAGCACAACAGCCATGGATAAAACAAATATCATGTTTGTTTGCAACCAACAAGAAGGGGAGGGGAAACAGTTTAAAAAACAAAATAAGGACGAAAGTAACCCATCAGGAGAATTTCCTGGGAGATTAACAGCTAAATGCTATGGAAAAGCATTGCTCTGACTAAAAGTTTCATCCTTCTCCACACAAAGTCAGCCCTCCAAAAGCCGAGGAGTTTGTTTAAATATCTCTAAGACCTCAATCACCAGGTCTGTTTTAAAAATAATTTACTATGATTAGCAAGCCTTCCCTTTAAGAAGCAGCTCTGGAGCTCTCCATCCACCCCCCCTTTCTCTGCCAATGTTATGATTATAGATGAAAAACAGAGATCAGTCATGCAGTTTAATCAGTTAATACTTATTTTCAGCTCACTGCCTCCACCCACCCAAGGGATTCCTGGCAGCTAACAATATATTTAGTGTGAACAGCAAAAACGAAAGGAAAACAAAATAATAGCTGAAATTTATATAACTTCCCTGACACCATGCAAATTATTATTTTTGAAAAAGCACGTTATTTTGATATTCAAGTATAATTATTTCAGTTCAAAACTCCCACAGTTGTCCATGCACTAGACAAACATTCAGCTGGGTGAGGAAGGAATAAATAGGGGACTTTCTGATTTCCATGAAGGCCCATTTGCAACACGGGAAAGCAGGGCCTGTCCCTAAAACACCCCGTTGCAGAGGCCAAGGCTGGTGAAATAGGAGTGTGTCTAAGGAGAGGAAGCCCCCCGAAGTACACAGCTTCAAGGATTTTAGGGTCTCTTTGGATCAAATTTGCTTTAAGTTTGCTGTTTTAATCAACCTAGGCTTCCTGACAGATAGAACAATTAATCAATGGAACAGAAGTTGCCTCCAGAAGTTGTGGGTGCTCCATCACTGAAGGTTTTTAAGAAAAGACTGGACAGCCACTTGTCTGAAATGGTCTAGGGCAGTGGGCACCAAAGACCAGTTCTGTGGAGACAGGTTTTTCCACAGATCGGAGGGGATGTGGTTTCATGTGATGGACCTACACTTGTTTGCACGGCATGCTACGGACCGGTGTCGGTCCATAGATTGGGGGTTGGGGACACCTGGTATAGGATCTCCTGCCTTGGACTAGAAGACCTCCAAGGTCCCTTCCAGCTATATTCTAATTAAAATTGGAGAACATTAAGTCTGACTAAGGAGAATAGAAGTTCTGCTCAGCATTTTCAGAGAGGCCAAGTCTAGCTGATGATGTTGGGCCCAGCTTCTCCCAACCTCCTTTGATCACTTCAGCTAGACAAACTCACTCCCTTTCTTCCCCAGGCCACCCTACCCCAATCCCACCTCTGTGGTGCGCACACAATTAATTAATTGCTTTATTAATTAGGAGAATCACCCCTCTCCGGGCTGCGATTGGGGTCATCTGTTTCCAAAGAAAGAACACTCTGCACTAAAGATAAAACTCAGCATCTTTGCTAGCAGTCTTGTCTGACAGAATCTCAATTACGCAGACCGCAAAGAGGAAGAAGGAGCATCCAGGGGAAGGGACGGCGAGAAAAAGACGTTGGTTCCTCGGCTCCATGTCAATCGCTCCCAACCCCTAATGGAGGAAAGAAGTTTGGGGAGAAGGAAAGAGGGCAACCCTTCGGCAGCACCCCTTTCCCACAACGTATTGTTCCGGAATGCGTTTTCCTGTCCTCCTGCAGGGCCTAAACAGCTGGCACCCACGGTATTGCTCTATGTCAGTGTAAAGATGTTGCCAGCCAAGTCAGCACATTCAAGGGATATCGTGGGCCATCCTGGCTGAAGGACAACCAGCTGGATTTCCAGGTAACATCTCCCTCAAGTTCTGCTCCACCCTTGGGACTTAGAGAGCTGTTCAAACAGTTTTCTTGGCTTTTTCTGGGAGGTTCCCCCCCCAACTTCTCTGTCTAGCCATCAGCTCTTCTAAGAAGCAAACACGTCTGACCTTGTTTAGCTTCAGGATCAGCCAAGGTCAACCAAGCCCTGCCACAACCAAAGAGGACCCCAGCAAGCTCAACCAGACATCGCCACAACCCAGGATCAGGCTGTTCTTAAAGATCTCAGTGAGACTGTACCTTCTTGCTCCCATCCCTGTGTTTGAGACGAAGAGAGAGGAAGATATTTCTGATGTTTTCCTGCAAGTGCCTTTGGCTGGAAAAAGAGACTTCTGGAACTTTGGGGCAGGAATAGCTTGAAACCCACAGGGCAAGGAATGGAATTAACCTATTAGGATCTGGAAGATCAGCCTCCACATGCTGCAACATTTTGTTACAGTACTGTTACTTTTATAACAGTAGAAGACCAGCAAAGATCTCATTAAACTTTTGTTAGCCCTGCGCTCAAGATAAGCTTAGAAGGTAAAGTGCACTTATTCCCAAGTGACAGTGGAACACCAAAGTACTGAATTGCCCAAGGACCTGTAGAACAGACTCAGAAAATAAATCCTTCAGTCTCTCGATGGGATGTCTACAAAAAAATCTGTAATAGATTAACTCCGGCATAAGGAACGTCAAAACTCACTCCCTCACTCTTCATTTCAAGTTATGTTCCCCACCAGTTTCTCCAAGCTAATGGAATACAATCATTTAATCACTACTACTATTGAGAATCAAGAATGTTGACACTTGGTTAAACGGTAGCACATTATAATAAGTCAACCTGTCATGACATGTAATAGATGCCTCACCTAGCCGATACGTATGTAAAATTCATGCACTCTGGAATATCACGCAGAGATAATATTTTAATCAGCACCCCGCTTCCAAGCTGCGAAAAAGATGGGCTCAAACGCTCTCCAAACGCTCTCACCATTTGGAGTTGAGCTCCAACTATTCCAAAATCCAAAGGGTAAAACAACAATGTAAACATTGGGGGAGAGGGAAGAATGGAAAAGGCAGGTATCTCACCATGAAAGCTGAGGGGGAACCTGAATTAAGCAGAATCTCTCTGCAGAGAAGAGCTGTCTCTTGAAACTCCAGGAAAAGGGGGCTGCTCTTATTACCCCAGTGTGGTAAGTCCTTTGGCTCAGGAATCTCCAATTAAAACGGGTCAGAGGTCAAGCCAAGGAAAAGGCCCAAGGCCACAGAGACATTAGCTGCTGGTGAAACAATATTTAATTCTCAGACTATCTATTCCTGCCTAGAGGGAGAAGGGAAGGAAAGAGGAATCAGAGAACGGAGGAGTAAATACGCCAGAAAGTAATCAAATTGAGCTGTTGTCCTGCACACAGCCCCCCCCCAATTGCTTCAAGAGATTATCAGAAGATTATCAGAAGGGAATGTGACTCTAACAGGAAAAGGATCCTAATCTGTTCTGGGCTACTGACTGATTATGATGGAAACATACCTGCAGGGCACCTGGGAAAGAACTGTTCATGGCGAGACTGGGATGCTTCCTAAAAGCTGGTTGAGCCAGCTTGGGTTGAAAATACGGTCCCCAGCTGCCCCTCACTGACATTTCACTGACCCCCCAGCACAATACAAGCTTTGCAACCAGGGTGCCACAAACCTGTGTTGCTATACTGTCATTTTTTTTAATGGATACAGTTCCCCTTGCATTGAAAACACAACTGTTTTCCCCCAAACAGTCTGCTTTCTACTTGGAACTACAAAACCCGGCATCTCTGTGTAGTCAGGTTTTTTTAAAAAAATAACCCTTTGCCCCTTCCTTGTTGACAAAAGCAAAATAAACCACTGACAAACGTTCAAAATGTTGGATACACATTGCCAACCTTTAAAAAGACATATTTAAAAAAGCTAAGAGGAAGAAAAATGTGAAGTCATAAATCTGGTTGTGTGACTATCAGGAAACAGAGCAGGAAAGACTCCATTAGTAACGTTACCCTATTTAGATTGTTTCTTAAATGAAATATGCCCAGTGTCATCCCAGAGAGGAATTTTATCTATCCTCATTTCCGAGAACATGTGCTGTACAAATGCAGCCTGATCAAAGCGATCAGATTATCAGCTTGTTATTACGGGGACCTGCAATTTGTCAAGATTGTCTACCCTTGGCCAACATCCTCCGTATGCTTTCTTTAAAAGAAAAACTTTGTTAACGAATAATGTCTCTATTTTGGATCTTCCTAACAGAAGAACACGGTGGGAAATGCCTGGGACGAAATCAATCACACACAAGCCCTGAGGCCATCCGAAGACTGACAAAGGGCCAGCCAAGCCAACCCAACTGCCAGGAAGGCTCCCTTGCCCCAGGCCACCTCCGCAAAAGCCGAAGACCTGTACCCGACCTGGGACATCCTACGCAAGCCTCGGGGCCTCCTGCCAGTCCAGGCACCACAAGTAAAAGCCGGGAGAGGTCCTGCCAGTTTCAAAGTCCTCAGGAATCTGAAGGCTCTGCTCTTTGGTGCCAGAGGTGCGTCCTCTGAACGTGCAGGGGGGGGGGGGAGAGATCGAAGCAGATGCAACGGCTACTTTGGGGGAGAGCCTCAGCCTTGTGAAAACAGGTCAGCCCACCGAAGAGGGAAGTTGCTGGCTCTTCAGAAAAGAGCAGAAACGGGCAAGCGGGGTGCGGAGCCTCCAAGCCGCTGGCTGTGCACCTCGGCGGGGGCCTGTCCGGCTGGCCCTCCCGAAAGCCCGGAGGGAGGGAGAAGGGTCGGGGGGGGGAGGGAGGGTCTCGGGGTGCTCCGCTTCCCCCTCCCACCCGGCAGCCAAGCCCGCGAAGCTCAGGGGCAGCGCCGGTCGTTCCCCGTCCCCAGAAGGCGCCCCTAGACGCGGAGGCCCCGCAGGCGCTTCCCAAAGCCACGTCGGACCCTTCCGGGACCCCCACTTTTCCCCCCGGCCCCCCGAGAAGGCGCGGACCCCGGAGAGACGCGAAAGTTGCAGCCGCCGCCTGGATCCCCCGCCGCCGGCTCCGGGAGGGAAGCGGGGAAGCGGCGGCGGCGGCGGCGGCGACTCGCGCGACCCTTTCCGGCCGCTGCTCCCCCCCCCGGCCACCCCCGGGGCGCCGCCGAGGGCAAGCCCGGCGCCCCGGCCGGAGAGGCTGCCCCAACTCCGCGCCCGTCACCTGCGCCGCCCGGAGAAGTTGCGCGCCGGCGGGCGGGGCGCGGGGGCGCCGCGGGCTGGAGGCGGCCGAGCCGGGCGCGATCGGCGCGGGCGGCGGAGTCGGCTGGAGCCCGGGGCTGCCCGGCGGCGGCGCCTCCATCCAGCCGGCCGCGCTCGGGCTGCGGGGCGCGCGGTCCTCTCCGCCTCCCTCCCTCCCTCGCCCGCCGCGATCCGCCGGCGAACCGAACAAAGAGCGGCGGCGGCAACGGGCATCCCTCCCCGCTCCCTCCCTCGCTCCCTCCCTCCCGGGGGAAGGGGGAGGAGGAGGAGGGAGCCTCCCCTCCCCCGCCCGCCCCCGAGGACGCCCCCCCCGCCGCGGGCGCTCACCTGGAGCCGGCCGAGCTCGGGCTGCCGCCAAGGCTGGACCGTCGATCCCGCGTCGGCGGCCATCTTGCGGGAGGGCGGAGAGGCAGCCCCGGACCCCGGCCGCCCTGCTGCGCCGGCCCTGTGTGCGCCCGGGCGGCGGCGGCGGCGGCGGCGGGGCGCGGGAGCCGGCGGGGAGCGCAGCCCGCCTCCAGCCCTGCCCGGCCGCCCGCCCGCCTCGGCCGCCTGCTGCCTCCTCCAGGACGCTGGGCGAAGCGCCGCTGCCCTGCAACAGCCGCGCCCCCGCCCGGGCCGGCCGCGAAGCAGGCGGGGGCGGGAGGGCGAGGACGGGGCGGCCGGATTCCGTCGGCCAGGCGGGAAGGGGGCGCCTCGCCCCGCGCGCCCCTCCGGGAGCCGGGCGTTGCCGGGCGGGGACGTTGGAGGGGGCGCCGCTCGAGACCCTCTAAGCGGGCTTTCCGCCCCTGCTCGGGAGAGGAGCTGCCCCCCTCCTCCCGGCTTCGGGGGTCCCGCGGAAGAAGTTAGCCAGGGTGGCGCTGATTTGGGGCGGGGGGCGCAGAAAGCCAAACGCCAGGCCTCCTCGGGGCTTTTCACCTTCCAGGTGTGCAGAGAGTTGTCAAGAAGCGCCCGGGCGCACGGAGACACCCCCCTTTCCTCCAGGGGTGCGGAGGGTGCAGGGCCGGCTGGGCGATTCCGAGAGTTGAGCTCCACCCTGCTTAAAGCCGCCAAGGCTGAGAAAGGCTGCGCTAAGCCCGCCAAGCGGTTGACTCGCTAGACCTTTGCCAGATGTGCAAGCGCTGCCATTGGCTTACCACACTCAACCCTCTTCAGTCGATTCCGGGGTCTGGGGAAACCACGGTTAAGCAACCTGGCTTGGGACGAGGAGCCTAAAAGGACGAAGGTAGCCTGGGTTGGCCTAACCTAAAGCTTTGGGGCCGGGGCTCTCCTGAGCTCCGAGGGGTTGAGGATGGGGCCTGGGTGGCGTCCTCCTCCTCCTGCTCCTGATACCGCTGCTAATGCTGCTTCCTCTCCGGAAAGAGAGCCACACTGGACTCCGATCAAAGGATTCCCCCCGGGGGCTCTGTGAGACACATTATCTCAAGGAGCTTTAAAATTCCTTCCTCCGAGGATTATTAAATGATTTAAGTCTGTTTTGCTTTTTCGCATGCTCATGAATAATTGATGCTGTTGCTTGTTAACGTCCAAACCTATTAGGGCAGGTGATTTACTTTAGGCTCAGCTCACCTCCGCCAGGAGGTTCTCCTCTCCCCCCCCCCCGCCCCACATTCATAACTGGCGCTGATATTTTAACAGATTGGCCGGGGTGGGCAGGGAGGGAGGTGGGCGCCTTGGCAGAAAGCGCTCTCTGGTGGCAGCAGAGGAGCAACGCCGGGGGAATCCGTAAGTAAGAGGAAGTAGCCCAGGGACAAAGGAGATGATGGGGTCCACTCCACGGGGGCCCCGCCTGGGGGCACAGGCGTGCCGGGCAAAGGACGGGCAGATCTGAGTGTGCCACTGCTTAGCCTAGGAGGGCCTAAAGAAGCCGGGCGACTGTGGGGTCCCTGGTGCTCTCTGAGCTCGGTTGTTTTCGTGCAGACGTTTCATGACCCTACTAGATAACATCATCCGTGCTACTAGGTACTAGTGTAATCAGCAATTGTATTAATGATATTACCTGGTTTAGTCACGAAGATGGCCACTTGAAGATGGTGAACTTCAGCTCCCAGAATTCCCCAGCCAGCCACACTTGTTCAAATGGCTAAGAATGGCGACAACCGTTCCCGTATTGCCACTCCTTCTTATGCCTAGAGATCTCTTCCCCCCCCCCATCTTCCCTCATTCCCGAGAATGCTTTGGGAGGGGGCGAGAATTTCTTTGCAGGTCAGAAAGGAAGAAACAAAAGCTTCTCCCCTGTCTCTCTTGCAGGAGACGATCTCTGCTTTTGCACGCAAATGGAATCTAATCAGGCCTAGCTGTTAAATCAGGTCTACCTTCACCCCTCCACTGCTCCCCCGTGCACACACGGAGACCTAGAGAACCCCCAGGCTCTCACACAGCGGATCGGATCAGAAGATGGCAGCCAGGAGCCCAACGGGGTAATCAAAAAGCAGGGAGCTCTCTGTTCTGTACTTTGGGTTTGATTGGCAGGACGTTTGCAGCTGGCTCTGCTTGCCAAAGACGCCATTTCCTGGGGCTTGCTGTTTCAGGAGAACAACCGAGACTTGGGGAAGATTGCTAAGGAGCAGGCTCACCCCCAGCTCAGTGTGTCTGCTCCTTCTGCCCCCAAATACCTGAGGTATGTCTTGATGAATATTTACACCATGACTCCAGCACAACGTCCCTTTGGCGTTCTTCCTCCAATGTAAGACATGCCTTGCATTAGCAACTGCTCCGAGTAAGCCAACGGCTCTGGCTGAACCCCACCCCACCCCAGAGTTGCATGTGCGCCCCACTGTCTCTCTGTCTCCCAGAGGCTTTTTGGTTATTTGTTTTGTTAGATTTATATGCTGCTCATCTCACCGTTGAGCAACATCGGGAGGCTCACAGTGCTACACGTAGCAAGATAAAACAATTTCAAGTTAAAAGCTTAACCTGAAAGTTAAAACATTAAAATAGGAGGCAGAGCGGATAAAAAGGACTGGTGCGTAGGTGGGGTGTAGGTGGGGTCTCTTCTTAATCTACTAGCTACCTCCAGAATGGGAGGCTCCCAGTGGGGCCCCAAGCCAGTTGTCAGAGCCAGGTTTCCGGACCCTTCCCGAAGGCCAAGCGTTTGCTGCAGGGTAGACCCTACTCCAAACACTTTGGAGGCTGATGGGCCCTGTTTAGAAATCAGGAGATGGTCAATTCTGCTTTAGGAGCAGAAGTCAGTCGCTCTCTCCTGGCCCTAGGAAGAAGGCAAGGGCAAACCGTTTCCAAAAATCTTGCCAAGGAATCACTGGGAGTCTCACTGCAAGGCACCAAAACAAATCAGATAAATGCCCTCGGGATTCATCCTGTCCACCTCTTGTCATCTAAACATAATTTGGCAGCAGCTCTTTACCACATCAAAGGTTGGGCTGCTGGCATTTCTAGGGCCTTTTAATGTTTCCCTTTTAGATCCAGATTTTTCTGCAGTGCGGGGTCCAGGAAGCTTCCCGTCAAAAGTATTTTAACTTATTTTGTTCCAGCCCAAAGGCCCACTGAGGAACAAGGGAATGTTCACGCCATCTCAGGCTTTCCTTACCTGGAGATTCCGCTGTCGTCTTTTACATTGTAATATATGTTTTCTTTAAAATGAAAAAAAATCATTATCAGTAAACAAACCTACCAGCTAATGTACATAAGCAGCAAATTAAGTAGCCCCATGAATTTGTCGGATCTGTCTCACGAAGCACAAAGCCGTCAGCCTGGCCTAGTATCGATTTCTGCAAATATATATTATTTTACACTGTAAGTATCAGGAGCCTGCTGTCATTAATATGACAGTTAAATTTAAAATGCATTAGTTTAATAAAAATGCATAAAGCAGAATAGGACTGCATTAGTTGCCTGGCAAAATTCAATTTCATAAATATTAGCTCATGTTAAGAGGCATTGATTTCCTGGGAAATTGGATTGGTCAAAGGGAATTTATATTTCGTTGGAATGGGAATGTATCCATTTGCATGTGCACAGACACACACACAAACACACATGTGCTTCTAGGTACACACTAACATTTGCATGTGTGCTAGGTTAGTCAAAAGCATTCTCCTATAAAGCTCACGCACAGCAATATGTTATATAGTTAAAGAAGACAGAATGAAGCAAGAGCATTTTGAGGGGAATTACTTCTAGACTGGTTCTCCTAACCTACTCTAAGAAATCAATAGCAAAAAGGGGGGGGAAAGTGCAAGAATTATGCATAAGATATGCCACTCTATGGTGGGGTTTCACGGTAATCATTGCAGATTATGATCACTGTATTTGCCTTCAATGAGATGCACAATTAACCAATTCTGATCGTCTGTATAGGGACCTGATCTCATCCTTGTGAATTACATGACCAACTGGGATCTACTTTGTATGTAATTCCTGCCAGAAAAAAAAATATTGCATATGTATGTGTGCGTGTGTGTGTGTGTGTGTGTGTTTAAATTGTCTTTAACATCAACCACAGCAATAAAGTTAATATCTGGAGAAGCAACCCACCCACAGTGGAGACTGCATTCTCCTCTGGAGTCTCTTCCTTGCTTTAGGATCCCTTGAACTCTGATTCCAGCTGAAGATCCAGATGGAATCAGAGGCTTCCCTCATGCACACAGATGTATACAGAGAGCATAGCAACAGCTGGATTTTTAACAGCATCATCCCATGGTCCAGGAATTGGCAGCTGCAGACCCATCTGGGATCCATGTTGTACCGTTCCTTTTTCAGGACCAAAATGAATTCCGAGAGACAGCAGCTTCTTCCAGGAAATGAGGGTCGGGAATGGGGGACAAGCCGGACTTGGCTGTTATTACCTCTCTCTGGAGAAGCCACAGCTGGCCGCTTGCAAGGGGAGCCTGTTCCACGAGCCAACTCCCAGGAATACGTTTCCCAGGATTTAAACGGAGATTAAGTCAGGCCACATCAGAAGCGTTGTGAAGAGATTCCCAGTTTAGATAAATTCTTTCCACCATCGTGGTTTAAATGGTAAGCTACTTGGGGCAGGGGTCTCTCCCTCCTTTTCCCAAATGCACAATTATTCTGTTCATTAACATCATCCTTATTTGATTTTTCCCACCTGCGTAGGTGAATGCTCGAGGTGACAAGAGGAAAGAAAAATAGCAGGTAGGTCCAGTGGATAAATTCACCCCAAAGTGAGGAGGTAACAGCCCCCCCCCCCGAAATTGCAAAGCTGAACAGGCCCAGCAAGCCCAGCCGAAGAGGCAGGTCACCGAACAACAGAGACACCCAAGTAACAGCAAGAGAGTCAAATACCTCCCTGCTTTATCTGCAGAGGATGCTGTGTTTTACATGAAAAAAAGGCTTTCTAATTAATGGGCCAGCCCTCTTGTAAAAGGTTTGATTAACCCGCTTCCCCCCCCCATCCTCCCCCTCCATTTTGGTGTGTTCTGCTCCTTCCCTCTTTCTTTCTGGCAGGCCCGATAACATTCTTCTCTTTTACAGGAAAAGCGTGATTTATCCCCCCCTGCCACAGGAGAGGGAATTCTGTTATGGAGTCAGCCGGCAGAAAGCTAGCAAGGTTAATTAGTTTGCTTGATTTCCTGTTAATTTATCCACATGAAAGGGCTGACGGCAAGCACAAAAGGGGCCGGGTTTCCCGTTGCATGATAGAAAGCCTGAGAACCAGGGCCAGGCAAACAGAACAGCGGGCCTAGCAAGGGAGGACTCCAGTGTCACCAAACACGGCTTGCATCTCACTAAACACACACACACACACACACACATAGAGTGCCTGTCAGGGCATAAGATCTATGGAAGTGTTGCAACCAAAAGAAATTCACCTGCTTTGAGCAAACCTTGCTCCTCAGCTTCAGAGAAAGACCCCTTTGAACACAAGGCCCTTTCAAAGAGGAAGAGAATCAACCCCAGGGTTACCGAGAACATACGTCCCATCACAAAGCCCAAAGCCAAAAAGGTGGTAGAACTGGCCGTGACTCATTTAACAACAGCTTTGCTTAGAAATGGAAGAAGGGCCCTCTGGATCCCTGAGAACCCTTTTTCCAAGAGGAATTCCTCCAGTTTAGATCGCCAACTCACTGGGATTAGGATCCTTTGACTTGGGCCTTCTGATCAGCAAGGTGTGGACCTCATTTAGCTGCCACTTCAAACTTTCTCATGGTTTGTGGTTCCTTTAAATGTACAAATATAGAAAGTCTGCTGCACTTTGGAAGCTGTTGTGGGTATTTTCAGGCTGACAGGTGAGTTTAGCTGAGTTTAGAATGGAAGGATTGGTAGCTCAACAGGGGCAAAAGTCCAGTAAAGTAGGAAGTTGAAATAAAAACGATATACACATTTCCGTGATGGAATTCTTCCTTCCTTCAACAAGTGTCCCTATTTCAGTTGTCCCACGTTCTTGTAACTTATCTGGTTCCATTGTGGATACTTAAGCACCGTGCAGGTTCAAAAGCAAGGCCAAAGGGCTCCAGCTGAGCTTTTTTTTTTTTTTTATGACAACTCACATTAAGCCATTGCATGTTATTTCCTGGCATTTATAGATTTTTCCTAATGCTGGAAATTAAGATAATTGCACCCAGAGCCAATTAATCTTGCTGAACTCTGGAGGAGAGAAAGAGAAGCAGCCCCCAAAGCTTGATTAAAAGTGAAGGCTCTGGGGCTGTCTCGATCCATGCATTGGGCTAATTTTCCCCTCACTCTGATGATCAAGGAAGGGCCGGGGAGCCATGCAAACAGGAAAAGCAAGGAAGGCTGTGTTTTAACTATTACAATTTATCCTGCATTTTCTTTCTCTTGTATCCTGCATCTCTGATTATTATCGATTTCTAAAGACCCAGAAGCAGATCACTGACAAAGGTTTTAACTTCAAAGCTGAGCACCAGTCACTGAAAGTTAACTCCCTTTCATTTTACACAAAGTAAAGCTGAGAGTTGCTGTTGTTTTTCACAGACAGCATTGGCAGGCAAATGACAGATCTCATCTCCGGCTCCTTTAATGTTCCAGTCTACCAATGAGAAGTCAGAAGCTAAAGCCAGACTCAGAGAAGTGCTCCAGGGTAGTGTGTCTCAACCTTGGGCACTTGAAGATGCCTGGACTTCAGCTCCATCTTTAAGCCACCCAGGTTGAGAAACTCTGCTCCATGGAATCATAGCTCAGCACCAAGGACAGCTCTCCTTGTTACTCTGCTGTTAGTTTTCAGAGTCGACTGATGGCTGCCATAGTTTCTCCAAGCATGGCTGGCTAAGGAATTCTGGGAGCTGAAGTCCACATCTCTTAAAGTTGCCAAGTTTCAAGACCCTTGGTCTAGACCGCAACTACTATTGTGGGATTGATTTCACACAATTTTGTGTTAGAAATTTGAGACTTGGAAGAATTTGCTTTGCCAAAACTGATTACTAGTTCCCAGTTTTTGTGGAAAACTTCAGAGTAGAAATATCAATTCATAAGGACTAAAAATTGATATAAATCTATACCTAAAATGAATTCTGATATGAATACCATATTGCCCCATGATTGGAAAAGTCTCTTCATCAAATTAAGACATCTCTCTCTCTAATTAAAATACTCATTGTTGTAGAAAACTCCATCCAAACTAAGTTACAAATCATCAAACTTCTGTACATCAAGGATACTTGGGAGTCACCTAAAGACTCATGAGCAGCTGCAACATTTTCATAAATGCGTGACGCTGTCAAGTTTGGTGCAGTGAGTGGGTCTTAGATAAAAATTAAAACAGCTGCTTTTTTGACATGGTAAGCCATACAGATCAGATTAAATGCATTTTAAAAATCTAAAAGTGTTATTTCTAAAGCCAGTGCAGTTGAATATACTCCTGGGTATGGCCCTATGGCAGGGCCATAGGCTCTTTTATGACTGGTGGACTTCAACTCCCAGAATTCCCAAGCCAGCCATGCTGAGGGGAAAGGAAAGGTTTCCAAATTGAGCCATGCTGGCTCAGGAATTCTGGGAGTTGAAGTCGATGAGTCATAAAAGAGCCAAGGTTGCCAACTCCTGCCCTATGGTGAGATGAGAAAGAATTATCTTTACGTTGTTGTTGTTTTTTTAATGAGTTTTATTATCAGGTTTCTCCAGAAGAGGGCAGGCAAAGCCCAGACTCCTTTTTCCCTTCTTAAATCACCACACTGTAAATAGAAAATGAAGCAGGCTTGCAAAACTGCCTTATTAGCAACCTCCTTGCCCATGGACGCCTTTTCTATCTACCTTTAATTCACAAGAGGTCCTGAATGGTAGCAGATTTCTGCAGCCTAGTCTACAGTAAAATGTGTTTGTTGTAAACTTGCCATGCAGTTTAATCTGACATTGTTTCTGCTTTAATATATTTGCTGAAGCATCTCAGGGATTTAGAGGTAGTTGCAGGAGAGGGAATGATAATAAAATAATACTACTTTGGAATGAAATTCATGTGGCCATCTCAGAATTCCCTAGCTCATAAAGCATTAATTCCAGTCTAGCATTATCTGGTTGCACCTTTCAAAAATAAGATAGTACAGGTTGGCGATGGGAATGAGAGCCAAAGCTGGACAGTTATGTTTACCGAGGGGATAATCTCATGATGGTGAAGACCTTGCTCATTTTTTCCCACTAGGATCTCTGTATGCAGCCCCCTGCAAACAGACCAGTGGGGCATCACTACAAAAGAATCGTCGGAGATGCGAGAGAGGTACCATCCTCTACTTTCTGTTATCTTTAAGTGTTGGAAATGAAAATGGATGGGGTGATCTGTATACAGGACCACCAGATCACCGATTCACTGGCTCACCCCGCTGAAAAGCCACTGCTGCAGTCTGTCAAATCAGCTACATGGCTTGGCCTGAGTAAGCCATCCGGAAATGTATTCTCGTCCCTCCTTCGTCTTGCATGCTCGGCTTCCCTTTCTATTAAAATCCTTTTTTAAAATGCCTTGGCGCTTCCCCTACCATTGAGCCCCTCTGCTCCAGAAGAGCAGCTTTCCTTCCTTTACTGGAGAGGTGACCCTGCCCGTGTCATATTTTCTTTCTCTGACTTTCTCTCCTTCTCTATCTGCTTGCTGGCAGGAAGGCAAAGCACTACACTTGATAGGTAGGAATCAGCTTTTTGATTACTATTACTATTTTTATTATTTTCGATCCCTTCTAAATTGTTCTTCCTGTTCTGGTTTAAAGTTAAATAGAGCTTCAGCTGAGGAGAGCTGAGGTAGCTTTTTAGGCCTATAAAGCTCTTATGAATTAGCATCGGGCTTCAGGAGAATCCAGACGAAAAAGAATTGCCACTGAATAGGAATGCCTGTTGGGATATTAAAGGCTGCCTTTAAAATGTTAGATTAAACTCTCTTTCTACCACAAAAATAATCTTAAACCTTCCTTTTCATCCTCTGTAGGTTATAACAAGTTTTCAATAAAATCCCTCAATAGTCTGAGTCTTCAGGCCGGGCTTAGCAATGTATGTCCCTAAAATGCAGACGCTTTAAAAACTTTATCAGTTTTCCCCCTTCTTTTTCACTAACTAATTAACCAAGCAAATAAAATCAGAGGGACGAATTGAGGGGAAAAAACTTTGATTTTTACGTGCTAGTAAGGTCACTTATTTCAAAATCTAGATATATATGCAACCTGTGCAAACGATTATCGTAAATACGAGTTTATGCAAAGCAGCCTGCAAATCCCAATTTTTTAAAAGTTCTGGGAATTCTGAAGCTTGCAGGGCCAAGACTCCTTTGGGAAAAGCAACTTTACAGGATAACAATGTAAAGGATGGAACTGGCCTATATATAGATTCCAGCCTATGGGTGGTTGAATAAGAGAATCTATCTTTGTCTGTTTCACAGGGAGATTTAAAGAGTGTGGGGGGGGGATGGACCTCAGTCCAATAGCAGCAGCTGTTCACCCTTGCATCCATTTCCATCGTGTTTGGTTAAGACAGCTGCAGGCAACTGTGAAATATATGGAAGGCATTGTTTGGACTGTGTCATCTTCCCTGTCTGCCCACCCCTTTGTCTAAGTGTATTCCAGTGGGGGGGGAGGAAAAATGCTCAGGAGCAGAGAGCACCGGCTAAAAATACAAGTGCAAAGGAGAGGAAGATGCCTCGCCTGCTGGTCAGCCATAACTGAATCCAGAGAGGCCACTTCGGCCTTGGGACACTCACAGTGGCCTTTCCCCAGAGGGCTAAGATCAGTTTTTAGAAGCTTAGAACTTCGGAATATCTCTTCTCTGCTTGACAAAACAACCCTGCGAGGTAGATAAATCTCCCCTTGAACAGAAGCGGTTTGTTGTTTCTGCCTCTCAGGATTTCGTTCTTGATGATGCTTTTACTTTCCAATCTAGCCTAGAACCTCAGGATCTCCTTGGGGTCTCCCATCCATCCAAGTACTCCCCAGGACTGACTCAGCTTCCCCAAGGTGACTTAGCTCCCCCTCCACTGCTGACATTGAATTCATTGTTTGATTTGACAATCAAAGAAAGGGTTGAGAATGGGGCAGGGGGAATCAGCGCTTGCAGCCAAGTGGGCGTCCTGGAGCCCTAATTGCGAAGATTCAGGCTCCCCCCCATCTGCAGTGCCCCAGTCCTGGGTTCGATGTCTTATTCCCATTATTGTTTGAAGGAACAATCAAAAGGGAGGTCTGTTATATATACATGGAGGCAGAGAATACATTGTTTACCCCCTTGTGGGCTCCCCAACGCACACATTGGAGACCAACTGACACCCACAGGTGTCCGGCTATTCTCTGGCTGCTGGGAGAACGCTGCGTCGACATCTTAAATGGAAAGGCCGTCTGGGCGGCTGGCCTGTCCCTAACCTTGGGGGCCTCTGTTGTTCTGGCATGTCACCACATGACAATGTGGGCTGATATTTAAGAAGGCAGAAGAGAGAATGGAGGGAGGAGAGGATTAACTCACCTATTACAGCCAAAAGAGGAGATGGGTTTATTTATAATCTGGGCTGGGTCTTATTTATTGTCTCCTCGGGCAGAACAACGGGGGCACCCACCGAAGGAACCGTCTCCGAACAGCACCCTGAGCTGCACAATTTGGTCTTAGAAATGGTGAGTAAAAGGAGTGTGGGAGAGACGGAGGGGTCATGAGTTGGAACGGGAAGAAAAGAAACAGGAATTCAAGCATTCCGGATAAAAAATAGGAGGGGGGGGGTTGCCCTTTAGTGAGTGAGGATGTTCCAAACAAAAAGAATTCTAGTATCAGGTGGAATTAGGTTACACGCTGACATCCCTTTAGAAGAAGTGTGGAGAGTAAGTGGTGCACAATAGGCCAGTTAAGTTGGATTTAATTGATAGGACTCGGTTTTAATCACATTTATTCTTTCAAACCTGGGGTTCCAGCGTACTACTACATGTTTATCAATCAGATGATTTTAGTTAGAAGCAATGATTTAATGGCGCCCAAAATTGACTCCATCCATTTTTTCCTTATTGGCTTGACATCGCTGTCAGACCCCTGGTTTGATATCGCCATGTCCCCTTCATGCATTCTATCTCTTTCTGTATTCAAATCCTTTCTTAAAAATCTCCAATTTGTCCTTTTACTTTAAGCACAATTTTTTTACTCCCCAAAATGTCAAAATCTATATATCAGTGCATCTCTTTCTTTTGAGCATCTCTACCTCCACCATCAAATGTGAAATTGTAAACTTCTTGAGTCAGTCAGGGAAACCCCTTCATGGACTTTTTCACGGGGCATTTTCCACAGATGGAAATTCAATAGTCGCTAAATGCAGCCGATCGTGGTCCGATAACCCTCTTGACCAATAAAACAGTAAAAACAGTCTTGTTTTCTGCTTGTGGCTTTGGATAGAAGGCCTGGGACCATTATTTGTCCCAGCAGAAGGTACCTCTAGACCAGGGTTAGGCAACCTCGGCTCTTTTATGACTCGTGGACTTCAACTCTCAGAATTCCTGAGCCAGCCACGCTGAGGGGGAAAGGGAGAGGTTTCCAAGCTGAGCCAAGTTGGCTCAGGAATTCTGGGAGTTGAAGTCCACGAGTCATAAAAGAGCCGAGGTTGCCTACCCCTGCTCCAGACGTTAAGGAGATGCCGCTAATTGTGTTGTGTTTAATCTCCCCAAAGGCACCCAAGAAAGCTAAGAAGAGGACAGATTCTAACGTCTTCTCCATGTTTGAACAGGCACAGATCCAGGAGTTTAAGGAGGTATGTCAACAGAGGTACTAAAATCTTTTGCAAACAGTTTGTATTACAGATCCAAATGAAGCGAATATCTTGACCCAAGAACATGGAAAACGTAGGTAATACACTAACATCCTCTTGGCTTCTGTTCTACCTGCATAATTAAGAGTCCGTATTTGAAGTTCAGTCACGCTACACAATCTAAGGCCTGAGGAATCAAACTCTCAGCCAATCTTTTTTTTTAAGCATGGAAGTCTGTGCTTAAGTCCTAGATGATTCTACATTCTTGTAGATCAAAGGCTGTAATAGCCAATTTAAAAAGACTTTATTGGAGCTTAATCTGAAGCCTGGACTTAGTTCTGGAACCTAGAATGAAATGCCCTAGCTGAATATTGCAGCATAAGGTCTGCCAGATTCCAGCCATGGAAAGTTCATACTGAAATATTATCTCAGTTGTATGTTGGATTGATTTTTATCTTTTCCTAAACCTTATACATTCCCCAACCATCTTGCGGATCCCAGAAAGACCCTGAGTTCACTAATGTATCCTGCATAATTACAGAATAGGGCTGGGAGAATGTTTCAAAAGAGGAATTTGAAAGGCTGGGCACACACTTCTGTGTGAAGACAGCTGGGGGCGACTTCAGAAGCAATTGTGGTAGATCTAACAGTCTGAGATCAGGCACTTCGTACAAGACATGTAGCTTCTCCCCTTTCAGGCTTTCACCATCATGGATCAGAACCGCGATGGTTTCATTGACAAAGCAGATCTGAGAGATACATTTGCAGCACTAGGTAAGCAAAGAAACGCCTTTACATTATGATACCCATCAATGCCCTATGAGTAATTTATACCGGATCTCATGGAGAAAAAAATATTTCAATTATCCTTCCTTGTGTTTGGTTTGGTTTTGCCTGCTTCAGGGCGTCTGAATGTGAAAAATGAAGAGCTTGATGACATGATCAAAGAAGCTCCTGGACCAATTAACTTCACCGTGTTCTTGTCAATGTTTGGAGAAAAGCTTAAAGGTAAGATCGGAGGAGGCTACAACTTGGTTGCAAGCAGTGAGCATCTTTGGTAAGCTGTTTAGGCTCCCATCCACACAGACTTGGTTAGGACCATGAAAAAGTAACGGAAGTGGTCACTATTCATGCAGCAGGATAAACAAACAAGCAAACATATGTTTAAGGTGATGTGGTGCTGGATTCCCAATTCTCCTGGAAAGCTTCCTTGTGTGGCTAAAGGAGGGTTTTATTCTGGTTCACCTGCCCATTTATTTTCTGTGTAGCCTCCATGGTGACACACCTTCCCACAAACATTATAAGAAGGGCCACTTTTACAAAGTATTCAGCTTTCTGAGACTTTCCCTCCATCTCCCCTCCCCTCCCCTCCCCCTTTTATTTCCTTTTAATTTTCCAGGAGCAGATCCAGAGGAAACCATTCTAAATGCATTTAAAGTCTTTGATCCAGAAAGCAAAGGCTTAAAGGCAAACTAGTAAGTATCTTTGGATCTTGTCCGCTTAAAGTGGTCAGAAGATCCTCAGAGCCCTTTCTGCTTCTCTTCACCCTTTTCTTCTCACTCCCTTAATAAACATTCCTTTAGCATCCTCTCTCTTGGGACAAACTGTTGTGATGCAAATGTACAATCAGCCTGGCTGCTTATCCTAAACTGCAATTAAGAACTTGTTGGTCCATCCCCATGTGCTCCAGCCTGGATTTC
Source organism: Crotalus tigris (assembly GCF_016545835.1). Lineage (NCBI taxonomy): Eukaryota > Metazoa > Chordata > Lepidosauria > Squamata > Viperidae > Crotalus > Crotalus tigris. The sequence goes on along the minus strand of NW_024097560.1, from coordinate 917,335 downwards.
AGAAATGAGAAAGCTATCGCCTCTATTCTTCACATGGAGTGATGGGTGGAATTGAGACTGATATTCCTTTGCATCTAATCTGGGTTTTTATTTTTCAGCATTAAAGAGATGCTCATGACACAAGGAGAACGGTTTTCAAAGGAAGAGGTAAGAAATTTCTGAATCGCTCAATGGCCTTTCCAGGAAATGCAATTTGGGAGTTGGACTGTCTTCGAAATGAAGATTTGCAATCTTACCAAGAGCCACTGAGGTATAAAACATCAAAAGGAAATTTCCTGGCTTCTTTGTTCTTCCAGGTAGACCAAATGTTTGCAGCCTTCCCTCCAGATGTGACCGGCAACCTTGACTATAAGAATTTGGTGCACATCATCACACATGGAGAAGAAAAAGATTAAGAAATGGTGTGGAGCCACTCGGTGTGTGATGACAGAAGTGATACCTTCTCTGGCCAGCTAAGCTGGGCTGTTGTGTCTCTCCTGTCTGTTGTCATCCTCTTGGCAGTTCCAGCCCTTTGTCTGTCCTATCTGTAGAAAGAATGCAGCCATGTCTGGAGAAACCTATTTCTAAAACTGCCTTTGTATTGAATTATTCAGAAAGTCTGAGCAGCCCTTGATGAATGATTATGGATGAGGGAATGGAATAAGCTGTACTCACAGCAAGCCGTGTGTTTCTTTTCTGATGCCAGAGCAGGGTGCGTTTCTCACTTAACACACAAGGCAAAGAGGTTGTCCAACAACAGTATGTAGAGCTGAACAGGAGGAGGCTTCACCCACAGCTAACATCAAGTAAGGGCCACAAATTTGCCACTCCTGGGTATGGAAATTTGCTAGGAACCCAACACATCTATGGAGGCTTCCTACCTATTATAGCAATAATACTTGGACTTATATATCGCTCCACAGTGCTTTACAGCAGGATTTCTCCCCCTCCCAGTCCCACAATATGGATCTCTTACCCAATGGAGGCACACGGCTGGATCCACACAATTGTCTTTCTGGGTGCATCTAAAGTTGTCCATCATCTGCTCTTTCCAGGTCATGAAGTCAGCTATAACAGACAGGCTCACCCAACATAGATTGAGACCCATCCAAAGTCAGTGACTATGCAGTTTGTGTTGAGGGTCCAGGATTGCAAAACCAAATTTCCAATGTCTACTAGCTTGGTGGTCTACCTTCGTTAGCCTGCCAACCTGAAATGCTCCAGATATATTGGGATTACAACTAGCAGGCGTCTCAAGAGCCACGCACAGGTGCAATCTGTATGGTGTGGCATTTGCTCTGTGTTAACATGCTGTGAGATAACACAGCTCATTCACAGTGGGCTATAAATAGTAAAACTGTCTGGTACCTAGAAAAGCAGGCATTGTTCTTGGATAAATCTGAGTTGTGATCCTACTTCAGTGCACTAATGCATCCTATGTTTCATCCACTCTGCCTATTAGCACTGAAAGGCATTGGACTGAAGGACAGTTTTCCACTTACATATTAAAATATCTTATTGAGATGATCTTCTGTTTTTTAAGATAAAAAAATAAGAAAATTAGAGTTCTCCCAAAGACTTAAAATCTGATAATAACTGGTTTATAATGGAGCCATATTCGTACAATATCAGCCCTATGAAGGACATAAGATAAATCTTGGTTGACACTAGGCCATCTTATGGCTTATTTAGCAGACTGCACTGTGCTGATGAGGATCAAGACGAGAGACCAACATTAATTCAGGCAGGAAGTGGAACTCATGGATTCCATTGCAGGTGCTTCACCTCTTTTCCTACCATCTGGTCTTCGCAGAGTCCTCCTATATGCACAGCCCAAGCACCTTCTTAGAGCTTTGCTTTTTTTTATTGGAAAAAATGAGGTGCCAGAAACACATCCCTGAATCCTCTTTGGCTAATGGAACCTGCCAAACCAGGGAAATGGCTCGACTCTGCAACAGCCACGCAGTAAAAATATAACAACAACAAAATCAATAACTGTGTCAGGTGTTTCAAGGTCAAAGAGGGAGATTCACCCTTCCAGGATGCTCGAGAGAAAATAGCCTTTGCTGAGGCTGGAGGAGCCCTCTTAAGGGTTCTGCAGCCTCTCACACAAAAGTACATCCAAGCAGTTTGTTCTCCTGGAAAGAGGTGAGAGAATGGTTTAACTTCCACAAGATTAAAGCAAAAATCTCATGCAACATAAATGCAGCCCTCATCGAACTGGGATTCTCTGGTTGTGTCAGACTTTCACTTCTGTGTTTCCAAACTTTGATAGCTGGAGGATGATGGGTGATATAGTCCAGTTAGATATTTGAGGGCATACAAAAAAAAAAAAAAACAAGCAGAGAAATTCAGGGTAACCAAAAAGACGACTGCAAGCAAGACAGCGAGCTGTAGAAATTCAAGAGACAAATGCTTTCTTTGTTCATAATTTTTTTATTCTATGCAAAGAAAATCCATCTTGGTATCGCATTTTGTACTGTGGGTATATACGTATATATAAAAGAAGATACATGAGTCTAAGTATATGAAAGAAGCCAATGAGAAAAGATGGTTTCTCGTCCTGCCACCCATTTCTTTCTTAGCCTCTACACCGGTGACAATTTCTTTTTTTCTCTGCCACTCTCCAATCTTTCTGCGATGGAATTCCTTGTGGCTTTTTCCTTCTCCTGGTTTTCCAAGACCATGGCACGCAGATTTTTGTGGTCTAGTGGTTCCACTATTGGGAAAGGAACGAGAAGTTCAACAGGGTTAGTTTGGAGAAGAGGCATTTTCTTCCTTTTTAAAACCACAGTTTCAGTGAACCACATTAACACAGTATGAACACAAGACCTATTTATTTATCAGCTTGGATCAGGGGTTGGATCAGCAACAAACTCTCCCCACCCTTAGGCTCATTTACTGATTAACTTGTTTTTTCTTATTTTACTTGAAATGTCTTTGGGAAAACTCAGGGAAACCAGAAAAAGCTTGGCGGAAAAAAACTTACTGAGACACTGGTCAAACGGACAGCATAAGGGAATTCTCTCTGCCCCTTCAAAAAGCTTCCAAGCCAGGGTTGAATAACCAGACCCTCATTCTTGCTGGCTCCAAATTTTGCATAGCCATCTATTCTTCCTGCAAATACTTACTAGGCTCTGACGTGTCTGCAAAGGGATCCACACTGAGAGAAGGTGGAGTCACTTTAATGGCGTCCATTTTCTTTAGCAGAGCACTCCCACCCAAAAAGGGATTCAGCAAGGGGACGGTGTCCAGCTCCCCTTCGACTTGCTTGTAGCGCAGGAAGGACTCAATCAGCAAAAGGTCGTTGCTTTTCTTTTCTACTAAGCCTGCAGAGAGAGAGAGAGAGAGAGAAGCAAAGGAACCTGTGAGGGAGTGGATGTGCTTCACGTCTCACACAACGCACAAAGAAGGTGGAAGGCAAGGGGACTTCCAGGTCCTGATTTGGTAGGTGTGACTCTTGGCTCTGCAGGGTTTCTTCTCAAATGAGGTTTTCCCAGTAAACTCCGTTGGACACCGATACATTTCTTTGATTAGAAAGGGAATTTCTCATTAAAACTTTACATACAAAGACTACATAAGCTATAAGGCATTGTTTCCCAATGCTGGGACATTTAAGAAGTGCGGACCATAGCTGGCTGGGGAATTCTGGGAGTTGAGGTCCAAGGTTGGGATGAGAGAAATCCCAGATGGAAGCACTAAGACGCCCCTGGAGGACAAATGAGGGAATGTCAGAAGGCTTTACCTGACCGAAGGTCTCCATTAGTCAGTTTGTGTTATTTGCTCTCCCAGCTTGTCACACAAACACAGGAAGCCTCCAGGGCTCTCTAGGAGAAACCCCAAGGTGATCAACTCAACTTGGTGCTTGGTCGTTTCACTCACTGAAATACTGCATCAAATTCTGATCGGTGATCTCTCCAGTCTCTCCCAGATGCTGTGTAATCTTGGTGGCGTCGCAGCCGATCTTCTTGAACAGAAAATCGACTGCGGATTTCAGCTGGTCCAAGATTTTGCTGCTCTCTTTCAGACTGTACGCATAGAGATTGGCGTTTTCGGTGGTCTTCTGCAGTTTTTCCTGTGGGCAGAAAAAGAGGCTGACGGGATTAGAGAGACTGTGAAAGTAAAAGTGTTACCAAGCCCCCCAAAGCTAAGCCCAACTGGCTCTCACCCTGGAGAATCATTTTCTTTTATAAATAAGGGGCAGAGGACACTGCCCTGGTCTCTCTTCCCCCTCTCTCCCCCTCCTCTCACACAAACACACATACACACCAGCTCCACTGCAATACCTCCATGCTTTTCAGACTGCCATGAACTGCAACTTCAGCTGCCTTCTGCTGGGATTTCAGCTGGCTAATTTCATTCTACAAAGTTCAGAAATTCAGAAATCCATCATTTTAGCCTTCAGGCCACTTATGACTTTGCGAGGTGTGTTTCCAAAAAGCACCAGGTTCAGAGGATGCCTGTGAGTATTTATTTATTTAACTTGGAAGGCTGTCTGACTCTCAGATGAACTCTGCCAGTTTTATGTAATAAGAGAGGATTTTTTTTTAAAAAAGCAAAACAGTGAAAGGAGAAAAGGGTAAGCATGCTTGGATAAAATCACCCCCAAAAAGAAAGAAAGAAAGAAAGAAAGAAAGAAAGAAAGAAAGAAAGAAAGAAAGAAAGAAAGAAAGAAAGAAAGAAAGAAAGACACTTCCCATCTCTTAACCCTGAAATGCTTGTAATCAGAAAGTGGAATTCTGATTTATAGAAAAACTTTCTGACTTCTGAACTGTGTTGAACGCAGATCCCAATTGGGAAGACTTCCGACTAGGTTATGCCTTTGCTGGATACGCCCAAGAATGTCTCTGCATGCAGTTAACACCATGCATGAAAAGAAAAGCCTTGACCCCAATTCTGCACCCCAGGGGAAGCCATCATTGGTGGAGACAAAAGGGATCGCTTCCAAGCTGTTTTCAGAGAATTAACCCAGATGGATTTTGCTGCAGTCCCTCCCCAAGCTGTTTGGTGACAACAGTCACCCAGGTTTGCCTATAAAAAAGTGTTTGCTTTTTAAAAATGGTCATTAATATTTTACTGGAAGAATAGCTGACGTGCAGAAGGATTGGACAGCAAAAGCTCAATGTAATGAGGAAACCTCAAAACCTTGAGTAAAAATGAAACTGCCCGGGAGAAGGAGGACCCCACCTGGATGACCTCAATCCTCTTCTGCAGTCTTTCCATGTCATTGTTCAGTTCGGTGACGTAGCTGAAGTAGGCGAAGTTCTTCTCTTCCTTCTCCAGGAAGTCCTCCACCAGCTGCCCAATGTTCCCGTTTTCCGTCAGTTTCAGCAGTCGCATGTAAGCTACCTCGTAGCTCTCAAAGCTCTCCCCTTTCGACTTGGCCCGCTTCCTTGCCTTGAGCGCTGAGAGAAAGTGGGGTGTTTAGGATACAGAGCCAGTCAAGATTTGCTTCCCTACAAAAAAGTGACCCACCCAGACAAAATAGTGCCTATGGTGGTTGTTGTGGTTACTAGACATACACACCCACATCCAATTAAATATGGTAGTAAAGTTGTACTGTGTCTACTGTATAGATTAATAGGTTTTGCACCCAGAACCCTCTTCATATGTGTGGACATCACTTAGAGCACCATACGTGATCGCGCAAAAGTTCATCACTTGCAACACCAGGCAGGACATGTTAGCTTTTTGTGTTTGTGTACATTGGCATGAATCGAGTGACAAAATGGTACCTTCTTCCTTTTTGGCCTGTTCCTCAATTTCAGAGCGATCCACCAGTTTGATGAGCATAAATGCTTTTAGCTTGGTCTCGTGGTTATAGATTCGCTCCAGCTCCCGAAACTCAATGTTGAACTGGGCAATATCCTTGGACCGCCGTTCATTCATGGCAGAGATCCTTGCCAAGGCTTCAACCCTGATAAGAAGCAGAAAAGCAGATAGGAGAGAGAAAGAGAGCGCAAAAATAGGACAAGATGAAGCAGTCCAGGCCAAGATTTTGTCAACTTATTTTGAACCAGCTTATCTCTGAGATATTCCATTCCTAGTCCTGGGACTCATCCATCTAAAACAACTTGTGCAGGATACCTTTCTTCTGAATGATGCTCTTTGCTGACCAATTAAAGAACAAACTAAATCCACAACAGATGGCAGAGTTCTAGAGAGTGGCATTCTATTGCTTTAGATTGCAGCTGATAAATGTCCTTTTTAAAAGCTGCTCTGTTTTGAAAAATTAAGGATGCAGGGAAACCCAGCCCTGTTTGCTTATTCCTGGAAGTAGAATCGGTTTTGTATCTGCAGGGAGCATTTGGGTTGGGCAAAGAAGACATTGGAATTGGAGGTTGCCCTGCCTGGCTTCTGTCATCCCACATTAGCATTTTTCATTGTGTTGCAGAGAAGCACGAGTCCCCTCTTTAAAAAACAAATGTTTACCCAAAGACCCTCCATTAGCAGGGCAGTCTCAAATTTGCCCAAGCAGTCGAAGTTGCAGTCCTGAAAGCGAGCAAAAGGTCACACACTTGGTCCTCCTCCTCACCTCTGCTCGTAGGCTTGTGTAGACTGCTCAATGGATGTATTCATGGTCTTCTTTTGCTGCTCAAGCTTCTTGTGAAGCCGTGAGTAGATGCCTTCAAAGATCGTCTTCTGGCACTGCAGCGTTTCTATTTCTTCACGGAGCATGGCATTTCTGGTCAAGATCGTGTCAAAATGTACCGTGGCCTGGAGGTCAGAGGTAGAATTAGGAAAGGGCCCAGGACATTCTAAAGCAAGATTTTAAAATGTTTCTCAAAGTCATGGAGAAGAGCGACTAATAATGGGGAAAGCCGAAAGAGGGTGGAATTTGCAGAATGCATCACTCTCTTTTTCCTTCTGCAACCCTCCACATCTTTACTCCTTATTGACACACCCAAACTCATGAAGTAGAAGTGATTTATAGGTTTGGGGAAAAAGAGGAGGTCTCAACATCTGAAGCACAAAATTGATGCTGCAGTTACACAAAATTAGGCCAGAGATGTGGTTAATGGATTCCAGTTCTAAATGTATTTTCTGGACTCAGAAGGGAAAGTTCAAAAAAAAGCCACATTACTTTCTATTCACCATCATCCATTATGCCTGATTGTTCTAAATTTGGAGTCTTCTACCCCCTCAACTTTATTTTTAAGGGCTGTCATTGTGGTTCTTATTTCAACTGTTCCCCTCAAGGTGGAGACAGACGCTAATTTCTCCACCACAAGGAAGATGCAAGTCTGCAAACTGCTGCTTACATGATTGAGTTGGTTATCCAGCTTGTGGATTTGCTTCTGAAGCCACTTCCCATCATACTCCTGCCTCAGCTTGACCATCAGATTTTTTTGGGTTTTAATCTTTTTTTCCACCTCTTCTACCTAAAAGCAGAGGGAGAAATATCTCAAAACTCCTTTATACATTGAAAGAAAACGGCTTAAGGAAAACAATGAATAACTGCAGTGCATTTGCTAGTATAAACTCTAAATATTAGATGCTTGTGTGTAGGTAGAGTCCTCGACTTACAACAGTTCATTTAGTGACCGTTCAAAGTTACAGTGGCACTGAAAAAAGTGATTTATGGCCGTTTTTCACACTGCGAATGTAGCCACATCCCCATGGTCACGTGATCAAACTTCAAATGCTTGGCAACTGTCTCATATTTATGATGGTCGCAGGATCCCAGAGTTATGTGATCGGCTTTTGCGACCTTCTGGCAAGCCAAGTCAGAGGGGAAGCCAGATTCACTTAACATTGTTATTAATTTAACAACTGCAACAAATGTCTCGCCTAGAAACAGAAATTTTAGGCCCAGTTGTGGTCTTAAGTCTACACAAGCAGTTCCTGCTCCAAACAAGAACACAGAGCAAAGGAAATGGAGATTGAGAGAGCATCAAGAGAGGAAGAATATTCCCTGAGCAACAGAATTTCCCCAAATGCTTTATTTTTTCCCTAAGGATCTACAGCTGGAAATCCTAGGGTTTATGGTCTCTTAGCTCTTGAACTGGAGACGGTGTTTGCACAGAGATTAGGGCATGCTAAATTAGTTTTGATTCGCATGAAAAGTGCACCGAGAAGTCAAAAGCAGAAGGGAGAGAGGAGCTCGCTGGCAGGCTGTCTATCGTGCTTCACAACCCCCGCTTTGCAAGTCGCACATTCTCCCAAGCACCTTGTCATCAAGTTCTGCGATCAAATTCTTGGTGGCTCTGATCAGAGCATCGTACTCATCTCTGGTCTGCAGAAGGAATCTGAGCTCCATGAAGTTCCGGTCATCTATGTAAAGGTTGCGGGGTGATTTGGTGAGAGTCAGCAGCAAATTAATCTCATCGTATTCTTGTTTCAAGGCCTGGATGTGTCTTCTGTGAAGGAAAAAGAAGGACTCTCTCCAAAGTGCTCAAGCATTCCAAACCAGGGTGGCTGAAAATGTACGGACATAAAGTGTGAAATCCGAAAGCATTGATTACAAGCTAGAGGGGCTTGAATTGGGTATGTCTAGTTTAATGAAAAGAAAGACCAGGGGTGACATGAGGGCAATGTTCCAATATCTGAGGGGCTGCCACAAGGAAGAGGGAGTCAGCCTATCCTCCAAGCCATCTGAGGGCAGGACAAGAAGCAACAGATAAGAGAACCAACCTAGAATGAAGGGGAAATTTTCTGACAGTGAGAACGATCAGCGGAACAGAAGTTGTGGGTACTCCATTACTGGAGGTTTTTAAAAAGAGAGTGGATTCCATTTGTCTGAACGGGGTCTCCTGCTTGAGTACGGGGCTGGACTAGAACAGGGGTCCCCAACCTGTGGGCCGTGGCCCACACCGGTCCATGGCTTATTCACAACCAAGCCGCGTAACTGGCTGGCTGGTGCATGCGTGTGCTCAGGGCCTTGTGTGAGCGTCGAGGGTGCTCTTGGCCCCACTTGCGTGAGCAATGGGTGCGCGTGCATGTGCCCCTCCCACAAACCCATCCCTCTTTCCCCCTCCCCTCTGGGCCGCTAACCCCCAAAATTGGGGAACTCTGGACTTGGAGACCTCTGAGCCTCCTACAATACAGGCCATGGGGAGCATAATGAGGGAACTGACCAATGTGCAAAGGTGACTTAGACAGATTGAAACAGGAGCAGGTATGCCTGCATTCATTTTTCTCAGCTAGCAGAGCATGTATTGGCTGGCATGTATCCACGTTGGTCATGCACATACAGCCCCACGCACCCACGCACTCACGCACACCACAGGGCAGCCCCTCGTTAAATCTCCTTAATCTCCGGCAGACTTACTCCTGATGGAACAATTGCTGCTGCGTTTTGAAACCAAGGGACTTGCGGCTCTCCACCATGATCCGAAACTGTTGCTGCAGCTTCCTCAGTTCGGCTTCTGCCATCATCTCCTTTTCCTTCTCCGTGAAGTCTGAATTTTCGCTCCTGGCATGAGATGCCCTCCGGCGCTGCAGGGCAGATATTTTTTTAAAAGAAAAGGGTGTTTGTGTTTTAACTGGGCTTATGTTTCCTTCAGGATTACAATTTCCCTTTTCCCAAGGGAAGCAGAGTGAAATAAAGAAAAGCTGTTCCACCAGAACGAACTATTAATCTTCCAAAAATCTACCCAAAGGAGGGGCATATTGTTCAACAGTCCTGACGAAGCTAGCAGAAGAATAATTGCACTACCTTAACTTGCAGGGGAGGAGGAGAGGAAGCTGTTCCTAAACGAAATTGAATCCATTCTAGCTTTCATGGATGGAAAATAAAAGTGCACTCTAAAATGTAACCAGCAACCAATAGCATTTCAACACTGCACAATAAGGCAGCTTTCTCCCACATGGTGCCCTTCAGATGCGTGGGATGATAACTCTGTCAAGCCTTTTCCTGCACTGCCTGGAACGATGGGAGTTAAATGCACATCTTGAAGGCAGCGGAGATGGGCCACTTGGCTCACCCATCTAAAATGAGAACCAGGAAGCGGATGGTGGCCACAGGCAGTCAGGCTCCTGTCCCATGGCTAAGCGACTGCAGACGAGGAACAGACTCTACAATTACCCAGGCTTAATGAAAACAAGCATGTTTACCAGCGTCTTCATCTTTGCCTGGATTAAGTCTTGATGCGTCTGTTAAGGAAACCAGGTTAATCCTTCCCAAACCGAAACCTGAAAAAAAAGTTAACAAAAAAGTTTTTATTGCAATAGTTTCTAGCCTCCATTTGCAAGCAAGATCTCTTTCGGGACCTCTTTTCCGCATCAGCGAATTCTCCCTTCTCCTCTCCATTGGTAGGGGCCACATGCCCAGATGGTTTCTGCAGCATATTAAAAGAACACTGACATTATGTCATCAGAGCCATGTTCACTTAAAATTAGGGGGCGGAACAGATGGTTACGCTCCATCCAAACCCATTCAGGACTGGGGTTTCCATAGAGATAACAAGAGAGCACATTGAAACACGGTGCACCCTCTGCTGTCATTTCTCTGGACACCCACACACCAAGTGGACCGGACGGAACATTCTGAGGTGTTCTGGGAACGATGAAGCTCAGCCAGGGTGAGAAAGGAAGATCCGGCTCCAAAGAGAGAATTTGGCAGCTCATTTTAGTCTGCATCTTCCCATCTGATCTGGCACAATCCACACACTTCCCTTAAGACCTTGGTTTAAACTCATAAGGCTCCAGAAACTTTCCTTTTTTACTTTAAAAACCAAACTCCAGTATGTTCTGAAACATGGCTTTAAAGGAAAATTAGTAGATTGAAACGGATGGGACAAATTTGTTCACCAGAAAAAGACGGCAGACTTTAGCAAGGGCCACGGCTGAATGGCAGAGGGCTCAATCTGGACTCAGAAGTTCACAGATTCATCGCTTCTAGTTAGTCCTGAACTGAATTGAAACAGATGATTCAAGAGATCGGAAGTCTAAATAGATCCCTTTCGTTATTTATTAACCTTATTTTGTTTATTCATCAAATTTCTATACTGCCCATCTCACCTACGTGACTCTGGGCAGCTTACAAATAAAAACCATGAAAAGCAACATAGCTAAAAGAGTATTAAAAACAGAGGTCAAAAGTTAAAAGTTACAGAGGTTTAAAAAGTGTCTTCAAGCCACAAACCACACCCAGGGTTGCATGCCACTCTTAGACCCCTCCCCATGCCAGCTGGCAGAGTTGGCTCTTGGTCAAGATATTCCACAGAGCAGGGACATTATGCCTTGCTTCCCTGTAAGGCGGAGCAAACTGGCATTGCAAGGGCATATTTTCCTACCCCGTCCCTTTCTTTTCTCCTCCAACTTTCAGAACTGAGCGCAAACACACTGCTTGGGGCAGAGAACCTGCCTTAAGCCGCTTTGGAAATAAACCGGTGTGCAGTACTAAAGTCCATTAAGGAGCATCAAAGCAGACAGGAATAAGAGAGAAATCGTGGCTAAACCGGAGCTAATGAACACGCGTGCGCCAAGTAACCATCCTAAAACCACCCACAGTATTTGTCCACTATCCCGGCGTCTTTGCGACCTCGAGCTTCTCCCTTTACTTCAGAAAGTCGGATCCAAGCAGGGGACCCCAGCTAAGCTGCAGAGTCTCTCCGGAGCCTCCGGCTCGGCTGAGTGGAACGCGCGGACCGCGGCAAATTCCACGCACAATGCAGGGGCTCTTTGTGAGCCGGCCGCGTCCCATTGGCTGGGCCGGGGGCGTTCCAGGGAGACCCTGTCCGCCCGCCCGCCCGCTCCTTTGTTTTCTGGGCAGGGGCTTAAGCCAGGCTTGGCTCCCGCGCTTGGTTGCTCCTCTCCTTCCCGCAAGGATTCCCGGCATGAATAGCTCCACGAACAAGGGGGGGGGGGCGCGGGAGAGAGGATTTTAGAAATTAAGGATTTGGGGAAAGCCTTGAATAAACACAAAATGAATGGGGTGTCCTAGAGTCGGCGTGAATGAGCACAACACCGGCGGTTCATGAAAACCTTGGGGGTTAAGGAAGAGTTTCTCAACCTTGGCAAGCGTGAAGATGAATGGACCTCAACTCCCAGATGGGAGTTGACCCATCTTCAAGCTTGCCAAGATTGAGAAGCACTAATACTCATGCAACATACGTGTTGTTTTCTGTAGTCGTATTTGTTCTTTGACCGCAACCTGTGGATGCAGGGAGGCTTCGTGGCGCAAAGACAGCAAATGTAAGGTGTTTCAGAGAAGCAGAATTTGCATAAAGGGTGTTCTCCCAATGCTCAAATGAAACATAGTTTTGAGGAAAAACCTTTATTTCTTGGTTGGGCCGTTCTGATGATATTTTGCAGGCGATAAGGGAGTAAGTTCTCCTATCTGCTTCCCCCCAGAAGCAGAAGTTAAGTTGCTTCTGTTTGGTTAAAAAAAACAACAACACCCATCTGTGGCATTCTTCATTGTGTCCAGATTCTATGAGCCCTATTCTCCATTGTTTATCAGCCACGAATAAGCAGTCAATGAAACTGCTGGGAAAGGAACTGATGCAGTCCAGCCTCTTTGTCTGGGTCACAGCACTAGAGAAATATTTGCTTTGACCAACAGAATGATTTTTCTTTTTCTTAAGTCCTGCTTAAAAATGGGTGCGGCTCCATTTCAGTGGGTTTTGGATTGCTACTCAACAAAATAAGAAATGGGCTGTGGAGAGTTTAAAAAAATAATAATCCTGAATAAACCCATGAACCTTGACCCTGTGAGTGCTCCAGCACCGGAGGTTTTCAAGAAGAGACTGGACAGCCAATTGTCCTGAATGCTATAGGGTCTCCTGTTTGAGCAGGGGGTTGGACTAGAAGACCTCTGAGGTCCCTTTCAACCTTGTTATATGGTTAGCACACCATATTGTGGCTTAGTACAAAATGTGGAGTCAGGTTTTTCCCTTTTAGATGAAGAAAGACCTTTTCAAGCAAGGATCAGCACTCTGGGCAGCTCCCACTACTCTCTGCTGCATGCACTCTACAGAAATATTACATATATTATAGCAATAGTCACATATTATAGCAAACTATAGTTTACAGTCCCAATGGTTGTCTGTACATGCACATGCAGGCTGGTTTGCATTCATGCACTACACCCACCCCAAATCAGATAAACCACTTATAACTATGTTACGTGAATCCAGCCGCTGAAGCCCACAATGGAGGACTTATTGTAATGTGAACTACTGGGTCATGGTTTTCAATAAACCACAGGTAAGAAATCCAGTGACTTTGCATAATACATCAAGTTAGCATCTGGGCATTTCTTAAGATCGGGTGTTCTTGGGAAGACTGTGGATTTTCTATTTTGGTAAGCAATCTTATTTCCCTGGCTGTTGAGCTCCGCAGTCCTCTTCTGCATAAATATGTTTAGGATTGGACTATTAAAAGCCCCATGCTACCTGTTAAATTACAGCCTGCCACTAACCACAGATTGTGGAATCCTGCCAGGACAACCAGGTCGAGGCAGAGATTTCTCAATTCAGGAGGCTGCAGTACCACCACTGGTTGCCTAGCAACCTGGATGCAAATTCCCATCCCGTCAGAAAGCATTTGTCTTTCCAGCAACGACTTGGACACGGGAGCTCAAGGGGGGGGGGATTGGGGGTGGGGGGAGCTAATGAGGTGGTTTCAAAAAGGCAACTCCTACGCAACCTTTGGGGAATCTCTTGAAGGCAGGGGATTTGTAGCATACAAAAGAAATGCTTTGTTTGTTTGTTTTTTAAACAGGGCTGAACTAAAAATGGCACAGCGCAAAGATGTTCTCTCACAACAGTTGCAGGATAGCAGTTGATGGGATCGCTGAGTGAAGAATCCTCCAAAATAAATCTTCTGAGGCTCAGTATGGTACGACTAGCTCTCATGAATTGAACTTTAAAAAATATCCTTAATAGTGAAGGCGAATTTGACTTTCTGAAACAAGATGGCAATCTCTCGTGCAGCTTGGAGCAGCAGTGGGCTATCTGCCTTTCCAGTGTATGTCCTATGTCAGTGATGGGGAACCTTTTAGAGACTGAGTGCCCAAAAAATGGCCCCGGCCCTGCTCTGCTGCCTGCCCCCTCTTTGCCCCCACTCCACCCCCCACCCCACCCACCCTGCCAACAGCTGCTCCGCCCCACTCTTTATAAATATAAATATATAAATCCAACAGTTGTGATTTGTTAATCATAGATTGTGGTTGAACACAATGCATACTCCTGGCCATTCTGTCTGTCTTAACAGAGATGGATAAAATGGCAACCTTGCTTAACAAAAGGTGTGAATCTAGCAGGACGTGATGGGGGAAAATGTGCCCAGTCAAAGGGCTATCCAGTCTCTTCCAATGCTTTTGATGGTTCTAAAGACTGGGACAAATTTTGGGAGGATGATAGCACCGTGCTGAGAATCCCTCCTAGCTTGGGCCTAAAATGCAGCTCCTACAAGATTGCTCTGGGAAGAACATCAGATGGTTGACAGTGACTCACTCATTCCCATCTGAAGGGACAGGAGCACCCTGGTGAGCATCTGTTCTGGGGCAGTTTCACATTTTATGCTTGGCCTATTTCATTCCGTTCAGTCTTTTTGGAACAGATGATCTTCTTCGATAATGCCTTTCTGGTCTTTGTGTTTCTGAAGCCCCTGACTGGTTCTTGCTGTTCCATTAATTGAGATTAATGTCTCAATCAGTTTCCTAAAAGTGTAAACGTTACTGGGAGATGAATCTCATGTCCATTGTGGCTCCAGATGTATTTATTTTGTCCTGCAATTAGCTGATTTGTCACAGCAGCTGCCAAAATGAAAGTGCATCAAGAATTGTATTGCTATTGTCAGGACTTGTTTTGGGGGGAAGGATGGATTTTTTTTTTTCATATTTTTGTTAGATCGTTTAACTATTTCAATCCGCCCAATTAGGGCTCAATGAATAATAATTTTTAAAACTACTTGTTACTCTTTCTTTCCTGAAAAGTTTAGTTTGACGACTGAGAGATTAAATATCTTTTCTTAATCTGGGGCTTCCAGATGGAGTTGACTTACATCTTTTATTATTCTTCTAGCATGTTCCCCTAGGTAGGAAAGCTAAAAGATGCCATTCCAGGAACAAGCTGGCCTATATTCTTATTGTGCACTTGGGCCTTTGGGGTACCTTTCATATCAGAAAGTTGCATTGCAAAAAAGAAAACGAATCTTTTAAAATTTAAGTCTCCCAACAGTGTTTTGATTATTTAAAATGTGGTTATGTCACATCTTTCTTTCCTGTAAGAGGGCAGTGCTAGCAGCCGCTTGGGTCCTTGACAACGCCAGATGTAATTCACAGGCACGCTTCATATTTCAAAAGGGGAAAGTTAGGACTGTCACAAACCTTCTTCTCCTTCAGACGGCCACACTGGATGAAGAGGAAAGTTGTCAAGCAGATTGGGGAATAGAACTATTATTTTCTGATTTTAGCAACACCCCAAAAGTGTTATATTTAGCTTCTTAGGATTTATGCAACAGCTCTGACACATAACTTTCAAAACGTACAAGCTGTACAAGCCATACTTCATCTCAAGATTTGATTTGATCAGTTTTATGGCAAGAGAATTTTCTCACAGTCTGGACTCTTCTAACAAGTCATCCTACTCTGTCTAGATTTCCAAAGATCTTCAATATATAACTGACTCTCATTTTTAATGCAAGTTGCAGTACTTGAACAATTAAGCGTCAGAAATATTGTGGAATCCTGACAAAGTTTCTAAAGGCTGCAAGGAAGAAGAAATGATTGCTGAGTGTGGAAATTTCAATAATTTTGAGGGATGTGAAACATCGGTTTAGTAGAAGGAAACCCCTGCTGCTAAAAAGAAAGCTGGACTACAAAAAGAAGGTTATTTGATCCTGAGAGGCTTCAGATAAAAAGCCAGTGTGACAATAGGCCTTTAAAAAGGTGCCAGGAGGAAACAAATAAGGAGTGTTTGTCTCCGGATAATGAAAATACTGTACAGAGTAGGGAGAAAATGCAATGTGCATTTGCACTCTTGTCTTTCTTATTCCTTTATTTCTGGACATTAACAATCCAGGTTGGCAATGCCTTGAGATAATCAGTCTCATCCTGTTAGTAAGCTTTTCAAGAAAGCTCTCAGAGAAGATTTGGAGAGCTGTTTTGATTCCAGCAGGATGGATATCAAAATATTCCCCAACCCCAACAGTTACTCATCCCAACTCATTATGCTTGGCCGCACAGAGTTTAATCTTCATTAGACAAGTGCCTTCCCAAGACTTGCACTTGGCAGAAGATCTTGTGCTTTTTCCAATCAACAGGGTGACTAAATCATTAGCCATAAGAGGCGCCTCTCCTGAACTGATAGTTCTGAGTGCCCAGTTCCACTTAAACTGGAAAGGGGAGGGCAGGAAGGCCTGCTGTGGTGTTTCTGTGAAAAGCATCTACGAATTTTATCTTCCTCACCAATTCAAAGAATCTGTTCTTACATATGCAGTGATGCCAGCGGACCACCCAGGTGCTCTTGTTCCATATCCAGCTGTCAACATCAGATCCCGAGGAAGAGCGGTCTCAGGTCTGGTAATGAATCATGGTTGACTGAGGACTTGAACACCTGTATCCCTTCTGTTGCTGGGCTGGATAAATTGCATATCAAAGCCCAGTTTCAGTGGGTAGACAAAGATAAGGAAAACTGTTTGGAGGAGATCTCAGCTGTGGGCAAAACGGTGTTGCTGTCCTTTTGAAAGAAGAGTGTTTTCTGAGAGTTTTTCTTATCTTTTCTAAATCTACCACTGAAGATACCGGCTGCAAAGGAGGAAAACGGAAAAGGGGAGTTGATCTAGGCAGGTCAAAATCTCCAATTAAATTATCTTTTGTGAGATCAGACATACCACCTCTACCCTCCTACAATTTATTTTCCTTTTACAAATCCTCTATCACAGCAATGAAAACAATCAATACTGGCACACCTGTTTAGACAAGAGAGTCTTCCAAGAGTACAATTGCATAAGGAACCGGGTCCTGCCCACATATTTTCTCTAGTCAGAATCAGTTGGGTGTTTCCAGTTTTTCAGTCTATTTCAACTGCAATGAACATCTATTTAGAGACGTTTGAAATAGGACAGCCTCACTGAACTGGGTGTGTTGCCACATTCTCGGTTAGCCTTAAGTCCTTATTACTTCCAAATTATTGCGACTGATATTGCTGTATTTGGACGACCTGCAGGATCACACACTCCATAAAGGAAAATAGGAATCAAGCTCCCTTGTTTTTTTTTTCTGCTGGAACAGGGAGAAAATGGCACCAGCAAGAATCCTGTGTTCTTCTGGACAGACCTACAGATTGGGGGAGGGGGGCTGGTCACCCTTTCCGATTCTTTTCTACACTCCAATGTCACCAGGGAGGTTACAAAGAGACAAATTTATGAGGGATGTTTAGGATTTACTCTTAGAAGAAGAGCTCACAAATACATAGCTCGAATGCTGGAACTTAGCTGTCAAAAATCAGATAACGAATTGGTGAAAACAGCCCGAGGGAGGGCTATTGTGGGAAAATTAGAGAATTCGGCAAGCATCCCATACAGGGAGAACCGTATGTTGCAAGACACACAGGAGGTTCACAAACCTGTATTTGCCTTCTTATGAAAGGCTGGCAGTTGATTAATTTTCAGAGGAAGGTTAATAAGCAGGTAGAAATCCTACCTTGATTTCCTTCCACATACAGTCGTTCTTAGGGGCCATTACTTTTGCCCTGCCTGGGTGACAAGATTGGACATAAAGTCTGAGGAAGAGAGAGGGGGGCACAGTTCTGCATGGGAGAACAAGGAGGCAGAGGAAGATTAAGATGTTCTGGAGTAACTTCTGGAGGAGGGCAAAGGACTGTCAGGCATTTGCAGAATGTTCAGGAAAAACAGAACCTGCTGGTGTACATCTGGCTGGCTGACACTCCACAACAGAACATTTTGATGCTGTTCTCTCTTGTTTGTGAACCGGGGGATTAGAACCCACCAGCGGCTCGGCTTCGACTGTGATTAGCTTGATGCATTTATTAATACCAACTATTTGTCACAGTGAATTTTGCATTGAAAGGACAGGAGTGGGGAGCTGATTTCCTGCCAAGGACTACATTCCTCCAGGAGCAATCTGTTGGAGTCTGCACATCAGAAGGAGAAAGACAGTGAGCTGCCCAGAGTCACGCATATGAGATGGGCGGCGAAATAAATAAATAAATTGGGTATAGCCGTGACTTTTTTCTTTTATTATCTTTTCTGACACCCCATTTCTTTCCTTCCTGCCATTTCCTTTCCTCCTTCACATTATTTCTCCATCTGTTTAGGCTTTATCTGTTCTTGCTTTCCTTCTCTGCATGTGTTTAGACTGAACCCACAGGTGATTCACTCCTAAAGTGAAACAGCAGGAAGTTTGTACCCGCTGTTAGACTTGCTGAAGTCGGCTAAACCGACAAGAATATATACATACATACATTTATTGGTTATATTTGTTTTGATGAATGCCAATGGCTTTGGCACCGTCTTAGAAAATACATTTTAATTGCCGCTACATATGAAGCTTGAAACTATAATCCCTTATCTGAGTCAGCACAATGTATTAACAGGTTTTTTAAAAAATCAGATGAGGCTCAGCCAGGCTGCTTAGGAAGTATATGTACCACTGAAGAAGGGACAGTGACAGAGCACTTCCTCAGAGCAAACGTGGGATGAGTATTAAAAACACACACCAGGCCAAGCTGTCCTGTTGGCTGGAATAAAGGAGGGAAGGCAGATAGCTCAGGAGCGATGGATGTGCTCGTATTTTCTGTGGAATTGGTTATGCAGCAGAAAGGCAATTCCAAATCTTCCAATGCAGTTATGAAAGAGGCCTAGGGTGAAAAAGCAAAGGAGATGAATAGCTGGCAATATGACAATATCAAGTATCCCAGAGTAGGGCTGAAAATATGCAAATGCAGACTGGAAGTTTCTGTTCTCTAACCACACAGATGCAGCAAAAATGTTAATCCTGAATTGGAGAATGAATTCCACTAAAATAAAAACCTCTTTGCTTTATTTGCTAGACAGGGGCATGAAAGACATTGTGTTATTGTGGTTCAAGCATAGGATCCACGAGTAGGCTAGAAAATCATGCCTCAGGTTTGCACAGGTCTTTTTTCCCTATAGGAAATTACAGGGTGAGAAGGAGGAGCTTAGCACTTTGATAAGTATAGCCAGGAAAGGGAGTGATATGAGAACTTTGTAAGAATGCCCTATGGCATGCAATCATTTGTCTCTTTGCATATGTGTGCAGGAGAGAGAGACTGTATGAGCATATATGAATATTGACATATAGGTATAGAAGAATTTGTTTCACCACAATTCTTCTTTAAAAAATGATATCTACTTTTTTTTCCTTTTGGACAAAAATATCCAATAACATTTAATCTTTGTCATCCTTGATGCTTAACATTGGGTAAACTTAAACATCCATCTTTTATCTGCAAGGAAACTTGGCCAAAGACTGCTAAATTAAATGGATCAGTCAATGTCACTTAAGTGAGATCCTATCTGGGAAAGAAAGGCCAAAATCTATTTACCAAAAAAAGAACACCACCTTGAAGAGAACGACATCTCACAAAGTTTTCTCCACTCTTTATTATAAATACAGTTGTAATTCTGGAGAATTACTTCAAACATTACTAAGTGCACTCAGTAGGACACTGATCCAGCCATGGGCTCTTTTACAATTGTGCCCTTCCAAGCTTTGTATTTGTGAAGACAATTGTAACTTCTTTGGTGTCTTTTAAGGAAACATATTATTAGAAGGCACAAGGGGAAAAAAACAATTTGTTTGTTTTATGACTTATATTTTGTTTGCCGTTTCAGTCTCCAGCTCCTTCTAAATCAAGCTTTTCCAATCTGATGATCCTCAAATGTGTTGGGACTGCAATTCCCAGAATTCCCATCTGGCGGAAACCAGATCACAAGTAAATCATACGCTGCTTGAAAATTCATTGATGGCATCTGTTTGGCTGCAGCTGCAAACAGGAGACAAAGTGGGTTTAAATGGCCATTTTTCTCATCTACTCTTGCTGGTTCTACTGATAGTTCCACATAAGTCAAAATCTATATGATCTGCTGATAGAACTATACCCATTCTTGACGAAAAATAAAAAGTACATCAGTTAGAATGGTTGAAATCTATTGGGAAATTGTCATTTTGAACAGCTTAGACTCTTAATGCAATTCTGAATCAATGAACTAAATGCTGACTCAAACAGAAGAGGAACCTGAATTATCATTGATTTCCCTAGACGATGTTAATCAAAACAAAAAAATGGACAGGAGCTGGCAGAAATTTAAGACAAGCAACATGTCTGCTAGAATTTTAAAATCAAGGGTAGGGCTGAAAGGAAGTCTTTGCCTCAATTATATGATCTGAAGTAATTTTACCTGAAAAATTATTTTCCTTCATGATTGCTCTATGACAATTTTGTGGGGGAGGGAGAAAGCAGTTGTGATGTTTTTAAACAGCGGAGTAGTAAGTTCCAAATTATGGTATCCTAACTTTCACTTTTGAAATGCTGCTGGGGAAAATGTGTTAATTTGCAGGGGGAAAAAAACCAAGCTGGAAAACTTCTCAAAAGCATTTTAAAGCTGAGAAAAATATACGAAATGTATTATGCTTTGATGCAATTTAGTGGTATATAAAATAGGGAATAGGCAAAACACTAAAGTGTTTTTTTCTGAAGAGAGGTCGAACTGGGTGTGATTGCTTTCTTTTTCTAAAAAAAGCACCTGTGCAATGTACAGGGTCACAGTCTGAACTGTGCAACCATTTACAGTATAATATTGCACTACAAAGTATGTTAGCAATTGGAAGTACAATTGTAGAAGTATACTAAAAGTATGAAGTGTGTGTCTCATGCTCAGTTTGTCATGTGCTGTTTCATGAACTTACTGAGCAAGAGTTGGATTTGGGGAACTCTAAGAAGGGAGCTAGCTAGTTATAAGGTTGGCCCCACAGTTATAACTAGCTCACTCCTGGTTGTCCAGAGATTAAGTTAGTATGGATTGTTTGAGACAAGGATAGTAAAATTGACAATTAGGCTTCAAATCTCAGCCAGCTTTCTCACTCATAATACATTCCATTGTCATGACAGTCTAGTCTAAAATATTTTTAAAAAGGGAAATGAAACAACAGTCGATGTATCAAAGGATGATCTAATTCAGAATTCTGTTCAGTCAATAGAATCATATTCTGCACATGGCATATGATTTAACCCAGATGACCTCTATTTTCTTGGTACTGACTCTCTTTTCCTGTCTTATTTCAAGATGAGATGACACTGCAGCTTTTCTCAAGCCCCCTGCCTCAGCTAAAGGACTTACCAGTTCCACCAGTGGTAATGACATAGTTACAGTTAATGTTATTACATAAGCACCTCTGTGTGCCTGTGCCTGTTCCAAAAATAAGTCTTCAGAGGAGAAATATTTACTTTATATTTAAACGCTAGGGCTGACATCTTTTAAGGAAAAATAAAAACATCTTATCCATTCAGGTAGTCCTAAATGCAATAATTAAACCACATTTGGTCTAACATTAAAAACAAAAGCAATCAGAACATTGGACATCCTTTCTCCTTGCCAATGAAATGGAACATATTATTCCCACTTAGTTGATTCTAATTGCTTTGAGGCTTTCCTCTGACAGATTTCTGCTGCATCCCAGCATAAGACTATGAGACCTATTCAGCAGTGGGTCAATTGGAAAGGACATAATTTGTCCTTGACATCTGTCATAATAATAGTACATACTAATAACAAAGTCACTCATGGACTGCCAATCCTTCATCCATGCATCAGAAATAGCATTGGAAAGCCTCCCGGATGCTTGAAGTACCAAAACAAAATAGATTTAGGGAAGAAAAGGTATGGAAGGAAGGGAAAACCTCAAAATAATCCAGGAAAGATTAGGGATGTGTGGTGGCTGCAGAATCTGTGGGTGGGTGTGAAGGGAATACATGATGTGCTATATTAGTGCTGACTTAGAGTTTTTGGATTGAGACTGGCTCTGCTTTCTGTTGCTGATCTCCCATTTGCTCTTAAAATTTTAACCTTCCAAGCCTAGGCGATGCTAGTTTTAGCTGCTTTTAGCCTAGAAATCAGGTACATTTTTGGAAAAAGAGCATGTTTTGTGCTGCAGCTTTCTGGATTCAGGAGCTCTTGATTCGTGTGGAGCTTCATGTAAAAAGATGCAAAGACAAATATTCCTGCTTCAGTGCTAAATACTGCAGATAGGGCCAATTCCAATTACATTATTAAAACGAAATCCTTTACCTTTTGCTAAGTGATTTCTTCTAAAGGAAGAAATGCACAGAAGAGCTTGCATTGCTTGGAGTGGTTCTGTCCCCTGAAAGGAGACAGAACTCTGTGCATTCTCAAGCGTGCTCTTTCCTTTTACCAAGCCTATGAGCAAAACTGTACCTTATCATGAATTTTTTTGAGGGGGGAGGTCACATTTGGGAAAATGGGTTGCAATCCCAGGAGAAAGGAAGGAGGAAAGAGGTTTTCCTTGTCAAGTGGGAAAACCACTTTTTTCTGGAATCTAATATTAATAAATCTTGTCCGTCCATTGATTCACTTAACCAGTTACACTTTTCCCTTGAGCATCTTCCTGCTCCCATTTTGTACAGGGTTGAAACCAGAAATCCTGCAACATGTTTGCATGGGACGTTTGCGGTTGAGGGCTAGAACCTTTTTTTGCAAGAGTTTAATATTTTAGGACCCCAAGACTTCCTGATCCCCCCTTTTCTTTAAGGAAAACCCCCTCCCGGACCTTTGCCACCACGGGGGGAGGGGAGCTTTGGCAGGTGTGGCTATGAGTTCTAATCCTGAGGATTTTTGCACCAACTCACAACTGATTTAATTCAGTGGCCCAGTTCAGCAGCTGGACAGCTTCTCTATTTTTAAGGCTTTCAGAGTTGGTGCATTCTGCCCTTCACTCATCAGGGTGATGGGAGGCAAGTACACCCAGAGAATTTTGCATCTGCTCAAGGGAACTGTTTCCTTTGACCCCCCACTTGATGTATTTTTAAGGCAGGACCCCGAGAGGGTCCTGCCTTAGCCAGAACGCCATTTCCCCTCTCTCCCATCCCTCTTCTTCTCCCTGCATCAGATTGTCATTCCCCCCCCCCCCTTCTTGGGCTTCCCCATCAGAGGCGCCCTGGCAGAGGCAGGGAGAGGGAGAAAAAGAGGGGGAACTCTTTTTTTCCTCCGCTCTCCCCCTCCCTCTTCCTTTCTTTCCATCTCTCCCCAGGCGGAAGGATCGCGGGCGCGCGACTGAGTGAAGGCACCCGGGAGGGAGGGAGAGAGCGAGAGCGCGCGCGCCGCCGAGCGAGGGGGAGAAAACGGGCGAATGCGCGAGGCTGCCTTCCTCAAGCTTCCCGCTCTTGCCCCAGAAAGAAGTCCCGGCTGCCGCTTCCTCCGGTATCCCTGCGCCTCCCACCCCCAGGAGGTAATCGGGAGAGGGGAGGGCCGGGGCGGCCATTTTGTTCGCCGCCGTCGCCGGGGATGCTGCTGCTCGGCTGCTGAGGCGACCGGCGCGGCGGGCAGGGGCGAGAAGGGACCCGAAAGCCCCGCGGGAGGAGGCCGGGCGAGAGGGTCGCGGTGGTGGGCGGAGGCGAGGAAGGCAAGCGCCGGCTCGGGAGCCGGGGGCGGCGGCGGCGAAGGAGGAGGAAGTCGACCCGGCGGGCTCCGGCTTGGCTCCTTCCCCAGCCGCGGAGAGGCGATGGCGGATATTGACAAACTCAACATCGACAGCATCATCCAACGGCTGCTGGAGGGTGAGGAGGGGCGGGGGCGACTGTGAGGGGAGGGGGTCCGCAGCGCAGGGGGGCGCCCGAGGGGCGGGGGGGAAGGGATTTGCGCGCCCTTTTGGAGATGGGGGCGACCCCCAAATTGGGCCCCTTCAGCTGCGCTCCCAGGAGGGGTAAGACCCCCCCCCAAATGATGGTCTTCACTCCCTCGGCGGAGGAGGGGGGTTGAAAATGACACACCCCCAGATATACACCCCATCGGCACCCTCCTCATCGCAGGCCGCCCCCACTTCTCTTCCCCCCCCCCGAAAATCGGGGTTCCCCTCCTACGATCTTGGGGGCGAAGCCTTTGGAGTTGGGGGGATCAGAAGCACTTTGGACAAAGGAAAGCTGGGAAATGGGGGGCAGAGGGCGCGAAGATGACCCTCCCCACTTTAAAGAGAGGGGCTTTGGGGGGGGAAACGCTGTTGGGGGAAACGCTGGTGAAGAGAAGGGGGCTCAATGGGGGGAGGGAAGGCAATACCTGTGTATGGTTTGAATGTAGCCTTGTTGGCGGGGGTGTCTCTCTTTAATGTGTTTTTCTCTGTTCCCCCCCCTTTCTATTATTAAGGATGGATTTTAAGGAAGTCTACTAAGAGGATGGGAGGCTTTGCTGAATGATGTGAGAGGTAGACAGTTCAAGAGGTCTAAATCATCAGCCCAAAGAAGAGTGAGAAAATAAGGGTTGTGTTTGTGTGCGTGTGTGTGCATGTGTCACACCCACACACATTGAGACATATAAATAAATAGGAGTGCTGTATGTAATTAATGAAAAGTTCAAAGTCAGAATGATGCGGGTCTCGTGTGTGTTGCCCATTAGAAGAAAGAGGTCAAGGTACAAATATTGTTACCTTCGCCTCTAATTTTACTGACAAAATAAATGTATTTTGAAATGTTTTTGCAGGTCATGCTTTGCAAGGAAACAGTTTGATGGAAACCGTGGGAATAGGTCTCTGGAGATTCTCAATCATCCAGGTCATGGTTGTCCCAAAGGTGCCTTTTCCAAAAGGCAACTGGACTTTCTTGGGTTTTTTTTCCTTTGAAGCTGCTTCAGATCTGAATTGAAAAGGCACCTTTGGGACAGCCTCGGAATACAGGAGTTTGCTGGTTGGATTGCAGTTTGGGATCTGTTGGATTGCTGGGTTTTGCAACAAAGTGAGAAGCTGCTAAACAAAATTTTATTCGGGTTCTGCCTGGATCTATTTGATTCAAAGCCTGGGTGATGGCACCGTACTTACTTGTGAAAACATAGGCTAAATAGAAAACTTCAATCATTCTCTCTCCGCTCAAGAACCTTACTAAGTTGTTATTATAAGAGAAGAAATTATAGGAGGGAATGCTTTATAGATAGTTTGGTGCTTTTAGGGTGAGATACCACGAAGTAAATATAAATAATGTGGGAGATTATAAGAAGGGTGAGGTGAAAATAGGTCCCTCTGCAGGGAAGGAGAAGCAGAAGAGTAGGAATGGAGGATTTCTGGGGAATGGTGTTGAAATAAATTCCCCTCTTTCCCCATAGGGTGAAAATGCATATGGTTTTGATCTCCTTATCCATGGGCTTCATTGCACTCCTTTGGTGAAGTTGTGAGAGGATGGAAACAAAACCTCCTGGAGGAGTTGCATCCGAGATTGAGAGCCCCAGCATGTCAGTGTCTTTCAAATTGCCCAAAGTTTTTGTACATGACGCATTTTATACTTGGATCGTGGAAATCTTACATGCATCTGTAGCCTGCTCTTTCTTAGAATAGGAGCGTATGTAGTTTGTAGTGTCTGGTAGGGCTCTCATTGTTTTGCCGTCTTAAACATAGGTGGAGTCTTGCTCGGAGGGAAGAAAGAGACTGTTGGTTAGCTTGCCTCCTGACACTGTATGATTGCTGGTCCAGGGAATTATAAGGGCGTAAAAATGTTGCTCACCTGCCTGTGCCTGTCTATTATGGCCATTAACTTTAAAAATAGGCCTGTTTCTTTGAGCTTGAGTGAAAATTTTGCTTGCAAACAAATTAGAGACTTAATCCAAGCATTATGACATCAGTGTGACATTTTGATTACTCGAAACTCTGCTGCTGGGTTCCAGGTGGCTCCTCTCATCTAAATAATTTGGCAGACCGATCCAAGTGCTTCTCTGGGGCATTTCCAAGATGCAACATTCTGTACGTTTGGAGTATTTGTCTCCAGCCTTTGTTGCAGGAGGCTGGCCTTAGGTTAAACTTGAGTTGGGTGAACAGAGCCGATGACCAACATTCCTTCCAGCAACAGGCAAACTTATAAGGCAACTTCTGCGTTGATCCATCCTTATCCAAGTCCATTCTGGATTAATAACTCAATTTGGGAATTTAATTTTCATCAAATGAAAACAACTATCCAAAATAAAATGAACTGGGCCACCTATGTATCCTTTCTATGATGTGCCTTTCTCTAATCCTTCTTTAGGTTTGCTGAAAGACCACTGAAAGAGAATTAGCAATGCAAAAAATGACTGTATTTGTAAATTCAACATGTTTGGTATTAGGCTAGATAGAATTTAAAAAAGGAAACCCTTCCTGTGTTATTAAAGCTGTTCTTGCATGCTTAATAAAAATGGTTGCTTAATCACCTCTCCCATTTGTTTAACAAATTTAAATTTCAGACGTCAACAGCATGAGTTCAATATAGATTAATTTTTGGTGTCCTTTAATGCAACATGAGTTTTAAATTGGCTATGTACACATAACTTGGAGGGATAAACGGCATATTTACACCTCTATTATCTTCTGCTAATAGAACTCTTATTGCTACTTAATGCTTCATCTGTACTAATATATTTTAAATTATGCAGCAATGAGGGATTTTTAAAAAAAATATTGCCTCTTGGAATTGATTAGCTATAAAAAATATCTCATACTCTTTTTCTTCTGTATCGGTCATTTCAACTCCAAATATGAAGTCTTCGAGCTCTAAAATGATTTATCAGCATTTTATTCTAAAATTGCATCTATCAGCACCTTAGAGAACGATTCTTCTTAATTGTGTATTTGCCCTGTTCTTTGAAGAATAGTAATAGGACCAAGCCACACAGTATTCTTAGTTGAGATGCAGTGGGAAACAATGGTTTGTTGCCATAAAAGACCTGCAAAGCTTTAGGCTCTCATGCTTCCTTTCAGATCCAAGAAGACATGAATGAAAATGCTGGTTTTCATTCTACAAGGACAAAGTGCAGTTTCATATAGTTTTTGAACTTTGGAAGGGTGGGATCACTATAAAATATAATTAGAACTGAAACCTCTCTGTTCCGTCTGTACGTTCAAGTTCTTCATATTTGGTTAATGCGGGGAACTCAAACTTTCAACCCCAGGAATACAATAAAAAAGTGGTAGTTTTGCCCTCAGAGCAGCCAGTTTAATTTTCATTTTATAACTGGAAAAACTGCATGTTCTCAGACAAACATTAGTGAGCCTGTTCCAATCTAGATCTTCTGGATTTAGGCTGAGCCTATAGACTATTATAGATCTATCTGATTAGACTGATACCCGGAAAGAAACAGTGTGTACAACCACCTATTTTGTTTGACCAGAAAATCTAGTTATTTACTTGTTTCTCAAGGCTAGTAGATGTTGAATAGCTTAGCCTTTTATCACAAAGCAACATATTTTAATCCTGTCTGGTCCTTTAACAACCCAGATGCAAGTGGAAAATTATGGGCTTCTGGTTAGAAGAACAGGCTTTCATGCTCTCTCACAGTTATACTTCTAAAAATCTAATTTAACCACAGATGACTAATAAAAATGCACACTGCAAACTATTTATGTGGTCTTCTTTGCAAAGATGGACTTGGATTTCCTTTTTCTTCTGCAATTACCGTAACTTGGGCTAAATGTTGTTGCGTGCAAGTTCCACAAACCTGAACTATTGGGTCCCCTGCTTGAACAGGGCTTTGGACATTCACGCTTCCCCTCTGGTGAAGGCCTTTTTTTTCCTATTAGGATTTTTCAGGCCATAATTATAACTATGGTCTGAAAGCACCTAACAGGGAAAAAAAAGCGTAAAGTTGGTGTTCACAGTGCTTAGTGAGTGATGGAAGCAAATTTAAGCCTGCAGAATTAATTAATTTTGATTGTGCGGTTTGTGATTAGTGCTGATCACTAGTAAAAGGACCAGCTATATGCATGTTGCTGATAAATATTTTCCTCTGGAACAAATCACTAATAGGCCACACAGGCCACATCCTATGATATGCGCCAGATGCTTGAAGGAACAAAGCAGGTTTGGCTGGATTCTGCCCACGGGCTCCATCCTTCTCTCCCTGCAGGATAAACAAGTGAAGTTGTAACTAAGGAACAGCTGCAATGTGAAAATATCAATACACGTAGTCCTTGACTTACGACCACAATTGAGCCCAACAACTCTGTTGCTAAGCGAGACATTTGTTAAGCGAATGTTGCTCCATCTCACGACCTTTCTTGCCAAAGTTGTTAAGCGGATCACTGCAGTTGTTAAATGAGTAACACAGTTGAAGTGAATCTGGCTTCCCCCTTGGCTTGGCTTGTCAGAAGGTTGCAAACAGTGAGCCCCAGGACGTGACCCCCAGGACACTGCAGCTGTCATAACTGTGAGTCAGTTGCCACTTTGAATTTTGATCATGTGACCCTGGGATGCCGCAAAGGTCATTAAGGGTGAAAAACGGTCCAAAGTCATTTTTTTCAGTGCTGTTGTAACTTTGAATGGTCACTAAATGAACTGTTGTAAGTCAAGGACTACCTACAGAAAGACAACAACGATCAGATTGAAGCGTGTAGATGTTTTCCTCTTGGCGTGCACAAATGAAACTTGGATTTGATTTGAAGCCAGTGTGGTGCACACAGTACTGACTTGTGCGACTGCACCCTTCACAGCCAAGTTTCACTTGCTCAGCCAGCCAGCTAGCTGTGTCCGTGCCCAGCAGGCCATTCCATTGCCTCCGCCCTCCTCCTCTTGCTGTTTTTCTTTTCCAGCTGATATTCCACATTCTGTGGCACTGATTAAGTTCAGTCCTGGGTGGGCTGCTCTGGAAATTATTTTAAAATATTTTTTGTACTTCTGCAAATGTAATAGTTTCCTAAACAAACTAATGTTACCCATTCATTTCTCCCTGGCTCTGTACAGTATCATTTGTGAAGTTACTCACCACACCACATTGTGCTGGGGAGAATTATAATTTAGACAGATTTTTCCTCCCATCTGATAAATATGAGATCATCTGTTGTTTTTCATATGCCATTTTCTCTGCTGTTTAAATGATTATTAAATCAAAAGTGTCCATGATTAACTTCTGTGTTGTCACTCTTCATAAAGGAAGCCGTGTCCTCCACTAAATTCGGAATATTTTGGTTATGAGTGGTAAGGAAGCTTAAAGAATGGCTTTTATAGAATTTGCCTGGCAAAACAGATATGTGATATTTTTACTCACATGAATTGGAACTAATTCTGAGCACATGCTGTTTCCTCTGTAAAATATTTGGAACAAAGCTTAAGAGATTATTATAGGTTTGAAAGCAACAATAAGTAAGGGTCACTTTCCAGTTATGGGCTTGTCTGTCTATATCTTATCCACTTATCTCACCTTTCAGCTCTCTTTAAGTATAAAATGTTTGCTTGTGCTGTACTAGTTTAAAATGGAAAAAAAATGGAGAGAGAAGTAGATAAGTTAATTAAGGTACCACTTCTTGTACAATGTTATATAAAGGTTACATAACAGCCACCAAAGGACACAACACTGAGAAAGGAGGAATAGGTGATGCAGGATTCTAGCTGAACCCCTAAAAAGGGTCTCTTGGTCTGGCTTCTCTGTCTCTCCTTTTGATGTAGCAAGCTCAGTAACTGCTTATTTATAGAGTTAGGACTGAAGGGATTTTGCCGAGGACGACCGTCTCCTTGACAAACCCAGCCCCAGGAGGCTTGTTTTATATCTCCAACGTTAAAGCACTTCATTTCTGAAAATTGTGGAGGGGATTAGATAAGACAATTTGAATGAAGTCTTGCATACTGCATTAGAGGAACTTGAGAAATTCAGATCAGCTCCTCTGGTACAGTCAAAGCAACAGATAGATGTCAATAGTCTGACATATTAGTTTGCAGGGATAGATGGATAGATGCCTAGTGGAATGATAACAGCTGTTCGAATTTCCAATAGCACATAAATTATGTTGTAGACAGTTGTGAGGACAGTTGTCACTTGGTCATGTTATAAATCAAACTGTAGATCCCTGATTCAACATACACTCCTTTCAGTCTTTGATTGCAAATTTCTCCTAAAGTTTGGTCTTTGGACTTCAACTTAATTTTAAGAATATTTCTTCAACATTTCCTGCCTGGAAAGCTTATTCTTCATTAACACACTTTGCCTAATTCTAATAAAGCATAGGTTAAGAAATACTAATTGTCCTGTTGGCTTTTTGGATTGGTATCTGCTGCTGTTTTGCTGTTAGATACTTGGCAGTTCTGTTAAATACATTTCAGGTTACCTGGTATTAGCTTGGGAGCTGAATTTGAAAAAAATTAGTCACGAATCCCTTCTGCCACAGAGCAGGCATGCTGCAATGCAGAAGGAACTGTTTCCATGAGTTTGTGCTAGGTTATGTGTGTGAGGGATGTTCATTGCTCCTCCAGTATCTAATGTACTGATAATGTCATTGTAAAATGCCAACATGCCTGACAGAATAAGCTAATTATGGGGCAAGTATTGGTCAGGTCACAACTTTTATTTCCTGGGAAATCTGCTGGAAATTTCATCATGATTCTAATATTGACTCAGAGCAAAGCTTATTAAACCTAATCTTTGAACTCTTCAGAACTGTCAGTACAAGTACTTTAAACTGTTTTCTTTTTATTACTGTTACACCTTGTACACAGCTTCGGCTTTGAATATAGCTATGCCTGGATAAAGCACTTTTAAAATATATCCACCTATTGCGTTGCTGGCTGTGGAATTCTGGGAGTTGAAGTCCTCATGCCTTAAAATTGTCAAGTTTGGGAAACACTGACCTATTGCAATGGACTTTACTAATGCATTGGCAGCCGTGGGTTAAATTCACAATTATTCTGAATGGCCATTTTGAATTTAATAAAGTGTGCATTCTTTTTAGAAGGTGCAACTGGAATAAACTGTAAAGTATACTGGATATGTGGTGCTGATTGCAAAAAATATACATCAGCAGCACAAAATACGTTGCCCTCAGCCGGCAGTCACAAAATAACTATGCATATCCTAAATGTTCTGTCAGTGTGAAATGAATTGGCACATGTAATTGAAAGAAGATTTTGGATTAGGATCAAAATCCTTCCTCCTAAAAAAAAAAAGATTGATCAAAATACTTAATTTTCATTTATGTACTATAAATAATCATATTTTTTTCTATGTAGTGAGAGGATCCAAACCTGGTAAAAATGTCCAGCTTCAAGAGAATGAAATAAGAGGATTGTGCCTGAAATCTCGGGAGATTTTTCTCAGTCAACCAATTCTGTTAGAACTTGAAGCACCACTTAAAATATGTGGTAAGCACCATTTTTTTAACGGTCTAATAATGATTCACAGAATTTGTTAGGTAATAACTTTAGGTGATGTATCTGAAGATGCTGAATCTGTTAGAAAATTGCAGTAGTAACCTCTTTCAACCAGGTTGCTTGAGGATAAAACTCTGTCTTTGAATAGACTGCTGAAAGGAACTATTAGATGTAACTAAAAAGAAAGAAATCTCAGGAAGATACTGTACTGACTTGATTTTTGACAACACCGTTGAGGTCTCATAGCTGTTCTGTATATTTAAATAGTATATAATCCCTCTTATTTTGCCCATCCTTGCCATGTCCATGTGAGAGGGGGAAGCAGTAATTTCCTTTTTCAGAAGTATTAGAATATACTTCTTTGATATGAAACTACAGGTGAAATTCACACTTTGATCTAATTTATCTTTAAAAGCACAGCCTTAAATAATGTTCTAAGGTTTGGCATCACGGAAAAAATGATTGAAAACCTGACTGAGGTCTCTGGTTATTTCCTTGATGCTCTTACATAATGCTCCTTTTAATCTGCATATTTAAAATACATTGCTGTGTTCGACTCTGCTTTGCAGTGAGCCAACCTGCCAAACCCAAAGCACTGAAAACTTTTCCTTTGTTTGCTTAAGGCGACATCCACGGACAATACTACGACTTACTGCGGCTCTTCGAATACGGTGGTTTTCCACCGGAGAGCAACTATCTCTTTCTTGGGGACTACGTTGACCGAGGGAAGCAGTCTTTAGAGACCATTTGCCTCTTACTGGCCTACAAGATAAAATACCCAGAGAACTTTTTCCTCCTTAGAGGCAACCACGAGTGTGCTAGCATTAATAGAATTTACGGCTTCTACGATGAATGTAAGTCTGCGTGGGAATGTATTTTAGGGGAGAATGCGCCCTCTTTACCCTCAGAGGGAATTGGGCGTTCATGGGGTGGCAGAGTGGAGAGGCTACTGGAATAAGGTGAGATGTAGCATCTTTGATCTTTTGCATCGCCCTGAAGGCCTCCTGTTTCAAAAGCAGAAAATAAATAATGTTCCTTTCCAGTATGAACCCCATTGTATTCTGAATTTTTAGCAAGGGCTTTTTGTCATGTTCCTTTTTGGTCAAAGTTGTGTAGGGAGTCCTTGACATAATACCACATTTGGGATCAGTATTTCCATTGCTAAGCAAGGGAGCTCTGCCCAATTTTACAACCTTTTTTGCCACATTTGTAAAGCGAATTACCCAGCCGTTAAGCGAATCCACCTTCCCCCTTGACTACACTTGTTAGAAGCTGGTTGGCAAGGTCGCCCACGGTGATCACGTGACCCTGGGACCCCGTTGGGAATAAATGCCGGTTGCCAAGCACAAGTGCAAGATCCGGTTATAAGTCACTTTTTTCAGTGCCACTGTAACATTGAACGGTCACTAAGCAAATGGTTGCAGCAAGTCGAGGACTCTATAGAAATCAAGCCAGTCTTACCTGAAGAAAAGCCAGATCAGGCCTAGGAGTAACTGCGAGACACAGAAAGGAGGGTTTTTTTTTCTGAAACACCCCCCCCCCCCCCGTTCTCTGCCACACTCGATTCTGAAATGACTTCATTGGCTGCTCCACTTCCCCAGGTAAAAGAAGATACAACATCAAGCTGTGGAAAACCTTTACAGATTGCTTCAATTGCTTGCCAATTGCAGCCATTGTGGACGAGAAAATATTTTGCTGCCACGGTGGTAAGTAATTTTGGATGCTATCTTAGGCCGTATAATTGATCAGAATCGAATTTCAAGGTGTGTTTAACACTTGAGATATTTCCAGAGGCAGACTTGACATTTCATCCCTTGTGAGCCCTTTCGATGTTTGGTCTTGCCGTTCCTGCCTTATAATCTAAACATCTGCAGGATGTTTTGAGGCAGAAACCACAAGCTTGCAATGTTGGAGGATGTGAGTGGGAGGCTACAGCTGAACAGGCGTTGAGAGAGAAGAAATGTTTTAGCCCAGCAAGGGCAGGGCACTCTTTAATTTGAGGCAACTGCGCTAAACCAAAGGGATGTCTATTTTTCGAACATTTTATTTGGGCAAAAGGGGATTGTCTTGGAGACAGCTTGCTCTGGAAGGGGCTGGGACTGTGTAGATACATGTGAAATTACACGGTGGTCTTCCTAGCATTGGATCCAGGCTTAGTTTCATTTTAACTACATCCATTTAAATGGGCACAACCCGTGACTTAAGTTTCCAAATTATTCTGCTGAATCCATTTGAAGTCTGAGTGAATCTGGACGCATTATCCAAGAAATGGAACCTCTTAGGGAATTATTTATAATTTCTCGTGTTCTGTCTTACCCTGGTCCTGTATTGGGTCCCTTGGTTGAGCAGCATCTCTCAGATGAAGTTGGCTGGTTGCTCTTCCTCAGAACTGTAGGCGAAACTGCCAGGGCAACAGATCTCATTCTCTCCCCCCCCCCCAGTGTACTTCCCACTGTTTTGCGTTGTGTTTGTGTTATGCATCTCCCAAGTGAGCCAAATTCAAACCAGCTGCCTCTGACTCCTGCCCAGGCTTATCACCAGATCTCCAGTCAATGGAGCAAATCCGACGGATTATGCGGCCCACAGACGTGCCAGACCAAGGCCTCCTTTGTGACCTGCTGTGGTCTGACCCCGACAAGGATGTGCTTGGATGGGGCGAAAATGACCGAGGGGTCTCTTTCACGTTTGGAGCCGAAGTGGTGGCCAAGTTCCTTCATAAACACGATTTGGACCTCATATGCAGAGCTCACCAGGTAGGCGAAGAGTAGAAGTATGAGGAAAAGGATCCCGCCCACCTCTAGCATCCACGTAGCTGCCTGAGTTTAGGACTTGTCTGCTTTCTCTCTCCTGGCTGAACTGAGAGAGGATTTCTTGGGATTTGGTAAAGAAATAGGCTTTCGAGTATGAAAGCACAACCATAGCGAAAATTGGGCAAATCGAGAAGCCGCTGTTTTTTTGTAGCCCTGCATAAAACACCCTATGTTTATGTAGAAGACAGTAGCTGGGGCTCTTTTGCCACCCGTTGGCAGCTTGCATTGTCCCCTTATTGTGAATTGCAGCCATGGTGCCTGGCTGAGTGGCAGTTTCAGTCGGAACCTGTTCACAGTTCTTGCTGTGAAGCCATGACACCAAATGGAACCTTTTGCAGACTTTCAGAAAAGGGGCTGACCGCATTATCCGCAAAGCATTCCATAAAATTTATGCTTTCCTGCCTTGTCATATTTCCCATCCCACCAGTAACAAAAGAACCATCTTTGCCTTTACAGGTAGTTGAAGATGGATATGAGTTCTTTGCAAAAAGACAGCTGGTAACTCTGTTTTCTGCCCCCAATTACTGTGGGGAGTTTGACAATGCAGGTGCTATGATGAGTGTGGATGAGACTCTAATGTGCTCCTTTCAGGTAAAGTATCTTTGAAGGCCCGGGCGCTTTGCTTCCCCTGTTACTTTTTTGTTTTGCTCAGTTACGGGTTTTCTTCCAGTCAGCCTTCTGAGCAGGAGCTATTTGAAGATGCGTTGTGTCTCCTTTACTCTGTGCTGAGCTGCCCGTTGCCATACTAGACCCAGGGTAGCCGTAATAGATTCACCTGAAGAATCCTTTCTCTCCCCGCTGCTTTCTAAAGGGACCTTTGGAGAGGAAGTAGGGTCATCGCAAGCTGTGGCAGGAACACCACAACTGCATCTGAGTTCAGGTTCGTTGGGCTGATCTTGAAAGCCCAAACCGCTCCTGACCTGGGATATCCTCCAGCACCACCACCACCCCCCGGCTGTCTTCTCAACTGAGCCATAGGTGGCTCAGGAATTCTGGGAGTTGAAGTCCACAAGTCATAAAGGGGCCATAGTTGCTGATACCTGGCTTATGGAATTGGAAGGAAATGCATTGATCTTTTAAGAGAGAGAGAGAGAGAGAGAGAGAGAGAGAGAGAGAGAGAGAGAGAGAGAGAGAGAGAGAGAGAGAGATGTGATCCTGGTCCAGTCTGGGTCTCGGATTGAGTAATTTAGCCCTATCATTTCAGGTTTGATCAGACCAGTATAACTCTACCTGTGTGGTTTCTCTGTAGTAGCTGCCTGCAGAACTTGCCGGGCATCACTAAATCAGCAAATTGTCATTCCAGATCTTGAAGCCTGCGGAGAAAAAGAAGCCCAACGCTAGCCGACCGGTAACGCCACCCAGGGGTATGATCACAAAACAAGCAAAGAAATAAGTACTCTCAGGCCTGCCTGGTTGGGACTTGTACTATAGTATATAATCTTCATTTTTTAAAAAAAAAAACAAAAACCGGTAACGTGTATCAGTCAGCTTGCTAAGACTAGATTTAATGTGTTGTGGTTTTTCTTTCTGCTTCATTTTGATGGATGGCATTTGCTGGATGTAGCAGCAAATGAGACGTTCTCCCTTCTCAAGAAGAGCTTTTAAAAAAATAAATAAACAAATAACCGGTATTTGGAAAGAGGAAAAAAAACACAACACCTTTTTCTGTTCTCGATGTTCCGGCTGTACATACTTCACAGCACCTGTCCTGCCATTCTGGGTAATTGTACAACTGACTCCTTGAACCGGTAGAGACCAGGTGATGTGTGACGCCTGTTTTTATTTTAGGAGCTAAGAAGGCACCAGCGTGCCCAGAGACTAGTATGACTGTCAAATTGCATCCTGTCGATACGCTTCACTTGTAAAAAGCTTTTATTTTGTTTCGAAGGGTTTGCATTTTCCTTGTCATGTACACGAGTCCTGTTGTCGACTTTTTCAGCCAACCCTCAACATTTGCCAGCTTCACTAGTGTAATGTTTGTTTTAATTGCAGCGCCCTCCCCTCCCGTATACTTTGAAATCACGATTAAAGCCATGATTTTAAGATTTGTGTCTCTGTAAAAATCAAGGTGTGCAGGGGAAGACCCATCAGCACGGCCCGTAGCGTCTAAGCTGGATTTTTTCCTCTGCAGGAAGGACGACTTGAACTAGCAGAGTAAAGCTGTGATCAGCTGGAGTACAGGATTAAAGACTTTTGATACTTCCCCTATATTCAGTGTCGAAGCGTGCCACTCTGCTCTTTTAGCCAGTTCAGAAAGTTGTAACATGTGAAGAGACTTGCCTGAGAATTAGAATTACTTTAGGTTTTGTTTTATTTGCATCTTGAAGACTTGCTCTCTACAAAGCTTAGAAAACAACCAACTGCGGCAGTGAACCAGTGTTCACCTGTTTCTATGACTCACAGTTTCTTGTGGTTCTTTTTTTTTGTTTTGTTTTTAAAGAAAAACCTGTAATCTTTTTAAACAGATGACAGTGTACAATACAAATGTGGTAAAATGCCTATTAAATGAGTAACTTGTTAAATCTTCTTGGCCTTCATTTTTTTTCAGCATCGCATTCAGGAAAAGTCACGTGAAACTCCCCTCTCCATCCCCCCCCCCCAAAAAAAGTCCTATCTAAAGAGGTGAGAACTTAGTAAAGGGAGGGTCTCTTTTAGAGGCTCACGTGGGGGTCGAGAGGGGCTCAGGCATTTCCCTCTCCTAGGATAAGTAAATTGGGGGCTTTAGGGCTTTGGGTGTTGGGTGGAAGGTGGGGAAGGGTGACCCCTGCCCATCTCTGACCAAGAGGCGATCACAGTGGAGAAGGCCGCCCACTTTTGGAAGCAGCTCCACTGCTGGCTGGAGAGAGGATCCCTCTGGTGTCCCACGGAGGAGGTCTCTTAAAAATGGGATCTTTGCGGACTGCTACCCATACTGGAGCATAACATTGATTCCAAGCCAGTAAAGCCTTCCTACCCCTTAATTTGGGTAATCGGCAGGGATGACCAGGAGGGGCCACCAGGAGGGGCTACCTTGCCGGGCATTTGCAACTGGGAGCAAGGGAGGGTGAAGTTTGGTCTACAGGCAGAGATCCCAGAGATCTTTTAGCTAGTGGCCCTTAACTTGGAGTGGGGTTAGAACTGGGGGGCAGAGGCGGGTTAAGTCAAAACGGGTGGGGAAAAAACCCTCAAGCCGCCCGCTCCACCCCCAGAGCCCTCCCACTTGGGCAGCCCCACGGGGCAGGGAGCCCTGCCGTGGCTTTGGCCCGCGGAGTTGCGGGGCTGGCTGGCCAGCACAACGAAGCCGGCCGCCAGCT